>NC_081412.1:309471869-310085619 GCF_030272615.1 Cryptomeria japonica | reverse complement strand
TTTACCTATACCACTACACCGGTTAGTATCTTCACCGGTAAGTGTTGAACATCAATGAGAAACCTTAGCATATATACTGGTTTTCTAGATTGACCAGTTTTGTCAATGCCAACAATCCAACAACCTCAATATGTAGTGGGGTATTATGTGGATGATTTAAAGAGACATCATTGTGTTCAAAAAAAGATATGTTGTGTGGAACTGTCATATGGGCCACCATGGCTTGGAATCAATTAATATCTAGATCATTTGGAACGGTTGTTTTGATAAGATTCTACTCCAAGATATCCTTGTCTTTTGGTGAGAGTTCGAGCAACTCAAGTATAGGTATATGAGCGGGTGTTCATCGTAGTTGGTCGACCAAGTTATATTGAGTCTTGGGGAGAGTTGTTGATGTTGATGTGCTCCCTTTCAAGACATATCTGTGTGCTCTTGTTGTCACATTTATAGATGCATTTTCTTGTTTGTCTTTGATTTTTATGACATTCACTTGATTGTCACATGTTAATATGTGATTGATGGTGTTTTCATATATGTGATTAATATGAGCTCCTTTGGTATTATTGGACATTGATTCTCCTCCATTGTTGTAATTGGGAAGAGGATTTTTGAAAGCTTCATGGTCACTATTGGTTTTATGACCATCGACCATTAAGTCGCCCTTGTCTATCATGTTTTGAACTATGTTCTTCAACCTCATGCCATCATTTGTATTATGCCCCTTGTTTCGATGATAATCACAATAACGTGAGTCATTCCACCATGGGGGTTTGACTTGGGGTTCAAAGTTGCTTGTGGCTGGCAATGTGATGATCTTATTTGCCAATAGCTCTCGAAACGTTGATTCTAAGGTTTGTCCTAATGGCGTGTATATTCATCGATAGGGGAAAGTATTAGTGTTGCCTCTTTGGTATGTGTGGTTCCCTTGGTTGTTGTTGTTATTGCCTTGGTAATTCTTGTTGTTGTTTGACATTGAAGCTCCTTGGTTGGTATTTCGTTGATAATTGTTAGTGCCTTGATTAACACTTTTTTGATCATTATTGGATGGTGGGTTTCCTGATAAAGTGAACACTGGTTGTTTAGACTTTACATTGTTGGCATCGATTACCCCATCATTAACAAATGTTTTTATTCCTTGTCCAAAATCTGGACTTGTCCGAATTGTTGTTATTGTTTTGATTGTTAAAGGTGTTATTGTTTGACGAATTAACACCTTCCTTAAAAAACTTTAAGGTCCCTTTCTTGATGGAAGCTTCCTCTACTTGGATACCATTTTCTATCAATTTTGCAAAAGATGGTATACATTGTAGTTTGAGAAGATAACTCATTTCACTATTCAGATTGTCTATGAAGATTTGCATCTTTTCCTTTTTAGGCACATCTCGTGGATACCTTGCGACCATGCGTCTCCATCGTTGTAGAAACACCATGAATGTTTCATCGTTCTTTTGTTTCGTGTTACACACATCCAACATGGTGATTCCATGTTGGATGTTATAGGAATATTATATTATGAACCTATTTACCAACTCATCAAATGATCTGATGGGAGGTGTGAGTTTTGACAACCACTCCATTTTTTGCCCTCCCAAACTTCTTGGGAATAATCTCATTAAGTATGTGTCGTCGTGAGAAAACTCTAAGCTCATGGTACAAAATTTCCAAACGTGATCATGGGAATCACTCTTACCATCATATTTGTCGTACTTTGGTATATTTGAATTTAGGGGAAAAGGTACCATGTTCAATCTTATATCAAAAGGATAAGGACAAATGTCATCTAATGAATATCGTACCGTGGTCCCTTGTTGCATGTCCTGCATTTATCTTTGAAGTGTTTGGAGTTGTGTAAGAGCAGCTAGGGGCGTATTTGTCCTTCAATGGGGAGCTTCCCCTCGTTCATTAAGATTGTCTCGATTGCAGGCATGGTCTTGTTCGTGAGTGTTGTCTTGTTCATGGGTGTGATTTTGGTTGCGTATGTTTTCTTGATCATGTGCCTCTTCTTCTCTATGTTGTTCTTGATAAGCATAGTTTCTCGATCTTGTTCTTGAAATTCTCTCATCTATATTCCTTAAGTTTTCTGTGTCGAAATCCTCAGGAATATTAACTCCATTTCTAGGTAGCATGAGTAGATTATTTTCCTTATCCGCTTCTATAAGTCTTTCTACAAGTTTTTGGAAAGACGCATTCTCTTAACATTCTTGGAGAAGTTCGTTGGTGATCTTTGTTTCTCCCATATTTGCATATTCATCAAAAGGATTGGACAGTCTATGACTCATACTTGATTCTGGTTGTGATTCCTTCTTCTTGTTTTTTTGAGATCGAGTGATAGTGGGCATTAATATATCTCTACCGTAGTGAATTCTTCTTATTTTATTGGGGTTCTTGGTGGAATTGGTGGTTCAGGTCCAGCCTCATTGTAAGTGATAAGAAACTTTGGAAACAAAACGTGGTTAATCCTTCCTCCACTATTAAGGCGTTGGTTGAATGTTGCTTTCTGAATGTAAGCCCTACTTCTCAAAGGCTCTTTGTCAAATTTGTTGGTTTTTCCTTGGATATACAACTGCATATGGCGTAAGAATGTGCGATGTGATGTAAAGAGTTGATGGTTGATATAGAGAAATTTATTCCTCTTGATAAGTGCCTTAGAACTAGGTTGTCTCTTCTTCAACTTAGTCTTTTGATGAAGACTTCTTTTCAAAATATGGGGAGTGGTCATACAAAATGATCAAATATTGATGTTGATGTTGGATATGGATAATTTATTTTGAAAACTCAAGTTTACTTATCAAGTAGAGGTTTAGTTTGATTCACCTCTACGACAAAGTATGTCAAATGATATGAGTCAAGTTTCCTGATGTAGAAACTTAATTTGACAACTTGAGAACCTAACTAGGTATTGATGTTGATAAGATTGTTGGATGATGGAACTCTTGATCACTCTATTTGGATACTACTTAATTTTGTTGAATGAAATCTTATCTCAAGATAGTTGATGATTTGATACCTCTTTCTAAATATGCTTAGTTGGAGTTGGAAATTCTCTTTTCTCTAAGGTTGCTCTTTGCTCTTTGTTTTGAATTGATTGTTGTATTGGTTGATTTGCAAGATGTTTTAACATTTGTGACAACAAGACATAGCACATATTAAAACAATGATTATCCCTATGCTAAACATTGAGTGTATGTTTTTGTGAGGATGTTTTCAAATCCCCGATGTTTGCACTGGTTTGATTTACAACAAAAGACACATCAGATAGACTCTTTATTGAAAGGTGATTGACAATATCATAGCCCACTAGTCTCGATACTCCATCAGCTCAAACAGCCTTGTCACCCCCTAGAGGGTGCCCGTTTTTTTTCCTTTTGCCAGAAATTAACCCAAAGTGAATTACTTCATAGTTGGGTAGTTATCTTGGGAGATATATGGTGAGTAACCTTCGGGTGGATTCTTCCCCACCCTTGCACTATGATATTGTCAGTGTTTGGCAACTGACTCAGCTCAAAGTCTCTATTGCTATGGTTTGTAATCAAGCTTCCATTCGATCTTCAATGATAAACTCTCTCGGGGGGCTTCTCAACCTTTAGAACAAAGGCTTTATGTATCTTAAAGATATTGGGGGAAGGCTAATCACTGAGCAAAACTATTGGAGGGTACTTTCATCAGCCTTCACATTTGATTGTAGTGGGTTGGAATACTTGGCGATAAAGTCATTTCCCACTTAGGTCATTCCCCTCTCACCAGCCTTAATGGCGCCCTAAGAGAAACTCAAGAGAGCAGCCCTTCTAAAGGGTTTAATTGCTTGAAGTAAAAGAAAGCATGAAAGAGTGGTTTGGTTTATTGGTCACCCAATTAAGGGGATAGCATATACCTACCACTTTCGAGACAAGGCAAATAATGTTCTTTTTATCCTTTTCAAAGCAATGATTGGCTAAGACCTATTTGGAGATGTTGCTCCAACAAGCATGGTGTTCTTTTTAGTTCCACAAAGCAATTTGTTTGTTTAATCTAGAAATGAAATCCCGATCAACTTAAAATAATGTATGTTATTTTGAGATGGAAATCGCTTTGCAAAACGAAATGTGGATTGTTCATTTTAATCTTGCAAACAAGTATTGATTGTGAATTTTAAGCTTTGCAAGAAAATAAAGATTGTTGTTGTTCTTTTTATAACCCCAAAATTTGAAGTGTGAACCTAACTTGCAAGAAGGAAAATGTGAAGTTGTTATTCTTTTTAACCTTGCAAATTTGATTCTTTTTAAACCCCCAAATTAAAATTTGAGATTTTTTCACCAATTGAAACTTAATGAGGTTATGTTTAGCTTGAAAAGAAAATGAGTTAATTTTAGCCAACTTTGAAAAAGCTAGAAAAATTAAATGCAAATCCTACTTTAACTTCTTCAATCCTGCATCAAATTGTTAGACCTGCAAGAAAACACCAGTTAGAAAAATCAAACATCATATGGTGGGCTTCTCCAAGCCTAATTTCAAATCTCGGTTACAAATCTCCTCTGTTCAAGCATAAAATCGTACAAGGTTTCTCACCTACTCATACGACAATTCAAATACTCCCATATGTCAAAACAGTTTACTCGTGCGAGTTTAAATACTAGCTTGTACAAGATTAGAAAAGAGACAGAGGATAGAATAAAACTAGAAAACATCTCTCTATCTTCACCATAAACTCGTACGAGTTTCTTCACAGGCCATATGACAAATGGTAGGTTCTCGTACGACAAAATAGGAACTCTCGTACGAACTCACATGAACCTGCGGAAAAATTGTTAGAAAAATTGGATTTTAGGGGTCTTGCCCCACAGTGGGTGCCAGTTAATGTGTGGTTAAAATGTGGGGGATGTTGCACCTACAAGAAAACACAAATCACACACACACATGAGACATTATGTTAGTGAAATCAAGAGATTGAAAATGCAACCTAATCTAATTGTTAGTCCAAGAAATCTCAAGATTGCTAAGCCCGTCCCATGCTCCTCTATCTCTAAAGATCTCTAAGATTCAAGGTGCCCTCACTTGGAAGAGCACTTGATCCTCAAGATGACAACCAGAGAACGAGTTATGAATGATGATTCTAGGATCAAAATGCATACAACTAAGATCCTAGCTAAGATGAGATGATGGATGGAGATGCAAGACACAAGATGAAGATATAAAATGAGTTCCAAATTGAAAGATTAAGTGAACTAATTAGGATAATATGAAGATGATATATGAGAATGCTATGAAAATAAGATGAATTAATCTAGCAAGATATTCTAAACATGTATTAAAAGAACTAAGTTATAATGCAACTAAGACGGCCTAAATGCTTGGTGATGGGGATTGAGCTCCTTGATAACTTGCACAACACAATTAGACTATAGATTGGATGCAATAGAAGTGGATGGATCCTTAGATTGAAGAAATGGGCTCTATTTATAGAGAAAATAGAGAAATGGATGGCTAAGATTGAGTAATCTCAACAAGGGCTAGGATTGAAAGTTATTAATCCATGTGAGGGATTCAATTCAATCCCAAGTAAATTAAAAAGATTTTAGTAATCTCAACAAGGGCTAGGATTGAATTATAGTAAATTAAAAAGATTTATTTAGCCAAAAGTGGATGCAACTTGCATTTGTACGATTTTGCAAGTGGGGGGGGATTTACAAATAAATTTTGATTTATTTAGATGCAAAGGATATTTTAAATAAATGTAGATTTAATTAAAATGGGAAAGGGAATAAATTGATATTTTTAATTAATTGTGAATTTAATTAAAATGGCTAGAAGGGGGGGTATTTAAATGACTTAGATAGAAGAAGGGTATATTTATTAAATCTTAATTTAATTAATAAGTGATTAGAAGAATGGGGATATTAATTAAATCTTAATTTAATTAATAGACGATTTAATGATGTTTAAATGAATAAAAACCATTTAATTAGTTGTGCCAGTTTTAAGTGTCTACAATAATAATAAATCAAATCTCAATAATAAATAAATAAAAGGCTTATATAAATAGAAACTAATAAATAAATATAAAAATCATATCAACAATAAAACATAAACATTAAATAATTAATAAATCAATAAATAATAAAAACAATAAATAATTAATACAAATCAATTAAATTAATCCCAATTAAATAAATTCAAAATCTCAACAATAAATTAAATATCAAATAATCAATTAAACACTAAATAAACCAAATAAATAAATAGCCAATAAACAATAAATCATTAAATTAAATAAATCAAGCTCAGTCAACATTAATCAAACCAATAAATATAAAATCTCAAGAATAAATTATCCAAATAATTAAATAGCCATACTATACAATAAATTAATTCAAACATTAATAAATTATATTAATCCAATTATTAATTAAATAATAACCACATCACCTCAAGTAACCCAACAAGAGGGGGGCAAACACTGACACAAGACTCTAACCACCAACTTGTGCCACAACACAAAACTGACAAGGTGAACAACTTAAGCCTAGAGTATGAGGGGGAAACATATGCCATCTCCAACAACTTTCCATTAGGATAGGATACGCTCAAACATGTGAGACCAAGTGGAGTCGATGTCTGATACCTTCAATCCTGCACCACCACCAAAACATAATACGATACATATACAACATATATGCATCAAGATTCCAATTGCGTCATATGTTGGTCACTCCATGGTTGCAGGGTTTCCAGTGCTAGATTCGTTGGAGTGGCAAGATGAGGTTGCTTAAGTTGAAGACGATTGGATTAAGGTTGAAGGCAAACATTCTAAGAGGTCCTCGCCTTCTTTTGACATGATCCTTTGATCCCACAAGAAAGGTTCCATAGGGAAATCCTAAGTTAGGGGGTTTGTCTTTACCCCTGTGGGCAGTTGGAACTTTCTTTGTTTTTTTCTCTCTGTTGCCCCTTGTATGTTATGGTCTGCCTGCAGTTGGTTCATGGCTTGGTTTTACTTTTTAGGCAGCTTTTCTCTTTGGGGTCTCTACTCTTTCTTTGTTTTGTTCCGTCTAGTCTTGGTTTTGTTCCGTTTGGTGAACCTGATTGAATATCTCATGTTATGGGTTGCGGGATCCCCTTTTAAAACCTGTTTTGTACAGGGTTTTGGGTCACTTAAAAACCTATTTTTACTTAATCAAAAACATATATACATCAAGATAAACAAGCTAGTGAAAAGAGAATCGCAACACCATATCATGCTCGCAATGAGTGATAAAGCATTATCCATTTCACGAAGACAGTCACACAATAACAACATCAATGCATCGCATGAAACCATAATCACGAAATAGGGGTTAGAACTATCATAACATCATAAATCATATAGTCCACATAGGAATATCAAGTGCATATATTCCATTCAACGCAAATCCATCCATCAAGTAATCCAGAATGTATCATCAATCATATAAGTCATCCAACACCATGAGTCAAATAAAATATCCATCATCATCAATAAGTATCTAGAGTCTAAATAGGATCAAATATCATCAAAACATCAACCATGAGTCTAAACAAGTCTATCAAAGCATAAATCAAAATGTGAGTCTAGGAGAGACTAATGTCAAAGAGACTATCAGAGCACAAATCCAAAAGTGTTTATCACATCCTCTCACAAAGGATGACCACCCTACAAATCCAAAAGTGTGTAGCAGTTTGAGACCACCCTACACAAGTGTAAATACATGAGAAACGAAATGCACTTGTTTCTCTTACAAAAATGAAGTGTGATTTACTCTACAAAATGCAAACACTCAAGAAATCAAAACTAATTCTATTCCAAGATCCTAGAATACACACATTAGTAGTTTTCAATTTGCAAGTCTTCGACCTTCATTCACCAAAAACGCTACAACAACAATTAGTAGCACAAAAACCCTTATCTAAGAGTAGTAAATACAAAATTATAGAGTTGAAAAACAATAGAAGAACAAAATTGAAAAATACAAAACTTGGGACTTTACCTTTTGAATTTACCAAATAGATGTGTGACTAGTTCTGTCAAATGCATGAAAAATCTCAACAACTACGATATTTCCCTCTGCAACTATGTGATTGTAGCCTTCAAATGCTTGACCAATTGATGCAATTGTGTTACTCTGCTTTGCAAATGCAAGATAGAAACCTACAAATGCAAGACATATTATAACATATGTGAGAAAGTTTATGTAAATGCGAGAACTATTTGTTGATTGCAAGTTTCCAATATTGTAGCCTGCAAAATCCGAGAACTCACAAAAAATAGAATAGATTAGTGTATTCACATTGAGTTCACCAAATGTAATGACCGAAAATGAGAAAGAAAGGTGAAAGACCATAGGAGCAACCACTAACTTGAAATCTATCACAAAATATCCAATCGTAGACAATGAAGGAATCAAATGAATTCAACAATGAACAAATCAAATGCAGACCAAATGTTGAACTCTTGCAAGTGCCTCCATTGCTCTTATCCTCTTTGTGTTGTGTGGGATGGCTCTCAAAATCATAGCACAATTTTTGCAGTTTGATAGCACAAGAATTTCAAAAATTGCAGTTGTTTATGATTGAGGATGAGGATTGATTTATAGATTTTTGAGGTTAAAATCGACGATCAAGATTGAGAGTTTAGCAGAAAGATCGATGGTGGAGGATCGTTGAAACAAGTTGGTTGGAAGATGACCACTCATGTAATTAAGATTGATTGTCAAGTTTACTCATTTGATTGATTTGGTTAGTGGACAGATGAGTTAGAAAAAAAGTGATTTCGATAAAGGTGGATTAACTGACTACTTAGAAAAAGGTGATTGATGAGTTAGGGAGACAAGTGAGTAGTGGAACTGAGAGTCGGTGATAGTTAGAGAGAAGTGAATAATTAGCCATTTTAAATGTGCCATCAAAGGATAAATGAAACTATCATTTTATTTGGAGAAAATTGAAATTTGACATAAGAGAAATTAAATAAATTAAAAAATTATTTAATTGAGAGGACAAAATTAGTTAAATAAATAATTTGGAATAATTATTTAATTATGGAAAAATAAAAGAATTTGTTAATTAAACAATAAAGATTATTGAATTAAAGTATGTGAAAGGAGGTTAATTAAATAATTAAATATTAGAGAAAAATTAGAAATTATTCAATTATGGGAATGGAGGGAAATTTTGAATTTTAAATTTGAACGTAGAAGAATAGAGTTAAACTAGAAGAACCAAGTTAAATTAATTAGATAATTAAAATTATTTAATTAATAAGAAGAAATAATTAGGTGTGGGAATATGTTTAACCCTGTTATAACCATCCACAAAAATATATACGAGGGATAAACAACTTATAGTACTAAGTGATGTGAGATACATTTCCCAAAATTGATGAAATTAAGGATTTGATGGCAACATTAAAAATACATCTACTTAACAATATAACACTTCACCACAACTCTCACAAAAAGCAAAAATGAGAGAAGTGCTCGATCACTAGTTTCTAAATTTCAAAGTTCAAAGTGTGAGAGAAGTCAAATGGACAATTATTCTTGTGTTTGCTTGGTCATCACTAGTTTCTAAATTTCAAGCATACGGTCAGAGATGAATTGGAGAGTGTTCATTGATTTGTGCAAGTTCTCACGCTCAAAATAGTCTAAGACTTAAAATCCATTTTTGTGCATCCGATAGCACATTACAGGCCAAATGGATAATCTTCTTGGATTTGAACTCCTATTATAAGGGTATAACTTCTCAAGTTGCATGATGGATATGAGTGTGTGATAAAACCAAATTTGAATCAAGACCACATATACACAAGAATTTGGCTGCCTCCCTAAGTGATTATATTTGATGGATAATTTTACCTTCATAGAACATTGTCATACTTTTTGACAATTTTGAATTTTTTTATAGTGGTAATTTATAATAACCTTTGGAGCATTGACACTTAAGGATGATTTTGTATTTCATCAAATCAATCTATATCTCTCTTAAGCAAGTAATAAGACTGTAGGCTTGTCAATAGAAAGTACAATTTTTGGCAAACATAACAAGTTCAACGCGCCAATTTTTGTGCTACTAGAATTTTTCTCCCCATACACTCACAATGCGTAAAGGATCCTACATATCTCACAATAAATACCAATTACATAATCTACTCGAGTCTAGATTCCGTCATAAGGGTTCTAACTTCTCAAGTTGTACAACACCTCCAGGTATGCAATATAAACAAATTTGACAGAGTGTTTGTGTCCATAGTTTTCCAAATGCCTAAAACAAATTTGATCAAGCCACTACACAAGACAAGACATTTTTTGTAGTTATAAAGTATATATATATATAACCAAAAATGAGAGGTAATAGGACCCCATGTATATAGCACAATAAGGGCCAACTGGATAATCTATTTGAGTCTAGACTCCTATCTTCTCAACTTCTCAAGTTGCATGATGCCTCCAAGCATGTGATAAAACCAGATTTCACATGTAGAGACTAGAGTTAATAGGTTGAATTTACTTACCATGGTTAGTGCTACACTTCTCCTCAAATATTATCACTATAATAATAACATTAGGAAGAGAATATGCATTATCTTACATGATTCTCAGTACCTCCAAATAATTCACCCGTACCTGGAACTCTGAATGGCAACTTCTGTTACCAATTTGTGGACCTTAATGAGGGTACAATAGTCGTGAGAACTCACATACTAAGGACAACCTATGCATTTGAGTTGTCCCTAAGAATTTTAAAAGACTAGAAATCAAGATACTTTACAATCTTAAATACACCATCTAGTGTTTCATGGTATTCATTCATACATGGCTAAAAAAATTACGATGTCTAAAGGAGGAGCCCTTATGTTAATTTTTGGAGTAAATTATATTTATTATATTTACTTTAATTAAGTTTACTTAAGATAACTTTATTTGTCACATGACACAATCATTTAATATTGTTCATGTTAGTTACCTTAGGTGTCATTCTAGATAGAGATGAGTTAGTTTTATGCATTTAATTTTGTTATAGTGTAATTTTACCTACTCCTACCTACTCTCTCATCTCATTGAGCCACATGGCATTACTTGTGCTCTCAATTGTCTAGCTTCTTGCTTATATAAGCAAGCTCATTTGTACATTGTAACATATCAATTCATAGCAATTCATTGCAGATTAATAGCAAGCTTTGCTCTCCAATGTCCATTGTTCTTCATTTCTCAAGTTGCAACATTCTCATGTGTGGTTGGATAGTTTCTTGGTTGATCCATTGAAGTGTGCACAATTTCATGGGCTCATAATTTCTCCAACATGGTATCAGAGCTTTGCCCAAGCAAATTACTTTCCTGATCAAAGAATTGAGCAGTTGATAAGAGATGTTATTTATCTTCCTACAAACCAGTTCACAGAGTTGATATCAATTTGAAAATTCTTGGAATTTTTAGAAGTCGCCTCACTCTGTTGTTCCTGACTGTAGCGACATGTTTCCTTTTTTCGTCTGTCAATTGCAATGACATATACACCTACAGTGACTAGAAAGAGCGATTTATTCTAGTCATGTTGCAATTCCAGCAATACATATGAACCAGTTTGAGACTATTAGCAGCAATATCCTTCCTACAATACCTTCCTATCCAAGTCTACAATGATATTCAACCTACATTTCTATCAGCAACAATATTCTTCTTGTAGTCATACATTTCTATTGTGAAGCAAAATAGTTTTTTTTCCTCCATTGTATATTCAACCTATGAAATTGTTGATTGGACTAAGATCTTTTCCTTTAAGGCTATGAATATCTACAGGATAGTTTTTCGTGATCAACATCTCTATCATATCGACACCTTCCAACATTGGTCAATCAACATCGACCACCTCCCACCAGCCATACTTGTCTAATTCAAGTGCTTTGTTCCACCTTAATTATTTTTCAATTTGTCATAGTTGTGATTGTTGTTCACTTGTAAAATTTGACATTTGGAATTATAAAATTCTCTCTTATGGGGGTGTCTCTTGCAATTTTGTCCTTTTGTGCTCTTGTATATCATGGAAGACTCAAGGATTGAATTGCTTGAAAAGGAAATTCATGAGTTGTGACAATTACCCACATTGCATAACATTTTTGTTTCTTCTTCATCAAGTTTATCTCCTCCCAAACATGAGGACAAATCTCTTGATTGCAAAGAAGAGGGTTACTCCTTCTTACCACTCATGCTCCTAGAAACATTGATTGTGATCCTTTGGAGGTTTTTGACACTTCAGTCTAGCTTGCCTCGAAGATTCCTAAATCTTCTTCAGAGTCTTTCATTGTGTCCTTCATCATTTGTGACCAGTCGGACTATCATTGTCCTTCATGTTTGGTTGGAGAAATTATTTTAGTATATTCATCTTTGGATCTTGCTCCATATTAGTTTCCACAAAGTTCCAACTTGTCACTTTCCTACTTGTTTGGGTATGTGCATGATTGGAATATTGGCATCATCATCTTTCATGGGCAAGAAGACACATGAGCAGTTTTTAGAGACATCATCATACATTTAGATTTTGCTTCCTACCAATTCCTATCCAGAATTGAAGCAAACCTGCATCTCTATACGGTTTTGTTTCTTCCTAAGGAGAGACAAGGTATTCATAAGAAATGGATCATGTTTTGTCTTTAGACACTTACCATTTTTGCAGGTGATTATTTATCATAGGGGGGGCTGCATAGTCTCTCACTTTCCCTCTTATGGGGGAATTATTGATCAGATTCTCATGATGGATGTAGTTCTGGGGGGTATTGATGTGAGACCTCCATACATGATGGTCTACACTTGTATATATCTTGCATATCTCTTTTTTGGATAGGAGTTTTGTCCCATAAGGTTTTCTCCATTTGTGAGAGATTGGTTGCGCATGGGTACCTAACATGGCCTAGTTGTTGGGACCCATATATTGCATCTCCATAATTAGTCTTGCATCATATGCATAATAATTTCGCTCCATAAGTTACACTTAAGGAGGGGCGTTGGAGCAAATTAGATTTATACTATTTACTAAATTAAGTTTACTTAGGATAGCTTTATTTGTCACATGACACAATCATTTAATATTGTTCATGTTAGTTATCTTAAGTGTCATTCTAGATAGAGGTGAGTTAGTTTATGCATTTAATTTTGTTATAGGGTAGTTGTACCTACTCCTACCTACACTCTCATCTCATTGAGCCACATGGCATTACCTATGCTCTCAATTGTCTAACCTCTTGCCTATATAAGCAAGCTCATTTGTACATTGTAACATACCAATTCGTAGTTGTTCATTGTAGGTTAATCTAAAGCTTTACTCTTTGATCTCCATTGTTTTTCATTGCTCAAGTTGCAACATTCTCGTGTTCTTGGTTGATCCATTGAAATGTGCACAGCTTCATGGGCTCATAATTTCTCCAACATTAATAAGTATCTTTAAGTCGCTATTCATACGTATATATTCCAAATTCATTTGCTTCAACTATGTAATGTATAGGCCATTTCCTATGTATCCCATAATTGATTTTGGTTAAACTGCATCTAAAGCACACTAACCTAAATTTTCCTCTATGTATGGACTGTGGTGGTCGTTTCACATTAACGCCAAGAGTGCTCCTCTAAAACAATTACTTTCACAAGTCAGTCCATGAGGTTCTTGTTGCAGTGCATGATATAGTGAAAACACTTTCCTCAGTATTCGTGCTAATGCCAAAACGGGCGGCCAACCCGCTTGCCCCATCCATTAAAATAGTTTAGTTTTTTTCTGATTGTGCTATTAGGTGTTATTTCCAAGTAAACAGGATTACTTGGAAAACAAAATGGCTATAGGTACATGACTCCCTTACCTGAGCTTTAAGCTATATAAGCATGTCATTGCGGTTGATCCCTAGGCATTACAAGCTCAAAGTTATAGCCTTGGAATGTTATGAATAACATCTACAATGAAGAGTTTACAAATTGGAGATAAGAACATACAATCTTTTGTTGTGATTTATTGTTATTGAACTGAAAATCTAAATTACTTGAAAGTGTTGTTTTTCATAGGTATCGCATGTGTTGCATATAACTTCACTTTCATCTTTATGCCCACCACTGTATGTGTTACCCGCCCTATCTAATGTTCTCTAATAATCCTGATCAAGGGATATAAATACCAGTCAATGTCACATGAAATGACACGACTCTCAGTTGGGACAAACACGACTATAGACAAAAGGTTGTGATAGACTAACAACCTAATATAAGTATAACTAATCGTATGGGAAGAAAGAATACTAACAACCGATTAGTATATAAAGGGATCGTATGTTATAAGACAATGATTAAGGTAAGAGTAAATAAAGTGCGATACCAACATACAGTTTAGAGAAAAATAAAGAAATTGCATATATACATAGCAGCAATATCTCCTGTTGCTACAATAACATCAACACTCCCTCTTAGCTAGGGAGATATCTTTCCAAATATCCATGTCATGGAGTCTCTCAACATGGCATCCACAATGGCTACTCCCATTTGTAGAAGAGTTCATCACGGAGTCGTTGAACGTGATGTCCACCATGGCTACTCCCATGTGTGGAAGGGAACGAGTGCACACGTGCCCATCACAGAGTCACTCAACGTGATGTCGTCATGAGTCACTCCACATGATGTCCACCATGGCTACTCCCAGAGGGTGGATAAACACAAGTACAAGAGAATCAACACAAAGTCTCTCAACATGATGTTGTCATGGAGTCACTCAACATGACATTCACCATTGCTACTCCCAGAGGGTGGAAGGAATCACATCTCCGTCTCAGAGATGAACAAGGGCTTGCACCTCATATTTTTGCATCTCGGAGAAATATACACTACAAGGGCTTTCACCTCATGTTTCTCCGTCTCAGAGGAACATACGCTACAAGGGCTTCAACCTCATGTTTCACATACACTACAAGGACTTGCATCAACCTCCTCGTCCAAGGTTGCCTCTATTGGTTTGTCAGGTTCCCTCTAAATCTCCAAGTACTTGCATCAACCTTCTGACCTCCTCATCCAAAGTTGCCTCTGTTGGTTTGTCAGACTCCCTTTGAATCTCCAAGTACTTGCATTAATCTTCTGACCTCCTTGTTCAAGGTTGCCTCTGTTCTTGAACGAGAAAATATTCCAGCAATCTGCACATCATACCCACATCCTAGATCGTCTCAGTTTTGTTGTAGGAAGGAATAAGAAGGTCCTTGAGCGTCGCTTGATCCAACTGCATCCCAATGTGTTTCTCCAGTTCTGTCACCAGCACTGGCGCCACATCACCAATTTTATCAAATGGAGAAGAAAGTCGCAAGAAACTGTCTTTCTGCAAAGGAATGATGTTTATTAAGCTCTCAACAATTAGCCTATGTTCTCTCATCTGTGCCTTTGGAACATCCACAACTAAATGA
Organism: Cryptomeria japonica; assembly: GCF_030272615.1. Classification (NCBI taxonomy): domain Eukaryota; kingdom Viridiplantae; phylum Streptophyta; class Pinopsida; order Cupressales; family Cupressaceae; genus Cryptomeria; species Cryptomeria japonica. The sequence continues at coordinate 310,070,219 of NC_081412.1, read as the reverse complement.
AGGCCGCCTACAAAGTTCACATCTTCTGTTGAGCTTGCTTGATCTTTGGATATGGCAGGCAGCCATTTGGAAGCGTAATGCACAATGGAGGCTTTGATGAAATCAAAGAATTGAAACATTTTCGAACCACCAGTTAGGAGGCAGAGAGGGTTGGCTGCCTAAGCTTGAATCTTTCATGTCGCTCCAGTGATGGGGACTCACACTAGGGCTCCTTCTTTGGGACTTGTATGATCATGATTTTACACCTCTGGTATTTGCGCAAGCCTTCCAGGAAATGGACTCGCTGCATCACCTTACAATTTGTAGATTTTCTGCCCATGGAGAAAGCTTCTCGCAACTTTTCAAAACGATGATGGAGTCCCTCCAGGATGACAGAACAACGTAGCTCAAAAATGCCTATGTTTTGAATATGAGGTTTCCTTCGTCAAAATATTCTGTCATTTCCAAATACTTGGCCGCACATCTCAACCCTAATATGTCACAAGCATTCAAATCGACTGCTACACTATAACAGAACTTGGTGGCTAGTTCGAACGGTTATGTGCCTCCTGGTATTTCATCCAGCTTTATGTAATCTTTCTCGGTGTCACTACGGTGGTCGTGCATTATTCTGTTCAGTTTTCCACTCCTCGAAAGCAGAGGAATATTGTGTAGATGAAAGCTCACATCTGGGATCTCCACTACTAGGTCTTTTGGATAATTTGTTGCGACGTACTCAACAAATCATGCAGTTCAACGATAAGTCTCCACTTCATCGAAGGCAGTCTAACGTTTTCTACGATTGCATCTTTCCAATGAATTGCAGTATTAAAATCTAGATGTCAACGTCTCATGTCCACGAAACAGTTGTGTAACTAATTTCACAATGGTGGCCAATCATTAAAACTGGAGCGCTATCCACAGTCCATATACGTCTTCCAGTACGCCATTCTCCATGATAAATTCAATAGTTTGAAGTACCTTATTCACAGGCACAAAACTATCAATTGCTCTGATACTATGTGAAAAATTCACAGGTATCGCATGTGCTGCATATAACTTGCCCACCACTGTATATGTTACCCGCCCTATCTAATGTTCTCCAATAACCCTGATCAAGGGATATAAATACCAGTCAATGTCACATGAAATGACACGACTCTCAGTTGGAACAAACACGACTATAGACAAAAGGTTACGATAGACTAACAACCAGTTAGTATATAAAGTGATTGTATGCTATAAGACAGTGATTAAGGTAAGAGTAAATAAAGTGCGATACCAACACACAGTTTAGAGAAAAATAAAGAAATTGCATATATACACCGCAACAATATCTCCTGCTGCTACAATAACATCAACATAAAGGAGCTAAAATATCGAGCAAACAAAACACACCAAAAATGAAATGAAAACCAAACAAGATGTGTTTTTAAACGAAAAACAAGTTACCAAAACCTTGTTGACAAGGTATGGGTGCCGCATTTGGCCATAATTATCCTCTAGCATCATGCCAGATATCTTTTTCCAGCCAAAAGAACATCCTCCCTTTCAGTAATTTTATGTAGATATTAGGTCTTAGTGCATCTGAATTTAGATTGCCTTTGCCAATTGTGGGGTCAGTTTATTATTTATTAACTAAAAGTTCTTTGATGTTGAACTGATATGCCATGACTACATGACTGGTTAGTGACTCACATAATGACTAAATTCACACAAGTAGATGACTGCAGTAAAATATGACTTACATGTTTTTGCATAATTGATTTATTCTATATACCCGATCTATTCGTCCAGATACAATTTAATTTCTGCATAACTGATTATTCCTTAAAAACTAATTTATTTTCTGCATTAACTACTATTCCAGCACAACTATATAAAGATACCTTTGTTTAACACAAGGGTTCCTCCTCCAGGCAGCATAACATTGAAGCCCCATATGAATTTAAATCAAACACAATTTAAGGAATTATGTGATGTGATGCAGAGGGCCTGCCACAATCAACACTCAAACATACATACAAATATGAAAGGTATATAACAACAAAATGGATGAAAAGAACAGCAAGTTGATGCACAAACTCCAGAAATTCTTATTGAACTCAAAACAAATCTGCATTACAAAACAGTGAGCCTATTGGCTTCACTTTACAACATTTCCATCTGTTTTGGTCTCTCACAGACCTGCAATAAAATGGCTTCTCCAAAGCCTTCTTTCAAACTCTCAACCTAAAGCTACACCTGCAGCCAACAATTAAACTTTCACCCCAAAAAAAATCCCCAACTCTCTATCTTTCTCCCTAAAATCTCACATCCCAAACAAAAACAACCGCCACACACTCCTAAAAACTCCCCTCTAAAACGCTACGCACCACTTCTACCAAAACCACCCAAAAACAAAACTTTCCCCTACTCTGACCATAGCAGCAAATAAATTCACATTTTCTAACTTTAGAGTCTACGGGGACTCCACCACACTCAGTGGATGTCAGGAAATTTAAAACCCCACTACACACAAAATAAAAGCCTGAAAGATGCCAACGGTTGAGGATAATTTCAAATTTCACATTCTGATTCCCACCAACACATGGATGCTCTACATCATGATGTTTTATCAGGTTTCAACTGCATACCTTTTGAGTTTTGAATCAAAATGTATGCATTTGAATCCTTATAAAATATCACATTATTTGACACAGAAAAACTCCACCTACTTGATAATATATGGAAGTTCTAACCAGTGTATTAATTATGCCCAGTTCTAGTTAATTGGAATATCAAGGGAGAAATATTTGAAATAATCAAGTTTCAACCAAGTAACAAACGCTGATGGTTTCAGCGAGGGTAAAATGGAGCAACATACTTCACACTAAAAGTAACTAACCAATTTTGCATTGGCAGCAACAGAACAACTTCTTGGAAGGAAACAGTTAGCAAATCTCATTCCTTGAAAGCAAGGTGTAATATCCCACTTTTGAAGAAACAAGAGATAACCTATATAGCATATTCTTCAATATTAGGAAAGCCTACAATATTGTAATAAATATGAGACACGAGACCACGAATATCATTCCACAATGCAAGCATTAAAATTCCAAAGCGTCATTTACATTTCTAAACAAAATGGCCTATGTGTTGTAAGTCCTAGAAGAAATATAAAATTCTAGATGGGTAAAGTCAATGATCAGAACTTTAAAAAATAAAATATAAAATTCCAGATGGGTAAAGTCAATAACAAAGACGCCACCTGGATGGAGTCGTGCGCGAGGAGCTGTTGTGCTCGGGCTAGGGCTTCAATGCCCTAGCGCGTGAGTTGCATCTGCGTGCTGGTGCGTTGGTGGGAGGGAGGTGCATGCTGGTGCATCGGTGGGAGGGAGGTGCATGCTGGTGTAGGGAGGGGTTGATCTCGGGGTTGCGGGTGTTGGGGGACGTTCGGTGGCTGCGGGTGGTGCGTTGGTGCTACGTGAGGCAGGAGCTCGGGGCTTCCTGCGGTTGCGTAGTCTGCCTGCGGGGAAGGGCGGTGGGGGTCCGATCTACCTTGTGGTGGAGCTTGGAAGGGGGGGTGTTTGGTTTCTTGCAGGGGTTCGTGGAGCCCTTGCTCTTTTCTTTTCGAGATGTAGGCTTTTCGTGAGGTGCTATGTCTAGTATTGGTGGAGAGACCTCGAAGGCGTCTCCCGATATGGATTTCCGTGTTACGGTGGGTTTAAAATCCCCATCCCAAAGTGTCAAGACCTTTAATAATAACCTTTTTGCCTCAGAATCGAGGATTGGTGGTACCGGTGGCTCTCAGATTTCGAAGATTAATGGCTATCTGGAGAGGTGCAGTGAGAGGCCGAGGTTGGTTAATCCTCCGGAGATGATAGCTGAAGATGTTGAATACTTCTCAAAACACTCGTTATATTGCAAGTTTTGGGGGATGAGGATTTCTTTGCAGTTTTTGGAGAACTGGGCTCAGAGGACTTGGGCACCGAAAGGGGAAATGGAGATTATGTTGCTGGCAAACAACTACTTCATGGTTACATTTAACTGCATGAAGGATCGCAATAGGGTCTTTGAAGGAGGGTCGTATTTTTTCAACCAGGTGGGGTTGTTCATCAAACCTTGGCATGCGGGGTTTAACCCTTCGGAGGAGCTCCCGAATAGGGTCCCAGTGTGGGTTCATTTATCGCATTTTCCGGTGGAATGTTGTCGGGAGGATGTGTTGCGGATGCTCTCTTCAATGCTTGGGAGGCCAGTTGGATCCTCAACGCAAACCTTGGGGAGAAAGGTAATGACTATCGCTTGTATCTGTGTTGAAATTGATCTTAGTAAGCCCCTGCCAGATGCTATAGATATGTGTGTGGGTTCTTATTCTTGGGTGCAGCAGTTGGATTATGAGACACTACCATTTTAGTGTCATCTATGTCATGAGTATGGTCATTTGCAGTGCAAGTGTCCTAGATATAAACCGGTGGTGCGCCAACCTCAACAGTCGGCCCGTAACATAGATGGGGCTGAAAAAGGAAAAGCTGCCATGTCTGTTGAAGTTGTGGGTGTTGATGGTTTTGTCCCAGTTAAGACAAAGAACAGGAATTGGGGACAAAAGAGGCCCCTTCAGGAAAGACAGGAGGAGGATACCTTTAACAGATTTGAAGCCTTGGACGACCTTACCCAACAGGAGGTGAACCCAGGGTTAACTCCTTTGGCTCAGGGTGCATCAGGATTGGTCCTTGATAGTGAGAATTGGGACTCTACCCGGGCCCTGCAAGTAGTTGGGAGTCAGCAAATGGAGATGGATCAGCCAGTAGTGGCTCAGTTGGGGCCCATTTCTGGTGCTGAAGTGAAGTTGGCTAGGGGGGATGGTTCTCCAGCAGCTCAAAAATTGGAACCTGTTGAGGTCAAAAGTAATAAGATTGCCTTCCATTTGGGTCTTCACCAGAAGGACATTAAGAAAGGACCAATGGAGAAGATTTCTAAGGTTGGCAAAAAGAAGGATTTGGATAAGACCAAATTGATGGGGGAGAATTTGGTTGAGTCAGGGTCAGTAAAGACTCTGGATTCTCATTTTTCCAATCCCCGAAATGATTGTGTTGTCATGGAATGTGAGGGGCTTGAACAGTGGCCCTAGACAAAAAGTTGTTCGGGAGTTGATAAGGAGTCATTCTCCTGATGTCCTTTTCTTGCTGGAAACAAAACTTTTTGTGGAAAGTATGTTGGATTTGGTGCCAAAGCTATGGGGGAGAAGCCAATGTCAGTGTGTCGGGGCAATTGGCTCCTCTGGAGGGGTGGCCTGTCTTTGGAACCCCTTGAGGATTCGTCCTATTTGGTGGGTGGCCTCCAGATCTTCATTATCTGGGGTTGCCTCTAGTATTGAGACTGGGGAATATATCTTGTTTACTAACATTTATGCCCCCGCTGATCTCCAGGGTAAGGAGAAACTATGGTCTCATATTTCTTTTATTGGAAGGTTGTTCCCTTTTCATCCTTGGATTATGGCAGGCGATTTCAATGCCAGCCTAGAGCTGAGTGAGAAGAAGGGTGGTGTTATTAGATTGAACCTTCTTCTTTCCTTTTTCGGGATAGTTTATCTTCTTTGCATCTTGTTGATATTAAGCCCGGTAATGGTTTGTTCACGTGGAACAACAGGAGGGTTGGGGAGTATTGGATTGCGAAGAGGCTGGATCGCTTTCTGGTTTCTAGTTTTTGGGTTGGTGGGGGGTGGTCCAGCTTTTAATATTCTGAGATTCTTGACTGGAGAGGGTCGGACCACTGGCCCATTAAGTTGGTGTCTTCTTCTGCTTGGGTCACTCGCTCTCCTTCATTCAAATTCTAGCTTATGTGGTTACGGGATCCTTCTCTGCAGAATCATGTGGCAGAGTGATGGAGCAAAGGGAGACTAGCCTTTGGCACTGCTATGTACACTTTTGACAAACAACTGCAATTTGTTAAGTTTCAGCTTAAACGATGGAACCGCCAGTGTTTGGGGAACATTTTTCATGCTAAGAAAGCTGCTCAAATAGTGTTGAATGGCATCACCAGTGAAATTAGAGAGCATGGTTTGTCTGAAGCCTTGCTTAGGGAGGAAGACAGGGCTGTCAAGGCTTTAGAGGAATGGGAGCTTAGGGAGGAAATATACTGGAAATAGAGAGCTCGTACTGACTGGCTTCAAGCGAGGGACAAGAATACTGCTTTCTTCTTCAATTCAGTGAAATCAATAAGACATGGCAATTCCATTCCTATTCTAGTCAATGATAGAGGTGAGTAGTTTTTATCCTTGCAGGAGATCTCTAGGGAGTCTTTACAGTATTTTTGGTCCCTCTTCAGTGAGGATCCTCAGGGGGAGTCGAAATAGGAGAATCAGGTTCTTGATTGCATTCCTTCCCTAGTCACTAGGGAGATGAATGAGCAGCTTATGGGTCTTATTTTGCTAGAAGAACTCGAGAGGATTGTTTTTCACACGAGGAAGGGAAAAGCTCCTAGACCAGATGGGTTTCTGGTTAAATTCTTTCAAGATTCTGGGATATTATCAAACTGGACTTATTGGAAGTAGTCCAAGAGTCCCAGAGGAATAAGCAGATGCTTCGGGCTTTGAATGTGACTTTCATTGCACTAATCCCCAAGTGTGATGGGGCTGACCGGTTAGGCCAGTTCCGCCCTATCTCTCTCTATAATGTGATTTATAAGATCATCTTTAAGCTGATAGCGGATACGTTGAAGAATTGTCTTGGGGATGTCATCTCTGAGGAGCGGAGCCGGTTCGTGGAAGGTCGCCAAATCTTGGATGGTGTGGTCATTGCTACGGAGACCATTCATTCTATGGCAACCTCCAAGGAAAAAGCTATGTTTATTAAGCTGGATATGGCTAAGGCTTACGATAGAGTTCGTTGGTCCTTCCTCCAAAAGATCCTTAGGGCTTTTGGCTTTGCTGATGAATGGACCCAATGGGTTATGAGTTGTGTTACGTCTACCTCTTTCTCTGTGCTTATTAATGGAGATCATATTGAGTTTTTTGGTGCTTCTAGGGGTCTTCTCCAGGGGAACCCCCTCTCCCCTTACTTATTCATTCTTTTGGCTGAGGGTCTGGGGAGGCTAATTAAGCATATTGTGGATCTGGGTATTTTTCAGGGTTGGAGTTGAGGTAATGACTTGCAGCCACAGTCTCATTTGCAGTTTGTTGATGACACGACCCTAATGGGATTACCTCGGATCAGAGAAGCTACTAATCTGTGTAAAGTTTTGAATGTTTATCTTGCGGCGTCAAGCGAGTTGATCAATGAGGATAAATCTTCTATCCTCTTCTTCAACACACCTGGATCTATTCAGAGGAGGATTTCTCATATCTTGAGATTCCAAGTTGGCTCTCTGCCCTTGACTTATCTGGGTATTCCTATTTCTCCAGGTAACCCTCCCAGGGATTCGTGGTAGGGTATCTTTGATAAATTTTGCACGAAGGTTGAACATTGGACTCACAGATGGTTATCCTTTGTTGGGAGGGTTCAACTGATCCAGTCGGTGGTTCAGGCTCTTCCAATTTATCGATGTATGCTTCAAGTGGCCCCTAAGTGGTTCTTGAAGGGATTGGACTCTTTGGCAAGGCAATTTTTATGGGCAGACAATTTGTCCTCACACAAATAGTGTCTCATCAATTGGGACTTGATGTGTAGCCCGCAACAGTCGAGTGGGCTTGGTTTAAGGCAGTCTATTTTATTTGGGGAGGCTTTGGTGGCTAAATTGTACTGGACGTGGTGTGTTGAACAGGATCATGGTTGGGCTAGGATTTTGGCCTACAAATATATGTAGAGGATCCCGAAGGAGGAAATCCCAAGATACCCGCTTGAGGGAAAAGGCTCAATGATTTGGAGCACTCTCAAGAAGGGGGCTTCTCTTATTAAGCAAGGCCTCTTTTGGATATGTAAGAGGGGAGAAGAGGTCCTTTTATGGTACGACTCTTGGGATGGATACCCCCCAATCCTTGATCAGTTTCCTAACCTTGGGAATCTTTGTCAGAGCTTTTTGGAGGCAAGGTGGTCTATGGTGAACGACTTCAAGGCTGTTTATACGTGTGGGCGGCTGGAGTTGGAGCGGTGGAAGGCTCCTATTGAGTGGCCGGTTGTTGGGATAGATGAAGAGTGTGCTGAGTTGCATGGCATTTTGGTGAGTAGACACTGTAGTTCCCTCAAGGGTAGGGATGGACTTTCTTGGTCTCTGAATCCTAAGGGCGTCTTTACTATGGCTAGTGAATACCACAAGCTGTTGTCTCGTAGATTGGAGGGGAGGGAGGTGCACTGGTGGAAACATGTGTGGAATAATTTTTCTTGGCCGAAGTGTAACTGTTTTGCTTGGACTTTGGCTTTGAATAGATGCCTAACTTGGGACAATATTCGCAAACAGGGATTCTTGGGGCCCTCCATTTGTGCTTTGTGTGGTAATGGGGAGGAAGATTCCTCACACCTATTCTTTAGATGCCCTTTCTCGCTTCTTATTTGGCATTTCTGGTGGGGGGTGTGGAAGCATCCTTGTGTTCACGCGGATTCTCTGGTGGAGTTTTGGGGTAGTTTGGGCAGACCTCCTATTTTGTCCTCCTTTCTCCAGACTGTCTGGCATATTGGGCGCATTTTCATACCGTGGCAGATCTGGCTCGAGAGGAATAGGAGGATCTTTCAAGAGGACAACCTATTAGTTCAGCAAGTGTGGAATAGAATCATTGTTATGATTCGGGAGACGGTGGAAGCTAAATGTGAGGTGAATTTTCCTCTGGATAGAGATGAGGCGGATATTGTGAGTAGGTTGGGTTTACAGGAGTTGTCTCCCGCTTCAGCTTTTGTCAAGAGAGGTAGACGTGCTATGAAGAAGGTTCAAAGGGTGGGAAGGTGGACGCCCCCTCAGGATGAGTTTATCAAGATTAACACCGATGGATCCTCTAGGGGTAATCCGAGCCCTGTTGGGGTTGGTGGTGTTGGTAGGAGTGCTATGGGGGAGGTGGTCTTCTTTTTTTGGGTGCATAAAGGGCAGCAGTCTAATAACTTTATGGAGGGATTAGCAATTTTCTATGCCCTGGAGCGTGCTTTGGAGTTGGGATGACAGAAGGTTATCTGTGAATCGGATTCACAAATTATTGTTAACCTACTGATTGAGCAAAAGGTGAGTGGGATTCACTGACAACTGGCAAGGATTGTTCACCAGATTCTTCAAATTAGTACTATGATGGAGCAGGCGTCTTTCATCCACATTCCTCGTGAATGGAATAGAGTAGTTGATTGTTTGGCTAAGTGGGCCTCAGAACATGGTAATGATTGGAAAGTTAAAGGGTGGGAGCATCTCTCCCCGGATTACTGTTAGGACTTGCAGAAGATCTTTGCTGAGAACATGGATAGTTATGAAGCTAGCTGATCCTTGGTTGGGCTTGTGATTCTTTTTTGGGGCTTTGGGGCTCTGGTTCTCTTTGGATTTCTTGTTTTTGATGTTCAATAAAGTTTTTACCCCCTTATTAAAAAAAAAAAGTCAATAACAAAGACACTTCTGACCCCATCAGTTGTTGAAAAGTATAAAAAATTCTGAACAAGATAATGCCAACCAAAACCCTTGAATTGTTCAGAATCATAATATCTTATAGCTTCTTTACAAAATTCCAAAAACACAATCCCACCAGCAAATATAATTGTCATATATCAATCGATTCAGTAGCATAAATGTAATTGTTATATATCATTTCCCTAATAACATATTGATTATGTCACAAGCCTACAACGGTGCAACCATATCATTGAACCTGCAGTCAGTTACTAGAAAGCCCCAAAAAATAGTTGGTAAACACATTACAGTTTACGACACACATTCATCAATAACAGCTGGCCATTCTTTGGATGCAGTATTCAATATTTCAAGGCAATTATAGAATGACTCAACATAATCAATGTCTTGCTGCTCCATACCTAAAAAGGAAGGGAAAACAATAGCATTAACTTGAAATCCCAACTGTTGTTTCATGCCTATGACAAAGAAATTTGTATTTCTTTTCATACGAATATACAGAGGGTGGTAAAATATTACTAAATACATAGTTCAAGTTCAACACTGTACTGAGAAGTGAAGCATACCATGAAAAGAAGAAGAATCCTTACTGAATGGATCTTCCACTGGGTCTTCTAACTTAAGGCAGTCTTTAATTTCGGTAGGCTGTTGTGGAAAAACACATATCAACAGATGTGCTAGTAAGCTTTTCATCTCAATAATAACAATTGACATTTTGTATGGAAAAATATATCAATCTTTATCAGGCTCCACCAACAGGCAGAGTTCCACATATTTAATCAAAATGGTGACAACCACAAGGGTTCACATGAAAAAGAAATAACAAAAAAACAGGGCAGTGTTCGTACAGAAAAATTATAAACTAAAGGCAAAGAAAAAAGAAGCTTATTAGCCTCCTACCTCTACAAGAGCACTAGGCAACCAACATGGAATCTGAGATCTGTAGCTTAGAGCCTGGGCCACTAGCCTGTTCATCTCTGTAAAGAAACATAGAAGGGGTCAGGAATTATGTTCTTAAAAGGAACTAAAAAAACAACAAACACTAAGCCAATATGGCAAACCCAATAAATTAAATACCACCATTCTCAAACAAAGAAATGTTATTGATACTAGATTTGAAGGCTATTTTGTCCTAGGGTTAAATAACTAAGGATTGGATATTCTTAAGCCAGGTTTCTGTATTTTCTGTATCATTTTACATTTTTACATTTTTATCAGTTAAATTAAACTAAGCTTACTTTCTTTTATCATTTTACATTTTTATCAATTCAAATAAACTAAATTTACTTTCTGTACTTCACATTTTTATCAATTAAACTAACTCCTTTTGTGGTGGACAGCAGGATTCCTATTTTGGTCCATTTTTTAAATGATACTTGTATTTACAGTCTCTTTACTCCCAGACACATAGAATCACTGCAAGACCATTCAAACCCCAAAAGCTTACCTTTAAGAAATAAAACCTAAAGAAATCCCCAACTAATAATAAGAACTATATCTAACAGCCTCAATCAACGACCGCCAGCACCCAAGTTAAAAAAATTAAATCTCATAAAACACTCAAAAAGCCTAAGAAAAGAGAAAAAAGGCATCCAAATACTCAGCTGGTACTAAGAATTACATCTAACAGCGTCAAGAAACAAAATCAAATCTCATAAAACCACTCAAAAAGCCAAAGAAAAGAAAAGAGACAAAGCCATCCTGATCAAAGCAGTCAATATATTTCTCATCGAAACAGAAAGAATGCAATTCATACCTTCCTCTGCCATCTTTTCCAGTGAAATGACACACCTCAATACCCTCAAGAGCCCATATATCCGCCTTCTGCTTCATCTCCTCAGTAACCTCATACCTAGGGTTAGGACCCATTTTCACATTCTTTAAATGGGCTTTCTTCTCCTCAACTCGCTTGCCCTTCTGCACACTACGTCCCTTTACCCCATCATTTCCCAAAAGTTCTGGATCTACCATAACAGTAAATCCCTTGCCATTTCCAGTGCTATCTACTCCTGCCCTTGCACCGTCCTTGCGTGGTGCACTTGGAGTGGCAGCCCCTAAATTTGGCAGGGGCTTGACTGTGTTGGTTATATTGGCTAGTGTTTTTCGGTCTGATAAATTTGTCTGCTTAACCTTCAGCCCGCTAGATTTAGTCACCTTGCCTGTAAATAATCCTAAAACAATTACGTTCTCTTGTAAAAGGGACTGAAGAACATAATTGGTCTTGATAGAGTAATAAAAATGCACAGACTTCAAAGAACTAAAGACATTAGATCAATACATATACAAAAACATTAATGGGCACTGCGTTTTGGTTTGTTTATTTGGCTTACCTCTATTTGTTTCGGCGATTTTATCTTGTATTACGGACAGCGGCTGCCTCCTCTCAGCCATTTTGGATGATTATGTAGTCCAGTTTGAAAACCAGAACGCTTGGCTTACCGAGTTTTAAGATCTTGATAAAATTTTATATGGATGGGTAAAAAGATCGAGAAGGTAATTTTTCTGTAGATTTATGTGTTCTGTTTGAAATAGCTATTTGCGAGAGGGCGAGAAATTTTTAGCGGTTTTCTTTGTTTTGTTTGAAGTAGCTAGTTTGAGCGGGTTTTCTGGCGGGATGTTTTATTTCTTACTGAGGGATAGTCCTTGGATTGCCTTGATAAAATATAAGTCTTTGAAGAAGAGAAAGTTGTTGTAGATACAAACAAGCATACAATGCAGATGCAAATCTAATGGATTGAAATGACACATTGACTAAATGTAAGATCTAATTGACTAAATGTAAGATCTAGTTTTTGATTTCATATAGTTTTTAGATTGAAATGACAGATTGACTAAATGTAAGAAAGTAAGATCTCGTTTTTTATTTCATATAGTCTGCTTTAGCAGAATAGTGTTTCTCACTTTTAGTCTTTAAGGTCTATCAAAATCAACACTTTTCAAAAATCATATAATGTTGTTTATAGCAAGCAAAAATTCTTAAAATTTTGAGTACAATGTTATCCAATAATTCATGACATTTTCTATGTATAAGATATTTATGTAATGTTATACAAGAATAGCAAATAATTTCTACCATATTTAGTAATTCATAATAAAGACATTAATATATAATTGTCCAGATATCTTGATTTCAATTATGCTCTATGCATACACCCAAATTGAAATATTTTTTATTGAAACAAAGACATTGATATAAAGAATAGCATTTATTTGACATTTTATTATTATTTTTTATCAATAAATAATAGCCTTGGGGACTCCTCCCTTTATAGTTATAAAATATATGCAAACTATTTTTAGAGATAACTAAAGCCCTTTTACATGTGTAAGGTATTACAAGCAAAAACCCTCAATCATTATGACCATATACATAACCAATTAAATCTCACTCATATCAATAGGTCATCTATTAAAGACAGGCCCCTAACAAACATAAACTCACTCATGCTCAAACCTTTTAATCACAAGGGTGTTGAACCATATCATTCCTTCTATCAACTTAAACCTTGAAGATTATTTTAGAAAATCTAATCATTTTATTGTCTTATTTTTCCTCTTGGTTTTTTCCTTTTTGTTTAGCTACCTAGTTGAGATGAATGACCTTCACTCTACCCAAACCACAATGTTTCCAGCCATAAAAGTCTCATTCAAGGTGGTAAACTTGTATCATAAATTGCTTCATAATGGCATCCTCAAGTTCTCCTAAAAGTGAACTCCAAATCACAAGGGTATAGTTATTTTTTATTGAAGTTTTTATCTGCCCAAAGGTCAATCGTAACAACCACAAACATTAGGGAGATATCAAATTTTACCTTGTAATGGTGATGTGATTCCAAAGATTCATAACCCAACCCCCACTAAATAGCATGAAGTAATAACTCCTTGTACATTCTGAAGACACATTTTAGTCTTGTATATGATATTCCACTAAAGAAATTTATTTGTCTTCACAATGATACACATCCATTAAAGGGTTCAAAAAAAAGAGGGTTTCATTTCTCCACAATAAATGCTCCTTGAGATATTCAATAAATATCTCTTATAATCATTAATTTTTTATCAAGTGATATTTGATCATGTCTTAAAAAAAAGGAAAAATCTTCTTTTGGCACTAGTCAATCAATCCTTCTTAATGATGATTATAACTTGCTTTCCTTAAATTTTTACTACATAGTAGATAATGATATAGACATATATATGTTTGATTACCACTCTTATGATTTCAAATTGAATGTGCATATTTTTTCTTTCAAATTTGATCAAGGCTCTGAATTAGAATCTATTATACAATCCTCTTTTATTTGTGTTATGTAAATGGCAAGAATATTAGCTTCAACATTTATTTGAATCGTATGATTTAAGGTGAAACTTTCTAGTTCTTATCCAAAAAAGACCAAACTTGAAAAAGAAAGTTGAAAATTTTCTAATTTTCTAATTTTTCCTTTATAATCACATTAGTTATTACCATTGAATCACTTTTTATTTCTACTTTATACATTTTTAAATATTATAAGTTTGAAGACCGAGGATAAGAGATTGAATCTCAAGTTCATTATTAGTCCTATTTTGAGTTTTTTAAATTTTCTTCAATTCAATTACTATCTTAGTTTCTAATAATGCATCTTTCTGAATGCTCCCAAATTGTAATTTGAAGTACTGTCAAGATTCATCTTGAACCATCATAAGGGAGGAGGTTTCCATTCCATTTCTTCTCAATTTTTGAAATCCCTATTGACAAGGGGAACTTTGAGACCATGTCAATTTTTTATAATTTCATTATTTCAAATAGTTAAATATTTCCCTTTTGAAGATTGTGATAAAATTATGTTGTTTACAAATTTAATCACTACTAAAATTTTAATTTGTGAAAGAAGGTTGACTTTATAAATGCTTTAACTTGAAAGGTTCTTCAATTTAGAATTTTTTCCAATTTTCCAAATTATTCTTTATGAAAAAAATATATAAATTCTGCATAGAAAAAAATGTTTCTTTAAAATAGGTCATGATTTAAAGAGATTAAGCATATCATTAGACCTAACATACTCTTCTGACCTAATCTAGCGCACAATTGTTGCCAACATTTTATAGTGAATTGGTAATTTAATAATATTTATCTTCTATTGTTGTACAACCTGAGTTGGCCTAGTGGTGGAGAACTTGTGCTCTTGAAAGAGAGATCACAAGTTCAAATCTCACAAGGTGGTAAGGTATGTACGCCTTATCGTCTGTGGCCCATTACCAATCAAAAAAATATATTTATGGTCTATTGTTTCTTCATTTTTCTTACAAATAATACATATTGATAGCACAACTATCCAAGTTTTTAAAAACTTTGAGCAGTTAATATTTTCTTTTTAATAACTTTTCATGGTCAAAAATACTTTGCATCAAATGTGCTAGGGTACCATTCATTTATTGTAAAATTACTCACAAATACAAAAGACAACACCGAAAATTATGAAAACCACTAAAGGTTATCAAAAAACCACTTTCAAGTTTCTCATGTGGTTTCAAGTTCTAGGGGCAGTGTGGTAGGAGACACTAATAGTGGTGAGCTATGAGAAGGTGCTAGCTACACCATTGGAGTTGGTAGCCATTGGGTTGCACAATGGTGGTGCAATAAAGTAATACCATTGTAGTGCCTAGTGGGGAACAAGTTATTATTTCATTTTTTTATGAAATTTGATCTAGTGTGGTTGCCAAACAATTTGTAGAGCATAAAATATTAGTAAAAAATGCCTTACACCAAAATTAATAAATTATGTATCAAAATAGGTTTTTGGGTCTTTTATATGTAATATTGAGATTCATTTGGCTTTAAAACGCCCTATTTAAAATGTGTTTCTTAGATTTTGGCTTCAAGCCTCCTCTTCTATAACTACATCCTTTGAAATTTGATTTTAATTAAATGAATTGCAATCTTGCCAAAACATTTGGGTGAAATGGAAAAGATTACAATCTCATTATAGTCACTAGAACTCTTAAATTTCACCTTGTAAGAAGAAAAGGAAATATGAAAATCATTTAAAAATGTAGGAAAGTGATTAGAATTTTTAATGCATTCCTAATCGTTATAATCACTTGTTTTTTATATTAAAAGCAGCCAAAAAACAAGGGGGCTAACCCATAGGAACATTAAGGAGAACAGTGGCAGGACCACTGTCTGCATATAATCAGCAGAGTTATAGCCTTTTACCTCTATCAAAAACAATTATCATTCTACGAGAGTTTATCAGAAATAAAGTAGTAATAAGTAGAGTTTTAGACATTTGCCACGCAGGGCAATAAACATAGAGATTCAAGCAGAAGCATAGGCTAACGCTATCCGCCCATAAGATACTAAACGTAGACAAAAAACCAGCTTTCCGCCACATTCAGAGAATTACTTCTTTTTCCCATGGCTCCTCTTGGGGAGGAGCTTTCTTGCCCATTCCTTGGTGAGGAATTTGAATAGGGCCTTGTAGTCCTCGTCATTCTTGCCTTTACCTTTGGATGCACTTTCCTGCATGAGGCACAGAGTGGTAGCCGAGCAGCGCATAACATTCAGTGCGAATTTAGAAACATCATGCATTTTGGACTCTGCCGCCTCCAGACTACTGGTGCTATCCTGCACATTATCAGAAAGGGCCACCATCCTTTTCTCCAGCTCTGCCAGGTTGTTTTCCTCCTCCTCTTTTATACTACTCGCCTCCTCCACAACCATCATTTTATCTAGTCTGAAAGTCGGGGAGGCGAAATTTGCAGGCTCAGGACTCTTTGAAGAGGTGGGGCTTTCAAAAGCCTGGGTGGAGCTGACAGAGTGAAGGGTCGGGTTATGGTGGAGCAAAACCACATTATCAGTCGGGATGGAATTTCTAGTGTCATGCGAAGAGGAGGGGTCTCTCAGAGATTTTTCCGAGGGTTTGGAGGCAAGCCTGCTAGAGCAGCGGGGGGTATTGGCCTCATCAGTGATATCCATGTTAGAATCAATCTCCTGGTTCTGACTTTCTTAGGAGTTCTGACCTCCTCAAGGGAGTGTTTTTTAGTTTTCTTGTTGCAAGAGCCAATTTCTGGGAGTCGAAGGGGGCTAGCATCATTTTTAGCAGAAGGGTGGGTCGAAGGGTTGGTATTAGTCACATTCTGGACGGAGATGGAACGAGGCGGGCAAAGAGCAAGGTGGAATTTGTACAGGTGAAGAATGAGGCCTTGGTGGAGGATAGGGAAATATTTCCCTTTTTTCTTAGCTTCAGCAATGTCCTTAACATTAGCGTCTAGAGAATGCAGCAAGAAAAATGGAATGGAAATATAGTCCTTATTTCTCAAATGGTTAAGGAAAGGGAGATGGTAGTAATAGAAGATACCATACCTTCCCTCCAGTGTGAAATACTTCATCACAATATAACAGACCTCATCCCACGGGGGAGGGAGCTCCTCCCTGTTGAATCTGCCAACCCTCTTAACAGGGTTTTCGCCCTCGCAGAAGAATCGGTTCAGGCTGGTGGTATCTGCAATACAACTCTGCTTTTTCCATTTCCTCCCCTCCATAGAAAGACTCGTCGCCTAGGCTATGACCTCTTCATCGATTTCAAACGAGATACCCCCCATGGTAACTCTTCTGTCTTCCCAAGAAGTCACAAATTGCTTGGAGAGTCTTTCATTGTTTCCCTTCATATTTTCCATGAACTTATCAATGCCACCCTCCGAGCAGATGAACCACACCTCCAGTTTAGCTCTGAAACCATCCACTTTATCGAGTTCCAGTCTGAACCTATCCCCCCCATTCTCGGTTCCTCCAACTTAACAAAGTGAATGTGAGTCCTTCTAGCAAAAACGCAGAGCCGAGGAAAAATTAAGGCAGAGTTGATATAATATATGTGTCGAACTTGAGATAAGAGGACGTAATAATTGGGGTGATTATTATCTCTTATGTCCAAGTAGATATCAAAATTAGGAAATCTACTAGGAATGTGTGAACCTTCAATGGAGCCAGTGTGATTCGACCTTTCCCTTCCTTCGCCTTTATCATCGCCAATTGGCTCTATCCAGGTAATAATTAGGGAATAATCATTCCCGATATCTGTACTATCATCATAAATCCATCCCTTGTGAGAGTGGTGACTAAGCCTGTTGTGGATACGTGGCAGCCTGAGTTCATAATGGGCGGGATTCCCGTCCCAACTTAAAATTTGAAAGTTGGTTTTCTTCATCTTTGGGCGAATAAACAGGTTCCATCTTGGACATAGGTTTTTTCCCTCTCCAAGATCACCTTGGTGGTAACCGGCAGCAGACTAGGGTCCCTCTAACATCGTAAGCCATTTTGCAGTCTTCCCACCACCGCCATGGAATCAGCAACTTCGTTTCCTTCTCTAAAGACATGTCAGATGGTGAAGCCATCCAGGTTGGCCAATAGGCTCCTGACATCCCTCAAAATGGACTCCACTCTCCAACGAACACTAGATCTCCCTTTCACCATTTCCACAATTATTTGTGAGTCTCCTTCAATTTCCAGCTGTTTAATTCCTATGGAGTTGGCAAATTTCAGACCCCATAGGAGGGCCATTCCCTCTACTTGAGTGACAGTATTGTTCTTTAGGTTGCCCGCGTAGGCTGCCACAGTGTTCCCCAAATGGTCGTGGATGATTCTGCCCCCCGCTTGATAGGTATTTTGGGCTGAACCATCAAAGTTCAACTTATACCAATGTAATTTTGGGGTTGACCGTTTGGTCAAACTCCTTATGTTTTTGGCACTATTGTTGAAGATTTCAAACTCTGGGGGGAGCTTCCATCTTTTAGCAATTTTTTTCTCTATCCAATTAGGGGGATTAGGGGGGGTTTTCCATTTTGTCACCGCTATGTTTTCAGAGATCGTCTTAAAGCAAATGTGAGCAACACTATCAGGAGGGGTTTCAGTATCTTTGAAAATTTTGTTGTTTCTCTCTCTCCATAAAGCCCAACAGATGTGCGGTGGTATTTGTCTCCATAATTGGATGATGAGGGGGTGATGGGAGGGGGGATTCCATAAAAAAAAAAAACTATTTAATGTCATTCTGGAAGACCCAATAGAGACCACATTTCTGGAGAGTGTTAATCCATAGATGTTCAGCAAAGGGGCAAAGGACAAACAGGTGGTCAATATCTTCCTCGTTAGCTTTACATAGGCTGCATCTGTTGGGGAGATGGAAACCCCTCTTATAATCACTTGTTAATCCTACAAGTGTAGTGAAATTTCTTATGAATTGCATAATACATTTTTATGTTTATGACTTTAATTAAGCACTATGGCATAATGTAGTGTCATAAATTGTAACCCTACATAGTTTACACCACCTTTTGTCCCCCTACGTTAGGGTGTCCTATCTTAGCTCTCTCTCAAATCCATTTTCAGTCTTTTCATCTCAAATTTGATGTCTTCTATCCACATAGAGAACTAAACTTGTGCCTTGGGATGTGCACCCTAACTCTTGCTTGTTTCACCTGCTTTTGGTGGAACATGGTGCCCAAGGTGTCCTAATCCCAAGACCATGGAATCTTGGGTATCCTGGTCCTCCTTAAATATGACCTAATTTAAATGGGTCGATGCACTTCTCCTCCCCAGTGATTTAAATAATCAGTATCTCAATTTGACCGTTGGAGGTTGGCCTAATCGATAAATTACCTTTGGAACCCTATATAAGAGCATTCTTCATATTCATTTTCATCTAAGACTCTAAGCATTCCTAACACTATTCATCATCAAGCATTCAAGGCAGCATTTCATCCCACTATATCCTTCAAGCATCATGGATTAGCAAATGTACATTAATCTTCATGCAAGCATATGTGTTTGATTAGGTCATTCATGTTGATTTTATGTCAAGTCGTGCTATTGCATCAAAACTTGTGATCACATCTAAAGAGAATTGCATCATCATCCATTATCAATTGCAGTAGATCTAAGGTAAATCGTTCAACATTTACTTCAGTATTTCAAGTTCAATTTCAATTCAATTTAAGGGTTAATTCCTAACCTAAGGTTTAACCTAAGGAAAACCCCTATCAACAACACCATTTTTATTCTTTTTGTGTGCAAATAAAATATCCAGGAGCCACAAACAGATATTTCGGCAGAGAAGACAACAATGATCAATTCTAACTTTTACAAAGGCAAAAATTAGAGGCCAGATCGCTAATTGCCGCACGGTCCCACACTTTCAAGCCAAAGTTTTTTGTCATAGGTGAGACACTCCTTTGTTTCTTCTACTCATACTTAGCTATGTGTCTACATTCAATATTTGTACCTTGCCATTCATGTTGTT
Organism: Cryptomeria japonica; assembly: GCF_030272615.1. NCBI lineage: Eukaryota > Viridiplantae > Streptophyta > Pinopsida > Cupressales > Cupressaceae > Cryptomeria > Cryptomeria japonica. The sequence goes on along the minus strand of NC_081412.1, from coordinate 310,050,453 downwards.
TTATGTCAATTCTCTATCATTCACCCTAGATCTAGCATTAAAATACATTGAAATCAATTTCAACTAAACAAAGAAAAAATAAATTTATATGCATTCAATCCTTTTGCATTGAATCAATTGAGTTCTTCAATCCTTTAATGTATTGTTTGGAAAGTTAGGTCATTTCATAGTTTACGATGCTTAATTGGTGAAACACTAATTGTCCATCCAATACATTTTGGTGAACTCGATGCTTTTGCATATTTCTGATTCAATGTTGTCAAATTTGATTTTTCATCATTTTATTGCATACACTGAGTGAACATCTCTTTGGTCATTGCATATCATAAGTAGATTTGATAAATGGAGTGGTTACCTTACTTTGCTAGTTCAATTTCAAATTTAATCCAAGATCTCCATAATGTTCCCTTTTGTGCATATGATGATATTTCATGTTTCCCTTTCACCCATAACCATGATTTACCTTCTCCTACAATTGGTCCCACCCATAAAGATCATTTGGAGCAAGAAGATGATATTGTGCCTAACTTTCCTAAAGATACCATAACTATCTTTCATTTAAATGACCTTCCCTCTAGAGATGGAGCTTTGATTAATTCTTGTACATCTCTTAGGGTATCTTTTGTTAATGAGGAAAGAATCAATACTCCTATCAATGATCACTCCAACATGGAGTTGCAACATTGAAGAGAAACATTGAACCATCCTCTTCTCAAGATACTTTAGTGAAAGGGGAGTAAAGTAAACATGTTGGTACATGAATCAATCTAGATCCTCCTTATTATCCTAGAGCTTATCTTAATTATCAACATACTTGGAGGCAATATTATGTTATACATTTTATTAATGACCTATCTCCTAATATAACATTTAGCAAAGATGAAGCCTTAGATGATGAGGATTCTCCTTCCCAACCTAAGAAAGTGAACATGAATAATGATGAAAGGAGAATCCCCTATAAAGGGTATCCCTTCTTCATCTATTTATCCTTTTGGTCCTTCAACTTGTCCTTACACAATTATTTTTGAAGAAATTCATAATGAAATCCCTTCTCCTTCACAATTAAAAACATCTTATGATATTGTCTATGACATTATTTCAAAATAAGGCTACAGTGGACAAGGACTTGGAAAACAAGAACAAAGAATCAAGGTCCCTATAGACCCTCCATCACAATGCACTAGAGAAGGTATAGGATACCCACATTCATCATCTCAAACATCTATGGATGATTTCCTTATGGTTCAAATACTTAAAGAGTATTTTTCAAAAAAGAGAAACTTTCATACATCCAAAAATCCTCCTACATCAAACAATTTTCCTCCTTCCTTGCTAATCCTCTTACCACAAGAAAACAACCCTTCTCCCTCCACCAGTATACCTTGACCTACACCTCAAGGAAAAATCCCTATCCATGTTCATAATCAAGGAAAACTAGCCACATGGATCTTTTGGAGACTCAAATATGATAAAAACATTACATTTCATTTTGTGAGATATCAATAATTATAAGAACAAACATGGTAATGTGTATTGCATCTTTCATCATAGTTATTCTCATTCTATTGGTAATTGAAAATATTTTAACAAATGTGTTCAAGATTTATGTGACAAAGCTCTTATCCATATCACACCATATCTAATGCTATTTTTCGATCCAAATTTCAAAGTGGTGCACTAGCACTTCCTTCGCCCTATTGTGTTGCTCCTCACCATGTGATATTAACATTTTACCTTACTTGGGGCTCTTTTTCATGTGTAGAGGTACAATTTCAATTACAATCATACTCAGATGGCAACATAATAGTCTTTTTCTTGTCTCCTTGCTTGGGAAGGAAAGAATAGCATTTCGATCCTCTTTCTTTTTCCTTCCAAACATTGCATTTTCCTTTGATGAGTTATATTTTTCATAACTTTAGGTCCTTTATTACATAGAGTGGTCCTCCATTTAAGTAAATATATGTCCCTTGGCTAGATTTTTTCTCTTTTTGAGATGATATGTCTTCTTATGAATAATCTCTCCTTAGTGAATATGCACAATCTTTCACTAAGAGTCCACTTTTTCCTAGCATTGGGGAAGGTGTGTATTCTTTGTCTCCTCCTTCCAAATATGTTATCCTTATTAAATATCTCCTCTATTTTTGGAGGTAGATCTCTTCCTTCATGCATCCTACAAAAGGACCCCTTTACACTTGTTGCAAGATATCTCTTTTGTTGTAATCCAAGAACACTGGGAGGGGGGGGTGGGGGGGTTGAATCAGTGTTCTACGGGTTATTAAATTTCTAAACTTATTGTTGATCAACTGGATGACATAATATAAAATTAAAGTGCATAAACAAATCAACACATAAGGCAATACCATAACACCAGTATTTATACGTGGAAAACCCTGTAAAGGGAAAAACCACGGTGGGGCTGATACCCACAATATTTATATACTTGATCAAGGTATACAAATATTACATAGAGGGGTACGCACATGCATACAAACTTACCGCCTAGAGTTCACTACTCAAATACACAGATATGAAAGTCTCACTAACTTACAAATCATTACAAAATGATTTATAATAAAATTGAACTTAAATGATGCATCTGACCATGTTGGATAAGTTTCGGTTGTAGCTCTGAGATCTTCAACTAAATCGGTGATATTGATACTCTGTTCTACAACCGGTTAGGATTGTGCACATGCAACTATGCACATACACTAACATTCGCTCATCAATTTGCATACCATCAATCTCTGACTCATTTGCATCTCAAATCACATCATATCAATGTATAGAATCCATCGCTAAGTGATCTCCCTTATATACCCTTGTAACTTGTTCTTCATGTTGGCCTTCATAATAAAATAAACCTATCGGCTTCCTTTTGGATTACAAAGTATATTGCAAATTATCCCGATGATATTATTTGATGTTGGCATGGCACGCTACCTTCAATTCCTCAAATGACTTTACCGGGTCCCATAATATGAATTACTAGTACCAAGAATAACCGATTAACAAGTGTAAACCATAGGGTGTATACCGATTGGCCTTTTCTAGACAAAATGATAAAGTGGTGAATCCAAATGAAGAAATATCATCTCTTGAAGATGAGTTTCCATCAATGAAAACCCAAAATGCAATTCACCTCAGAAGATGACTACTGGATGAGTGTTAATTGCCAACATCTATTACAACTATCTTTTCCTTGCTCATAAAAGTTATACCTCTTTAGCTTGGAGTTATGTATATTATTGCCTAAAAGATATCTCCTTCGTGACGAAGGTGTGTATCCTTGTTTCTATCTTTTCCTTAAGACATCAACAAAGGGCTATGTTGACATCTTAAGGGGGAGGTATACATGCAACCTCCTTGAAGAATACATTCAAGTTGCAAATTTCCTTGCATACAATTCTTTTCTTGGTTATCCTTTTTCAAATTCAAGTTGCATATTTCCTTGCATGATACATTGCTTGATTATCCTTTTTCAATTCAAGTTTACATATTTTCTTATGAATAACGTGTTTTATTTATTTATCCTTATGTCTTAGACAGGATGTACATGCTTGAAACCAAACCAAAGTCTTAGATGAGATGTTTCATTCCAAAAACCAAACATTTTTTATTATATGTCTTATACAAGTTTTTGCATTCTCAAAACCAAACCAAAGTCTTAGATTATATGCTTTACTCCTAAAACCAGACAACATTTTACCAAGATGAATTGACTAGCATAACACAACTTTCTAGACCTTTCAATTATTCTTTTTACACTTCTTTAAGGTAGGTTGACTAGCATAACACAGATTGTTAGACCTTTCAACCCTCCTTGTATTGCATTTTCTTTAGGATGAGTAGAACTATCATAACACAACTTGATACTCGTCTCTTCCTCTACATGGATAACACGACATAACACAACTTTTTGTCTCATGAAAATACATGTTTTCGTGGATCACCTAGCATAACATATCTTTCTAGCTTGTAGAATCCATGCTTTCCCTTTTCTCTCCCCCATGGACCCATAATCATAACATACCTTGATAGTTTTTGGATCATGGTTCATCACTTAATGTGTTATCTTTCTCTTTCCATGTGACCACTTGTGCTCTTGAAATAGCATTCTGATAATGATATTAGTAGTTGAGACATTTTGACTATCGAGGCGTCTTCAACTAGTTGACTTGGAGCCTTTGTTTTTAGCACTAACCCTTTTTGTGTCTTTTTGCATGTCTTTTGCTTTGAATTTTCTTTTCTTTTTGTCTTGTTTTATGTGTCCTTTCATATGATTGTATGAGTTAAGATCCTAAGCTTGGGGGTTTCTTCCTTGAATTTAGTAATGTCTTACCTCTGTCTGATCTTTCTCCCAATTTATCATCTTTCTATCTCCCTTTTTTCTAATTTACCATGAGCATGTGCATAGGCTCATACTCCCACTAAAGTGGGGTCTAGATGTATCTTCATAAATTGTAACCCCGCACAATTTACACAACCTCTTGTGCCCCTACTTTAGTGTGTCCTATCTTATCTCTCTCCTAGGTCTATTTCTAGACTTTTCACCTCAAATCTAATGTCATTTGTCTACATAGAGAACTAGACCTATACCTCGAGCACATGGCACCTAGGGTCCTAGTCTGAAGACTATGGCACTTGAGGCATCTTGGTCTTCCTTAAATAATACCTAATTTAAATGGATCAATGCACTTCCCCTCCCCGATGATTTCGGTTCTCGATGTCTCAATTTGACCATTGGAGGTCAGTCTAATCAGTAAATTACCTTGGGAACCCTATATAAGAGCATTCTTCCTATTCATTTTCATCTAGGACTTTAAGCATTCCTAGCACAATTCATCATAAAAAATTCTCAAGCATTCAAGGCATCATTTCATCCCACCATATCCTTCAAGCATTATGGAGTAACAAATAAACATCAATCTTCATGCAAGCATATGTGTTTGGTTAGTTCATTCATGTTAATGTTATTTCAAGTCATGTTATTGTATTAGCACTTATGATCACATATAAAGAGCATTGCATCATCATCCATTATCAATTGCAATAGATTTGAGATATATAATTTAGCATTTACTTTAGTATTTCAAGTTCCATTTAAATTCAATTCAAGGGTTGATTATAAACTCGGGGTTTGACATAAGGAAAACCCTATCAAGAACACCATTTTCCTTCTTTTTGTGTGTAAGCGATAAATATAGGAGCCACAAATGGATATTTTGATGGAGGAGACAATGATGATCAATTTTGACTTTTATAGAAGCCAAAAGAGGACTAGGTCGCTAATTGTCCATTGTTGCAAGAATTTTTGATGATCTTCTGGGAATATATTCCGAGCAACATCCTAATTCCAAAAGATTCCTATCTATCTGTTCTAACATCAAGGAGCATGTCACTATTTGTTACATAGTCCCGCACTTTCAGGTCAAACTTGTTGTCGCAGGCGCTCCTTTGTTTCTTCTACTCAGACTTGGCTTTGTGTCTATATTTCGTGTTTGTAACTTGATGTTACTACTATTTTATGTCAATTCTCTATAATTCACCCTAGATATAATATTAAAATTATTCAAATCAATTTCAACTAAACAAAGGCAAAAGAACTTGTTTTGCATTCAATCCTTTTGTATTAGATCAATTGAGTTCTTCCTTCCTTTAATGTTTTGTTTGGAATGTTAGGTCATTTCCTAGTTTACAAGGCTTAACTAGTGAAACCCTAATTTTCCATCTAATACACATAATTATTAATGAAACCATATATACTTATGTGCATGTGTGTGTTTATTGGTAAAACATATTGAAATGTTAAGATTATCTTGATGCTGAATGTTTCTGAAGGTTGATATGTTTTATAGCAAGAAACAGTCAAGGAAATGATGATGCATACTACTTGCATCTAAGAAGAATGTACACCTTCAATGATAAAAGCAATGAATGTTGAGTTGATAGTTGAAGTGGTAGCAAATGCTTCTATTATTAATAGTTTATTGTAGCATTAGGAACTTCTATGTTTCAATTATTGATGCTATTTTTCTATTATGCACTTATCTTCATCATGAAGTCCTCTTTTATGATGATTATTATAATTCTAGTAAAATTATTTTCATCTTTTAATTATTTTTTCAATAATTAATCCTCAACCTTATTGATAAGGATGAGCAACAAGTTAGCTTAGTTAGTTAGAATATATAAGTTTATATATATGATGTAAAGAAATAGTGGATTAGATTGATCATCTTATCTAATTTCCAATTTTATTTTTGCAAGTATCTATTTATGTGAGTAAGTTTTCATGAAGCATTGGTAAAATAGTAGTTGCACTTTGTTCTCTTAGCTTCCTTAGTACACTTACCCAAGTAAGGGCTCACTTGAGGTTAGGTTTTACTTGTGGTTGATATGTTAAGATTATTTCAACTTGGTTATCAATTAGTATATTTATTTATTGAAAGCATGAGTTTATTTGATCATGCAACAATTGGTTGATGTACACTCAGTGTGTGTCTTGAACTAGAATTGTCATCTACCTTTGATTGAAATTATTAGTTATTTGTTGTAGTAATTGTCATTTCTATTTTACGTGTAATTGTCATTTCCTTTTTACTTGTAAGTACCATTTGTAGACATCTAAAAATGGTCAACGCTTGCGGAGTCATACTTTAACATTTGCGCATTGCCTTATTTTAGGGTTTTTGCATCACATTAACATTTCTCCTATGTTGCGCACTTGGTCTTTATCATTTGCGAGCATCGAGTCCTTCTTCTGCATTCTTCATTTGTCTCGCTTTCAAATTTGGTCTTGTCGATAACAATCTTCAGTCATGATTTTGGTCAATCTTATCCTGTCGCATCAATGTGCCTGCTCATTTGTCATATTTTGACATCGTCAATTCGGTTTCATTTTGGACATCGTCAATCCTAATCGATGATGGAATTAGGGTTTTGTCCTCTTATCAATCTTATCATTTTGTGATCAATTTGTCATCGATCATTGTCCTCTTATCAATCTTATTATCTTGTGATCGATTTGTCATCGATCGTTGTCGTTTTCAATCTTGTCATCTTGTGATCGATTTGTCATCAATCGTTGTCGCTTTGCGATTGATTTGTCATAGATCGTTGTCATTTTCAATCTTGTCGTCTTGCGATCGATTCATCATTGATCCTTGTCCTTAGCAATCTCGTCAATTTTGCAATCGATTCGTCATCGATCGTTGTCATTTTCAATCTTGTCATTTTGCAATCAATTTGTCATCAATCGTCGTCCTTCTCAATCATGTCAATTTGGATCAATTAGTCATTGTTCCTCATCAATTAGCGCATTTATCAATCAAATCATTTGTTAGCATTGGTCTTTTGTTAATCAAAATCATAATCGAATCGGCATCAATTATCTTTTGTCAAGACCTAATTGTCATCCTTGCATTTCTAATTCATCTTCTAAGGTTTTATGATTTATTCATTTAATCTTGTTTGTCATTTTCCCTCTAGGTTAAATAATTTGTTTATTTATCCTAAGTCTTCTTGTCACAATTAAATATTTATTTAATTGGCTAACTAATTCCTCCTCTCTTTGTGAATTAATTAATAAATGAAAAATAATTAATTAATTTACCTAATTTTCCAATTTACTAATTTCTCCTAATTCCTAATTTTCTAATTTTCACCAATTTTCTAATTTCCTAATTTCTAATTCATCTAATTTCCTAATTTCTAATTCTCCTAATTTCATGGGAATGACATAGCATATTTGTCATAATTTGTCATAATTTGTCAATCAATCAATTTTGACATAGCAATTTGTCATAATTTGTCATAATTATCAATCAATCAATCTTGCATAGAAAGTGTCAAATTGTCATAATTTGTCATATTTGTCATTCTTGATTTGAAATTTCCTTTCAAATCTCTTCATGCTAATCTAGTCATTTCTCCAATTTGTCTATAAATTGGATGAATTTCTTCAATCAAAGATCCCAATTGATCGCATTTTCGAAACCCCGAATCAATCACGCTTCTAGTATTCTTGCGCTATCGTCTTGTCAATCTTGCTTTCACATTATGCTTATGCACTTGAAGGTGAGATCCACAAAACAAAGCTATTTGAAGGAGAAATAAGGACAATGGAGAATCATGGAAGAGACATTTGCATTTGAGATGGTTTTTGTTTGAATTGATGTTTCATTTCCATATCTCTATTGAATGTTTGTAGGTTTTGTTATCATTGCAATCTGGTTTTGTGATTGAGCTAGTCTGATTTCTATTTGCTTTGATGAATTCCAGATTCCTATCTACACCATTTATTATTAAAAACTAATTGATATTAGCTCAAATGATGATTCAACTTCAGAATTTTAACTTTTGATGCTCTATCTTTTTTGTTTTTTGATCGATTTGGTTACCCTTTTTAAAAATCCCCTATTTCTACTTCTAGAAATTACATTTATCATTTTGGGGTTTGTTTGGTCATATTGGGGAATCACGGGCCTTTTTATTGCATAGGTTTTCATTGGCATACATATTTTGTGCAACTAGGGGCACATTTTTTATTTTTATGTAAACTCTTTCATAATATAAATATATATCAATGCACCATCCCCTTTTACTATATAAAAAAAGCTATCATTTATTTATAACCTATAAGTATATCTTAATAGTATTCTTCATTCCCTACTATCATTTACCAATTTAGTTTATACTTAGGTTAATGAATTCCTTCATTTCTGTAAGCCTAGCAGAAACCCAAATGCCTCACAATGTACAAACAATACAAGTTTCATCTTATATATACGTCCTTGGTCAATAATTTAATGTAACTTGTAATGGTTAATAGTTTCTTAGCCTAGGGTACCATATCCCTAAATCGTAGTGCTTTAACATACAACTCCATATTGTTAATAACTACATATAGCTCTAGATTTTTAGTTGTTAAAGGAGAACATACTTAGGGATATGATTGTCATGGACTAACCAATTTTAATTTTTTTTATCGATATGGACTAACCAATTATTATTCATTATAGGATACATTTTTTTTTTTTTAACCAAGGACATATACTTAAGATGAAAATTATACTATTTGTACACTAGGAGGCATTTGAGGTTTTATTAGTCTTCTAGAAATGAAGGTATTCATTAGCCTAAGTCTAAAACAATTTGATAAATGATTATGAACAATGAACAATACTATTAAGCTACATTTCTTTTTTCGAAAAAATGACAATTTCAATTAAAAAGGAAATGACAGTGCAACTAAAAAGGAAATAATAGTTACAAAAAGAAATAAATACCAATTTTAATAAAAGGTAGATGACAAAGACACACACTGAATGCATATTAACCAATTTCTACATGATCAAATAAACTTACAAAATACTATCAATTATTGAATATATTTGAAAAAAATAACCTTGAGATTGAGTGTGTTAAGACAAAGGAATAAGATCACCAAACTTTAGGTTTCAAAGATAAAAAACTGTAGATGAAGGCTAATAAAGAATAAACATTGAGACCTTGACCCCTAATCAATGATAAAGAGCCTTCCAAAGACTAAGCCTTTCAAACATCAAACATTGGTAATTGCACATTAGTATTTCACATAATTTGAGTAAGTTTGAAATTGGGATCCTCAATCCCCAAAATAAGTTGTAACTTAGTAACAAAGATCAGAGTTCAAAGTTTAGACTTTATTAGTTCAACTTTCATTTGTGAATTGAAGTCAATAAAAGGTATCCTCAAACCTTGATCCCCAACATACTCCAATAATTATAAATTTATTATCGGGCTTCAAAGGTTTCATTTCTTACTAGCAAATTGAAAGCAAAACATCATAATGTCTACCTCGATCCTTGATCTTTAAGAAAATTCAATTCACACTAGGTACCATAGGTTGGGGATATCCATTTCATATTTCTAAAAGGATAGAAAACATCTAAATGCCCAATGTTTGAAGAAACATCACAACATCTCATAAGACTTCAAGCATTGAGGATGTAGTGTTCTCAATAGACAATCTAAGTAAAACTAAACTTGTTATCCTTGATCACCAACCCTCAATTAAGACAACTTTTTAGTTTCTTTTTCTTTTCAAATTTGCATGTATAAAAGGGGTGAGTTTCTATAATAGTAATTTGTGCTTTTTTTATATTTATGAATGTTGATCACTCTTATTTTGACAATCTTGGCCAAGTGACTATGATGAGCATGTATTATTTGTTAGAGTGAATGGTTTTCCTAACCCTCACCAAGGCTTAAGTCACACTTAGTGGCTTAACTTATAACATTAAAGGTTAAGTTCACTTTTGAGGTTAGACACTTTTTTGTCTCACCAAATATGCACATATGAGGTTAGAGGCTTTGTCATCTCACCTTATTAGAGATTGGAGATATTCTCTCCTCACCTTATGGGGAGATGTTTTTCATCACCCTCCACATATGCTCACATGTGTCCATCTCTTTAAGGCTTAGTCATAGTTAGTTTTCACCTTCTCACCTCACACCCATCTTGTATATATTCAAGTGTTCTCTTTTGATTATGTTATTCATCAATCAAGTTTTTGTTAATTGATGTGTTGATTTTTATTTGGCTCATTTTTTATTTTTTATTAGGTAAAACATGTTTTGAATGGGCCCCAAAACCCTTTACAATAAAATGTTGCTAACAAGATAAAAACATACTAATACTAGTAACTAACCATCAACAAGAACAAAAAATAGACACATGACAACAAATAAGACAAGGACAAAGCCCAAAGTAGCCTATTGTAATTCCTTCATAATTTTAGTAGCTTCTAGGTAATTGTGGATGCTTTGGTCATGCATAACATAGCCTCTTTGATAACTTGAGAGTGGTTATCCATAGGTTTTGATTGGCTCCTAGTCATAATCGAGGTCCCTTGCACCTTAGAAGACACCCTATTTACCTAAATTAGAAACACATCCAACAACCTCCATCTCCTCTCCAACAACATCAACACCCTTCATTGAGGTCTTGTATTTCTTTTGCTTCTGAACCTCTAATAGGATCTAAGCTTTTTCATTCAGAATTTAGAGTCCCATGGAATTTCTCTAGACAATTTTCTTGCTAGCACTAGCCACCATGTTGAGCTTGTTGTGGATTTTGCTCATGGAGCTTTCCAACATACCGATTCTTTTCTCCTAGTCCATTTTTATGTATTTCATATCCCTTGTGCTGTCTTAATCAAATACAACATCTCCCTAGACTCATCCATCTCCATACCCATGTTCCTGACACTTTGAAAACTATCCATCATGTTGGAAAGGGAAATCAGATTATCTTTAATGTCATTAATCTTAGAAATAAACCACTTGGCCAAATTGGCTTTTCCTTCAATAGATTTCATGAGAAACACCACCACATCATTATTATCATTCACAAGATTATCTTTAGTAAAATCCTCCTCTGCACCCCCATAGGACATATTACTAGTCTACAAGGCATAATCCTAAAGCTCCTCCTCTTTATCCACAACAATCTCCTCACAACTTGGTTATCAAAGTTAGGCATAGTCTCAATGCCCACATTTGCATTCTGTTTTGCCTTCGCACTGCCCTTCCTGGCCCTTTTCTATTTTTTACCTTTCTTATCCTTGTGGGGTCTATAAGAGTCTCTAACATCAATGTTGTGGTCAAGCCTAAGTTCCTTCTCTTTCTCCATCTTCCTAGGCTAGTGTCCAATCAAACTAGATCTCACCAGAGTGACATATTCCACCTCATAATCATCAATTTTAAAACCTTTTGACCCCAAATGAAAAGGGATTTTATTATTTTTCTTCTTAAAAGAAGACTTCTTCCTATTACTGATATGGTAATAGGCCTCCTTATGTGACAATTCATCCTCATAATCAATAGACATATCAAGAAAAATCAACTGTAACATTATAGGCATGCTCAATTTTGTCTTCCCATAGGGGGCTTAAGGGGAATGGATAGAGATTTTGCATACCCCATGAGGATCATGAAGCACTAGGAAAGTAGGACTCTTCTTATAAACATTGATACTAGCAGTAAGAGAAGACGTCTAGTAAAACGAAAAAGAAACTAAACGTTTATAACAAAAATGGTTTAACAAAGTGAAATGGTGGCCAAAGAAACTAGTAAAACACCCATCAAGAGTTAAATACATTATAATAACTTCTACCATTTCAGCCAAGAGGGTTTTGAAGGTGCCATGATTATAGCCCCTCAACTTAGTCTTTTTCACCTTGTCAATCTCCTCTTCTTGAAAGAACACACAAATGGCCTCCTCAAAAGCTTTACAATCCATTTAAATCTTTCTATAATTGCAATTGAGGCCAATAAAATATGTTATCAAATCATTTGAAACAATAAAATTCATCTTATACAAGGAAAAAGTGTCATTCTTCTAACCTTTCATGAAGGCCTTGGTAACTAGCAAGTCATGACCATGGAGCTTCTCCAAAAAAGGTGTAACCCCTCCCATGAAGAGCTTACCCCAAATAATGGGGTCTTTTTGCGTTTTTTCATAAGATTTTGGTTCCATTCTATACATTTCCCCACCCATGGACTCAAGGGGACCACCCAAAAAGTAACAGGGCATTGCAACAAGGAATGACAATAGAAAACATAGGAGAAAGTGACACACAAAATAGTGGTGGATGGAAGGAAAAGGCATAAAAAATCCACAATCTATGTGTAATAAAGATTGAAATGATAGGAGATGATCATGATTAATAAAGGCAATACCTTATCACTATCCAAAAAATAAATGATAGTAGGATTGAGAAGACTCCCTCACCTCAATTCTGTAAGACAAAATCTAGGGAGTAATGAATAATCATAGTCAGTCATAAGGACACCACCTTGGCATTCATGATTCTCATTAAAAACCAAAGTTTAAATCTCAAATGGGAGGGGGTCATTACTTATCCACCAATGAAAGAGTATTTAATGAGCCAAAACTGGCAAAATAGCCCACCACATGGTTTATATCCCTATAGATATAGGAAACAAAGCATTCATCCAAAAAAATTATCATTTCAAAAAAATTGAAAATCATACCTTGAATCATCTAGCTAGGTTTTTGAATCCCTCTCAGACAACTGATGGATGTTCATAGAGTACCCCTTCATCCACACCTTCCTACAACCTCAGAGAGAGCCAATTTGAGACCAATGTAGGCAAATTTAGCTTTGGAAAAGTGGTTTGTCTAGTTGCCCAAATAAAACATTCATCCAAAGAATTTATTATTTCTAAACAATCCAAAATTGTACCTTGAATCGTCCATCTAGTTTTTTGAATCCCTCTCAAATAATTGATGATGTTCATGGAGACCCCCTCGATCCATACCTTCCTACAACCCTCAGAGAGATACAATTTGAGATCAATATCAGTAGGATTAGATTTGGCCTATTCATTTGGCTCATTTTTTGTTTATACACCCTGTGATTGATTATTTAGACATGACTCCTAGATCTTGGATTCCCCAACATGGTATAGATCATAAATAATCACTCATGGGATGTATAAACCATAAATAAGCCAAATAAAAATCAACACATCAATTAACTTAAATTTGATTGATGAAGTACACAAAAGTGTCTAAGCTTAAAAGTGAACTTAATCTTTATAATGTTAAGGTTAAGTAATTGCAGTGTCATAAATTATACTCCTTTAATTAATGAGTCCAATTTCATACTCTCCTAGCACTCATTTTAGTATTTCCCATTCCTCTAAAGTATTTTGGGACCTTTTCTTGTTATTAAATTGATATTTAATTAAGATTATGAGTCCTATATCACTTTAACTCATCAACACTTTCCTATTTGGGCCCTTATTTTTATCTTATATCATTTTAAACTTATATGGGTCATATCTCATTTCAAAGTTCAATTCACCTTTCACCCACTTAAATATTAGCATTTTTCATATAAATTAGACTTTTTGTATCAACGCCTTATTAATTCTCAACCTTAAAAATCCGAGCCTATTTTCTCAAGACCTTGTAGCTTAGCCACATAGTTTAAAGCTCTTTAGCTAAAATTTTGGGAGGATAATATGATGGCCTTGACATTCCTAGGATAAAAATGATTATTAGTCAACCAAAAATTGAATTTACCTTCTCCTTAATTCATTTGATCATCTCTTTATTATCTTATTCTTTTCCTTCCAAGGGCAATTATTATGATTCAAGAGAAAATCTTAGTTCAAGGAGAAACAAGACACGACAAGGAATCCTCTATTATGTTTTCGTGATGAATTTATGATGGGTTTGATGATGATTTATCATGTTATTAAATCAACACATGAAGGACTTATGCTAAGAGAATTACATCATGAATTGGAGGTATAATCATTTCAATTCAATCATCTAACTTTAGATTTCAATTTTTTTTATCATCATTGTTGTAGGGTTGATTCTAACCTGGGGTTTGACTAAGGTAAGCCCCTATACAACCCAACACCATAAGTTTTAGGTGTAAACCAAAGACATAGGACTGTAGTGCAAACAAAGACAAAGGAAACATGACCAAATTCATTAGAAAAGAGGACAAGGACACCCAATGCACCTATCCACCATGACTAGGGTGCTTAGCAACCCTGTCCACTAGGACTATGGCACCTAGCACCATAGTGAAGGTGGTTTGACCTAATATTTGACCAAAGTGAATGTGTTGAAAAATATGTAGCCATACAATGGAAATTTCCAAATAACCCAAATGAGAAATCAATGCAAATAAGTAATCAGAATCCCCATGCAAAAGAATAGACAACATACCTATCAAAGATGACACAAGACATACTCTAGGAAAACCCTTATGAGGGAAAAAGCTAGCCTCCAAAAGTATCCATCCACCATGCATTGATCAACAATGCAACATTACAATATACCCATGAACACTTTTGAATCACGATCCATCTACAAGCACTCCATGTGAACAAGCATGTAACCACACATCCCTTGCCATACTTTAAACCTCTACAAATCCTAACCTGGCTTAACCTACAAATATACTAACCTTAAACAACTACCCTTTCAGCCTCTTTTATAATAACAAGGTCCCACAAAACCACCAACTAGTATTACATAACAACATTGGATTACAAACAATTGGCTCCACATTTAATGTTGAGTACTAAGTTTTCAATTTATTAATTAACTTTCCCCAATATTAAATAAATACAATACAATGTATTCATGTTACAATACAACTCATCAAATGACCCTAAGAATAGAATCTTTGCGTGATGCATGTCCATCTAGGTTTCCCTAGATGCAACCCACATAATAATAAAATAATACAATTATAAAAATTATGCAAGGTGTCAACACCTAATTTCCAATAGAAGATTGGAGCCTCTTGAGTTCAATTTGACCTCTATTATGCTCCTAGACACCTATCAGGACTAGGGCGCCTAGCTACAATGTTCACCTAATTTTAGCCCAAATTTCAGACATAGGTTCCTCTCTCCATCTCTTTTCTAGTTCTATATATCTTAGTTAATTTTCTAGTCTATATTTGTTTGTTTATGTTTCTTATTGTTAATTTTGCACCTTTTAGCCTAGTTATTGCATTCAACTTATCCAATCAAACAAATCAATAAGAGAACAATTAATCATTGTGCCCAACTCTCCCACGGGTTTGTAGTTGGTACTATTGGTTTTTATCCAATATATTTGGTGGGATTGGGTTTGATTTCTAGTTTTCATGTTTAGACTAATAAATCCCTATTTCTCTACATTACAACAACCAAGTGTGACTTAAGCCTAGGTGAGAGCTAGGAAAACCCTTCACTCTAACACCCCCCTTAAGCTATACTTAAAGAATAATAATACTCAAAAGTAATAATGGTACCCGAGAATTAAGCTTAATAAGGTACCCATATACAAATATCTCATAAAGTGAAGAAAAAGGAGAAAACCCAGCAGGAACAAAACTTTTCTCCAAAAGAGATGCTATAAATGTAATGAAAGGTACAAGTAAAAGAAGAGAAGTGATCAAAGGAAGGACTCATGATGACCCCCGAAGGACTACTTCTAGGTCAAGTATAATAAAATTCCTCTTGTAGGAGATAAATAAGAGAAGGTCATGTGAACCTCCAAATAATTTGAAGTAGTGAACTCCATGTGAGGAAATGCTTCCTCCCAAACCTAATATGTGAAGAGAAACCATGCAACCTCCCTCAAGATAGTGCATATAGTGTTGGTATATTCTCAACATTGGATATTATAGATGATCCACAAATGTTGAACAAAATTTCTCCCCTTGGGAATAAATAATACCACAAGTGTGTAAAAAATGACCTCTCATTCCTGATAGGAGGATGTAGTAAGTACACTGGATGTCTCTAAATTTTGCACATGATCCAAATATTGAAATGTTCCCATTATGGATGCTCAAATATCTCAAAGATAATTCTATGAGATGTCAAATTATCATCAATATTTGCATATAAATTGATGTAGGCAAGGCAAGAGCAAGATCCAAAGATGGCAATGGTAATCGAAATTCATTGAATCGAACAAAAAGAAGAAGATGAATATGTTCAATAGTGTCATCCAAATCAGCAAGATGATATTATATGAAAAGACATGAAATGTCAAGTAGATATGCATATGAATGATGTGGATCCATAATGACAATAGTAATGTCCTTATGTGAATAATCTCTAGGACTCATATATGAGTCAACATAGTATTTAGATATAGCAATAGGTGATATGGGAGATAAGTCCTCAATGCAAGTCATGTGACTACATTGTTCATCCCCAAATTATGGCGTCTCACAAAATATATTTGTGAGACCATATGATGGTTCTATAGGTGTCGAGACTAAAGGCTTAGGTAATGGAATACCATGAGCAATAAGTCGCTTCACCTCTTCAATTTTAGAATGAATATATTCTTCTGTTGTATGCCTTTTCTCTCCACAATATTCACATTTTATTTTTAATTTATTAGGATTTTTGCAAATAACAATCAAATGAAATAAATTCGTTGTTAGAGACACGATCCAACAAACTAAAAAAAAAAAAAAAAACAATTCCCCTATGAATAAAGAGACCCTAGATTTCATTAGTGTAATTTACATTGCAAATATGCTCAAAGTGTGGGAAATGTCAAAACAATAACTTTTGCAAAACATGAACTCAGTTTCAAGTTACCATTCAAAAGTTATTACAAAAATAAATGCTCATTTTTATGGCCCATTTTAATTCTCATTGCACTAGCAGATAAAAAATGCACTAAGGAGAGATCAAACATATGCATGCAAGAACTCATTGGAATCAAGACAAAATATTCTTTCCAATCAGTGTTCACTTGGAAAAATATCTTCCCTTTTGCAAGGTGTAGACCCCTCTACAAAAATCGATCTTCCAACCTCCTTGCAAAAGATTTGTAAGTAGTTGACATCCTTTTCAAGCAAAGTAGATCTTCTTTAATACTCAAAAAATGCCTATAGTCACTTAGAGTTCAAACTCATTTCAACTGAGTCCCAACCCATTCACCACATGTTGCATCTGCAAAGAGTTCAAGCTATGTTGCGGGTCATGTTTTGAGAATCCCTGCCCATTTTCCATGTGTTGCATCCGTGAGAAAGCTTCACTAAAGAGGCCTAGAAGACCACAAGGAAATCGTGGATTCTCCACATACATTGACCATATCTCCACCTTAGCAGGTAATGATTCTTGGCTATTAAGATTACGATAGTCATGGAGAATCAATGATGAAAACATCTAATTAAAAGATGCACATGAAAGAATCCAAAAATCTTTTGAGGTGTTTTGAAATCAAGAGGAACACGAGAATTATAGAAGCGTTTAGCTTCATAATTATGACGAAAGCACAAATGTTTTTCATTTTGAAGATTAAGGATGGATCCATGACCCAAACTTCACCAACGTGGTGTTGGTTCCCAAAACCACAGATTGGAAATCCTAGAGATTTGCCAAATCTCCTACTGATTTCTCAATCAGCCTTGGCCAATGAACATGAATGGTTAGAGACCAAATTCCTCTGCACTTTAGGCTCCACTAGACCTAGGCGAGTATACCTTAATCTCCAAAGCACAAAGAGACTTCTTTACAGTGAATTTAAACTTGTCAAATTAGTTGTTTTCAAGAATGGCAAAATGTTTCCTACAATTGTGCTTTATTATGTGCTTTTTACTTGCGTTAATCTGAAAACTTGAATGTGATTAATAGTGAATGAATTCTTATAAAGGAATGTTGTTGGAACCTTAAGTAATTATGAAAGAACAATACTGATAGGAATAAGAAGTATGTTTCCTTGATGAGGACCTTATGCACACCAAATTTACTCACAAAAAACTAACAATAGACCAGTTCCTTATCTAACAATTTATATGTTACTTAGCGGACGAA
Source organism: Cryptomeria japonica (assembly GCF_030272615.1). NCBI lineage: Eukaryota > Viridiplantae > Streptophyta > Pinopsida > Cupressales > Cupressaceae > Cryptomeria > Cryptomeria japonica. Next base: position 310,032,087 of record NC_081412.1, on the reverse strand, counting down.
TATTTGTAATCAACTTTGGAGACATTTTGAAAAACTCACAAATATGCAAGACTATCAGTGCAATGGTTTCATTATATGTTGCCAGAATAACAAAAGCAATTTTGTTTCCGACACAACAACATGTGATGGCACACTGTAGCAAATCTTAATTAGATTTATCCAAAGAACTTGATTCATCAACACCATGTAACATAAAATGATCTGAAGATAAAGACAATGAATCTTATATATTAATTTTGGAGTAAAAAGATATACAAAAGCTACAGACTCACAGGTACTTCATGATATTCTTGCTTTCACGAAAATGACTTTTCATTTCTATAGACTTTCTTTAACATAACACTACTAGTCCCAACAAACAATCTGAAGGATATGAGCTTGTAAATTGAGAACTCTCTTCTTGTATACCAAAATGACTCCCTATACATATGTGACTTAAAAGATACAAATGAAAGGACGCACCCTTTCATTAGTACAAACTAAAAACTGACAAAAACCTAACTAATAACTCCCTAACTGCTATAACAACTAACAATATTACAAAATATATTACTATTGACACAAATTAACTCGGGCCATCCAGGGCCAAGCCACATTTCTGAACTTGTCGCAGGTAGGCCTCACCCTTGTAAGTGTTGGTGTTGAAGATGATATCTTGTACTGCAATCTCTATAGTTACAAAGTTTTCCAACTAGTCAATTATCTCTACCATGTCCAAGGTGTCAGCCCGTGCAATATCTAGGGAGGCATTGAGTAATGGTTGACATTCTGTAATCCACACATTCATGTCCTTAATCTTCCTTTTTTCATCTATCACTTTTGGAATACCATGCCACACAATTCCTTGACAATCATCATATTCAACCTTTAAGTTTGCATCAAACTTCTCATGCTTTTTTATCAGTCTTTGAATTTTCTCAATAATTGCACTGTTTGCCTGACTAGCCTTCTTATCCTACAAGAGCATATGTAATATGTCAGAGATTATCCCATGTGACATACTATTATCCATATTCTTTTGGTAAACTGTCTAGAAGTCTTCAATAACTCCATTTAACTTTTCAAATCTTTTTGACAATAAGACACATGCCGAGTCTGCCCTTATGTTTTGCATTTTCTCTTTCAACTTCTTATTTTCTCTATACAATTCCTCACACTTCTTCTTCAATTTTAATTCATTTGTTACTTGGGGTACAATCTGACCTCTACTTCTCAAGAGCTCTTCATACAATGACTTGTATTTCCCTACTTCTTTTGCTAACATCTTCATCTATGCCTTATTCAATTTGGAAATATCAATCCCCATATTTGTTGTGACCATTGGATCCACTTCACCAACTTTTAGCTTCATCATATGACCAAAAGCTTTATCAACATCAATTATCTTTGGCCTTTTATTTGGAGGATAAAGAGCCCATAGCAACATAGCTTCCTCATCTTGGTCATACCTTGACCCACTGAAAATATCATCAACTCCCTGAATATCCAATTTAAATTCTTTATTTTTTGAATTTAACAAACTGTCAAAAATATATAAGGCACTCAAATCCTAGCTAGGAAAAAGAATAATCCCCACCTCTGAATGAAATTGTCTCCCTCACTGAGGGGTCATCACAACCATCTCCATATCAATCTCGGCTTTTAGTCTCCTTGTTAACTCTGCCTCATTATCTGGGGTGATATCAAGGATTGCATCCCTCAATCTCTTGCCTTTGAATTGATACAAAAAGGTCCTAAACTCTTTAGACTTAACAAAAAAATCATCAAACACAAAGGTGTTATGCTCCTCCAATCTGGCATCAATATCAACATTCATCCTTGCAACAATTTGATTATGTGCTTCAGGTTCCTCTTCTCTTTCAGGCATTTTAAATCTTGAGACAACCTCATTTTCACCTGATTCACTTTCAATTTCTTCTTCTTCCTCCATTTCCTGTAGTGTTTGTCTTTTTTCTTCTAATTTCTGATTCAAATCCTGAAAAATTTGCATAGCTTCTTCAGACTCCTTGTTTTTGAAGATATCTTTAGCTTCAATATGCTCATGCAAGTAATCACCAAGATTCTGCTTTTTTCTGCCCTGGTGTATATAGCCCTCTGGGTCATAATTTTTTTTGCTTGTGTGCTCATACAGATTATAATCCTCTATTAGCTTTCTATCAATAACTTCATAAGCCTTTGTTGATACAATGGTGAAATCACCAAAATGCGGAGTTCCGGGTAGAAATGCTTGTTTATGTGCATGCCCAAAATGCTTAGCATTCAACACACTTAACTGCCTTACAATTTACAGATATGCAATTCTATCAGGCACCAATTTTGGTAACATATAAGGGGCACCTTCAAACCCATAAATTCTAACATATGAGAAATATTGGCATACGTACCAATCACCCTAATTATGATTCACCCTTGTATCTCCATACTCATGGGGTCTAAGAATTCTTTTAATTTCTTTTGAGAATGATCCATCACAAGAAACCCCAAAAGCTCTATATAGTGGTTGAACAAAAAGATCTTCAAATTTGACATAATGGGGTCTCATGAATCAAGAATCCCACAGTGATACCCACAATTGTATTGGCTTCTCTTGCCCATTCTTACCATAAACATTTAATTTCAATTCTTCAGGCCACAACCCCTTGGGTCATCCATAAAACAAGATAATATGCATCAATAATGAATATAATTTTCAAAAATTATCAAGGTTATTCTGAAGATTTAAGAAACACTCGTGCATTTTTTCCACAATGTAGGCAACATAATCAAATTGTCTTGGCTCATGCATTTGTATATCTGTAGCAAGTACTAAAGGTCCTATTCGAGCCACATCTAGAACCTCAACTCCTCCTACTTGATCACATGCCATGTACGTATACTGCAAATACTGTCTGAAAGTGTTGATGTCGAATGGGGCCCCGTCTTCATTTGTCAACTTCCCTTTCTTAGCCTTATGGATGGCCAAATTCCACCCATTATATATAGTATCCATCTTTGCATATTCTTCTTCCAGCTTCTCTAAAGACAGAGGCACATCGGATTTGAAACCAAGACCAAAAACCTCATGAATGGTAGCTACTAAAAGATAGATGAATGCATCGCCACTTGGTAATTGGATACATCTTTTTGTGGAATTTTAAGCCTTAGTCAGGGTTTTCAACAATTGAATATTTACAAAGACATTAGGGACCACTAGCTTACCCAATCTAGTTGTCCATGGGTTTGAGATTGGGGTCGGCTTTCTCCTTTGTGAGTAATGATATAAGAACAATTTGTGGCCTCTAACCCTAGTCCAGACATCACCAATTTCCTTAAAATCATCCTCTAGCTAGTCACGAATAAGCAAATTAACCTTAGACCTTCGGGACTTGGCTCCTGGTGAGCTCATTTAGTCAATCATGTCTTGATTTAACTTCTGCTTCTGCACTCTTTCTCCGCCTTTATACTTCTTTGAGGCACTATCAGAAACTTCAGTGACCTTCCTCAAGCCTTCTGAAATTCAATTTTCTACAGTTTAATTTCACTTCAATCTCTTTGTTCACTTCAATCTATTATGCAAATTCCTTATACAAACTCTCATATATAGATTTAATATATTAGAAGCATTTATTTAATTGAAATCATGCTATGATTTGCCTCGTGTAAACACAGAACTATTTGTTGCCTGCATTTAATAATGGCGGGTTGATCAGTTTCAAATCTGATTTGACAATGGCTAATCGACAAGACTCATCCTAATGAATTTCCCTTTTGGCACCATCCTTAAGCATTTTTTTGTTTTGCTGCGTTCACCCTCTATTCCTATCAGCATGACTTTCCCAAATCACTTTGTCGGGCATTGACGTAGCTCATTTTCCCTCATTCTGATGGTTATAGCTTCCTCGATGGCTCTGCCTTCTGGCTAGGTTTTACTTTCACCTTTATGTCACATCGGCATAGGCCATTCCAATGTACCCTCATTCTATTCCTCTGTGGAATTTTGCCCATCAGGTATCGACATAGCTCCAAATATGTTCCTCCGATGGTTAGAAGTTATTCTGATGAGTCCTCCTTCATAGTCTGCATCTTGCTTGTTACATCGGGTCACCTTATCGGGTTTTGGAACAACTCATTTTATGTTTCTCTGATGACTCAATGACATCAACCTCATACTTGTGTATCTTTTTACTTCTCTGGTCATATCAGCATACGTTTCCTTGATGACATCTCCTTGCTTGCACCCATCTCTGCTTTCTCATCGGGTACGTGGTAACGAAAAAATATCTCCTCCCGATGAGCCGATGATATCTTGATGACTTCGAGTTCGATAGGTGTAGCTTATCCTGATCAAGTCTCCTTCTCTGTGCCCAACTTGTCTTCCTCATCGGGTATCAGCATAACCTGAAACACCTCTCCCTAATGGCTTAAGTTACCCCAATGACTCAGTATTCTCCTCCTTTTGGTATCGCCTCATCGAAGTAGGTCCAACCAATAACACTGCCTTTTCCACCTAGTTCATCGGGTATCAGGGTAGCATAAGATGATGCTTTTGGATGACCCGATGACATCGCCAACAAGTGTTCGCTCCATTCAACATTAGCATAAGTTCTACCGATAACCTCATTGGGTATAGGGGTAACTTTTTCTCTGTGCTTCCGATAGTGAACGCTATGCCGATGACTCCACCTTCTTGTTATGCTATCGGTGTAGCTCTTCCTGATAGATCACCAACTCACCAAAATTCTTCCTACCGATCACACCCTGAGAAAACACCATCAGACTCATCCTTGTGAGTTTTTTCAATTGACACACACCCTTTTCTCCTTAGGCAATCTTATCGGGGTGACTTACACCGATAAACATGATTTTATATTTTATGGAGAGAAGGCTTTCTTTCACAAATGTAACTTTCCACAACCATGCTAATGGACTTCTAAGGCACTAAAAACATCTCTGAATGCACTCATGACCCTGCTTCTATGATCAACCCTAAAATGTGCTCTTGCAATGCAAAGACTGTCATGAAGAAGGTTATCAAAATGTCATCATACTTAATGCCATCCCTTAATATGCCCAGGTGATACTTATTCATATAGATTCAGGCTACAACTGGATTTCTCTGACACAACAACATATCTCCTGCACATGCAATCCAGCAGTAAATGCTCTTATGATGAAAATATACATATAAAACATCAATAAATAGCTCAAAATATTTTGCAAAAATATGTGCTAACACGTGGAAGCGGCTAACAACGCAATCCTGGCTTCAATCGTGTTAGGTTTTCACACCAAGTAACAATGTTATGGGAAGAGAGATTATAAAAGCCGCAGAGTGATAGATGTAAAAGGATACCAAGACTATTCGATATATGAGGATTAAAACCTCTCAGGTTCTCAATTGCATGATTTTTTTTAATGTTATTAATAGATCTCTTTGATCTAAAGGAAGTTTCAATAATTCATATGGATGTAACAAATTTAAAAGAGAAATAATAAGCTTCCCCTTTTTATTTTCTTGAATGAATTGTGTTTGCTTTGGAGCCTTAGTATTATTTGTAAACTGACAGGTTGTGCCTTTGTTGTCTTTCTGTCACTATAAATGATACTTTGTGCTATTCATGAATTTGTGATTACTTTTCCTAATGGATGTCTTATTTCTAGCTCATTTTTTCATAGTATGTGTATACACCTAAAAAATGGTCTGAAGATAATTAATTAAATAAGCAATTATTTAATTAATCCCCCTTTCTAATTTAATTGAATTCATTAGGCAATTTGATTAAATTCTCCCTTTCATCTACTTATTAATAAATCTAAGGATTTATTTAATAAGTTCATTTCAATAGTCCCCTTTGATTAATTAATTCAAATTAATTAATCCTCCCCCCCATTTTCAATCAATTCTTCTAATCTCCTAATTAATTAAAACAAATCAATTTATGAGTTGTTGAGAATTAATTAGTCTTTCCCTATTATTTGAATTTTTAAATTCAAATTACCCACATGCCTCCTAACTTCTAACCACCTAACCTAATCATCCCTCTAACCTACCCCATTCCACCTAACCTTGGGTTTACCTAACCCTATCTTATCTTGCACATTCTAACCTCCTTATCCTAACCTCCTATGGTGTGGATATTTTCTTCTTGAGACACATGGCACTTTATCCACATGTCTCCTCTCTTGGACACTTGCCCTTTTATGAGCAAAACTCCTTGATACTTGTCACCACAAAGATGACAAGTGTCTCTTCCTCCAACCTCTTCTCCAATCTCCTCCAATTTCACCCTTGATATCTTCAGGCTCAATCTTGACTGTTGATTCCTGCCACCTCACCCCTAGCCTTGAAAGTCCTATAAATATCCCTCATTTTGGAGCAAAAATCATCCCATCTCATTATCAATTTAGGCATTGTTACTATAGGCATATCATTTGAGCATTTTTGTTATAGGCAATTGCATTAGCTTAATTTGATCATTTTCTAGCATAATTGTTGAATCATGTAGCTTAATCAATCTCTTTTCTAGTTTAATTATATCATCATCATAGTTTAATCATGCATATCATTAGCTTAATTAGTCTCTTGGATCAATCTAGCATAATCAATCTCATCTTTTCATATCATTATCATTTCAAATCCTCCATCTAGGTGTAGTCAAGTCACTGGGATTGCTTATCCAGATCTGAGAGAAAATCCATACTCGCATCTCTTAGGAGGTGATAGGTCACTTTGTCATGGTTCATCTTTCATTTGCTTCTTATTTTCTAACCATGCTTGTAATGAATGATCTATTGAGTGTTTGTGTTGTAGCTGCAGGTATCACACTTCACAGGCACGACAGTATAAACCATGTATATTTACTTTTTCATTTCCGATGAAGATTGGTTTTGGATGGCATTTGTTTCATAAGATGTAAAGGGATTTGTTCATTCGGGGTAGTTGGGTTATCAATTTTGTTTTGTGTTTATGGGTTCTTTCCATGAGAGGATTCAAAATTTATGGCTTATGCTTGAGTCAATTAGTTCATTTTTTTCTCCTCCCAACAATGAAGGGTTTGTGGCATACTGTGCTCAATCCACAAAGTAGGTACCCCCTAGTGAAAAAATACTTATAGAGTACCTCAAGTCCTTTGTAAAAGCTTTGCATTCATTGAATTTCTCATTTTCTCAAAGTTTCTCAGTTTTTTCGACTGATCCCATAATATTAGGTTACACTTTTTTGCCAAACTTGACACTGATATTAGCATTTTGCATCAAATCTTTACTTTCTAAAACCTATATCAGCTAAACCCTTAAGAATTTGAAGATGAAGCAAATTACTAATTTGTGATATTTTTCATATAGATTCTAAATATATATATTTTAAAATAATTAAAAATTAATTGTCCATATTGCTATGTAACTTTTAATAACTTAATATTTACAGTAATCAACATTTTTTAGAAGTGGCATTTATTTGGTAATGCATTACATTTTTTATAGCAAGAAGGAAATTCTAATTTTTGAAATATAGAATTGTCACACCAATATCTATTGAATGGATATTTTTTCATAATTTTGTGTTTCATATATATTTTTAGTTAATTTTTGAAGACAGAGTAATTGTAATTTGGACATAGGTATATTTCGTAATGCATAACTTGTTTTGCATGCATTTGAATTAATTTCTACTTTTTGTGTTGAAATGAGGATATCAACACCTAGGGAACAATATTTTTTTACAAATTTTTTCTCTATTTTTCATTTTTTCCACATGTAAAATACAATCCTTAATTTTCAATGAAAAACCTAAATTCATAAGAAATAAAGCATAAATATATTAATAAAATTAAATATATTAAAAATAATACTATTTGGAAAGTTTATAATAAGGACTAAATACTTAAAAAAATAAAACTTCTAAATGAATTTGTTTGAACCCCCAAGAGCTAATGTAAAAGTGGGTTTTTATCAACATTTTTATAGGTGCGAAGGAGACTCCATTGCAGGTATGATTTAGAAGTAGAGAGGCTATATCCAAGAATTTTTGATCTAAGAGCCTTTGATCTAACTCTCGTCAATTAATTAGTTCAAATGGGACCTCTTAAAGCTTAAATCATTATATTTTCTAAAAAATGTATGATTTCAGCAAAAATCAGGATGTACCAAAAAGTGCGACCCAATATTGTGAGATCACCCTGAATGATTCATTTCCCTCTCATTTCTCAAACCCCTTTTAAATGTAGAGCCAACTTCTAAAATCCTAGAGGTTGTTCTATGTGCAATTTTTCCTCCATTCATAGAACTTCCCATAAGGATTGTTTCCATGAAGGATCAACAATTCCTTTTTCTGGCATGTCTGGTGGGACACTGGAATTCATTCTCTAGTTCAAGATTCTATCTGCCCAAAAGAATAATGGATGGCTATTTCCACATATATCCACAAATGGTCATAGAGGACACATTCATGGCATCATATTATGAAAATTTTAATTATTCTGTTGGCATTCTAATGCAATTTTGTATGACCGATAAATGATATGGTTTTCATTATTGGCAACATCATCTCCTTAGTCTTCCCCATCCTTAGGGAGTAAGCAAAACGGGCAGTGAGTAAACCGATAGACAATAAGTAGACCAACAAGTAGTAGACCTGCAAGTAGTAGACTGGCAAGCAGTAAGGTGACCGAGTAGCGGTGAGTAGATCAGTAAGGAAGACGTCCACCAACTAAGCAAAGACTAAACCGATACACAAGAAGAAATCCACTAGACAAGGTTGTGATCGGTTCACCGAAAAAGTTGGTAATTGACAGACTAGTAACGTTTAGTTACAACTAGTTAAATCGGAAGTCTTCTCTCAGTCAACCAACATACATATCAGCATGTTTGACAATATGTACAAATATTCCTGCATGATTTCAGAAGCGCATTTTAAGGATTGACAATGGAATTTTGAAATGAATGTTTTGGAGGGAAAAGTTGGTGAAAGACTTAATGGTCTATAAATTCACATATCTCATTCTTGAGAGGGTTGTTGTCAAGGGGAATGAAGTTAATATGAAAAAGGACACAGGGGGGGTTTTAGAGTGTGTAGAGCCGAGTGATAGAAGACCGGTAGAGTGGGGTTTCACAGAGTAGTGACTCAGGTGACAGAGGACCCACAGTGCAGGATTCAAGTATCAGCAAACCGATAGAAGGCAGAGTTGTGAAGGACAGACACAACCAATGCAGACCAAGACTAATGCCTAATTGTGATCTGATCAGGCAAATGTGTAGCTTCATGTATCTGATCATTTATCTATTGTTTTGAAATAACTGCAATATAAATCCCTTAACTGAGTGGAATTTAACAGGTTCCATTGTATAAATCCCTTAACTGAGTAACATCTTAACTAATGTTCTAAGTCCTTTAACTAGGCTACTTTTAACAGGGTAAAGGCACTAACTGGCCTCGATCAAAATCCCTTAACTGGGTGGCACCTAAATAGTGTCTTTGTAATCTCCTAATAGGGATGGCTCTTCACCGGGCATACTCGAGAAGAGTACAAATTTTGTGAGTTCCTACTCACATCGTGGTTTTCTCCCTATTGGGTTTCCATGAGATAAATCTGTGTGTCTTTGTGTATCTTTTCATGTATGCTTGATCTTCTGCAGTAAATGTGCACATTGGTGAATGGTTAATTAGTTCATATTTAAAGCTAAAGTATTAATTATAAAAAAACTGGTAATGTACTGATTCCCCCTCCCCTCTCAGTACCAGTTGGGATTAACAATTGATATTAGAGCTTAGTTCCTCTGAAGTGAAGCTTAACAACTTGAAGATAAAGATCATGGAAGAGTACTAGTATCAGAAGCAGATTGGTGAAGACAATGAGATTATTTCTTAGTTGAAAGAGAGACTGAGAAAATCTCTTGCTAAAAGGAAGGAATTGGCTCAACAACTAAATGAGATTCAAGATATCATAGATCAACTCTCTGAAAAAGCTGAAGAAGTAGTCTCAGAACTCATGGAAAAGAACAAGAAGCTGACTGAAGAAATCACACATCTTAAAAGAGAACATGAAGGTTAGGCCCTGAGAATGACTGAGATACTGGAAGCTAGAAGAAGTGTTGATGAAAGAAAGAGAGAGGCAGAAGAAGATCTATCAAAAGCTGAAAGAGCCAGTAGACATGTTGAAGATGCCCTGAGAGAAAATGATGCAATCATGATTGAGAAAGATGAATAGATTTGAGTTCTCACTCAGGAAAATGAATACATACACAAACAACTGAATGACAATGTAGAAGAAAAGGAGAGGATGATAAAAGAGATTGAACAACTCAAGAGTGAGTTGAAAACAAAAAATGAGAGAACTAAGAAGTTGAGAAAATTCAATGAAAGCTCCGAGAAGGTAGATAGATAGTTGAAGGATCAAAGAAGAACAAAGGATGCAACCGGTCTTGGCTACCCCGGTTCAGGTCCTATGGAAACTGGAGAATCATCTAAATCCAAAAGAGTGAAGGATGATAAAAGAAATCAATCAAAAGAAAGAGGTATGAAGTCTATCAAATTCTCTTGTAATCATTATGAAAATTGGGTCATAAGACCAATGACAGTAGGAATAAACTAATTAATCAAAAGAAGACTTTTACTTTTGATGGTTACTGCCATAATTGTCATAAATATGGTCACACTGCTTATGAGTGTAGATCTCAATCAAGCAGCCTGTCAAGTGCAAAAAGATTTAATGGACATTTCTTCACTTGCAATAAGTTTAGACACAAATCAGAAGAATGCAGGTTCAATACAAAGGTATCAAGACCAGTGTTCAAACCGGTTAGTCCTAACAAAAGGAGTAATCGGGTGAATGCCACCTGTTCCATGTGTGGTAAGTTTGGTCATGTTGTTGAAACATGCAGGATGAGGAAAGGTCAGAAAAAAAATCCAAGTCCATGGAGGACAACTGGTATGGCATGCTTTAACTGCCATAAGGTCGGCCACCTAGCCAGAGAATGCAAAAATCGATCCTACAACTGGTCTGCAGACAAGAATCGGTTTAGCAAGAAAAAGGAGCAAAATGAGCTGAAAGGAAAGAAGACAACTGAAGAAATAAGAGATAAAATGAAAAAGACATGGATCAAGAAGGATGAAGGAAAAGAAGGACATGGACGTTTTGAAACCAAGTCATATCCATCGGGGATGACAGTTCCACTTCTAACTAGGCATACCGATGCCCAGGGGGAGCACATATGGTAAGATTACTCTTGAATCCCCTCAACAAATTTAAGGATGTGTTTATTTGCATAGTTGTGATGCACAAAATTTGGTCTAAAAGTTCTTAATTGAAGTTTGTCTTATGAGTTAGTTATTTGAGTATCGGCATCGACAATAAATAATTGGTAAAGTCAAATCGGTGTAATTTAAGTTGTGAGCTTCAAATCTGACCGTTGGATCCTAGCGCCGATAAATCTCAACGGATAAATAAGGAAATGGTAGCACATTTTCATTTACCTAATTACTTGTGAATTTTCTTGAGCTCTCGTGTGTTTCAAGGCGATTTGAAAATTGCTAAGCTTTGTTTGTGCGAAAAAGAAATAAGAGCAGAACGATAGTGGTGTTTGGCATTCCCTAAGAAAGGGGTTTTTAACTGCATCTGAGAAAATCTTGATTGAAGGTCATCATGGCAAAATAGTTATTGACTCTTATGTTGGTTGAAGCTATCAAGGAACCCCAACTCGAGTTCACACTACACCTGATGAAAGCCGGTGAAATTGACAAGACCAGTGCTTTATCATCTGTGCCCTCTGGTGTATTGTTAGTAGAAGATATTCGCTCCTATATTCATTGCAAGCTCAAAGAACTTGGAGATAAGTTCATTTGAAGTGAGTTTAAAGGGTTATGTGAAAATGATCATTTGAAATCATGGTTTCTACATCTGAAGACCAAGGGTTTGGCATATGTTGTAGACTTTCCAGATCAGTTTCATGGTGACTGGGTTAGATATTTATTGAGCAGGGTTCATGATCAAATTTTGTGGCTCGAAGATCATGTACCGATCAAGATCACAAAGTAGATGATTCGAAGAGTGACAAGGTTCAGTGTAACTGGTGAAGCATTAACCCTAAGAACGATTTCATCAACTGAAGTCACTCGGTTAACCAAATTCTAGTGTGATAGTAGAGCAATGACTATCACTCATATTGAGGATGTTGAAGTAAGATTTGCCTCTGCAGTGTTGGGTTATAGGGTATATCAATCTAGTCGGATGAACAGTGTGCCGAGTGGTGCCATCCATGTTGGATATCGAATTATCAAAGAAGATGCAACATATGATATATGTGAGATGATTCAAATTCAGTTCATGGTGAACATGGAAATAATAAAGAAGGATAAGAAGCAATCCTTCAAATATGGCTCTCTATTGGTATGTATATTCTTCTATGTAATAAAATATTTTCCCGGTAAGGGTAATGTAGTATGGTCACAGGAGAAACCTATCATGGTTCAAATAGGTGAAATGATTAGGGATCTGGGAGATAAATTTGCGGAAGCAATGTGGATATATTTCAAAGAATTGCAATCTAGAATGCACAAGAGGGAAATAATTCCAGCCGGAATAGTGCAGAAATACAAGAACACCATTTATTTTCTTGTAGATACAGATTGTTGTATTGTCCAAGCAGTTGAACCCAGATATTTTTGGGTTCCGCCTATGGGGTATGAGGTTGCAACAGATCTGGTTAAAATTCATATCAATATGCTTCTATCTAAACCAGTAGATTTGAAGGCAAAGAGGTTTAGAACATATGAAGAGGCAAGTTCTAAAATAAAACAAGAACTTCAGGTGCCTATCATTAAAAGAAAAGTAAAGAAAATGATTGATACCCTTGACAAGAAATATGGAGGTGAAGCATCCGGTGCCACTACCTCCACCGATGCAAGTGAGCAAGCAGGGGTCACACTTGCCAAAGATGAAGAACTGACCAGTGAAAAGAAGAAAGTGACAAAAACAAAACCAAAGGGCACTGCAACAACTAAACTGACAACATACACAAAGGAAAAGAATCTAGGTACTCCGGTATCTTCACCAAGCAAAGATAGATCGACAGGAGTAACTTACACCAGAAAGAGAAAGAGTGACCCAAAACTTAAAGAGGATAAGAAAGAAGGTGACACTGGGTCAGATGTGGAATTAAAAAAGGTTAGAAGAAGTGAAAGGAATAAAGCTCCAACAATTGATGAGATGGTGCATGGCATCAAAGAATTTGGAGGTCTGTCCGGTGTTGGAAGAAGATATTCTCTTAGTAATGATGAAGACAAGAGGAAACTTGAGGAAGTTTTGATCTAGAACTTGCACACCTTTTGTAGAACTCCCAGTGAATTGTATGGCATTATTCAATCAGATTTGCTGGATAAAATTGAAGGAAGATGGAAGACTGCTCTAGCTATTGAAAAAGAGCTCAGAACAAAAGCACTCATGGAAGTGCAACATGAATTACATTTTGATCAAGCTTCACTGGTGGTTGAAGCATGCATTCAGCATTTCAAGATAAGGAACAGAATTAGAAGAGTGGTAGTAGGTGAAATTAGAGAAGTGCACGCTGAAGGTATTGCCTTGTGGAACGAAATTGTGGACCAACAAAATAAGGTTGAAGAAGAAATTGAACAAGAAACTAAATAGGACAAAGGGGCAACTGTCCTTGATAGAGGAAAAGCTAAAGACTCCACTAAAGTATTTGATACGTTCTCTGTTGAGGACATCATAGGAGATGTTGTGCGAGGCCCCAATTTGACAACAGGTATTGAACAACCGGTTCATACTTCCCCGGTAGAGGAAGCTGATAAAACTAAATTGTCAGGTGAAGATGAAGTGTTAGTTGAAGACATTCTTTATGAGGATACACCTCACAAAAACTTGTCAACACCAAATCCTAATCTCTCTCAAGAAGGAAATGAGGAAGAGAAGAGAACAAAGAAAACAAAGGAAGAAAAGAAGACAGAGGAAGAGAAGAGAACAAAGAAAGAAAAAGAGGAAGAAAAGAAAATAGGAGGAAAAGAGGAAGAAAAGAAGACAGAGGAAGAGAAGAGAACAGAGGTAGGAAATGAGGAAGAAAAGAAAATGGAGGAAGGCAAAGAGGAAGGGAAGAAATCAAAGGAAGGAAAAGAGGAAGAGAAGAAAGTAGAGGAAGGAAAAGATGAAGAGAAGATAAAAGATAACACAGTAGTGTTGGATACCCCTTCGGTAAAAAGAAAATTAGACTTAGATAGGGAAAATGTAAAGAAAAAGGTAAGAATCATCACAACAACTAGCTCAGAAGTTGAGCCCTTAAAATTTGAAGAAGGAATAGAGGAAGAAGAAGAAGGTGATTCAGTCATAGATATAAAGAAAATGACCCCTAAAGAGTTGATGAAAGTCTCAGAAAAACTGAGAATCCAAGCTAAAAAGGTAACACTAAGAGAAAAGAAAAAGAAGGCAAGAATCCTCACCTCTGCACAAACAATTCTCTCTAATCTCATCCCAGACATTGCAGTTGATGATATTGCACCCATTATTGATCAGTTGAATACTCTAGTCAATGCAATTAGTTCAGAGGCAACCGATCTGGAGAAGGTTGCATAAGACAATATGAAACAAAGCGAGGAGATAACCTAATGAAACAAATATCAGTTGGAAAAGTTTCTCTGTCAACCAAAACAGTAGAAGTTAAGATCACACTACAACAAGTTGGTCAACTCCTGATGAAATCTTCAAACTTTCCTGTCTTAATCAAAGATTTGGATGATAACATAAATCAAATTCAAAAGGAGATTCAGGATCTGGTAAGCTCATTTGATCCTCTTAGTAGTTCAACATCAACTTTCACTGGAAAAATAAAAATGCTCAATCATCAACTCAGAAAGTTGAAAGATGAAGAAGACAAAAGAAGTCTTAGCATGTTAGAGATCTAGTGCTATTTAGCACCAATTATAGACTTCATGCAACTGAGCATTAAAGAGGTAGACCACTTAATTCATGCACCTCACTGCAAGACAGTTGACGATATGGAGGTCTTCATTGCAGTGTTACATGGCCACTTTACTACCATGAAACAAATTCAATCTTAATGGGAATCTTCTTTAAAAGTTGCTCAAAAAACCTTTAAAGAAATTTTTTCTTTATTTTGACAAATCATTTTCGATAGTCTTTTCCATTGATAGCAAAAGGGGGAATTGTGGCTTTTATGGAGTCTTGTCAGGAACAGGGGCCATGGGACCGGCACTGTAGTGTGTAGAATTTGCCACCAATGCCAAAGGGGGAGTTTGTTTGTAATGCCCCGCCAAGAACCCTAATCTTTTCAACAAGCTTCCAAATAAATTTCTTCACTAAAATAATGACCCATTCCTCTTTTTAAACTAAAATTATAGGTTGAATATCTTTTTCCCAAAAAAAACCTAAATTTAGAATAAAAGCAATTTTCTTTTCTTTTCTAATATTCTAATCAAGGATAAGTTAACATGCAATAATTAAAAAATATTTTTCTTTCTTTTCTTTTCTCATGCAACTCTAATTAATTTTCTAAATAAGAAATTAAAGCAATGCTATAAATTTAATGAATTCTTTTATTCATTTATTTATTCTTTTATTTATTTAAAATTTTAGGAAACAATAAATGCAATTAATCTAATTTATTTTTCCACTAAAATTTAAATAAAATATATTTCTAATATCATGCAGCTTGCAACTTAATTTAATAACTTCTTTTAATTAATTAAATTTATAATCTCAATGCATACATAAATCAACTATGAGACAACTCCATAAACTTAATTAATTAATCAAATCCACTAAAACACACAAACTAAACAAATCTCAAGCAAATATAAAAAGATCAAACGACAAAATACGAAGGCCGAACTAATTGACTAGATGACCAACTGACGACACTCACACGAGTGTAAATGAGTAAAATAGGGTCAACTACTATCTCCTCCACTTCCATCGGAAAATATAAGGCACGCTCAGATCTGTGAAGCCAGGTGGAGACGATACCCCATACCTACCTGGTACTTGTACCTGCAATATCCTGCATCACCGAACCATACATGCATATATACAATATAGAAAACATGGCAAACACACCGATGAAGGAGAATTGCGACATTCCCTGTCTCACCGAAATGAGTGAAGAAAAATTGTCCCCTTGCATCCAATACACTCGTAGACACACAACATATAATTACACATTGCATAGATAAAGTAAAGTGTCAGTACATAGCAATAATCCATAAAATGCCATAAATCACAAGTACTGAAATACTACAAATAAATTATGCATCACATATCCAAATAAAGCATGAAATAATGTCATAAAAGTTTGAATAACACATCATTGTAATGTATCCACTGAAAGTAAACAATAATTAAATATGAGTCTAATAAGTTCAAACGAGTAGGGGTACTACATTCTCCCCCCTGAAACTAGGCTTACTCTTGGAAGCCTAAAATAAATAAGAGTACAACTCTCTCATCTTCGTTGCATCTTCCCAAGTTGCCGAGGTCTCATCATTTGGGTCCCATAGGACCCTTACCTGGTCGATGGTGCGACCCCTGAGGATCAAATCCCGACGTTGAAGAATGCGCATGGGCTCCATGGAAAGTTGTCCGTCCTCGACTTGCAAAGAGTTCCAATCAAGAACGTGTGTCACATCAGGATGATAAGGTCGAAGAACTGAAACATGGAAAACATCGTGGATGCGGGATAGTCTCGGTGGCAAGGCTAGATGGTAGGCAACATGTCCTATCCTCTCAAGGATCTCAAAAGGCCCAACAAACCGAGGCACCAACTTAGAACCCTTTCCATAATGGATCAGACTCTTCCACAGATGCACTCTTAAGAACACATGGTCGCTAACAAAAAACTAATGATCTACCCTATGAGCATCTGCATACTTCTTCTGCCTATCCTGTGTAGCTACCAAATGCTCACAAATCCACTCTACTTGCTGCTCCATCTCCTGAAGAATATCTGGTCTTATAAGCACCCTGTTCTCTAGCTGATCCTAACTCAAAGGAGTGTGGCAAGGATGACCATACAATACCTAAAAGGGGGACATACCTATGGAGCTATGATATCCATTGTTATAAGAAAACTCCACTAGATAGATATAGTCTTCCCAGCGCGACTACTAGTCCATCACATACATGTGAAGCATGTCCTCTAACACCTGATTCACTCGCTCTGTCTGACCATTTGTGTCTGGGTGATAAGTTGAACTAAAGTTCAATTGAGTCCCCAAAGCATGCTGAAGTGAGGTCCATAATGCTGAGGTAAAGACATGATCTCTATCAGATATGATCCGCCTCAGAATCCCATGCAATCTCACTACATCTTCCAAGAAGACTCGTGCCACCACTGCTGCGGTATAGGAAGCTTGAATAGGAACAAAATGAGCAACCTTAGTCAATCTATCAACAATGACCATGATAGAATCATGACGACGTGAAGAGACAGGAAAACCAATAATGAAATCCATGGAAATGATATCCCATTTCCAATCCGGTACCAAATTAGGCTGTAAAAGCTCTGCTGGGTGTTGATGCTCTTCCTTCACCTGCTGGCACTCTAAACACTTTGGCACAAAATCAGAAATGTCGCGTTTCATACCAGCCCAATGATAAATCTATCTAAGATCTGCGTGCATCGTTTTGACACCTGGATGTGCCGAATAAGGTGCACGATGGGCCTCACTCATGATCAAAACACGAAGACCCTCCAAAGGAGGTACCTAGATTTGTCCATGGTGACAAAGAAGTCCATCTACCTCAAGGTTATATCCAGAAAATCTACCCTCGAAAGGCCTTCCGAACTCTATCACAACTCTAACCTCTTGATACCAAGTATCCTGAGGAAGAACTCCTAGAATTCTCTCTCTCAAGTCTACTCCAAGGGACAATGCTGAAACTTCATTCTGCCTACGAATCAAAGCATCTGCCACTATATTTTCTTTCCCTTGAATATACCAAACCTCAAAATCATACTCGCAGAAGAATTCCATCCATCTCCACTATCAAGCATTCATGTTCGGTTGCATGAATATATACTGCAGACTGCGGTGATCACTATGCAGCTCAAACCGATGCCCTAACAGGAAATGTTGCCATCTAACCAAAGCATGAACTACAATTTCTAACTCTAAATGGTGAACTAGATAGTTCAACTCATGGTTCTTGAGTTTGCCAGACTCATAAGCAACCACACGTCCATCCTACATAAGTACTGCACCTATACCTTCCAAAGAGGCATTTGTGCATACCATAAAATCTCTAGATGGATCAGAAACTACCAAAATCGAAGCACTGACAAGGAGTTCCTTCAAGGTCCTAAAAGATGCTTCACACTGTTCTGACCAAACAAACTTCTTCCCTTTTCTCTGAAGAGAAGTAATCAGGTGTCCTATTCGGGAAAAGCCTTCAACAAAGCGACGGTAATATCCGGCCAAACCCATAAAACTCATAACTTCTGAAACATTGGTCGACACTGGCCAATCAACAATGGCTTGGATCTTTGAAGGATCCACAGATATACCTTATCCTGAAACCACATGACCAAGATAGTTCACCTCAGATTGGAAAAAGTCACACTTTGCCAAATTGGCATAAAGCCGATTCTCCCTCAAGCACTGCAATACCTGAGGTAAGTGACCCTCATGCTCGTCCAGAGATCTAGAATAAATCAGAATGTCATCCAAGAATACAATGACGAAATGATCAAGGTAGGTGCAAAAAACCCCATTCATTAAGCTCATGAAAACTGAAGGCGTGTTCGTCAACCCAAATGGCACCACTGTGATTTCATGGTGACCATAACGAGTACGAAATGCTATCTTATGAATGTCTGCATCCTGAATGCGCAATTAATAGCAAAAGGGGGAATTTTGGCTTTTATGGAGTCTTGTCAAGAATAGGGGCCATGGGATCGACACAGTAGTGTGTAGAATTTGCCACCAATGCCAAAGGGGGAGTTTGTTGGCATTTTGATGCAATTTTGTATGACCAATAAATGATATGGTTGTCATTGTTGGCAACATCATCTCCTTAGTCTTCCCCATCCTTAGGGAGTAAGCAAACCGGGCAGTGAGTAAACCGGCAGACAGTAAGTATACCGACAAGCAGTAGACCAACAAGTAGTAGAACGGCAAGCAGTAAGGTGATCAGGTAGCGGTGAGTAGATCGGTAAGGAAGAGGTCCACCGGCTAAGAAAAGACTAAACCGGTACACAGGAAGAAATCGGCTAGACAAGGTTGTGATCGGTTCACCGGAAAAGTCGGTAATCGACAGACTGGTAACATTCAGTTACAATCAGTTAAATCAAAAGTCTTCTCTTAGTCAACCAACGGACACATCGACATGTTCGACAATATTGACAGAGATTCCTGCATGATTTTAAAAGTGCATTTTAAGGCTTGACAATGAAATTTTAAAATGAATGTTTTGGAGGGAAAAGTTGGCGAAAGACTTAAAGCTCTATAAATTTAGATATCTCATTCTTGAGAGGGTTGTTGTCAAGGGGAATGAAGTTAATGTGAAAAAAGACACAGGGGGAGTTTTAGAGTGTGTAGAGCCGAGTGACAGAAGACCGGTAGAGTGGGGTTTCACAAAGCAGTGACTCAGGTGACATAAGACCGACAATGTAAGATTCAAGTATCAGCAAACCGTCAGAAGGCAGAGTTGTGAAGGACAGGCACAACCAATGCAGACCAAGACTGATGCCTAATTGTGATTTGATTAGGCTAATGTGTAGCTTCATGTATCTGATAATTTATCTATTGTTTTGAAATGACTGCAATATAAATCCCTTAACTTGGTGGACTTTAACAGGTCCCATTGTATAAATCCCTTAACCGGGTAAAATTTTAACTGATGTTCTAAGTCCTTTAACTAGGCTACCTTTAATAGTGTAAAGGCACTAATCGACCTTGATCAAAATCCCTTAACCAGGTGGCACCTAACCAGTGTCTTTGTAATCTCCTAACAAGGATGGCTCTTCACCAGGCATACTCCAGAAGAGTACAAATTTTGTGAGTTCCTACTCACATCATGGTTTTCTCCCTATTGGGTTTCCACGAGATAAATCTGTGTGTCTTTGTGTATCTTTTCATGCATGCTTAATCTTCTGCAGTAAATGTGCACATTGGTGAATGGTTAATTAGTTCATATTTAAAGTTAAAGTATCAATTAGAAAAAAATTGTAATGTACTGATTCGCCCCTCCCCTCTCAGTACCGGTTGGGATTAACATATCCGACAACTAGTGAGATGCTAAACAACTTTCAACGACAAATGGTGGCTATTGATATGGAGAAATGGCAAGCTTGAGAAGAGGAAAAGAAGGGAGAATGACCAACCTTAGTCTCTTGGTTCGTGAATGCTGAAAGTTTGAATGAAGAAGATTGTCCCCTAAAGAAGATGGACCCTGACCAAGATTGGAATTTCCCTGTTCCTTTCTTAGAAAGCCTTTTCCACACAGACATTTTGCTTCCATAAATGATATCTCTCTACAAAGGTGGACTAGTAGTTTGATTCTTGGGTTGTTCAAACAAATAGAAAGAATAAATTTTGTAGCTTGAAGCTCTATCAGAATTTCCCATTCTAGGAACATCGCAAGAGGAATCACACAAAATTTTTTCCCCAACTCCACAAAAGGTTCTCCTTGTAGAAAACATAATAGTCCTAGGCAAAGACAATCAACAATTGCACAAGATAAAAATAGGAGCGCAAAAATCTGAAACAGGCAAAGATGATGATGATAGCTTATGGGATGACTTAGAGCGTTTTTGCTCATCATTTACCATTGAATGTCAGTCAAAGTGGGTAGAAGATTGTCAATTCCCCAAAAATCGCCCTAAGGAAATTGAGAAGCTCGAAGATGGCTTGAACCCAATCTATGTAGTGGTGTGGACTCCGAAGAGGTATACCTCTTATGAAAAACTTGGTTTGAATTACATTCGACCCTCACGCGGATGTCTGATTAGAGGTATTATGCAACATTAGTAAGCAAGGAAAATGATTAGAGCCATTACCACTTTGACTCTTGACCAAGATCCTCTATAGGTAAGGTCATCCATCATATTATCTCTAGGGTGTGTATTTTCCAGGTTTAGATATGTCATTATCCCTAGAAGATATGAAAGATCCCATAGCAAACATCTATTGCATACCCATTCTCGTTGGTGTCATCACAAATTTGAAAGAAAAAAGGGTATAGGGCGAAAGGGAAGTTATTGTAAAAAGCCTATGAATGGTTTTATTTAGTGAAAGGTGGTAGTGGTTAGAGTAGGTTAGGTTAGTTGTTTTTCTTTCAAATAAGCGCTATAGTTTATATGATTGTCCTTACAGGTAAGTTTGTATAGCTAGTGTTTTCCCAAAGTGCCTCATGTGTACATTTTGTGCGGTGGAAGGTTTTTGTGTTCTCAAAATTTTGCAGACCATATCTTAAGTGTCATGAATTTCCAAAGAAAATGGGACCAAAAGAAACATTACGAGAGTAAGCAAAGCTCTAAGGTAAAACAAAAATAGTGAAATCGTGAAAGATCATATGAAACAAGTATCCCCTTTTCATTTACTAGTTCCTGTATACGGTAAATGGTAGCCTTCATTATTTATAAAAGGACAAAAAAAATAGTAGCGTTATTGAAAATTATTTGCCTCATACCTCATTAGAATTAAACATTCCATACAAATACAAAAGGAAATTGATGTACATTCAACAAATCTAGTAAAAGGTTGTATATATTCCTTTTATATTTTTTTTAAAATGGTAATTACATGAGATTGTACACATCATTTTCAAAAAGACAAAACTACAAAATATTGTATTGATTTATTTTCCCCGATTGATGTAGGCAACACCCAATAGTAGAAGAGAGAGTTCCCTGAGCTAGCTAGACGTATTTTGGTTGTCATTCTTATCCTCATCCTCAAAGTTTAAGTTATTCGACCACTCGTCTCCTTCAAAGCCTACTTTCTGGTTGAAGACCAAGGTCCTAAATTCTTCAATCCAGCCTATGTCCAAAGTTGGGTCTTGTCCTGAGAGCCTCTTGAGAAACTCACATGCAAGGATGGAATGATCTATATGCTCTTCTAGGAACATGGTGCAGAAATTGCCAATAAAGGGAAGCTAGGGCACAACCACATCTCTCTCTTCAAAGACTTTTAAATCAATCATGGTAAAAATCCTGACCCCATACTATGTGTGCCTTAGAACCTGGTCTAGTTTGCCAATGAACTCATCCCCAAATAGCCCATGGGTCAATTTGGCTATAATAGGTGTTGGTTCACACAAATCTAGCATTGACCCAACAAAATGCAATACAATGTCATTGTCCACTCGATACCTATCCTCATTGGCAAGGAAATCCTTTCCAAGCACCCACTTCACAGTTGCAATAACCAAGTTGTTGTCTATCCCTAGCAAACATTCAAGGTAAAAGTTGCTGATTTTCCCAAGGAAAGCTTGTTGAAACCTCGTTGTTGTTAGCCTCACTAGAGTATCCATCTCTCAGTACAATGATTTCCTTCTCTGCTAATCTCTTTAAAAAAAACTCAATTCTGGAATGATCTCATTGTTGGGAAAAGCCTACTTTTATAGGTAGGCCAACTTTTTTCGCACGAGTCTGCCTTTAATCCTATAGTTAATTTTGGCAAGAAATAATTTTTAGGAGAATGTGACACACAATAGCGGCCTCAAGGAGGACAAATTCCCAATGCAAATATTCCTTTGCATGACACCAGAGATGACGCTAATCATACACTTTGGGTAAAGAAAGAATAAATGCATTTAATACTATTTTAGGATATTAGATTTATTTCCTTCTTGGTGAGTTTTCTCGATTTTATAATTGTAGATTTTATCTCATTTAGAATGTCTTGTCATGTACAAATGAATCTCCATGAATCCTTAGCATTAATTCATATTTTATACTCCTATGGGTTCTTATCTGGCAAATTAATATATGGTGGAATAAGCAAAAAATCTAAATGCCTCTCTTGCTACTACCCCAGTTCCTAACTTGCGAGGATGCCCTTAAGGTGTTCTTTGAAACATAATAAGAGAGAAAGATAAGGTTCTCTAAAAGAAAGAAAAGAAAGAAAAATGTAAAATCAAAAGAAAGTGATGTAGATAACTCTATTGGAGCTATAGATGCTTGTCTAGGAACAAAACAATATTTGATAGGAACTAGGGTGATATCCTTATCGGGGCTATGGATATTCGCCTGGTAGAAAAACACTATTTGATTGGCTTTGGGAGTCAGTTTCATCCACATATCTTATCCATTCATATACTTTTTTTTCATTCTATCCAAGGAAGAAGGAATTAATCATGCGCACACACTAAAGTAGTGAAGCTATTTGCCCAAACATACAAACTTCTAACGTGCAAAGTTGCAATTTTAAACCTCAAAACTTAAAAATACTTATACATCTTATATTATAAAATAACATTCTATTTTTCTTTTTGTCTCAAAGTGCAGGGTTTATGGTGTCTTCTCTCTCATTGGGTGCAACTTGTTGGCATTGTGTTGTCATTGATGTCAACCGGTATGGGATGACTACTAGTAGAAGAGATGTTGTGCAACACTGTCATGAAGGAGTACATGATGAGATATCTTTGATATCACCTTGTGTTGCAGAACACCGGTAAGGTAAGGAAGAGAATGTCATTAAGATAAATGACCACTGGAGTCACCGGTACACAAGTTAGTGCCTGACTTGTGTGGATGAGATGGATAGGTTACCAGTACAATGTTTCACTAGTAAGGAAAGGAAAATGATGTCAACTGGTAAATATTGTGTTGACATGGAGAAGGCAAATCAACCAAGTGAGTGGTTGTCAACCGACAAGATTATGGCCAGTGAACAAGCAGGATGAGCAAGGTGCTTGAGATGTTGTTTGTGATGAAGAGGCATAATGTTACCTAAATCACATCAACATGAGGAGAAGGATTAACATGTCACTGATATGTTGTGAGGTTGCATATCAACATGACTCCCACTAGATTAAGATGCATTCACCATGTGAAAGATGACTGACAACAAATGTGCCCACACCTGATCACATGTGCCTATTTGAAGATGTGTTGCACAAACAGGGAAGCCACATGAGTACATTGCAGGCTGTAGATGACAAGGTGTCACTCCACCAGTAAGTGGATCTTATCTCCTATTATGCATAATGTGCATTATAGTTCTATGAGATAAGGAAGAAGAGGTAAACGCAAGTGTTTAAAATCTCACACCAAATCTACTAGTGAAACAAAAGGGATGCCTCGAGTATATGAAATCAGGGCTATGCAATAGACTGAAGGAGAAGGCATGTTGGGATGTTGATGCAACTGAAGTATGTTGGGTTTGTCTCTTTGACAAACTGGCTGAGATATGGTCTAATCTGATCAGGGAGAAGGCAAGGCCGAGTAGATGTAGTCTGATGAAAATGGCTAGATTGAAGATGGAGTTTGGTGAAGGTTGATGATATAGTATCATCAAGAATGTTTATCAGTATGTATTTCCATCGATAATATGGACCAAGTGCAGATGCAAAAGACTTCCCATCTGATGAGGATGTGCACAAGGTAGGTTAGTAAGAGTGCTGACTGGTTGAGTGTTCCACTAGAAGAGAAGCTGAGTGCAAGGTTGATGACAGATCGGTTTGAGGGTTTAACCGACAGGGTTAGTATACTGGTAGATGAACCCGGTAGTGGAGTAAGTTAGTGATCTGATTTATACCAACATAGATGACCTTGTTGAGGTGGATGTCGAGGTAGATTCCATGAAGAGATGATGTGGAAAGCATGCAAAGTTTAGTAGAGTGCCATGTAGAGATAGGTGTTTCTACAGGTGTGCATTTAATATAGATCTCATGATTTGTGGATCGGATCAGAGGAGTGCAGCTCGAGGAAGGGTGAACGATAGAGAAAAATTAGGGAGTTGTTGGCACCTGGACCGAAGCAAGAAAATCAATTTGTGAGAAGACCTCGAGAAGGAAGCAATAGAGGTATTAATGGCATTTTGACAGATGCAGGTCAAGATACAGGGTCGTGTTTTCTATATTTGGAAAACATGTATTGGAAGGTGAGTTAATTGCGGTGATGAGAAAACAATTGTCTAGGTGACCAGTTTGAATAAGATCTGATTGGATTTGGTTTCCTCGAGGTTGTTGAGGAAACCCTAACTGCCCATGTTTTTGAATTGGATTTTGGTAGGAAAACCAGGTTATAAATAAGGAAGCCAAAATCATTGAAGGTTGTTACTGAATGGAAGAGGATAGAGCTTCTATGAAGTGATTGAGTGCTACATGAGAGAGCTAGATGTGTTAGAGGAAAAATAGAAAAGGATAGCAATGACTGAGTGAGTGAAGGTTAAACTGGTGTTAGGGTTTAACAAAGGGTTATTTGGTATGGTTTAAGCAACCGATAAAGCAACTAGATTGCATCAGTGGAGATAATCGGTAGGTAATTATACTGACAGGAAGATAGTTGAGAGGACTGAAGAGCAGAGTAGTGAAGAAGAGATACAACAAAGTAGAAGAAGAGTAGAGGTGAACTGGTAGAGGTTATTGATAATGCAGCAACATATGAGAGTAGGAGAAGAGTGAACCGGTGTAGCAGTGAAGATGTCTCACCGACAGAAGGAAGTTGTGTGCAGAGGTTGCAAAACTCTTTTGTAACTAGGATATTGCTTTTTCATTTGAATGTTGATTGTGGTCACTGAGTTGTAGCTCGTTGTAGGGGTTGTAGCCCATAAACAAGTTCGGGTTTGTGCTCCTTCGGTTGGTGCCCTAAATCAGGGTTTGGTGCTCCTTAGGTTGATGCCCTAAATTAGGGGTTGGTGCCCTAAAAATTGTAATAGAGTTTCATTGTGAGGCTGGATTGGAGATGTAGTCTCCAACAACATTGCTCACCGAGGTTTTTCCCATCTTGGGTTTTCCTCATACATACTAGTGTTATGTGATGTCCCTTTGTGCGAATGCATTTGTGTTTAGCCTCCTCACTAACCGATAAGTTTGAATTCAACTAGAACTGTTAATCAGTATACTTTCATAGGGATAGTTAAAGTGAAAAGTTTGAGAACCACTGATTCACCCCCTCTCAGTGGTGCATTGTGTCTAAGACAACCTTTGCTTTAGAAATTTTGATCTCTACAAACGTTGCCTCATGGTCCGATTGCCCTGAACTAATCTTGCTCCTCTTTTTGAGATGTCATCCTAAGTCTTTTTGAAGAAAGGTTTGATATTAATTCAACCTACATGGTGAATGATCTTGTAATGTTTAATTTTTCTTCGGTCATAGGAGCTTGACTATCAACTAGCAAGCATGGAAGCTTCTAAAGATTTTCTCTGACAAGCCCATTACTAAGATCTAGTCTGAGACACCTAACATGGACTTAAAAAAATCCCAAGGAATAAATCATCAAGATCATGGAACTAGAGATTCAGGATTCACCTCTATAGGAAAAGGTTCCCCTCATGAGTCGCCAAAGTTGTAGATCCCTCTATGTAGGGGAAAAAGTGAGACTAAGTATGCAAACCCTAATCTCACTCTCATACACACTCATGGAATATGAAAGAGTCTAGGGAGGTAACGCATATCGGCTACTTCTAATGGGAAAGAGAGAGCCCTAGTTGCCTCTTAGGTTTTCTATTCCCTTGTTGTAAATGAGAGAGAGGAATGATGCAAAATGAAATCTAACCTAGAAAGCATGTAAGCAAGCAAACCCTAATATGAGAATGCAGATCAAAGAAAAAATGATACACTGTTGCAAAGTACAGATTAGGGGGAAAAATCAGAGGTGTACCTGTGTCTAAAATCTGAGAAGAATTGTCTGGGACCAGGGTGCCACACCACTGTCCTGATTCTGTAATTCTGGAGTTGCAATTGACAGGAGGGATTCTGAAGCCTACAAAGTGTTCTTTTGCCAAGTCCTGCTGATAAAGGGTAGGATAGTGGAGCCACACCACTATCCTAGGCAAGACCAGGGTGCAACACCCCTATCCTTGGGGTTTCTACCAAGATCTGCAACCCAAACTATCTTTGTGTTCTCTTCTGGTACCGAAACTTCCAGCGACACTCAGATCCAAACCTGTACCTAAAGCTGAAAAAGAGGGTTTGGGGTGGCTATATAGGGTTTTTCCTTAGTCAAACCCTCATTTTGGTGATTTCCATCTCCATGAATAGACGATAATGTACTGAAAATGTGTGTACAAGAACCTTGTGTGTGTGCAAGATCCTAAGAATGAAAGTAAACAACCTAGAGCAATTTCTAAAGAGTAAACCCTAATTGCTTATAATTGAAAAAGTAAATGCTCTAAATCCACAATGGAAAGTGATCTAAAGCATGAATGTGAATCAAAATGAAGCTTATGCAAAGACATGAAAACAACATGAAACCATACACAACCCTAAGGGAGAGGTACTAGCCGATCGTCAGTTGGTGATCTCCTATTGTTCTTCTCCACGTTCAAAAGCCCCCAATTGATAAAATGATGCTTGATGAATGTTTGATGGATGAATGTTGAATTTTGTTGAAGAATTAAAAGATCTACTCTTTTGCTGCAAAGAAGGCTCTAATACTCCAAAAACCTACACCTAGATTTAGAAGAAGATCCCTTCAAATGAAGAAAGAGAGCTGTTAAGTATGAAACCCTAGATCTTAATTTCATGTTTAGGCCAACCTATGATTTGAATTTACTGCTGATATTTTGGGGTCAAGAATTATTATATCATAGGATTGTGCTCTCAAAATTTTGGGGAAAAAGTCATGGACCATGTGTATTCCCGCCACGGTCTGACCAACTTTTCACCAAATTTTTGGGGCCATTAGATATGATGATATTAGAGTGCATCCCAAAGTTATAGATGATTTCAAGATGTTTTGATATGCGAAATTGGGCCTAAACGGTCAAAATAAGACATAATTAGGGTTTATGATTAAATGATTCATTGGAGGAATAAGATGAAAAGGGGCACACTTAGGGTAAAGGACCCAACTTTATAATATGTAACGTGATCAAACATGACCTTAGATCTAATTAAATTAATTAATTAAATGCTTAAAGGGGAATTAGAAATGCAAGATACAAGACACACTAAGGCAGGTGTTAACCTAAGTGTGAAATTGTACCACCCTAGTAAGGGTGTACAATTTATGACACTACATTTAGCCCCCACTTTAGTGGTGATATAACACTACATGCATATGCAAGCTAAAGTACAAAAAATTAAACATCATTTGAAAAAGGATAATATCCATAAGTTGTCAAACGAAGCCCCCAACGGTATCTACAGTACATATTTAGGAGCCACACCATACAAAATCACATGTTAGATCACAAAATCACCTAATTATTACTAAGGAAGGTGATGAAATTCATGGGTAGCTATATGTCCCCCTATTTTGACTTGTTGATTAGTGAGGTGAAACAGGGTATCATGTTTTCCACAACAAATTGTGATAAAGATTTTGATGAAGGAAGTTCACAACAAGGTTTGATTACTCATCCAAGAACATTATGGAACTAATACGGACTGATAAGATAAATTCATGATTCCAACATCATTGATGGTGTGAGTATCGAAGCTTCCTAGCTCAAGATATGATAGATTGAAGAAAAAGTGCAAAAATTAGGGTTTTAACTTAAAAACATAAAGTCAAAAAGTGCATAACACATAAATATGAAAGTGACACCTTCATTTGTCACTTTCTAACTTTATTATTTTGTTGTCTTCCTCTTCCTTTATTATTCTTCTCTTGTCTCCTTTTGATCTTCTCTTCCACATTGATAGCAAGGTAATGGCATCTACCAACGATATCCAGGCTAAGAAGGTTCAATTCTTCTTGAATGTTGTACCTTAATCCATTTAGTTACCAGAAAAATTTCTCACTCTCTTCCTATTTTGTTTTTGACTTCATGCATAGCCTTTGGAACTCCTTTGTATATGAGTTCACATCCATCTCTTTCTGCTTGAGATTTTGTCTCCTCTTATGGAGTTGTATTTCAAAGTCTTTGGGTACATAGGCCTCTTTAATTAAGGCAACCATTCTCTTCCAAGAAACAATCTTGGGCTTATTTTCCTTCTCTCTTTCCTCTTGGACAAAGCTCCACCAAGTTAGGGCTACTCCCTTCAACTTGGACTTAGCAATCTTCACCTTCTGGTGTCCTGGAATGTCTTCACACTCAAAGAAACTAGACAAGGAGTTTATCCAATCCATCACAACATCTGGTTCCATCTTCCCAGTGAAAGTTGGCAAATCAATCTTTTGCTCCATGGTTCTCCTCTCCATGGATTTGAGGGCATTAAGGAAGTGCCTCTGGTAAGGAGGAATCGCCTCTTCCTCTGGCATAGGGATCTCATCTTCATCCCCTTCATCACAACTACCAGTGCCTCCATCTTCCTTTCCATCTACTTTGCCTCTCAACCTCTCTAGCTCCCTCTACATTGCCTTGTAAGCAGTGGCCTGCTCTCGTACAATCTTTGCCAATTCCATGTTGGTGATTGGTCCTCTAGGGACCTCTTCTTCTTGTCCCTCTGACATCTCTCAATTTTCTATCTTCTTACCAAATCCGTTACTAGCTCAGATACCACTTGATGCAGAGACCTCCTTGTTACCTGCTAAACACCTCCAAATTGATGACACTGACCCCTTAACACATGGATGGGATCCTATTAGGCAAGGCTCTACAACTTTAGTACAATCTTCTCAACATCTCCAAGACCCTCTCTTACTCAATTAGGGGTATCTTGCTATGAGACACTCCATGGTACCTCCAAGGGTTACAAATCAGTTTCACATTGGTTTTGGTTCATACAAAACTCCACAAGTTCAATCAAAGCACCAGTGACAAGATTTCATACCCATTCCTTAAGGAACTCACTCAATTACACCTAGTCTCTTGTAACCCTATTTAGCGGGTAAAGGGACCTCTAGTTAAGATTTTCCCAAACACCTTGGTAAAAAAATTATGGATTCAGATACCCTTTTGGAAGTTATACAAGTCCCCAAAAGGAAGGGTCAAGGTCTGGAAAATAAAGGTCTTTGCCGGTAGGAATTTGACTGTCCTAGAAGGGCTAATTAGGTCTCTTTTGTGAAATAGGTAGCCACATAGATATGTCTACCTAGGGTCGCTTCAAACACTTCTCTCCCTTGCTCCTCCTACAAAAAAATATTAGAACTATAAAATAAATTGACCATAATTGCCTTTCACCAAATCCCATGAGCCTCAGATTGGTAAAGTGCAAGATATGGCTTTGAATGAGGAAAAACCCAAGGTAAACCCTGGTTTTCCGGGTACCTACAACAAAACTTCAATATCAGGAGAAAAACACACAATAAAGTCTCCAAATAAAAATCAAAATAGAGTCAACTCTCCTCTCAATTCAAATCACATCATTTGGAATGGTTCCCAATTCGTACAGAATCGTACCACGGACCAAAAACTCCAGAATTGCAGGAAAACTCAGAATTTTATTGGTTTGTTTGCATCAGAATTCTTCTTCGTACAATCACCCCCTTGGAAAATAGATCCTCAAGGTGTATAAACCATTCCTCAACTACTCTCAACTGAAAATCAAGAGGTTAGAGCCGTTGGAGAAGTTTCAAATTACAAAATGCAAAAAGTGCATAAAAGTTGCTCATGACAACTTTTGACAACTTTTGCAAAAGTTGTCAAAATGTCATCTTTCGCCTCCTAATGCCTTGGGTCAAGTTCAACCCCTCCTAAAAAATCTTAAAACACTCAAAACCAACACATTAGATCCCTATTGTCGAAAAGTCCTAAGTGGCTCATAGAAATGCCAAAATAGGAGTTTGGCTCACAAGATGGGATTCATTATTACAAACATATAATGCATGATTAAACCTGTATAAAACATCCTAAAGACATTGTTAATGCCTTATCCTCCCTTATCAGAGTCTATTATGTCATCTTGAAGGGTTTGATGAGGTGCTCCTGCACCAGGACTCATCTACACTATCCGAGCGATTGAGAGACATATGAGGGTATACTCTTGGAGTCAGAGTATGCTTGCACATCTCTATCACGACCTTTGGGAGTATGTGTTTTGATAGGGATGCAACCTGATGACATGCACACTACTACATGTGTGGATGTTTGAGCATATTACCTGCATGATGCCTGTTGGAGCCCCCATAGACCTACTCCCAGAGCAGCCTAAGGTATGTGCTTATCCTCTTACCCATGAGTGGCAATTCGATGATCTTCTATATTGGAGGTTGATCTTGGATAGATTGACAGTGGGCAGAGTCATATGGAGACCCTACCTCAGGATGTACATGTAGGAAGGGATACGCAGGTAGGTGTTCAACATGCAGAGGAACTGTTTATTAGAGGGGCGGTACAACCACATAGTCATTTCCATCTACTTCAACCGAGTCCAGTGATAGTTCAAATTCGATCAATGTGTTCTTACTGATGTTCTTGTGTACATCTCGTTGGTTTCCAAAACCACAGATTGGAAAAATTAAGGATTTGCTAAGCCCTTAACTGATCCAACTAGCCTTGGTCAATGAACAGGGATGGTCAAAGACCAAATCCCTCTACACTTAAGGCTCCACTGAACCTAGGTTGGTATACCTCTCCCTCTCAAGCATAAAAAGAGTTATTTAAAATGGATTTAAGTTTTATGGTTAGCAAATGCAAAACTGGCAAATGATTGTTCTACAATATTGCTTTATTATGTGCTTTAAATGAATGCTTTTGAAAAGAAATAAAAATGATTATGATTGTATCTTGAGAATAAGATTCTTTCAGGACTTAAAAGAAATATGCGAAGATCAGTTCATATAGGGTTTGGGAAGAATGTTTCTTTATGAAGGACCTTAAATGCATAACAAACCAGGACCTTAAAAGATAAATAACACATCAGTGCCTCTATCAAGGGATATTTATTACACTTTGTGGACAAGATATTTTATCAACTCCAGAGACAATATTAATCATCAACTATGAAGGTTTCAGTATGTGTTACACAAACAATGAAAACCCAATCTCACATTTAATGTAACAGCATGTGATGACACATCATATCAAATCAAAATGATAGATTGACCAAGAGGACATAGATAACTCATCAACACAAAAGTATGCATAATATTTAGAAAAGAAACAACGGACATTGTATATCAATCTTTAGGAAATGATTGCATACATAAGTTGCACTTGAAGATACTCCATTATAGTCTGTTTTCACAAAAAGATATTTCTTCTCCTTATAGACTTCCCTAATAAATATGACTTACAACCCTTATAGGCAAAAGTGATTGTTATTTTTGTAATTCTTCTAAAATCCTAGATCCTAGATGCCTTCTACATACAAAATGACTCACTGTAAGTATGTGAATCAATAGGCATAGATGAAAGGACACACCCCTTCATTTTGCTAAACTAAAAATTAACTAAATCCTAACACTTAACTGCGAAGATAACATAAGACACTTATAAAAACATGAGAAATAAAAACTTTAATTCTTTGGATCCAGGCTTTTCCAGCATTTCCTGATGTGCTTAAGGTAGCCTTCATCTCTATAGGTAACTACATTAAATATTGTATCCTTGAGTGCCATCTCTATCTTGATTAGGTTCTCTAACTGGTCCATTGTCTCATTCATATCTAGAGCATCTGTTTGGGTGACACTGAGGGCTACACTAAGTAAAGCCTTACACTCTAAGATCCATACACCTTTGTCCTTTTGATCGATGTAGGCCACCCCAATAGATCCACCTTTTGTTTTGGTAACCAATTCTGCCTTTTGTTATGTCGAGGTAAGTATCTCCGATAAAATCTCCTTCTATTCACCCACCCAGCTACCCCATCGGGTATTGGGATAACTCATTTCTATGTTTTCTGATAGTTATAGTCTCCTTGATGGGTCCGTCCTCTGACTCTTTTTTATACCCATCATCATGTCTCATTGATGCATGCTATGCCTATGGACCCGCCTTTCTTTCCTCTGTGGCATCCTGCCCATCAAAAATCAGTACAACTTCAAAAAATGCTCATCCGATAGTAAAAGATACCCCGATGAGTCCTTCTTTTCGGTCCACACCTCTTTCCTCATTGGGATAATTAATTAGGCATCAGAAAAACTTGGTTGATGTTTTACGGAGGCCCCAATGACATCGGCTTCTATTTTGCAAACCCTTCCACTATTTTGCTCTATCCGCATAGCATTCCCCGATGAAGTCTCCTTGTTTGCATTCTGGTTAACTTCTTGATCGGGCATCAGGACAACATATAAACACCTCTCGCCGATGGATATAAGTCACCCTGATGAGATCCTAAACTCAACATTTAATACTTCTTTATCGACATAACTCTAACCGATATCGTCATCCACCTAGCTTTCCTCTATCAGGTATCGGTGTAGCTATTTTGGTTCCTTTCCGAAGGTTAACATTTTCTCCGATGAACCCATCTTACTTCCGGTCCGCACCCTTTTCTTCTCAGCTCCCCTATCCATCCCATTGGACATCGGGGTAACCCAATGTTCCCATCTCTCGATACTCTGATAATTAAAATATTTCATCTGTACTCTTCCTTATCGGTGTAGGTCATACCGATAGCTTCATCGGCTATTGGTATAACAACTTCTTCACACTTTTGATATAGAATTCTTTTTTCGATGGATATACCCTCTTACTTACTCCTTGGTATGAGCTACCCCGATGATAGCATCTCATTTCTTTTGTGCATAAATTTAATTGCCATCTAAAAAACTTGCTTGGACCACATTCTAATATATCGGTGGATGTTATGCCAATAGATCTCTCTACTATTTTGGCTATGCAATCCTATCAGGATAACCTATGCCAACAGTTCAAACTTTACAAATTTGAAAATCACCATAAATGTCAATGGCTCCAACTCTTCATAGAGGTTGTATGTAAGCCAAAGGCACTTCTAATTTCATCATATTGACTCCTCCTCTAATATCTGCTAGAATGATGACGTGATGGACTCTTTATGCATTCTTTACTTAGTGCTCTCCCTCAATGTGCCCAAGTGACCCCTATCCATTCATGAAACAACTGATCCTTGGACAACTCCATTTTCTTCAGTGATGCTCCTGCATATAATAATCAACAATAAATGCCCTTATGATGAAACTATATGTAAAAGTATCCATATATAGCATAGAAATATATTGTAAAAATATGTGTTAACAATGGCTCTTTCTGGGGTTGTATGTTCCTTCTAGGGACATAGCAAGATCTCAACTATCTCTAGAAAGCAAACCAAGACATGATTTGGAACACATAATAGAAAAAAAAAACTATGCTATTATGATACAAGAAATACTCCCCGCTTGTCAAAAGAAATAGTGTTTGAGGTATTGAGCATGGGCTGGAAATTCCTGCACCTCACCATCAGTATCCTGCAATAAATATGAGTTTTCTCCATTTTTCTCAAAGATGATATAGGGTCCCAGCCTGAGCGCATCAAATTTTCCATGTTTTCCTTTGTCTTGGTCTTTGGCATTCCATTTCAGTACCCATTCTCCTTCTTCAAATGTTCTATCACAAACCCTTTTATCATGTTACGCCTTAACCATCTGTTACCTCTGAATGTTTCTTTCCTGAGCCTCTTTTCTACATTCATCCAACTTAGACAATGCCATCAACCTGTCCCCCATGAAGTTTACTTCTTCTGAACACTCTTCTATAACAAATTTATAAATTGGAAGCAAATTATTCAAGGGTAATCTTGCTTCTTTGCCATATACAAGCTCATATGGGGCAAATCCTATGGACTTCTTGACTGTCACTCTGTCAGCCCATACTGCTAAGATCAATTTTGAATCCCAAGCTCTTTTATTATCACCCAACATTCTTCTGATAATCTTCAACAAGTTCTTATTGCTTGATTCTGCTTGTCCATTTCCTTGGGGATGGTAAGGTGATGAATAATACAAAGTGATGCCATAATTTTCATAGAAATCAGACAACTCCTTGGATTTGAAGCACATCCCATTGTCTACCACAATCTTCCAAGGTACTCCAAATCTGGTCAGAATGTTTTCCAAGAGAAACTTTGTCACCACTTTGCTTGTAGCCTGTCTTGTGGGAATAGCTTCAACCCACTTAGTAAAATAATCAGTAGCCACCAAAATCCATTTATGCCTACCACTAGATTTATTTTCTATTTCCCCTATGAAGTCAATACCCCACATCTGGAATGGTTCTTCTGTATGCATGGGTCTGAGAGGATCAACTCCATTATACTTGGCCTTCCCTGAAATTTTTTGACAAGCTTCACATTTTTTTATATAAGTATGACAATCCTTGAAAACTTGAGGCCAATAATAACTGGTATTAAGAATTTTATGAGTAGTGGTTTTGGCTGAGAAGTGCCCTCCACATACACCTTCATGTAAGTATTTTAAAACAACAGATGCTTGACACTCATCTAGGCACAATAAGAGAATACCATCTCTATTTTTCCAGTATAAATCTCCATTAAGTAATACATACCTAGATGTTTGAAGCTTTAAAGTTCTTTTTTAACTATCATTTAAATTATTAGGACACTTCATATATTTTAAGTAATAAACAATATTTGTATACCAAGGGCACCTCTCAATGCTCATTTGTGCATCTTCCAACTCTATTTGATTTACGTGTGTTGCTTCAAGATTGGATTCTGCCATCAATTTTTCTAAACCTTGACCCCTCACCAACTTTGTGATCCGTATATCAATATTGAATTCTTGGACCTGGTTTATCCATTTGCATCTCCTTCTAGTAGTCTCTGATTGTCTGAAGATGCCTTTAATAACAACATTTGGTACATATGCAATAATAGTGGCACCAACCAGATAGGGTCTAAAAGCTTTTACTGCTTTCACAAGAGCATAAGCCTATTTTTCATTCAAATTATAGTTCAACTAAGATGCTTGCAATGTTTTTCTAAAGAATGCCACTGGCTGCTCATGACCCTCATCATTCTTCTGTAACATGACAACAATAATAGTATGGAATGAAACAAATGAAAACACTTGGAAAGGTTTGGAGAAATCATGGGACTTTAACACATGGTCTTCCTTGATGGCTCTTTTGACATTTACAAAAGCTTCAAGGGCTTCATTAGTCCACTTTATTTCAGCACCCTTTTTTAGCATTTTAGCAATAGGTTTTACAATTTTAGAGAAGTTTGAAACAAACCTTCTCACAAAATTAATTTGACCAAAAAAAGATTGAATTGCCTTAATTGTTTTAGGGATTTGAATCTTATCAATAGCAACAATTCTTTTTGGATCAATTCTCACACCATCTATTGAGACAATATGACTTAACAATTTCCCTTCAGTAACTCCAAAATGACACTTTTTGGGATTTAAAGATATACCATATTCTAAAGCTCTAATAAAGATTTTTTCTAAGTCATTGCAATGGTCTTCTACCTTTTCAGAATAAGCAGTCATATCATCCTAGTAAACCACCAAGATATAATCAATCAACCCCTCAAAGGCTACATCCATAGCCCTCTGGAATGTGGCTCCTACATTTGTCAGTCCAAAAGGCATCCTAGCATAGACATAGGTACCCCAAGGTGTGGTGAAAGCGGTTTTGAATTTTTCTGCTTCCCTAACTTTGACTTGATTACACCCTAAGAAACCATCCATCATAGATAATAATTCATTTCCAGTGACCTTCTGCAAAAGAGCCTCCATGTTAGGTAAAGCATAATTATCTTTTAAAGATGAAACATTTAAATTCCTAAAGTCCACACACAATTTGATATCACCATTCTTTTTTCTGACTAGGACCAAATTGGACACCCATGTTGAATGCCTTATGGGCTCAATAATACCAACATTTCTCATTTTCATCAATTCTTCTTTCATCTTGGGAGCCAAAGTAGGATTTATTGGCATTTGCTTCTATCAGAAAGGCTTTGCATCAAGATTCAAGGGTATTTAATGCTAGAACAAGTCTTCCCTGTATGCTTTAAGGTCATCATATGACCAAGCGAAGACATGCCTATACTTCCTTAGCAGGTTAATCAATACTGTTCTGATTGTTGGTGTGAGCCTTTTTCCAATATATACTTCTCTTGGATTACTTTCACTTCCTAGGTTTATTTTTTCAACATCCTCACATCCTCCTGAATTAGGTCTGAAACTTGCTACATCTTTATCATCAAACATTCTTTCAAGCTCTATCAATCCTTTTGGAATTTTATTTGTTTTTAGCTGCAATACCTCTTGCCCTAGTACAGTCCCCTTGCCATCAATTTCCTCCACAAGTCCATTCCAATCAATCAGCTGGTGCTCATACTGATTCTCACAAAATAAAACATTTAGCAAATCCCTATCATCATCAAATACTTGCCAACTCTTTATATTGTCAGGGACTAATGGCCTAGTCTTGATTTCTACTTGGGTAATATCATCAAAAGGGATATCATTATGTTTGATTTCTAGGTTAGCCATGAAGTCTGCCAAAATGTTATTTTCCCTTTTAGTCCAATTTATGGGAAAGCATCAAAAAGTTCAATGTAATCCCAAACCTCGTTCCTGTAGCTTCTTAATTTTGTATTTTTTGTAGCAAATTTGCCTCTAATTTGTGAAACAACTAATTTTGAATCACCATAAACTGTTAGTAACTTAATGCCATGTTTATTTGCTATTTTAAGTCCTAATAAAAGAGCCTCATATTCAACAATATTATTAGTACACTCAAAAGATAACAAGAAAGAGTATTTAAAAGATTTTCCAATAGGTGAGATAAGTACAACTCCTGCTCCATTTCCATCCTTACTACAGGCACCATAAAAATACAAATTCCAAATTAAATTTTGATTTTGTTTAACCGTTTCTGTAATTTTATTGACTTTTAAAGGTTTAGAAATACTTACCTGAAAGTTGTTCATATATGAGTGGCAAAAGCAAGTCATTTCATTGGGATCAACCTCTTCTATGAGGTAGGGGGATCTTGGTTCTCTATTTATCCTCACCTCTGTCCCTTTTACTGGAATAGTGACATATGAGAATTCAAGCTAGACATGTCCACCCACCAAATTAGACCATTGCCTAGACAAAAACATCCCATAGTTCACAGGTACTTGTACAACTGTGATATTTGTCTTATATGCAGTGTCTGGGCAGGCTGGGAATCTGAACTCAACGTCCTTCATAATTCTTACTACAGGAACTAACCTATTGTCCATGGCATAGCATTTACCATAAGGTGTATCAATATGCATTCCCAATTCCTTCATGATGTCCTCTGGCATGATATTTACTGCTGCTCCTGAATCTATCATGCAATTTTTTAGCATTTTTGTGTTTATCAACAATGTTAAATAGAAAGGATCTACCTGAATGAGATTTTTGGTAATAGACATGCCAAGATACACCACAGAAGGATCTTCTTTTGATTTAGGATTTTCCTTATTGGCATCACCCACATTTGATATGATTTTCAAAGTCTCATTCTTGTAATTTGGAAATTTTATTTTTTCTAACAAAGGCATATATATCTTCACCTGGGATAGCACTTGAGACTTGAATGAGTTACAATTTGAATTGGGCTTACTTATTTGTTTCTTCTCTACAAGCTTAATGAGCTTTGGCATTTCCATTTGTTTAGTCTATTCTGGTTCCTTCCCTTTCTTGGCACTTGTATCCTTGCCCTTGGTTGTGTCGTTATTGGTCCCATTTGATTTTGTGACCTTGGCAAAAATACCTGCTGGCTTACCCTGCTCATTGTCGACATTCCTATTTCTTAGCTGACAATTGCTTGTCACTTATTCTACAACTGCAATAGTGAAAGCTTTCTTCTCCTCTTCATTCAAGTTTCTCAAAGAAGGCACTGCTTCCTCTTGAAACAATTTTCTCAAGGCAGTGGTATCTTCATCATCATCAGAAAAGACCTGTTGTATACTATATTGCAAATTCTTCCTTCTTTGATGCACATCAGAATATTTCTCCTCCTCACATGAAATCTCTTCCCCAATATGGATTAGACGAAAGGGCATTCACAGTTGGTTCATAATCCTCATTTTGATCTTCCTCTTCTATAAATCCATGGGCAATCATACATTTTTCTGCAACATGAGGTAGATTACACACATCACACCATGGATACTCATCAACAAAATTTGTGGCTTTCTTTAATGGACCAGGAGTCTCTTTGTTTGTATTAGGCTTTATTAGCTTTCCATCCTTCCAATTTGTGTTATATGGCATGTCATGTAACCTTGGCCTATTATAATTCATCTGCTTATTGTTTCTGTATGGTGGTTTATCATTGGGATTTTGCTTACCCCTTATGTCCTTAAGCATGTCCATGATCTAAGTAAGTTCATCCTTTTTAGGAGCCCTGGAATTGTATAACTTTGGTTCATCTCTCTGGCCCACCTTCCCAACAACTTTCCTATTATTCTCAATGGTAATAGTTGTCTTGAAAGCTTGTTGTAAAGTATCAGGTCTATGAGATAAAATCTCATAGTGAGTTTTGCTATCAAAGGCACTCATGTAAAAGTTAATAAAAAATAAATCAACATGTCTAATATTTTTAGGTATTCTATTCAACACTTTATTAAACCTCTTATTGAATTCAGCAACTGATTCATTTTGATTCTTTTTTATACTTGTTATCTCATGGGATGCAAATGAAGGATCATTGTGATCTCCAAATTCCTCCAAGAATAGAGTAACAAACTCCTGCAACCTTCTAATAGTTGCATCAGGAAGGCTCCTATACCACTCTCTTGTATCTTCTGTTAGGGACTGAACAAACAATTTCATGAAGATATCTTCACAAGGAACCTCAAATTCTTCAATAGTATTTTTTACATTAAGTGCATGTTGTTCTGCAGAATCTACTCCATTCCCTGAGAATTTGGGAATAGCCAACCTTAAATCCTTTGGGATTTTATTTGGATAACCAATAATGCTAGTGAAATCCAATTGTCTGTATCTTTCAATAATCATAGGCCGTTTGTATCCTTGATTATTATTCTGTGAATTTATATTTCCAACATTATTATTTTTGTTATTTCTATTTCCTCCATGATTATTATTACCACCATTGTTACCATGATTTCCGTTGTTACCTCCATTGTTATTATTGTTTCCATCATTACCTCCATTATTATTATAATAATTTTTGTTTCTACCATTACCAATCCCATGATTGTCATTATTATTGCCACCATTATTTCCACCATTGTTTCCATTATTGTTCCTTTGTCTAGTGCCATCATATTCATTTCTTTCCCTATGATGCATATCTTTTCTCAAACCACCTCTTTCATGTTCATTACAGTGTCCTCTATTTCTTTCTCTACTCCCTTGTTCATATAAAGGATTATGAAAGCTTTTGAAGTATTGATCAACTCCTTTTCTATGTGGGGGGTTGTATCTAGGGATTGTAGTTTCATTGGATTCACTAGTTCCATCCTTACTTTCTTTTGAAGTTTCACTACTGTTTTCAATAATGCTATCTCTTTTCATACCGAGCTTTGCTAAGATTTCATTAGGTTGTCTCTTCAAAGCACGAGCCAATCCTAGTTCTTGGGAACTTATATCTTCCATCTCGAGGACAAAAGTATTCCATTTTGAGTCATATTCCTCCTGTTGGCTTTTGAGATGCCTATAATGTTGCTCCTCAAAACTAACACATGAAAAAGGGTTATAAAAATAATAATTTTTATCAAGTGTACGGTGAATAATTGGAGGTTCCCAATCCTTGACACCTTCCTTTTCTTCCCTTCTAGGGAACTCTTTATGTATTGCAGATTCTAATACTGAGGCCTTCTTCTTACCCCTTGTATAATCTCCTCCTTGGGCTCAATTCACAATGATCTTCTGGTATTTTCAAAGATCTCCTCCCATTCATGATTGAGATCGACAAATGCCTATGATTCTCTCTTAATCTATTTTAGGATATAGTATTGTTCATCAACCTTATAGAGTCACCACCCCTCCTTAGGGGAAATGAAATCACACTTAATCTGAGTTCCTTCCTTCTAGCAAAGTCTGAAAAAATCTACCAAGATTCTGAAAGTCTTATTAGACAACTCCCCAACAAAGTCTCCAATCTATTGGTTCCCAAAACCATAGATTGGAAAACTTAAGGATTTGCTAAGCCCTTAACTGATCCAACTAGCCTTGACCAATGAACAGGGATGGTCAAAGGCCAAATCCCTCTACACTTAAGGCTCCACTAAACCTAGGTGGGTATACCTCTCCCTCTCAAGCACAAAAAGAGTTATTTAAAGTGGATTTAAGTTTTATAGTTAGCAAATGCAAAACTGGCAAATGATTGTTCTGCAATATTGCTTTATTATGTTCTTTAAATGAATGCTTTTCAAAAGAAATGAAAATGATTATGATTGTATCTTGAGAATAAGATGATTTCAGGACTTAAAAGAAATATGCAAAGATTAGTTCATATAGGGTTTGGTAAGAATGTTTCTCTATTAAGCACCTTAAATGCATAACAAACTAGGACCTTAAAAGATAAATAATAGACCAGTGCCTCTATCCAAGGATATTTATGACACTTTGTGGACAAGAGATCTTATCAACTCCAGAGACAATATTAATCATCAACTATGAAGGTTTCAGTATGTGTTATACAAACAATGAAAACCCAATCTCACATTTAATGTAACGGCATGTGATGGCACATCATAGCAAATCAAAATGATAGATTTACCAAGAGGACAAAGATAACTCATCAACACAAAAGTATGCATAATATTTAGAAAAGAAACAACGGACCTTATATATCAATATTTAGGAAATGGTTGCATACATAAGGTGCACTTGAAGATACTCCATTACAGCCTGTTTGCACAAAAAGATATTACTTCTCCCTATAGACTTCCCTAATACATATGACTTACAACCCTTATAGGCAAAAGTGATTGTTATTTTTATAATTCTTCTAAAATCCTAGATCCTAGATGCCTTCTACATACAAAATGACTCACTATAAGTATGTGAATCAATAGGCATAGATGAAAGAACACACCCCTTAATTTTGCTAAACTAAAACTTAACTAAAACCTAACACTTAACTACTTAACTGCTAAGATAACATAAGATGATTATAAAAACATGAGGGATAAAAACTAATTCTTTGGATCCAACCTTTTCCTGCATTTCCTGATGTACTTAAGGTAGCCTTCATCTCTATGTATCCCTGAGTGCCATCTCTATATTGATTAGGTTCTCTAACTGGTCCACTGTCTCATTCATATCCAAAGCATTTGCTTGGGCAACACTGAGGGCTGCACTAAGTAAAGCCTTACACTTTGAGATCCATGCACTTTTGTCCTTTTGATCGGCGTAGGTCAGCCTGACAGATCCACCTTTTGTTTTGGTAACCAATTCTTCCTTTTGTTATGTTGGGGTAAGTATCTTCGATAAAATCTCCTTCTATTTGCCCACCCAGCTACCCCATCGGGTATCAGGATAACTCATTTC
The DNA here is from genome assembly GCF_030272615.1 of Cryptomeria japonica. NCBI lineage: Eukaryota > Viridiplantae > Streptophyta > Pinopsida > Cupressales > Cupressaceae > Cryptomeria > Cryptomeria japonica. Next base: position 309,989,657 of record NC_081412.1, on the reverse strand, counting down.
TATGTTTTCTAATAGTTATAGTCTCCTCGATGGGTTTGTCCTCTAACTCCTTTTCATACCCATCATCATGTCTCATCGGTGCATGTTATGCCTATGGATCCACCTTTCTTTCCTCTATGGCATCCTACCTATCAGAAATCGGCACAACTTCAAAAAATACTCATCCAATAATAAAAGATACCCTAACGAGTCCTTCTTTATGGTCCGCACCTCTTTCCTCATCGGGCTACTTTATCGAGCGTCGGAACAACTTGGTTGATGTTTTACCAAGGCCCCGATGACATCGACTTCTATTTTGCAAACCCTTCCGCTGTTTTGCTCTATCGGCATATCATTCCTCGATGAAGTCTCCTTGTTTGCATTCTAGTTAACTTCTTCATCGAGCATTAGGACAACATATAAACACCTCTCGCCGATGGATATAAGTCACCTCGATGAGATCCTGAACTCCACGTTCAACCGTTCTTTATCGACATAACTCTAACTGATATCATCGTCTGCTTAGCTTTCCTCTATCGGGTATCGATGTAGGTATTTTGGTTCCTTTCCGAAGGTTAACATTTTCTCCGATGAACCCATCTTACTTTTGGTCCGCACCCTTTTCTTCTCGGCTCCCCCATCCATCCCATTGGACATCAGGGTAACCTAATGTTCCCATCTCCTGATACTTTGATAATTAAAATATTTCATCCGTAGTCTTCCTTATCGGTGTAGGTCATACCAATAGCTTCATCGGCTATCGATATAACAACTTCTTCGCACTTCCGATATTAAATTCTTTTTCCGATGGATATACCCTCTTACTTACTCCTCGTTATGAGCTACCTCGATGATAGCACCTCATTTATTTTGCGCACCGATTTATTTGCCATCTGAAAAACCTGCTTGGACCACATTTTAATAGATCAGCAGATGTTATGCCGATAGATCTCTCTACTATTTTGGCTATGCAATACTATCAGGATAACCTATGCCGACAGTTCAAACTTTACAAATTTGAAAATTGCCATAAATGTCAATGGCTCCAACTCTTCATAGAGGTTGTATATAAGCCAAAGGCACTTCTAATTTCATCATACTGACTCCTCTGACATCTGCCAGAATTCTGACATGATGGACTCTTTATGCAGTCTTTACTTAGTGCTCTCCCTCAATGTGCCCAAGTGTCCCCTATCCATTCATGAAATAGTTGATCCTTGGACAACTCCATTTTCTTTAGTGATGCTCCTGTATATAATAATCAGCAGTAAATGCCCTTATGATGAAACTATATGTAAAAGTATCCATATATTGCACAAAAATATTTTGTAAAAATATGTGCTAATGCATCTGACACTCATGTGTGATGTCGAGGCTAAGAGCCATTCCTAGACCTACTAGTGATGAGATCAATATCACAGATTCAGACAGGTCAGATCAGGACACAAAGATAAATTATAGAGATGATTCAGGAGTGCACTGGCGGTATATCACATGGTGGGGGAGGACATACCCTAGGGCCATCTTCTCTGTAGAATTCCCTGGAGGGAACCCCATACCATGGAGACAATCAGGCAACAAAGAGGGATTTGTTACATCTGAGGAGGGATCATATGATCAGGTGGAGGACGCAAGAGAGCAGGAGGCAGGTGGAGATGATCCTGATACTAGAGAGGGAGATCAGGATGGAGATAATGAGGAGGATAGAGAGGAGGAGGAGGATGATAAGGAGGATGAGGAGGATGAGGAGGAGGAGGAGGAGGTGGAGGAGGAGGTGGAGGAGGAGGAGATTGTGGAGGAGGATGAGTCAGATGTAGTTCCTCATCACTTCGTCCCTAGATCCACTGAGTCTCCCACTGTAGGCAGAGAAGGACCCTATAAGGAGTCTTGATCCTAGGCCTCATCGGTCCACACCTACTGTATAGAGATAGTATGAGCGCGAAGAGCCTAGCAGGTCCTAGTCTTAGGCGGTTGCTATCCATGATTCCTACGGGCGAGAGGGAGATCCAACTAAGGTGTCATGTTATTGATTAACTTATTTATCCTACCTACTTTAGATTTGATGATATAGAATGTTACTGATGACAAATTTATCTCTATCTTGCAACTACCATCTAGGAGTGGCGTTCTCTGATTTAGAATGCAGTGACAGACCTCATTGTGACTACGCACATTCCTAGTTCCTCACAGATATCACACAAATCCCAAAGGAGTGCTGGATGACATGAGGAAATTTTCTCTCCTATTCAGATGGAGGTGGAGGTCTTATGAGAGAGATTACGATAGACAAAGCATGACCTAGCAGTGTCACAGATAGAGGCAGCCACATACCGTGGGATCATGATGGAGAGGGATCGCAGGAGCTCCTCGTGGAGTCACTTGTGGTCCATATCATGATACACCCCCATGGGGCCACCCCCACAGCCAGATTAGGAGGGGGCATCTAGCCACCATCCTCCAGCTATTAGTCTTTGGGATAGGAGATTAATTTGATGTATATTTGATGTATATTTGATGATACTCATTGATATGTTATTTTAATGCTTAAACAATATATGCATTTCTTAGATTAGAAGTAACATATTGAGTGATGAACATGTATGTCTAATTTTAATTTTCATGTGATTGATTTCTCAATGCTTCATGATTAAATTGATACATGTGTGATTTAATTAAATAACTAAGTATTTAATCAAATACTACTTTGATGATGTAAAAGAAGAATGTACTAAATGTGAGAACTATATGACTAATGTGATTTAATTAACTCTAATTCAACACAACATGATATAATTATATTTAACACATAAGAAATTGTATAATATGCTAGCATATATGAAATGTAAATCCATTACAATTTACATAAAAGAATCCAAGACAAACAATAAAGCAATGAAACATACTTTTCAAGAATGAAGTAATGTAGACCAAACAATATAACATCATTCAATATTACATACTTTAATGAAGACATGCTAACATATTACCCAGTTTTGAAGAAAGAGATACAAAGAGAGAGCAGAAAGTAGAAAGAGAGAACTAGGCATAGTACCTACGAAGGTGCATAGTATTTATGAGTTTCTTGAGAGGTGTACCTTCCACATGTGCTATCCTATAAGCACCTAATCCATAGACCTCGACAAAAATGTATGGTCCAAGCCAATTAGGGCTGAATTTTCCTTTCTCCTCAAGTAAGGCATTCACGTTGCACTGATTCTCATAAAGGAATAAATCCCCTACTGAGAAGAAACATTGAATAACCTTATCATTGTATCTTTGTTGTAAAGTTTTATGATATGCTTGAATATGCTCGAGGGAATTTATATGCGGTTCATCGAGCATCTCAAGTTGTTGAAGTCTTTTCTCTTTATAGGAATCATCATCCACTATACCCCTAAGAGAGACTCTCAAAGAAGGAATCTCTAACTCCAAAGGCATAATGACATCAACACCATAAAGAATATTATAAGGAGTACAACCCATAGCAACACATACACTCATGCAATAGGCCCACATATTATAGGTTAATTGAGTATGCCAATCCTTACCATGCTTGTTTGCAGTATTTTGAATAATTTATTTAATTATCCTATTAGAAGACTCAACTTGACCATTTGATTGAGGATAATAAGGTGTAGAAAATTTATGTTGAATATGATATTTCTTGAGAAACCTCTTCACATCCTTATTTTCAAATGACATTTTATCTGAAACTAAGGCAGAGGGTATCCTGAATCGAGAAATAATGTTTTCTAAAATGAATTGACAAATTACTTCAGCTGTAGTGGATCGAAGAGGAAAAACTTCCACCCACTTCATAAAGTAATCAATTGTAGTTATGATGAAAGTATGTCCTTGAGATGAGGGAGGAGATATTTTACCAATAAGATCAAAAACCCATGTAGAAAAGGGCCAAGATACCATCTGTGATTGAAGTTCCTGGGTAGGGGCATGGATCAAATTGCTATGTTAGTGACATTGATGGCATTGTTTAACAAACACAAAGGAATCCTTTTCCATGGTTTGCCAACAATATCCCATTTGGAGCGATCTCTGAACTAAAGATCTACCCCCAAAATGCCCCCACAAGTGCCTGAATGTGCTTCCTCAAGAGCAATAGGGATTTCAGCCTTGTTTAAGCATCGAAGGAGAAGACCATTATAACCCCTCCTATAAAGAACATTATAAAGAATAATGTATCTAGCAGCCAATTTGTGAATCCTAGCCCTAATATTCTTATTCGTGGAGTCAGGAAAGGTACCATCACTCAAATATCTCACGATATGTGAGTACCATTCATCAGAATCTATAATGCAACAATATGCCACATCACTAGAATTATCGACAATAGCCAGGGTAGTGAAGTTGTGAATAGTGAATTTAAGATCTACCAAGGGGTCCTCTAGAGATAGAAGAGAGGCAACACATGCCATCACATCAACATGTCGATTATCTTTTCGAGGAACGGGCTCCATGGTATAAGAATCAACTTTTTGCAACAAGGATAAAGCTAGATCTCTATATTGTGATAATTTGGCTTGCTTAGCTTGATAAACTCATGTCACTTGTCTTATGATTAGTTGAGAATATCCATAAATATGTATATGTTTCACACTCAGTGCCAAGGCTACTTTAATTCTAGCTATAAGAGCTTCATATTCAACAATGTTGTTGGTACATAATAAATTGAGACGATATGATAAAGGAACATGCTTCTTTTTAGGAGAGATTAAGACCACCCCTGCTTCTGATCCTATACGACACTTAGAGCCATCAAAGTATAGTTCCCAAGTTTCATCAATCTCAATGGAAAGAATGTATTCATTGAGAAAGGACTCTGAATTAGGTAGGGAGAAGGGTGAAGGATCATCAACTAAGTGATTGGTCAATGCTTGACCCTTTATTGCCTTTTATGAGACAAATTTAAGGTCAAACTCGGTCAACACCATAACCCACTTAGCTAAGCATCAGGAAAGCTCATTTTTGGAGAAAAGATGTTTAAGAGGATGGAATTTAATGATAACATGGATCTCAACATTCAAGAGATAATGCCTCAACTTTTGGGTTGCAAAGACTAAAGAAAGGCACTATCTTTCTATTGCAGAATATTGGACTTCGTAATCGAGTAGAGTGTGGCTTATGTAATAAACCAAGAATTCTCTACCATCCTTATCACATTGTGCCAATAAGGCTGCAAGAGCTTGAGGGGAAGCAGTGGTGTATAGAAGGAAAGGCTTAGTAGGATCAACTAGTTGAAGAATAGGAGGATTGGCCAAATAGGTTTTTAGGTCTTCAAATGCTTGACTATAATCCTCATTCCATTGGAAAGTGGTATTCTTTTTAAGCAATTGTGTGAAGGGAAAGGTACGATCTGCAAGTTGAGAGATGAACCTATGAATAGCTTGGATCTTTCCTTGCAAACATTTTAGTTAGGAGAGATTCCTAGGAGGTGGCATGCTAACAATAGCATCTATCTTCTTCGTATCTACCTCAACGCCATGATGTGAAACTATGAATCCTAATAATTTTCCACTATCCACACCAAAACCACATTTTTAGGGATTCAAATGCATATTAAACTTGCGAATTCTCTCAAATATTTGACGAAGGATCTTAACATGATCTGTATGAAGAATAGATTTGGCTAAGATGTCATCAACGTAATCTTCTAAGGTCTTATGCATATAGTCAAGGAAGATGAGAGTCATAGCACGCTGATAGGTTGTGCTTACATTTTTCAATCCAAAATGCATCACAATCCAACAAAACGTACCCCAAGGAGTGGTAAAAGTAGTTTATATTGATCTTGAGGATTAATGAAGATTTGATTATATCTTGAGAAACCATTCATAAAGGATGATAAAGCATGCCCTACTACTGAATCCACTATCATATCAATATTCAGGAGAGGAAAGTCATCCTTTAAAGATGCCTTGTTTAAATCATGAAAATTCGTACACATTCTAATCTTGTTTTCAACTTTATCCACAACCACAATGTTTGAAATCCATGGGGAATAATTGATAGGACGAATGAATCCAACATCCATTAGTTTTTTAATCTCAACTTTAACAAGTAATACCACTTTAAGGTGAATATTTCAAATCTTTTGCTTCACAGGTTTAGTGTCAGGAATTAGGATAATGTTATGAGTGACAATCTTAGGATCTACACCAGGCATGTCAGAATATATCCAAGAAAAGATCTTAGGGAATTCATGTAACAACTCAGCATATTGTTTTTTCTCTTCTTCGTCAAGACATTTCCCTATCTTGATGATCTTATCTTCAACACAAGGATCCATCTTGATATCAATTGTGTCATTTATTAGGAGATTGCTTTGTTGAGGAGCATCTTTTAATTAAGGAAATTCTTTAACTATCTCATCATTATTTCTTTCTTTCGCAAAGTAAGCTTCTGCATTTAGACAATAGGAAAAACTATGGTTATGGTGATAATGAGGAAGGTTGTCATAAGCTCCCAAGAATTTAGCTAAGGAATCATTGGTAGAAAAAAATCCAAAGCAAAGACACAAGAAGGGTCGTAGTTAATATACTCTAGATATTTTAGCGAGAGAGAAGTAGAAATGACATTAACACTAATAGAGGGTCTCTTGGAGGCTTTAGTATGCTTGAAAGGTTCATAACCAAGCCCAAATGTTATATCACGAAAGTTGTTTTCCAAGGGAGCCTTAATCCCTTGTTCTTGAGCACCACATCCATTTCCATTATATCCACACCTAGCTAGAATGTGAAAACCAAGACCATAAAGGTTAGTCATTTCCGAAGAAGAAGGAGGATTTTCAAAAAGTGAAGAAGCAAAATCCTCTAGACTAGAAACTAAGGGAAATGAAGTCTGAGAATCCGTCACAAAGTTATTACTCAATTTCCTAGACAAACTAGATTGCTTTTTAGGTTCTTCTTCTTCTTTCTTCTTTTCAACCTTAGGTTCTCTCAGGGGAATTATGTATTCCCCTACACAAGTAGGATTGAAATCAAGGGATCCCCAATCATCTTATGAAAGAATCTTTTCAGAAGAGAAAGTGTTCTCAGTCATAGAGTTGGGCTAAGAAGATTCTTCCTCATGAACCTTACGTCCACTTGAGGAAGTATTGGGAATCGATCCAGATATAGGAGATAGGTTTGATGAACTGGTCACACTAATTAGAGTAGAAGCTTTAGAGGAATTATATAAGATAGTTGGGGAAGAATTGATTGAAGAGGATTTAGAACTTGATGTTTATAAACAAGCCTGAAACCTTGTGTCACCTAACAAGGTGTATGTTGTGTTGTTGTGAATGTATTTGATTTTCCTATGCAATGTAGAGGGAATAACTTGCATGCTATGAATCCAAGGTCTCCCTAGCAATAAGTTGTATGTCAACTCTCCAGAAATGACATGGATAGGAGTGGGTAAAGTAATAGGACCTACCTTAATAGGCAAGGTGATGATACCTTGTGAAGATTTAGCAACATTATTGAAGCCACAGATGGTGAGAGAATCAGGCTTAATAAGAGATGCACCAACATTGATCTTATGCAACAAGTTAATGCTACAAAAATTAAGGCCAAAACCATTATCCACTAGTGTTCGTCTTATCACACTCATTTATAATAACCACAACCGTTAAGGGATCATATTGTTGTTAAATTTCACTAGAGGGCAGCTCATCTTGTGTAAACACAATTTGAGCCTTAGGTGTTGTAATATAGTGAATCAAGGAAGCCATATTATTGGATGTCACTACGAGTGGGACATTAAATATTTTAAAGGCATCTTGTAGCATTCAATGATGAGTCAAGGAAGTTTGAAGCAAATCCCAAAGGGATATCTTGGCAGGAGTAGCTTTAAGTTGTTCGACAAGATCATATTCCTTACCAAGGGTTTGTAAAATACGAGGTGCTTGAGGAAGAATATGTTGAGAATCGGGTAGAGGAGTCACAACAACCGGAGGAGGGTTAGGTTTCCTATTGTTTCTTGTGTTATAGGTATGGGAAAATGCATTATAACTCTCCTTAGTTAGTTGTCTAGCATAGCTATAAGGACTCTTAGTGGGATTCCTTCCTTGAATCGTAATGATAGGCTTGTTTGGAGTGCTAAAGGAATCATGACTATATCCACCTTGAACTGTGAAAAGAGGTTGATTAGGAAGAGGTGAAGTTGGAGAAGGACAAGTACCTTGGACAATAAAATTTGGTTTGCTATGTTCATTCACGTTGATCATATTAATTAACCTTTTAGATGCATTATTCGTGTTTGAAAGTTTAGGCAAAGGCATAAAGTCATCAAGGGAATCATCCAATAAAGCATGGTCATAGTGATTGAAAGGATTATCTTTGGACTCAAAAGGAGACATAACATCATAGAGGGAATCATGAGAGCCAGCCATGTTGCTATATCTAGTGGAGGATTTGATTAAAATGTACCCATGAGAGGAATCATTCAACTTATCTTTCTCATCACCATGAAATGGCATAGTAACGAGGTTGATTAATTTTTGGCAAAATGAGAGTTTAGAAGGCTTAGGGCTCAAAAAATCATCTAGAGCTTCATCTAATTCATCCTTACTAACCTCATAATAAACAAAATTACATACATCATCAAAAGCATGAACATCTTGTAAATAAAAATTTAACATTTTGGAATGAAAATTGCATGAAACTTAAACACACAATGCAAGGAAAATGAAAGAAACTTATCTCTTTTTTTAAAAATATTTTTTTATGTTTTGAAAGAAAAAACTAGATCTAGATCTAATAATGCAATGCAATGAAAATGAAATTGGATTCACGTGGGGTTCACCAAAGTTGTGTAGGGGAAAAAATGAGACTAAGTATGTAAACCCTAATCCCACTCTAGTACACGCTCATGGAATACGAAAGAGCCTAGGGAGGTAACGCACGTCGACTACTTCTTATGGGAAAGAGAGAGCTGCAGATTATCTTTTAGGTTTTCTATTCCCTTGCTGTAAATGAGAGAGAGAAATGATGCAAAATCCAATCTAACCTAGAAAGCAAGTAAGCAAGCAAACCCTAATATGAGAATGCAGATCAAAGAATAATTGATACATTGCTGCCAAGTATAGATCAGAGGGAAAAATTAGAGGTGTACCTATGTCTGAAATCTGAGCAGAAATGTCTAGGACCAGGGTGCCACACCATTGTCCTAATTCTACAATTCTGGAGCTGCAAGTGACAGGAGGGATTTTGGAGCCTCCAAAGTGTTGTTGTGCCAAGTCCTGTTGACAGTGGGAAGGACCATGGCACCATGCCACTATCCTAAGTAGGACCATGGCACCACGCCCCTATCCTTGTGGTTTTTGCCAAGATATTCAACCCAGAACTGTCCTTGTGTGCTCTTTCGATCCCAAAAATTCCAGTGATGCTCAGATTCAAACCTGTACCTGAAACTAGAAATGAGGGTTTGGGGTGGCTATATAGGGTTTTTCCTTAGTCAAACCCCTGTGTTGGTGATTTCCACCTCCACAAATAGCCGATAATGTACTAAAAATGTGTGTGCAAGATCCTAAGAATGAAAGTAAACAACCTAGAGCAACCCTAAAGAGTAAACCCTAATTGCTTATAATTGACAAAGTAAATGCTCTATATCCACAATGAAAAGTGGTCTAAAGCATGAATGTGAATCAAAATAAAGCTTATGCAAAGACATGAAAACAACATGAAACCATACCCAACCACAAGGGAGAGGTACAAGCTAATCATCAGTCGGTGATCTCCTATTTTTCTTCTACATCTTCAAAAGCCCCCAATTGATAAAATGATGCTTGATGAATGTTGAATGTTGTTGAAGACTTCAAATATCTACTCTTTCACTGCAAAGAAGGCTCTAATACTCCAAAAACCCTCTCTTAGATTCTTATAAGAAGACCCCTTCAAATAAAGAAAGAGAGCTCTTAAGTATGAAACCCTAGATATTAATTTCATGTTTAGGCCGACCTAGGATTTGAATTGCCCGCTGATATTTTGGGGTTAAGCATTATTATATCATAGGATTATGCTCTCAAAATTTTGGGGAAAAAGTCACGGACCATGTGCATTCTAGCCACGGTCCGACCAACTTTTCACCAAAATTTTGGGGCCGTTAGATATAATGATATTAGAGCACATCCCAAAGTTACAACTGATTCGAGATGTTTTGATATGCGAAATCGGGCCTAAATGGTCAAAATAAGACATAATTAGGGTTTATGATTAAACGATTCATTGGAGGAATAAGATGAACAACTTTATAATATGTAAAGTGATCAAACATGACCTTAGATTTAATTAAATTAATTAATTAAATGCTTAAAGGAGAATTAGAAATGCAAGATGCAACACACACTAAGGCGGGTACTAACCTAAGTGTGAAATTGTACCACCCTAGCAAGGGTGTACAATTTATGACACTACACCCTATAACAATCAGTCTTCCAACCTCCTTGCAAAATATTTGTAAGCAAAAAACATATTTTTTGGGAAAAGTGGATTCACTTTAATACTCAACAGATAGTTACAGTCACTTGGAGTTCAGACTCGTTTAAGCCAAGTCATTGCTCGTTCGCTACGTGTCGCATTTGTGGAGAGTTCAAGCTATGTTGTGTGTCCTCTTTTGAGAATCCTCGCCCATTCACCACGTATCACATTTGCTAGAAAGCTTCACTAAAAGGGCTTGGAAGACCACAAGGAACCCGCAAAATCTCCATGTACATTGACCATATCTCCACCTCAACAAGTAATGATTCTTGGTTGTTAAGATTACATCAGTCATGGAAAATGAGTGATAAAAATAGATAAGTAAAAGATGCACATGCATGAATCAAAAAATCTTTTGAGTTGTTTTTAAATTATGAGGACCGTAATAATTATGGAAGTTATTAGCCTCATAATTATGACCAAACCATAGATGTTTTCCATGTTGAAGATCAAGGATGAATCTATGACTCAAAATTCACCAACACAGAAGCATTTGATGACACCATCTTGGCCTCATTCCTATTAGGTTTTCATGCCAAGCAACAATATTATGGGAAGAAAGATTATAAAAGTTGCATAGTGTTAGATGTAAAAGGATCCCAAGACTTTTAGAGATTCGAGAATTAAAACTTCTCAGGTTCTCAATTACATTATTTTTGAGGCATTTTTGAATGTTATCAGTAGATCTCTTTTATTTAAAGGAAGTTGTTTTAGTAATTTAGTAGATCTCTTTGCATGATTTGTAATGGCTTTAAAAGAGAAATAATAAGTTCCCCCCTTTTATTTTCTTGCATGAATTGTGTTTTGTATTGGAGCCTTAGTATTATTTGTAAATTGACAAGTTGTGCCTTTGCTGCCTTCCTATCACTATAAATGATACTCTATGCCATTTATGAATGTGTGACTACTTTTCCTAATGGATGTTTTATTTCTGGCTCCTTTGTACGTAAAGTATGAACCATGTATACTTACTCTTTGATTTTTATGAAGATTGGCTTTAGATGGCATTTATTTCATAGGATGTATATGGATTTGTTCATTTGGGTAGCTAGGTTATCAATATTGTTTGGCCTTTATGGGTGCTTCTGATGGGAGGATTTAAAAGTTATGACTTATGTCTAAGTCACTTAGTTCATTTTGCTCTCCTCCCAACAATGAAGGGTCCATGGCGTATTGTGCTTAATCTACAAAGTAGGTACCCCCTAGTGAGAAATTACTTACAGAGTACCTCAAGTCCTCTGTAAAAGCTCTGCATTCATTAAATTTCCCATTTCCTCAAAGTTTATTGTTTTGGATGATTCATTTCCCTCTCCTTTCTGAAACCCCTTTTAAATGAAGAGTCGACTTCTAAAATCCCAATGGTTGGTTTGTGAAGCATAATTTGTCCCCCATTCACAAAACTTCCCATAAGGATTATTTCCATGAAGTGTCAACTTTAATGATCAATAGTTCCTTTTTCTGGCATGCCCGATGGGACATTAGAATTCCTTCTCCATTTGAAGATTCTATCTGCTCGAAAGAGTAATAGATGGCTATTCCCTTGTATATCCACAAGTGGACATGGATGACACATTCATGGCATCATATCATGAAAATTATTATTATCCAATAGTCAGTGAGATGTTGCACAACTTTCAATAGTAATTGGAGGTTGTTGAGATGGAGAAATGGCAAGCCCGATAAGAATAAAATAAGGGAGAACCACCAACCTTAGTCTCCCGATTCATGAACGACAAAAGTTTGAACAAAGAAGATTATCCCCTAAAGAAGATGGACCTTGACCAAGATTAGCATTTCCATCTTCCTTTCTTAGAAATTCTTTTCCTAGTAGATATTTTGCTTTTAGAAATGAGTGGTTGTTGGCAAGTCAAACAAGTGACATTTTGGTATGCCTCACATCTGCAAAGCACACCAAAATTAATCTCCAAATGTTGATTGAACTTTTCTTTAAAATGTAGTGAATAAGGCACTACTATTTATGCAAGGACTATAGAATAGATTTTGATATTGATCAATAAAAAATGAAATGCCATAGATTCTTCAAAAATTATGTTGAATCTTTACACTACATATAGTGTGATAGGTTGATCAAACAAATGCAAATTGATGTTGGTAGCAAGTGAGCCCCCAAATGTTGTTTTTATTGTGAAGGTGGTGTTGGGTGAGGTGTAGTTAAAGAGTGGTTAAGGGAATTAAATATTATATAGATTCTCCAATATAGTCTCCTTTAACAAGTGAGCAACTAAACTGACAAAAGATAGAGTTGTAACATGAACTCCAAACTTCCTTTTTTATTGTAAAAACAACAAAAAAATCAGCATGTCGTTTAAATGAATATCCATGATTGTTGAGGATGGAATATTGCCATGAAAAGTATTTCCACACTACTACAAATATGTTTGTAGATAAAAAAAAAGGTGAAAATATAACAAAACGGCCATAAATGAGAAATAGAATGTCTCTTTAAAGAGGTCAAATATGCTTGAAATTCCTCCAAATATGTCAATAAAGGCCACAAAACTTGTGTAAGATAGGTCAAAAATGCCAAATAATATAAAAAAATAAAATATCTAGCAAAAAAAAGATGACCAGAAGGCACTATAGCCCTTTGGTTAAAAATCCCCAAAAATTCTACTTTTCCACTCAAATTGTGCACAAAGAAAAAATGAAAATTAATGAGAATTACCAAATTGACTTTGTTTAACAGGTTGAAATGATTATGGAAATGCCAAATAGCATAAATTAGGAGTGCTCCTATGGCTTTGATACTATAATGTTGAGGAAAATAGGGTTCACTAGATTAATACATGCAAACTAAGAAACTGGGCCTATTTCCACTTTGATTATATTTGGAAGGAGAATGATCCACTATGCTCAAGATCGATCAAGCACAAAGTGGATGCAGTGGTATTTTGTTGTTGATTTGAAATTTGAAATGTAATTGTAAGGAAGAATGAATGAATTAGAAACAAGTAAGCTAAATTATAGTTTTCTACATGTACAAGAAAACAATAGACTCAAAACCCGATTCCAAAAAGTATGCAAAGGTGAAGACCGTAACTAACCTACAATCCAAATTTGAGGAAAAAGTACAAGGACTCAATCGCCCAACTCATCCCATTCTCGAGACATAGTAACCTAGATCGACCCACTACCATTAGTTTCAGTTACAACGAATTGTAGATTGTAGATCTCTATCTAATGATTTTTGCACCTCTTTTCGTAGTTTCGCCACATGTTACTGTTGGCATATGCACACTCCAATGAGACATTGTATGTGATTGAAGGTTTTGTTATTGATGGCAACCTTTCAATCCTATGGCACCGGCAAAGGCATTATACTGACATCAGTAGATCACACTCTACATCGGCACTCAGGACACCAACACCGGCACAAAGAAAAGAAGTATACCGGCACAGATGCCGACATGATTTTGTTATATTATATTTTGTTTATTATTGTAAAAAATTTGTAAGCCGACTTGGAAAATTGTAAACTGACTCTTATATATAAAAGAGATCATTGTAGACATTTGGTATGAGTGAGGAAGCGTTAAGGAAAAATATTAGGCAGACCTATTATGTGAAATATAGGCTAAGGGTTTATGTAAGAAGCAGAGTAGCAACTGGTACTGGATCAGGCATTATAGATGCTATTGTAAAGCAGTACAAGATATTGGATTTGTATAATCCTCATTGTAAGTCAGTGAGACTTCCCATTGAGCAGTGAGCTCTAGGCAGTTGGCCTTCCTGCATGTGCAGGCCCCTATTGTAAGTAATATTCTCTTATTGGCCAGTGAGTGAATATTGTGGGTCACAAATCCCACCGAGGTTTTTCCCACACTGGGTTTCCTCGTTAAAACCTTGTGTTATGGTGTGCTTTTCATGTGGATGTTCTTGATTTTGTTTATTGCATTATTTCTTGCATACCGGTACATTGTTATAATATGTTCTGCATGTTTTAATTCAAGAAATTCTACTCACCGGTTAGCTACTGATTCACCCCCCCCTCTCAGTATCTGTGGGATTCCTAACAGTTACTACACACAAAAAAGAGAGGAAATTATTGGGGAGAAAGGGGTTTGCCTAAGTCAAACCCTAGTTTAGGAATTGAATTAAATTAAAGTTGAAATTGAAAGCATGTTGTTAGGTATCAAAAGCTAGAACTAAAATTGAAATGTTTATACCTTCATAAGCCTTCTTTGTGTTGAAATGCTCATAAAGATTCTTGATGTTGACTTGTAATTGACTTATAAAGTGAAGATCATGGAGGCCATCACAAATGCATAGTTCTACCACAAATTCCTAGTCTTCAATGTCTTGATTCTTGATCTCTTGCTCTTGAAATGGAATTGAGGGAGAGCTTTATCCTAGTAATTTATCAATTATAGATGCCAAAATGAGGGAGGATACCTTTCTTATATACCTCTCCTAAGCATTTTAGGGTGAAAGTAATGGAGCAGACCAACACGAGAAGATATTTCACACCAAATCAAGCCGACCATTGTGTGGACCAAATTTGGGGCCATTTTAGGGGAGCACGGTATCCTAGGTGACTTGCTACCAGGAGAGGGGCACCTAGGTGCCTTGCTCCCTCCAAGATGGTCTTAAATTGGGACCTGACATCCTCAATGAGGAGAAGATACTAGAAACAAATGTTGAATTGGGATGGATCAAGCATGTTGGGCACAAAAGACCAGTAATGTTGAAATGAGGCCTAGATAAGCATGAATTTACATAAGGGTGCAATTTTTTGACACTATATTCAGCCCCCACTTTAGTGGGAGTATGAATATGAATTCATACTCATGGTAAAGGAGATAGAAGCATAACAAAATTTCATGGAGATTAAAGAGAGAAGGATCACCAAGCCCCCAAGTGACTTAGGGCCTTATCAATCTAAAATCAAGTTAAAACGAGCAACACATGAAAAGAAAGAGAGAAAACATGACCACGCTAGCCTAGTAAGGCTAAAACTTACTATGAGTCATGTAAAGAAAACAATGCAAAGGAGAACTAAAATAGTATAGAAAGTTGTGTTATGCTAGTCAATTCACCTTAGGGATAACCAAGGAAAGAATTGTATCCAAGGAGATCTTCCAAGAGAGAAGATTACAAAGAAAAAGGCAATGTTTGCTAAGTAGCCTGAAAAAAATGAATGCAAAAATTGATTAGTGGTGTGTGCATAAAGTGTAACAAAGAGTGAAGTGTATGCCCCATGTTAAAGAGATTGCATCTGCCTTACCAACAGAAACTAATTTTAAGGTAGCATACATGCATCCAAAATACAAGCACATTTGCACTATGATATGCCCCCATACAAGGAAAAAATCAAGGGACATAAATCACATGACAAAAAATAGCACATAAGGGATTTACTAACTCAAGGGTCAGTATGTGAATGTGGTAATTCATTTATATCAATTATAAATTTGCATTGAATTGATGTCATAGCCCAAAGGTAGCATAATTACAAGCACAATGGAAGAAGATCACATAAGATAACAAACAAATATATTTTTGGCTCAACATGGAAGAGTCCAAAAAGAGATCTCAACACCTTGCATCGTCCCCAAGTAGACAACACAAGGAAAAAAGTGAAAATGCACAACCAATATAAGAATTGAGATACAAATAGAAGAATGTCACAACAAATTCATTCTCTTTACTACCTTGCACCAACATATTAACAAGGGTCATTGAAAGAGGACCTAACATATCACAAAGACATATCAAGTAGCACATCACTGAGTAAGCACATCACAGACAAGCAAACACACAAGAAGAGGATCCATGACATGAATTAATCTAATCAAGCAAATAATCTGCCTCCCAATATTTCTTAACATCATTTAAGGAAGGTGGACAAGATGCAAGAGGATCAATATCAAGCATGGTAAATGGAGCTACTACTAGTTCCAAACAAGGACCATGCTCTAATGATGTGTCACTTTGTTTGTCACTAGGAGCTAGGGTCAATGCTTTGGAAAATCTTGAAGATAAATCATGATTTATTTCAATAACCTCATACATATCATTAGAATCATCAGAATTATTTATATTATTTGCATTAATATTGTTAGTATCAGAAACATTATCATCCATATCATCATCTAGATTAATTTCAATATAATCTTAAATGCAAAAAGAACAATTATCATACTTAGACAATTTAATATTCTTAATTTTTTCTTCCTCCCTTGGGCTAATTATGGTCTGGTCAAATGAGATCAAAGAATTGGTAGATGTCTTAGGGGAGCAAATGGTTTGGGAAGAAAGGTCACAAGCCTTAGTACAACGTCTTCAAGGTCGAACATGAGAATTTTGGTTTTTTTTGGTTTGGTTTAAAATTTGAGAAGGTTTAGGATCAACCAACATCGACTACTTTTCTCCCTTTGTAGAAGGAGGAATGGAAGGACCCTCACTAGGTCTAGAAATGAATGATGTTAGATGTTTGTATGAAATAGGAGGTGGAATTGAAACATAAATAGGAGGAATGGAAGGTGCAGGAAGGAGTCATGATCCAAGATGAGGAGGTGGGACATTCTTAGGCTTTCTCAATTTGGAAATCATTTCATGTTTGTATTTTTGGTAAGATAAGAAGAAAATGTCTTGACAAGGTTGCAATGGTGTAGGTGTTTGAGGACAAAAGAAGTCAAGGTCAGAGTTTACATGACTTGTTATAGGCTTATAGTGACTATGGTTAATCATGATAATTTATCCATTATGAGGGAACTTCGAAGACTTATGGATAGGAGAAACAATAGCTTTCATGGAAGTAAGCCAAGGAAGTCCTAGTATTATTTTGAATTGGTTGGAGGTTGAGATAACATCAAAAGTAACATATGAGCTCTTTTTGCCAACTTCAATAAGAAGGGTAATGGGGCCATGGGTAGGACAAGTAAAACCATTATAAGTCTTATTCATTACATTAGATTTGTCATGACAGTCTCTATGAAATTTGTTTTGTAAAGAGATGTTCTTTAGTTATAACATTCACCATACACATAGGATCAACAGGCACACCCTAAGAAAATTTCCCATTAATCTTTGATGCAATGTAAAAGGGTCCATCAGGTGCCTTCATAGTCTCCTTAGGATCAAAATTAATACAAGGTTCAAGCTTAGGATTGGGTATTAGTTTGGATTGTTCAATAAGGTTAACAACATTATTGGCCTTAACACAAATATTATAAAGACTCATGGTGGTAGAGTTGTTGGGCACAACAACATTGGTGAAAGAGGAAGGGAATAAGATAGAAGGTTCTATGTTGTTTTTAGAATGACAAGGCAAATGATTGGTATATATTTGCAAGTTTTTCTTAAGGGGTGCAAATGATTTATTTCCTTTTGTCATTAACACCAGGAAAAATTATGTTATTGGAATTAATGAAATCTTGGACAAGATGTTTCAACCCATAACACTTCTCAATATCATGGCTAGGTTGATGGTGATATTGGCAAAAGGTTTGGGACCCTAGGAAGCTAGTTATGTGTTGGAAGGGTCATGTGCCTTAATGGGAGGATGTTTTAAAATATTAGCATTAATAAATTGTACCATAATATTATGTAAAGATTTAGAAAGAGGTGTAAAATCACATGCTGATTTAAAAATGGATGACAAAGGAGCCAAACATGTTGTTGTAGCTCCCACTTGTGCATCAATATTGTTTTGGGAATGATTGATCTTAATGAGTCATTTGTTTGGTTTTTAAAACTTTGAGAAAGCCTCTTTAACGACATCATTCTTATCAATCAGATCCATTGGAGTGGATACCTCAAATTGGCTCACTTGAAGCTGATAATTATAAAGCATTGCACACAATTGGGTGAAATGGGTAAACACAATTATTTATCTCTAATATCTTTTTGCAAATTAGAAATGAAAATTATTTGAACATCCATATCAGGCATAGGATAACAAATGTTTAAATCTACCAATGAAATTAGTCACTTATTCCTTAACACCTTGTTTACAATGAATCAAATTGGTCAAATAAATTTGAGGATCAATGTTATTTTGAAATTGTTGAATGAAAGCATTAGCCAATTTTTGAAAAAAATAAAGAGGATAAGGAGGTAAAGAACAAAACCATTGTAAGGCCTTATCAAGAAATATCCTAGAAAAAAATTTAGCCATCAATCTATGATCATTTGAGAAGACACTACACAAGGTGCAAAATGTTTTCACATGAGTCAAGTGACCACCTTTTCTATTGTACACCTCCAGTTGGGGGATTTCAGTATCCTTAGGTCAAATAGTACAAACCACATCAATATAAAGTAAGATTGCAACATCATATGTTGGAACATTGAACTTGGATTAGGTCATGGAAGCAATTTGTTGTTGCAAGGATGACAAGTTTGGACAAGACTATTAATGGTTTCTTCATTAGATACGTTAGTATTGGACATGTTGGATAATACAGGATGTGAAAGGGTTTGGGAAATTAGTGGAGCATTGGAATATTAAAATAGGTTATGGTGATAAGTAGGTATAGGAGATATTTATGAAGGACTTGGAACACTCATAGAAGGTGGCATGATAGGGATTCGTCTAAGACTAATATGTGTAGGATTGAAATTTTATATAGATGTAGCCATGACAAGTGGAGTATAAGTAGGCACATTAGGCAATGATGTTGGAATAGAAATAGGAATTTGAACATTATTAGGAGTAGAAAAGTGAAGAACCTCAAGACAAACTTTCATAGATATAAGATTATCATTCATTCACAATATCAAATAAACCATGCAACAAATTCACACCATGTTCATCATTTTTAACCATCCTCCTCAACCATTCAATTTAGGGGATGACCTCACTATCAAAGTGTTCTTGACCCATCCAATGTCCAATATTTTCCAAATCATGAATAAGCTTTACTACTTGGATAGGAGACACTCATGTTAGGGCATCATTCTCAAAATAAGAAGTATGGGAAGAATGATTGTCAACAATGTTAAGCATTTCATATGGATGTATAGAGGTTTCACCAAAGTTCCCATGGAAAATGTTAATTGACTTGGGATCTACACCTTTTAGGGAAGCCATAAGTATATAACTTCTTTCAATAGTGATATTAGGTGTAGGGATTAAGGTCATAAAACTCATAGACTATGGAAATGTCTAAACAATACAATTTTTTATCAAATTGACCATTCAAAAATTTCATAGAGTGAAGAAAACTTGAATATCTATTTGCATAAAATATGAAAAAAATCTGATTTAGACATCCAAATTAGAAGTAAGCATGAAAGAAGTCAAGTTCACCAAAATGTAACGCTGGTGAACAACTATCCCCCATATCAATGCAATGCATATAAATTATATCTAAAATTAAAATCAAAAGTGGCCATAAGATATGTCGAGTTCACCAAAATGCATTGTTGAGGAAAATAAGGTTCACTAGCTTAATGCATGCAAACTAGGAAACTAGGCCTATTTCCACTTTGATTACATTTGGAAGGAGAATGATCCACTAGGCTCAAATGGCTCAAGAATAAAGTGGATGCAGTGGTCCTTTGCTATTGAGTTGAAATATAAAATGTAACTGTAAGGAAGAATGAATGAATTAGAAGCAAGTAAGATAAATGATAGTTTTTGCATGTACAGGAAGCCATCAAACTCAAAACCCAATTCTAGAAAAGTATGCGAAAGTACAGATTGTAACTAACCTATAGTCCAAATTTGAGGAAAAAGTGCAAGGACTCAATCACCCATCTTGGTCTACTGCTGTCATTTTTGGCTCTGACAAATTACAGACTGTAGATCTCTTTCTAATGATTCTTCACCTCTTTTCATAGCTTTTTCAACCATTCCTACACATATTAAAGAGAAAATTGTTGGGGAGAAAGGGGTTTTCCTCAGTCAAACCCTGATTTAGGGATTAACCTTGAAATTGAATTAAATTTAAGTTAAAAAATGAAAGTGGGTCGTTAGGTAGCAGAGGCTAGAATTGAAATTAAAATGTTTATATCTTCATAGGCCTTCTTTGTGTTGAAATTCTCATGGAGATGCTTGATTTTTACTTGTAATTGACTTAGAAATAGAATATCATAGAGGTCATCACAAATGCATAGATTTGCCACAAAATCCTAGTCTTTAATATCTTGATGCTTGATCTCTTTCTATTGAAATGGAATTGAGAGAGAGCTTCATACTTGTAATTGATCTATCATAGATGCCAAAATAAGGGAGGATACCTTTCTTATATACCTCTCCCAAGCACTTCGAGGTGCAAAACACATAACAAGACAACACGAGAAAAGATTTCTCACCAAATGAAGTTGACTGTTGTGTGGACCAAATTTGGGGCTAGAGTTTAGTGGGAGGGGGCCACCCTAGTGACCTGTTCCCAAGAGTGGGGCACCCTAGACACCTTTCTCCCTCCAAGATGGTCCTATACTAGGACCTAAGGTTCTAAATGAGAAGAAGATGTTAAAAAAAAATGTTGAATTGGGTTTGATCAAGCATGTCTAGCACAAAAGTCCAGGAACGCTAAAATATGGCCTAGATAAGAATGAGTTTGCAGAAGGGTGCAATTTTTTGATGCTATAGATACCACGTTTGAAATAACCAAGATCCCTTACAAAAAAATATACTCTCCACAAACTAAAAAGATGAAAAATGAGAAATATCATTAGAAATTGTTACGAATGTACAAAGAGGTGCTTTGCATATGAAGGCAACCAAGAAGAGGTGAGACAAAAGCATCTCTAACCTTACATAAGGTGAAGAGAGTATCTCAACCCTCCAAGTGATCTTAAACTAATGTGAATAGAAATCAACTAAGTAGGCTTAAAGAAAACAAGTTAGGTAAAACACCTTTTCATATTAACACGATTTTATTTGCTTAACAATTTCTAATTCAAAGGATTCAACCCATCTTCCAAGTTGGGCTCGCCCTATGAAGAATGTATTGATTCTGACCTAGGACACTATTGATATGAAAAAATTGTTATGTAAAATGAGGAATGAAAATAATAGAACTCCTTAGGCCACAACCTTGGCTTATTTTGAATTGGTTGAAGTATTTTCCTTCTCTATATCTCTACAATCTTCAAAGATAGAACTTGCTTGTACCAAGAACTATAGACCCAAGAAGAGAAAATTTTATAGGCCCTCAAGGGAGATAATCTTAGACATCGCAACATATATTATTGAGGAAGTGTTTGGACTAACTCTTCATAAGGAATATGCATAAATGGATATGAAGTATAGAAATGAATATTACACAAATTGTTTAGGTGTTATAGAATACATTAGTTACAACATGTTAAGCAAACCAAGGAATTCACAACCAATATGGATAATTTCATTCATAAAAGTGAATTTCATATGGATTCCAAGGATGAAATTACATTGTTGAGCATGGTTGTTGGCTTACCAAGCTCCAAGTGTTTTTATCCCTACACGTTATTGTTTGTTAGGACCATCTTAGCTAGAAAGGAGAATATTAATTAGGAAACTATCATCACTGACATCTCGCATGAGCAACTCATTTCAGTCAAAGACACAAATTCTATATGACATCTTATCTTGTCTATCTCTTCACTATCCAAGCAACATTTTTAGGCCTATAAAGGGTGGGCTCTCTGATAAAACCAAATATGAGAATATATAAGCAATACCCTCAAATAGTATTGGAGATGAGTAGGAACAATTACTATTGGTTAAATGATGGGTTCATATTTTCCATTATTAGATTATTAGAAGATGAATTTTCAAAGAGACTCAATAGATGCCAATATTGAATTGAAAAAGCAGGGATATTATTATATCTGTTTCAATACTTCCACATACACCAGGGTTGTTGGGTGCAATAAGGTCCCCTTGAAGCTATCTAGGTATCCCAATGATGGGATAGTCTTGTTGGAGCTTTACAAAAAAATGGGAAAAGTACACAAACTGATTTTTTGAAAGCATAAGTTTTGTTTCACGTTCCCTATCAAGACTGGTCCCTATGCTTTTCTTGACATGAAGTATGATAAGGTTGCATAGATAGAGATGGCCACCTATACAAAAGTTCCATTGTTGGTAATAAGAGATAAGTTTGACTCAATTGGGAATATCAACCCAATAATTCAAGCCTTCTACAAGCATGAATCAAAACTAGAAGATAACTGGGCCAATTGCATTGATGAATATGGAGTTAGAATAAGAGATTTCCGTAAAATGGATATGACTCTTGAAAATTTGGTTGTAGGTATTATGATTACCAAGGGTCTAAAAGAAGATGGGAAGAGGTTTTACCCTTCCTAAAATTATAGGAAAATATTTAATCAACTCATATACAATATTTACCCCTCCATAGATGAAATTGTAGATATGGATGAATAGGAGAAGAAAGTGGTCAATTGATGAAGGAGTGAGTCAATGTACCTTATGATATGTTGGCATTACCTAAAGTGAAAGGTCTCCAAAAAAGGAAAAGGATCCTTCTATGAAGGGAAGATCATCTTCCTCTTAAGGTTTTTTTAAGACCCAAATACACAACCTCAAGGCATAATAGAGGGAACCTCTAATATATAAGATCATCAAAGCATGTTTTCTTAGAAGGAAATCAAGGCTTACCTATTGAGACAGCTAAAGGGATAGTGCCTCTAAAGACCAAGTATAAAGGAAAGGGTATCTCTATAGATCCCAAGACTTATAAAAGGGATAGGGTGGTAAAGAGGAGACTTGAACTTCAAGACTCATCAAAAGAAGAAGAAGAGAAAGAAAGTACTCTATGAAAAAAGAAGAGGATGAGGACAACACCAACACTACACCTCCCCCTCAACAAAAAGAACCATCTCCTTCTCCTCCACCACAAAAGTATCCTATGCCACCACCTAATAAGATACCCACTCCACCTCCAAAATTTCCATCACCTCCTTCAAAAGCTCCATATCCACCTCCTAAAGAACTTACTCCTCCACTATCATCCCCACCTTCATATCCATTAAAAGGATTCGTCAACCCTTCATACTCTTAGGCAAACAAAGAAGAGGTGGCCAATAACAAGGGTATGATTCCTATGATTAATATCCAAGATAAAACCAAGATGAAAAAGGAGATGAGGAAAGTGAATTTCCACTATCAGAGAAACAAAAAGAAGACTTGATAGAAAAGGATTCCAAGAAGAAGAACACAGACAAGAGAAACTAGAGGAAGAGAAGAAATATGACGAAGAACAAAAAATAAATAAAGAAGAGATTTCAATAAATGATCATGAACAATAAAAGGATGAAGAAGAACACCTTTAGAAAGATGATGATCATGATCTTGAAGATAGATATGCATTTATTACAATTGAAGCAAGGAAACTCCCTATATGGTTAAACCAAACAATTCAGAGAAGGAAAAGAAAGTATAAAGAGTTGAAAGAAGAAGACTTTTCCATATTGGATGAAGATTTCAAGACCTCTACCAACAAGAAAAAGATACCAAGAAGGGTACTTAAACAACAATAGATCAACATGAGAACACAAGGACTTAGATTTCTATCCCCATAGTTGACAAGATTGAAGAATACATGCAACCCCAAGATTATAAAATTCAAGATATTGACTTGGGAGCTCATATGAGGGCTAAGGAGAAGTAATTATTATAATATATTGTAGACACATTCCTCAAGGGTATGTGGAAGGATGAAGCAATAAAACAGGAGTTGAAGGCACAGATTGATCAACTCAAAATATATATTAGTCACCTAGTGGGGCTTGTAGATTCAGGAACTCCTTCATTAAGTTTATAACTAACAATGAACATGGATAGCATGATTAAAGATCCAAATGGTTTCATAGTTGCTGCTACTAAATGGAGAGAGGACTTGAAATCCCTAGAATGATTCTATCAATGATGAGATGAGTATGGTTGAATAGTTGTCAACAAGAGAAGTTGGGAGTACCAAAATAATGAAAGCATATTGTTGTGGGAAGAACACATCAAAGTTTTGCAAAGAATAAAGTCTACAAATTAATAAGAATTGCTTTAGAAAATAATTGTAGATAATGAGAATAAAGATAAACCAAGATAATGACTTAAGGCTAAGAAATCCAATGACAAATTAATTAAGAGTCATGATGCATCTATAATCTTTTGTTAAGAATATAAGACTTTATTGGAGATCTGCTGTGTATATTTTGGGATAGTTTTGTACAGGTAAAGGAGCCATATGTAAATACTCAAGAGTTTAAGGATAACTAGACCATTCATCCATAAATACATCCATTGATGACATGGTGAAATTTATATCAATGATAAATAATACAATTAGAGTTAACCAACTATAGTGAATTGAAGATGAAATCAGAGAAGTTAAATTACTCTCAATTTAACAATGTTAAAAATATTAAAACTCCAAACTTAGAAGGTTTGAATGAAATGGTAAATTCATTCAATGATTCCTTCCCAAATGTAAAAGATAAGTGAAGGTCAATATGTATTCCCAAGTGTGAGGCAATAAAATATAGAAGGCAAGGCAATTTTTTGTTTTTGGGGTCAAAGTCATAGGTGTAGTGTAGGATACCTCTTTCCATTTTTCTATTTGATTTGATGTTGGAACTAAAGTCCAAAATCATTGTCATCATCTCATGTGTAATTAGTTTTGAGTAAGTAGTTAACTGCGATTTCTACAAGGTCGTGCATGCATCCATCTCATGTGCAAGGAGTTCAGCTAATAATTTAGGAACACATTTTTTCCCCTTTTTGCTTTAATAAACTATGCACTCTTCCTAGAGCCAAATCATGGTTTTACCTTCATTTAGGGTAGAGCTTTTTTGCATTTTAACTCTCAATTAGTTTTAGTTTCACATCTGAATGCCCCAATTAGTTTTACCTAAATCCCTAATTTTGGGATTTGAATTTTATTATAAAAACTATATAATCTAACCTAGGTGTAGAATTAGAGGTTGGATATTCATATGTTAGTGCAGATAATAGATGCTATACATCATTCAACGTGGATTTCTATTGAAGACTATGATTTTTTGAATTTTTTATTAATAAATTAGACATTTTTGTATTGGAAATGATTTTCAAATTGTCGTGTGTGTGAAGTAGGGTACCTATAGCTGCAACACAAACACTCAATAGATAATTACAAGCATGGTCAGAAAATTAAAAGAAAATGAAAGATAAACCATGAAAAAGAGACCTATCGCCTCCTAAGAGATGCGAGTGTGGATTTGCTCTCAGATTTGGATAAGCAATCCCAGTGACTTGACTACACCTAGACAGAGGATTTGAAAGGATATGATATGCAAGCTAGATGAGATTGATTATGGTAGATTGATCAAAGAAGCTAATTAAGCTAATGATATGCGTGATTAAGCTATGACGATGCAATTAAGCTAGAAAAGATATTGATTAAGCTACATGATTCAACAATTACACTAGAAAATGATCAAATTAAACTAGATCTAAGATGCAATTGCCTATAATAACAATGCTTAAATGATATGCTAGAATGGATATACCTATAGTAACAATGCATAAGATTAAAATGAGATGGGATCCTTTGTGATCCAAAATGGGGTATATTTATAGGTTTTCCAAGACCAGGGGTGAGGTGGCAGGAATCAACAGTCAAGATTGAGTCTGAAGATATCAAGGGTGAAATTGGAGGAGGTTGGAGAAGAGGTTGGAGGGAGGGAAACTTGTCATCTCTGTGGTGACAAGTGTCAAGGAGCCTTGCTCATGAGAGGGAAAGTGTCCAAGGGAGGAGACATGTGGCCTAAGTGCCATGTGTCTCAAGGTGAGAATATCCACACCATAGGAGGTTAGGATAAGGAGGTTAGGATGTGCAAGACAGGATAGGGTTAGGTGGAATGGGTTAGGTTAGAGGGATGGTTAGGTTAGGTGGTTAGAAGTTAGGAGGCATGTGGGTAATTTGAATTTTACAATTAAAATAATAGGAAAAGGCTAATTAACTTTAAACAACTCATAAATTGATTTGTTTTAATTAATTAGGGGATTAGAAGAAATGAATTAAATGGGGGGAGGATTAATTAATCAAAGGGGACTATTGAAATGAACCTATTAAATAAATCCTTAGATTTATTAATAAGTAGATGAAAGGGATTTAATCAAATTGCTAATGAATTCAATTAAATTAGGAAGGGGGATTAATTAAATAATTTCTTATTTAATTAATTATCTTCAACCATTTTTAGGTGTATACATTTTGCCCCTCTTTGAAGCGAGGTGTGATGACGCATTGATTCAAAGAATAATCTTAATTTGATGATGATATTGGTTCGATAGGATGCCCCAGACATTGATTGATAAATTGCAGTACAATGATGCCCGCTCGAGAGATCAATTGAGATAATTGACCTATGGAGTGTTTGGATCGTTGTGAAATTGATTTCCCAATTAGAACTG
This sequence comes from Cryptomeria japonica, assembly GCF_030272615.1. NCBI lineage: Eukaryota > Viridiplantae > Streptophyta > Pinopsida > Cupressales > Cupressaceae > Cryptomeria > Cryptomeria japonica. The sequence continues at coordinate 309,962,831 of NC_081412.1, read as the reverse complement.
ATTTGATATCTACAACTGTGGTTGATGAAAGGGCGAGTTCTTCAATGACTACGATGTGGTTTTGAATGTGATGATTGAGAAAACTTGATTGAATTCAACAAGACTAATTAGATTGATAAGATCAAGATTTAGTCTGGTTTCAAGAATGACACCTTATGTATAAGACAAAGATGATCAAAGTGTCTAGTTTCAGGTTCGATATATCCTATATAAGACTTGATCAGAACGTTTGGTTCCAGGAAAGATACATCCTGTATAAGACATGATACAATAGATCAGATACGAGCTATTGATATAATTGATAAGGTTGATTGGATAAAGAACTGACATTTTATTGATATCAAGTTGCAAGAAGATTCAGATATGCTGATGTGGGTTCATTTGAGGGGGTAGCATAAGATTCGCGTTGGGTCGACAATATCGGGAGAGAGATGAGTCATTGTTCTGATTGTGTATAAACTTATGATGAGATATTGATGATTCTTGTGAAAAATTTGGCCTTGGATAAGATGAGCTTTTGTGATCCCATGCAAGAATGAAATGCAAGCTAAATGCAAATGAAATGCAAAGCTATGATTGGAGCAGTCACTGGGTTATTGCGTTTTGTCATCATTGAGATTTTTTTTTAAATGTGGAAAGTGAGTGCAAACATCAATGATATAATTAAACCATGATGACTTGAGAACTACTTTCCTAGATTTTGATATTGCAAGTTAGCACAAGAATTGAGGTATAACTAAACCAAGATGACCTAAGTGTTACTTGCGTAAAACAAGCAGCAATAACCATTTCTATACGCAAATCAGAAATGTCTTCTATGATATTCTGATGATCATGTGCTTAGACAAATTTGCACATATTAATGATTAATTTACAGACAACAGACAAGAAAAATATCATGTTCCTTCCTTGTTCCTCTAGTCAGAGACATCATGGAGTCACTCAGTAATCATGATATCAAAAATCAAGATAGAAAAGTTGAACAATCATTGATTAAAGTTCAAAAAAAATCATTACTCAAAAGATACCATTTAGTGATATGTGTGTGTCGTGCTTAGACTGACATGTGATAGTTTTGATGATTGACAATTTGATCTCGTGTTCAATGATGGAAGTGTCTTAGTTTTGCTTGACAAGAGTTGCCTAACTATTGTTCTTTCTATTTGATTAAGCTTAAAATGATAAAAAATTTTGCCCCCAGCTAGGTGCAGGATTTTGCCCCAAGCCTAGAAACAAAGTCATTATGATATACCCAATGATCCAAACCATGGTGAGAAATCAGCTGTGATGCCTTCATATGTACAAAGGCTTATTATGGATATGAACAACACTGATGGAAAATGAATGCAAGCAGAAGGATGCATGAACTAATAGATGGAAGAGCTAGCTGATAAATAACGCCTGTTTGCCAGGATTTCACCATTTGTTTTTATTGCACTTTTTCTCATATTTGATTTTATTTTTATTTTTCACTATTTTCGTTGTTTTTGTATTTTTTGATTTTCCACTGTTTTTTATTTTTTTGCTTTTTCACTATTTTTTATTTTCTGCTTTCCATTGTTTTTGGATTTTTTTTGTGTTTCCACTTTTTTTGGATTTTTCTACTTTTCCACTGTTTTTGGATTTTTTTTGCTTTTTCAGACATAAAACTTCTTCAGATGCATGCTATTGATGGGTTCCTCGAGCTGATCCCCATCCTGTGTTGATAGCTAATATGCTCTTGACCCAAATACTACTATGACTACAAATGGACCTATCCAGTTTGGTTCAAACTTCCCTTTCTTTTCCCAATCTGCCTGGTTGTGTGAATTTTCTTTTAGTACTAGTTCTCCAACTTGAAATGATCTCGGTTTGACCTTGTGATTATAACTTCAACACATTATTTGCTGATATACCTTCAAATGATCAAAGGCATTTTGCCTTCATTCATGGATTATTTCTAACTCTTGCAATCTAAATACTCATTGTTCTTCATCTGGGGTAAGGCCTTTTAATGATACTCATAGAGAAGGTATCTCTACTTCTATTGGCACTATTGCTTTTGATCCATAAAGAAGAGAGAAAGGTGTGGCACTTGTTGGTGTGCAGATACTTGTACAGTAGGCCCATAGAGTAGGGTTCAATTGAATATGCCAATCTCTACCAGCATCATTCACTGTCTTTTTGAGGATTTTCAAAATAGTTTAGTTTGATGCTTCTGCTTACCCATTCCCTTGGGGATAGTAAGGTGTGGAAAATCTATGTTGGATCTTGAATTTTTCACATAGCTCTTGTACATCTTGATTCTTGAATGGTTGCCCATTCTCAGTGATAATGGTCATGGGTATTCCATAGCGACAGATGATGTAGTTCAAGATAAATGCAACAATTTGTTTTCCTATGATATTGATGAGAGGTATGACCTCAATCCATTTTGTGAAATATTCTATAGCTATAAGGATGAATTTGTGACCATTGGATGAAGAAGGATTTATCTTTCCTACTAGATCAAGACCCCATTGGTAGAAAGACCAAGATGTTTCCAAAACATGAAGTTCTTGTGCTGGTGCATGAATCAAATTCCTATGGATCTGACATTGTTTACATGTTTTAGCTATCTGAAAAGAATATCATTTCATAGTTGGCCAATAATAGCCCAAGCATATGAGTTTTTTTGAAAGGGTAAGACCACTTGAATGAGTGCCACAAATGCTATTATGTACTTCATTTAAGGCCTTCTCAAATTCTTCTTGCTCGAGACATCTTAAAAGAGTATCGTCCAGACCTCGCTTAAAAAGGGTATCCACGACAAGAGTATAATGGGAGGATTGGAGAATAAAGTTTCTCTTTTGGTTCTTTGATAAGTTAGGAGGGAGGATATTATCTTCCAGATATGTGTAAGTTTGGCCATAGTGGGAGGAATCATGCCCAACAAGGTGACATGTAGTTTGGGAATCAAGACAATTATGTGCATGGTAAAACAACTCTTCCACTAGGAACTCGTAACGCTCTTGATTTTCTTGTGTCTGAAGTAGAGAAGCAAGTATTGCCATGGCATTTGCTGCTTTGTTGTCATTCCTCAAAAACTGCTAAAAAGTTATTTCAACAAAGTACTTCCTGACATCATCAACCATCTTCTTATAAGGCATTAGCTTTCCATCCTTTGTTTGATAATCATCATTGATTTAATTGATGATGAGCTGAGAGTCTCGAATTACCTAAATTTGTGTAATATTCCATTCTATAGCCATGTTGACACCTATAACCAAATCTTCATATTCTTCTATGTTATTGGTGCATGGAAAGCTTAATTTGTACACTTTTGGAATTGTATGACCTTGTGGTGTGATGAATAGAATGCCTGCTCCTGATCCATATTGTGTTCTATTATTGATGTTTGCTCCTAGATTGATATTCAGGTGATGTATTATAAGATCTGGATCTAACCCTAGAATGTCTGCATATGAGGAAAATTGATTTTGCATCTTTTGAAGGTTTCCAAATATTTCTACACTTCATGCTCTGATAGAGAGATTGTTGGATGTAGATCAATTATGTCAATGGTAACTGCCTCTATTGGTTCATATCAGGATAGATGACCTCTCTTGATAGAATTCAGGTAAGGTATCAAATCTCCCATCTTTCGGCGCCTCGAGGAGGTTTTCACCGTTAGATGCATCCTTTCTTTTTACTTTTTTGAGGTCTAATGTTGCCAATAAATGGTTTTCATGAGTAGACCTGATATTGTTTTCTTTATTTTCAGTTTTGCGGCTAGGATATTTGGCACCCACTTGAATCGAAGATACATTAGAGAAATCCCTAGTGAAAGTTGTTGCGGGTTCAATTTCATTAAGATATAAGGATATGGCATTGTCATCAGGAGAGGTATCAATGATAGTATGTCTTTCATTTTCCTAGTCCATAGGTTCAGGATGGATTAGAGGTAAAGGATCTTCAGGTTGAATTGTTTAAAAAATGTTAGGGGTCATGATATAGATGTCGAAGCTTTCAATATGTATTTCAATTTCTGGAATGATACTCTCATTAGAATGACCTTGCACAAGTAGCTCCTGATTGTCCTCGATTAAGTCCAAGTCAACTGAATGTGATTCCGATTCAAGTGGGCTAGTTCCTAACATTTTCCTTGCATACGCATGAACTACATCAAAATCTACATCTTCTTCTTCCCTTTCAATTTCAAGTTATTCTTGTTTGTTTTTCCATGATAGCAAAGATTCTCTATTCCCTCGATCTCTTAGCTGCATTTGTTTTTCCATGCTTGACAAAATTGATGAAAATGATTTTCCCTGGGATTGTGTGCTTGAAGATGCCACCTCTTTGTTGTGTGGAACAATGACCTCTTGAGATGGTTTTAGATTACTACAACACTGCAATGGATTTGAGTCTGCTGAGATCGTGATTTCCTGCCCATTGTATGGAAATTTCAGGCACTAATGACATGTTGATGGAATAGCTTGTATGTCATGTATCCATGGTCTTCCCAAGAGTATGTTGTATGGTAAGTCCAAGTCTAGAACTTGGCATTCTGTGTCTTTCTGCAAAGGTCCCACCCTGATGGGTAATACCACAATCCCTTTAGAGGAATGCTCTTCTTCATCATATGCTTTGATGGTGATTTTTTTTTCGAGATCAACTGCATCTTCAAAATAACCTAGAGCATGGACAAGACTCAAGGAGCAAATATTTAAGCCAACTCCTCCATCTATTAGGACACATTCAACAAGCGTTCTATGAATGAGGACTTGAATTTTCTAGGAAGTGTTATGGGGATGTTGCAAGAAATCAATGCTTAGATATGAAGGAGATGAGATTTGAATATGATCCTCTGAAATAGGTTTAATGGTCATTATGGATATCCCTTGGGGAACTTCATCCTTGGGTGTATTGTTTGGTGATGATGCTATGGAAGGTTCTTGCAAGTTTTTAAGAGGTGTAGGAATAGATACCTTTGGAGAGTCAATTTTCTAATGTGGGGATGAGCCATTGCTAGACATAGGTGAGTGATTTTGATCTTCCTCAACAAAATCCCTTAGGGTTCTCTTTAAGAGTTGCATAAAAGAGCCACCTTTCTTTGGAGATGCATTTGAATCCTTGTGAGGTTTTGATATAGTTGGCTTTTGATTTTGGACTTGTTTTATTTCTCTGATATGTTGACCTATTATGTCTTCTTCTTGTATTTTTCTTTAATATGCCATGTTACTATGATCTTTAGCTATTTCAAATGTTTCAATTTTCGTTTCAGCGATATTTCGTCTCTGCGCTCTAGTTAAAATGGGCATACACCTATGTTGAATATTGTGTAAGGATTCAATTGTCTAGAAGGTGTTTCGATAAGTGATCAACTATCAATGTGTAGGTATGATAGAGTGATATGACATGGAAAGATAATTCAAGTATTTGAAAGTTTGCAAGTTTTTCGATCTTCAGTTTTGGAGTGCAATGATGATGATTTTGATAAAACAAAGTCCAATAGGAATGATATATCCTATGATGTGGGACAAGGTTATCCTGACCAAACATTGTAGTTCCATGATAGAGGATGATAGATCTTGATGAGAAACTATATTTTGTGTGATTAGTTTATCAAAGAGGGTAATAATGAACATTGAGATGTTTAGATCTTGAAGTTGTTGAAGGTGAATACTTGAAAATCTCGAGGTGTCTATTTATAGAATCCGATTTGATAGAGGATAACTTGACCAAGCGAACCAAGAAGACAATCTAAGCACATAATGATAGATATTAGGTGTTTATGCTCCCTATAAATTGACCAAGCAAACATGACAAATCTGAAAAAGACATGCAAGAAGATAGTTCTGGACTAACAAAGACATAAATTTGTATGACAATTTAGACAACCCTAGATGATAATTTAGACAGATCCATACAATAAACTAGAAATATCACACGACAAAGCCCTAAACTCATACGACACTTACCACAGAACCAGATGACAAAAGATAACAAAAATGCTTATGCTAAACTGACTCATACGACAATTCCCACCGAACCAGATGATAAAATAGATTTCCCGTATGACAAACTAGAAAGCTCGTACGACTGAGGACAGAACAGAGACAAAATTTTTATTTGGACATATTTTTTATTAATGAAGTTTGATGTTTTGCTTCTGTTTTCCAATTTTTAGATGTCTGATTTTTTGTTTTAGGAATGAAGACACAACAAACATGTAATATGATAAATAACCTCAAGCACAACATGCTAAATCCTAAGGAAGTTGGTTGAGAGAGAAAACCTTTTCTTGCAAACTTAGGTACACACCCAATAACTAATTAGACTATGACCGTTTAGTCTTAGGCAATGGATTCTCAATGTCGTATTATCCGACTCCAAATGCTAATGGGGACATGATATAGAAAACATCTTGGGAGAGTTACTATCTCTCTTGCAAAAATATTATCCCCCTTTCGGAGGTGAATCGGGTAGCTTCTATCTTAAGGTTTGTAGTAAGGGTTTCTGTTTGAAATTACCCCTTATAGTCGTGCAAGCGCGATTGAGGCCTATTGCCCAACAAGGTACCGAAACAAGAAGTAGTCATGCAAGCATGATTGAGACTGCGAGGCCCTACTAAATGTATAATATGAGAGATCTCAACAGAGAAAACTCAAATAATCCCATCCTCTGAGATTTTAATCTCAAGAGGCCTATTTTTTAGAGTGAGTCACAAAGCTTAGGTTTAGCTGTACTCACTTGGGTTGTTCTCATAGGGTGATTACTTTTTCCCATTGTGATAGGCCCATTAAAGGTAATCAAATCTCAAACATAGAAGCACTTCAAGAGTCGGGATTTCTGATTGTTCAAATGGACAAGAGCATACTCTTTTACCTTTTAGACAAATTCTCAAGCATAGAAAACAAGATGTTCATTTACCATTAGCAAAATAAGTGTGCCTAGAAAACTTAAAGAAGACACAAAGTTTGGTTGAGTTCTCCTTTAGGCAACTTGCAAAACAAATACTTTAGTAGTAATGTTGTTTTGATGAAATGAAGCTTTGACAAATGTAATCTTCGATAATCATCTTCCAAAACCAGTTAGGCTACCAGAAAAATCACAAACAGTTAGCATTAGTAATAGCCAAATTGAAGCATAAAAACCCTAAAATGTAATTTGTTCTGAAAACATAGAAGCATAAATTCGTATGAGTATTCTCATCTGCTCGTACAAGTATTCTCACATACTCCTATGAGTGCACAAAGAAACTCGTACGGTATTGTAAAGGTACTCGTACGAGATTCTGAAACATGCCTGACCAGAAACCCATGATATTGAAGATTTGATGATGATAGAGGCCAAGAAATTACATTTCCTACCCCACGGTGGGCACCAAAATGTCGTGTGTGTGAAGTAGGGTACCTTTAGCTAGAACACAAACACTCAATAGATCATACAAGCATGGTTAGAAAATTAAAAGAAATGAAAGATAAACCATGACAAAGAGACCTATTGCCTCCTAAGAGATGCGGATGTGGATTTGCTCTTAGATCTGGATAAGCAATCCCAGTGACTTGACTACACCTAGATGAAGGATTTGAAAGGATATGATATGCAAGCTAGATGAGATTGATTATTCTATATTGATCCAAGAGGCTAATTAAGCTAATGATATGCATGATTAAGCTATGATGATAATGCAATTAAGCTAGAAAAGAGATTGATTAAGCTGCATGATTCAACAATTATGCTAGAAAATGATCAAATTAAACTAGATCTAAGATGCAATTGCCTATAATAACAATGCTTAAATGATATGCTAGAATGGATATGCCTATAGTAACAATGCATAAGATGAGAATGAGATGGGATCCTTTGTGCTCCAAAATGGGGGATATTTATAGGATTTCCAAGACTAGGGGTGAGGTGGCAGGAATCAATGGTCAAGATTGAGTTTGAAGATATCAAGGGTGAAATTGGAGGAGGTTGGAGAAGAGGTTGGAGGGAGGGACACTTGTCATCTGTGTGGTGACAAGTGTCAAGGATCCGTGCTCATGAGAGGGCAAGTGTCCAAGGGAGGAGACATGTGGCCTAAGTGCCATGTGTCTCAAGGGGAGAATATCCACACCATAGGAGGTTAGGATGTGCAAGATATGATAGGGTTAGGTGGAATGGGTTAGGTTAGAGGGATGGTTAGGTTAGGTGGTTAGAAGTTAGGAGGCATGTGGGTAATTTGAATTTCAAAATTCAAATAATAGGAAAAGGCTAATTGATAGGGAGGATAGTGCTAGGTGGTTGTTAGGTGATTAGTATTTTTGCTAGGTAATAGTTCCTTATTGTTTTCAAGGTGTAAACACCAAGGTCAGAGTGCAAATAGCTCAAAGGCAGTCTAACAACTCACCTTGCTCCACCTCCCTATGTCAAGCTCTCCTAGGCTACTCAAAAGCTCCAACTCCATAATCTCTCTGGTTTGGTAATCCAACTCCTTACTCACGCAAATGGAATTCAATCCTCTGTTCCTGATCTGCTCTCCAACTGCACAAAGTCTCCTCTTAGTGGATTATGAGTTTGAGACAAGTTTTGTTTCCTTGGGTATTTGTGGGTCTTCTACGTTTTGGAGTGTAGAAGCCTTCAAAAGTGTTGCAACCTAAATTTTGGAGTCTTCCCAACCAAAAGGGTTAAATTCAAAAATGGAAAACTTGTTTCAACTATTTTTGTTGAGCTTTATGCCTTACATCCTTCATGTTTGTACCCGATTTGACAAAAACTTAATTTTGAGGCCTAAAAAGGCTACAAGGAATTAGCCCTCCATTAGGGGTTTTGTGCTCACCCTATTCAAATGATGGACTTATAGAACAAAAACTTCACATTTATGGATACCCTTTTGGGAAAACTTGAAGATTCATAAAGTTTCAGGGTCTCTCAGGCCTTCTCCATGACTGTCCCAAAAATGGGTGAAAAAGGAGGGTTTTGAAGGGTTTTGATGGTGAAAAACCAAGATTCAACCTATAAACCTCCAATATTGACAAGAGACCTTAGTGCCATCCTACTATTGACTATTTAGGCCACAAATAAGAATATTTACACTTCAATGTTTGAAAAACAAGTTTTACAAAAAGTTGCTTATAAGGAAAATGCAACATTTTACAACTTTTCCAATATTGCCTCTTTGAAACACATCATTTGCAAACAAAACCAATTACATTCAACATGTGAACATGTCTACCATATAGAAGCAAAGAAGAGTCATGTTAGCCCTGCATACAAGCATTAGGCAATTACAAAATGGAATTAATTCACTGTCAAGCTGACTGTTGCTGCCCTTTGTCTTTCACTGTTTTTTTTTAGTTCACTGTGACTTGCACTTTCACTTTTAGAACTCCTCACAAAAGTCTGTTTAGTACTCCTTAACAAGGCTCAATATTTTTTGACTTATTGTCCTTCATACCTGTCATTTGGAAGGAGAAGAATATATGTATAACTTCAAGGAAAAAGTAAAACTCAGTCCTAATTGACTGTGACAGCAAATTTGCATTTCAAATCTTGCCTCAAAGATTATTGATTGATCTTGGCAACTTCAAACCCTTAGTTAACATAAAAAACACTCCTTGTTCTTGTTCAAAAGCAATTAGAAGGAGGTATAACAACCTTACAAGCTCCAATGCATGATGGAGAGTAGGCTAATGCAAGAAAATTGTCTCTAAAACAGTGACTCACTGTTTTTTTACATTATTTTTACAAAGTAAACTTGCAAACAATCTCCTCATGGCTTAGAAAGCCTCTTTGCCTTGGAATAAAAACTTCTTCATCAAGGCAATCCTATTCAACATTTAAATGCACTTGCTATAGAAGAGCAAAGCATTAAATTTCTTCAAGACCCTAGCCAAATGGCACACTTGCCTAGGGCTTAATGGCCACCAAAACTCCTTACACATGCATTATTGAAAACAAAACATGTATTTACATAGTCTACAAGTTGACCAACTGGTTTTTAGGAAGCCATGAGCATTTTAGGACTCCAAGAAGCCAAGTTGGTCAAGCATCCTTGCCAATTCCTAGACAAGGCAGTGAAACTGTCAAATCAAACTAATTTTGCCACAAACTCAAAACTTGATAAAATCAAATGCCACCAAAGGGAAAAGTTTAAGGAAACATATTAGAATCAGAAAATGCAAGAACAGTACAGCCAAGTACAGTTGGTGTACGGACTGCTGTTTACATGGAGACAAAAACTAGAGAAAACCAAACAAAACTAGTGTAAATTTACAAAATGTTTCTTCACTTCGAATGATCAACCCTTACAGTAGTTAAAATAGGAGATTAAATACCTCTCCAAGCTGGTTAATCTCCTGTATGGACAGGTACATGTCCAAGGGCACTTTATTTTGACATTTTGATGCCTAAATGATAACTTTTGGTGCCTAGAAAATGCAAGATTGACCTCCAAAACTCACCATCACCTAAAAATACTTCTCAAACATAAAAACCAAACAAGAAAAATGTCTAAAACCTTTTCAAAACAAAAACCACAAAAGAAACTCATTTTTCCATCATTTTGCCAGGCAACACCAAACTGGCAACTTTGAGCAAAAAGATGAAAACAAGAAACCAAAACCCCATAATGAGTTCAAAACTCATCAAAACAACCTAGAACAACTTCAAAAACATCCTAAACAACTTTCCAACTTAAAACAACAAAAATCAAACCTGAGATGAAAATGAAGCTGAGAATGAAGCTAGGTGCTCTTTCACCACTAATTAACTTTCAACAACTCATAAATTCATTTGTTTTAATTAATTAGGGGATTAGAAGAAATGAATTAAATGGGGGGAGGATTAATTAATTTGAATTAATTAATCAAAGGGCACTACTGAAAAGAACCTATTAAATAAATCCTTAGATTTATTAATAAGTAGATGAAAGGGATTTAATCAAATTGCTAATGAATTCAATTAAATTAGGAAGGGGGATTAATTAAATAATTGCTTATTTAATTAATTATCTTCAGACCATTTTTAGGTGTATACACAAATCACACAGTTTATTGTTATAAATTTATTTTATCATATGTTGGATAATCTATTTGAATATGTATTTGAATGCAAGTTGACAAGATTTTATCTTGGTTTAGCACATGAGTATGGTATTCCAATTTTGATGAAGTCTAATTTTTTTTAAATTTATGTGTTTTCCTTGGATGATTGCATCAACACTTGTACTTAATTGTGAGAATTTTTTATTAATGCTATTTTAGTTTGATAGATCCAATTTAATCTTCTAATGTAACGAATTAAATTCTTAGTTATAATTTTCTATTATCTAGAATTTCCTTTACATTTATTGCAACCCTATCTCTTTTGCACTTTATTTTTCAGTATTTGTTAGAATTAAATCATTTGAAGAAGAAATTGATTATGGATTTGCTTATGAGTATGCATGTGATTTAAAAATTAAAATAATAAATATTACATGTTAAACTATTTTGGGAGTGTATGGTGGTGGAAATAAGGATTCACTGGTTTAATTATGTAAACAAGAAATTGAACTTATTTCCAACCAAAGGGGGATAAAATCCAATAGGTTCAACCTCAAAAACCTATGGTGAAAGTGATGAGCATAGATTGGATTTCACTCTCCCTTTGTTTGAGTTCAAATTGAATAATTCAATGTGATAACTAGGGTTAATGATGCAAAATTGACAATGATCATCATGAACAAAGATTTTTAGAATAATATGCAAACATATAGTATAGATCTAGAAATGCGAAGCAAAGGGGAAATTTTGCCTAGAATTAGGGCTTAGAAAAATGGCTCAAGGATGCTAAGTGACCTTGACCCAAAATTTTCTGATGCGGACATCGGAAGTAGTTTCTAAATTAGGATGTCACTCTAAGTATCTCCTTGAAAATTCTTTAAAAAAGAGTTGGATGCTAATGTTAGGTGACCTTCACCTAGTCTTTTAATTTAAATGAAAAATCTAGATTTTTGCATCTCTATTTACTCTATCTAGATCTATATTCATTGTCTCTAGATTTTTTCACCTACACACGCAAGAGGTAAACATGTTCTTGTATTGATAGGGGTTCACCTAGGTCAAACCTGGGTTGGAATTAACCATTGAATGAAATAGATAAATTGAATGGGAAGCTCTAAAGTAGAATACTATAAGTTATACCTTAAGCTTATTGGAGTTGATAATAGTGATGATGAAATGCTCTTTTAATGTGACCCACAAGTGTTGATGTAATAAAAAGATATTCCAAGCCACAAAGAAGATCAATCATGAAAACATGCTTGCATGAATATTGTTGCAATTTGTTGCTCCATAATCCTCAGTCTGAAGAAATTTTCCAATAATGCCTACTCTAAGAATGATAATGAATACTTGAGGATGCTTGAGGAATAAAAATAATTAGGAAAGGTGGTCTTATATAGGGTTCTCAAGGAATATTATAAATTAGGCCGACCTCCAATGGTTATATTAAAATATTTGGATTGGGAATCAACTAGGGAGAATGAAAACACATGTGGTTTGAAAATGAGACCTTTTTGGAGGGGAAAAGGTTTCTAGTACCCTTGACCACTAGTAAAAGGGAACCTAGTTCCCTTGTCCATCCAACAGGGGTAAATTAAGGATGGATTTGGTGCACTCAAGCTTAGGACAAAGACCCATATCACCATATGATCATATGACAATAATTTTATAGTACAAAGGCCAAAAATATGCTTGGATAAGAGCTAGGAGGAAACACACTAAGGAAAAGGCACAAAAAAGAGTGTAAAATTGTAAAGGGTTACAATTTATGACACTACATGGAGATCGGAAGAAATTTGAAGGTTCATTTTCAACTGAATACATGTACTTACTGGCAAAGGCCCCTTGCTAAACATACAAAGGCCCCTTGCTAAACATACATGTTAGACATTGATCTATTTCAACACCATTAAGACCTAACTAGATAGTAACCTTATATTATTTTTTGTACTTTTCAAGAGAGGTGATCCATCCTTATATCACCTATAACTAGTTGTGCAAACACCACCATAAAAAAACTAGTGCTGGGAGGGCTTAAATAGGTTAAGTTGGAAAACATAGTTTCAATCTCCACCAAAAGATATAGGAGGATCTTTAAATCCACTCTTGGAAAATGATATTTCTCACATTTCTTCCTACATCAAAAACCTCAAAGTGATAAGGGGAAACAAAAAGGTGAAACACCATCCACATGAAGATGATAATCAAATCCTAACAATGAAAACACATGTGTCCCCATCACTTCTACCCAAGGCATAGTAACCATTGCTCATCAATCCATACCAATAGATTATTTCACAAATGATGTTAATTATCCTCTCAATATGGGTGGAACATTGCATGATACTAAAAACCTAGAGAATGTGTGCCCCAAATTCATCAATAGAGAGTCTAAAATAATAGTATAATAGAATATACAAAGTTTTAAGGAGATTTATAACAAAACTAGATAGAATAAGGAGATGTAGTTTGTGGATCATTGACATATTTTCTAGGTGAATTTGCATATAATTGGTACTTTATGTTGGCCTATAGATCAATCACTACATGGTAAGATAGAGACACCAAGTTCTTGAATTAGTATAAAGTATTCAAAGATCTTATTGTCCTATACCACGAATTTGTCACATGTAAATGAGAACACATTAAAGAAAAGGTTTGGCATTAAAATAATAATATCAAAATCATTTATTTTACTTTAAATCTAATTAGTAATGATTCTTCATTAACATCATCATTTTAATTTTTTTCAAAAATCTCTTTGATTTGTCCCTAGAATGCTTCTAGCTTTGATTGTCTCTAGTTTTTAGCATTGATGTTTTCCATCATCAACCTCACTATTCTAGAAATCCTTACTCTATTTCATCCTGATGATGGATCACAGAGCGTGATCCAAAACTTTGATGCTAAAAAATAGAGACACAATCAAATGTAGAAGTGTTTCATGGAGAAACTAATGGATTGTATAAATTTGATCAAATTAACTCTTTGATTATTAATAAATTATTTTATATAAGTAAAACTTACAAAAACTATTTAATTAGTCTAGTGATATTTTTTGTTTGTTTTATAATACAAATGAATACTTGTAAATGATTTTGGCTAGTAGATTTTTGAGATCCATAAAAACATTAATGGAGGTAGCCTTGTAATTTTGTAGATCTTCAATGTGGTCAAAATGCAAATAAAGATTGCATGTTTTCTAGCTTGCTGACAACAACACATAGTCAACCATATCATTTTATTAATGAAGAGTAATTTTTTTTCTAGTAGTATTTATATTCATTTCCTACCCCCAGCTAATCATGTTTGTCATGGCAGGCTCTTAAAGATGATCAACATGATTTTAAAGAGGTTCTATATAGATTTGAATGAATAACTATATGCAACAAGATTCACTGCTTAGAATAATTGCAAACTTTTAGAAGTCCTTTGAGTGTTTGTCTCTATATGTGGCTCAGACATTGCATTGCAAGGTGAATCTATTTTTTTTCTTGGTCAGGATATCAACATTGTGGATTTTGTTTATATGAATATTTAATAAATATACAAGCAATGCATATGGTTGTTTCTTATCCCATTTAGATAAATCCTTTCCTTGAAGAAACTATACCTAATATATACCAATGCCTCTCTTGTTTTTTATAGAGGATTTGAGGACAAACATAATGGTAAAATGTTTTGTATGAACTTGAGATATATTTTATTTATAGTTGAAGCCTTTAAGTGCTTCAATACATTTGATTTTCAAATTTCATTTACTCCCAAATTTTTATGAGGAAAAAAGAAGTCATAGAAAGGAAATTAGAGGGATACAATAATAGGAAGAGGCACAAACTTGTTGGTAACATAGCTTCAATCCAAGGATGAACCTCAAGGAGGAAATCACCCTTGCAAAATGTGGAATGCAAATGCATAACCTTATATATGTGCCACAAGTTCTCAAGGTGATTTGTTTGCAAATGTTTAATCTCCCCCTTTGATGAAAATAAATTCAAGCTTCTCTCCAAATTTATCATTTGATTAAAATAATCTTATTGTTATATATACTCAAAAAAGTTCAATGATACAATAATAGTTGCATATTGAGTGTTGTGAAATTCTATATCAAACAATATGAACATTTTCAATACAAAACATTAGAATAGCATTCTTAATGATGGGTGATGGCATTTATGACTAACCATTCAATGCTTGTAAAATGTTGATGAGAAGTCTTGAAATATGTTCTATAAGATCTTCTTGCACTTGTTAAAATATAAAAAAATTCCTTAGAATAAAAAAAAAAATTAGAAAATTGATAAAAAAATATTATACATAACTTCAAAGGCTTCTTAGACAAAATAAAATCTATTTGTGTGATGGCAAACTCTAATAAGTTGCCATAACATTTTTTTGTGAATTTTATGAAATTGTAATAGAACTATGCAAATATGATACCATATTTGATGGAAAGGATCTAAAATAATATATTTAAGCAATGAACTTTCTAAATACATTATTATACAAAATTTAAATCTATTCAAAATTTGGATGAGTTTGAAGACTACAAAAGCAGTATGCAAAACTTGTGATGATGCACAATTCTTCAACTAACATTTTTTTCTGTGTATTTTATAATGTTGTAACAAAAGTATACCAATGTGAAACCACATTTAATAATAAGAACTGGAAATTTAGATTTAAATAATGATCTTGCTGAATAATTTAGTATACAAAATTAAAATTTAATTTAAAATCCAAAGGCTCTTTTTTTTTCCTTTGTTGATAACTTGTTTTGTTTGATGGAAGGTTTATTATTGTTCTTGTGATAGCCTTTTTTTTTGATCTTTATGAAATATTAATTTCTCCAATTAAAAAGAAAAAAAGACAAAAAAACTATTAGATACCTTTCCCTAGTTGATATTTCCTTATGGAATTTAACAAAAGAGATATCAAATGTATGATAGTGTTGTTTAAAATGATTTGCAACATCCAAGTATTTTCAATCACAATGCAAATATGGGACTACCTTGAACATTACCAAGCTCAGATTGTTTCTAGGGGTGAACATGTTGGCATTTTGATGATGTTGTGATTGTCATTGATGGACACACACTTGCTTTGTGTACACTTTCTTGATGTATGAGTTATGCTCAACTGATATTTGTTCCAACCGGTATTATGTATTATAGTCTTTAGACTATAGGTGTTTTGCAGAAGATGTTACCGGTCACAAATTGACTGAAGACCCAAAGCGGTATGAAGACCTCAAGCAGTTTGAGGATCTCAAGCGGTACGTAGGAACAAAGCGGTAGTTAACATTTTTCCAGTCTTCATTTTTGACAACCGATAATCAGTAAATTGTATGAACCGGTATTACTTTGTGATGAGTTACCAACCGGTATTTCTGTGATGAGTTATCATCCACCGACACTTTGGCAATGATTTTGTGCCATGTTACCAAATGTGTCTAGATGCACTAAACCTAGGAACTTGTAATTCAATCCTATTGGACCGACATGAAATCAGACTCCTTTATAAGGACATCATGTCTAGGGTTTTAGATGATGAGGTTTTGTATGTGCGATCATAGAAGAGAAGATTAGGTTTGTGTGAAGAGTAAGAGTATGGAGATATTGAAGACTAAAGTAATGCTGAAATGCATTAACAATGAGCTATCAAGGATCTAACCAAGCATATTGTGCTAGTATCTAGATCACTCACTTGTTGATTACTCACATCTTCGACAAGTCTGAAACCCTTAACCAGGTAGGCCTAGCAAAGCCTTTGTAAATCCTCTAACAAGGTGGTTCACAATCGTGAATCTGGAATCCTCTCACAAGGTAGTCTTTAACAGGACTTATCTCCTAACAGAGATCTAGATTCCTAACATGATCTGTTCTGGTGAACAACATTGTATGACCTTAACCGGTCTAACCTTAACAAGTCTGGTTTCTATTCTGCAGATACTTAATTGTGAGTTTCTGCTCACCGTGGTTTTTCCCATTTGGGTTTCCACGTCAAAACATCTTGTGTTATGGTGATTGTGCTTTTGTGGGTGAATAATTTGTTTTCTATTTGGTTTGCATTTATCTTAAGCGGTTTATTAGTGAATCTGTTATACCGGTTATCTGCTAAACTATTTACATACTGGTTATTTGCTAGACTATTTAGAAGCTTGAGTTCAGGGATTTTTGGTATACTAATTTAGCCCCCCTCTTAATATTCATCAATTGGTATCATAGCCAACCTTTCTATAAGTCTAACCACTTGGAAGGAGATATGGGGAATACACTGTGAGGGAACTTACTCATCATCTCACTCAGACTGAGAGAGCCTATGATGAACTTAAAGTCAAGTATAAAACCTCTCTAGAAAAAAGAAGAGAGCATGCTGAGAAACTAATGGAGCTTACTAAAAATAGTTCTTCTAATGAAGCAGACATGGATGCCCTAGTTGAAGAAGTTGAAAAAATGAATGAATCCAATGCCAACTTGAGAAGGGAACTGGAAGGACTGACTATCAGAATGTGTCAAGAGCTTGACAACCGAAGGAAAGATGAAGATTTGGTAAAAGACAAAGCTCATGAGATCTCCAAGCTAAAGCAAGAAATCAGTGTGTAGTACCCCTACTCGTTTGAACTCATTAGACTCACATTTTATTATTGGTTGTTTCAGTGGATACATTACCATGATATATTATTCAGATTTTTATGACATTATGCTTTATTTGGAGATGAAATGTATAATTTATTTGCAGTATTTCAGTATTTGTGATTTATGGCATTTTATGGATTATTGCTATGTACTGACATTTTACTTTATTTATGCAATGTGTAATTATATGTTGTGTGTTTGCGAGTGTATTGGATGCAAGGGGACAATTTTCCTTCACTCATTTCAGTGAGACAAGGAACATCATGATTCTCCTTCATCGGTGTGTATGCCTTGTTTTCTATATTGTATATATATGCATGTGTGGTTCGGTGATGCAGGATATTGTAGGTACAAGTACTGGTTAGGTACGGGGTATCATCTCCACCTGGCTTCACAGGTCTGAGCGTGCCTTATATTTTCCGATGGAAGTGGAGGAGATAGTAGTTGACCCTATTTTACTCAGTTACACTCGTATGAGTGTCGTCAGTTGGTTGTCTTGTCAGTTAGTTCGGTCTTCGTATTTTGTCATTTTGTCTTTTATGGGTAATTGCTTGAGATTTGTTTAATTTGAGTGTTTTAGTAGATTTAATTAATTAATTAATTAAGTTTATGAAATTATCTCATTATTGTATTGTTTATGCATTGAGATTATAAATTTAGTTAATTAAAGAAATTATTAAATTAAGTTGCAAGCTACATGGTATTTGAAATATATTTTTATTTAAATAAATTAGATTAATTATATTTATTGTTTCCTTGAATTTTAAATAAATAAATGATTAAATAAATAAAAGAATAAATAAATAAATGATTAAATAAATAAAAGAATAAATAAATGAATAAAAGAATTAATTGGGATTAAAGTATTATTTTAATTCTTTATTTAGAAATTAATTAATTTGCATAAGAAAAGAAAAGAAAGAATAATGATTTTTAATTATTACATGGTTGCTTATCTTTTGTTATAAAATTAGAAAAGAAAATAAAATTACTTTTATTCTAAATTTAGGTTTTTTTTATAGAAAAAGCTATTGAACCTAGAATTTTAGTTTAAATAGGGGAATAGGTCATTGTTTTAGACACACAGGAACAGGTCAAGAATTTAGGTGAAGAAATTTATTGGAAGTTATTGAAGGGATTTCTTCCAGGAAAGCTATACTAGGTTGGATGAATTCTTAGTTGTGGGTTTTTAGTAAATATTTCTATTTTTTCTTTGCTTGATGTGTGTGTAAAATAATTGTCAAATCCAAAAACCCTCTTCTGGTGAATCTGAGTTTTTGTTTTAAAATTCATGCTTGACGTGTATTTTGTAATGCCCATACCCTAGTTAGACTTGTAAAACCCGTTTGACCATGATTGACTTCCTATGTGGCATTCTTGAATGGTAGGTTAACCATGGTGAAATGTGTAGTTAGATAATATAAATAACTGTGCATACTTATTATTGTGCTTTTGCATCGATTCTCGTGTAAATGTAACCGTTCCTAACCCTTGTGATAAATCTTGAGCTAACGCCTTCATTGAATATGTATTTGTATATGCATGCTTGTATGAATTCATGGGTGCAGGAGATTGCAGGTACAACACCGCTTAGGGCAAGGTTCATCTCCTTTGGGATTTGCAAGGTTGAGTATGCCTCCTTCATCTTTAGAATTCGGATTTAGTGGTCATATAACTCTCATCTTGCCTTAGCCATGGTTAGGTGAGCATCGTGTGTGGATTCGTGGGGCTTGCTTTTCATTGGGATGTGTGTCGAGAGATTTGGAGGACTTCTTCGATTTGCGTGCCTTGCACGAGGTAAGAGGAGTTTGTTGTTCTAAATATTAAATTCAAATTTATGAGTAAACGTACACATTAGTGTTATAGAAATTTAAATTGGTAGTTTCTTCTATTCGAGTAATCGTTAATTTAAAGAGATTGTTTTAAATTGTTATTGTAGCAAGCTTAAGGTATTTAACTGGGGTTAGCGTGCTCATTTACGCATTTGTAACATTTATGCATTTGTAGTTAAGAAATTAGAAGAAACAAGACTCTTGCATTAGATTAGTCATTTATTTAAAAATGTCGCTTTATTATGTTATAGCGAGTTAATTTAATAGCTAATTTTAAAATAACGAATTTATTGAGTTATGCGTTTTATAAAGGAAAATTTTTAAAGTCATTTGGGAGATAGAATTAAATTACTCATTTCCGCATTTTGGAAGAAAAAAGGGGTAAATTATTATTATTAAACGAAATTATTTCCTTTTTTTTTAACTTGTAAAGTCGATATAGTATAAAAGTTTGATTTTTAGAAAATTAAATTAATCAAATGCCTTACCAGGTCAATAGTTTCGAAATAAGAAGTAGGCCTAAAATTTGTAGTGAGAAATTAAAATTTAAAAAAAAAAAACGTAATAAGAAATGGAAGCTTTTTAATTCTAAAGGAAAAATGAATAAGAGGGATTGAATAAGAGGTTTCCATTTTTTATCCATTTTATTTTAAAAATAAATGCCTAATTTCGAAATTGAAAATTAGGGCAAAAATTAGGGTTTCTCTTTTTAACCTAGTTTTGTAAGCATTTTGGGGGTTCTTATTGCTTGGGAGTTTTTTTTTGGGAGAAAAATGGGGGATTTGCATTGGAGCAGCAGATTGGGGAAGCTCTTCATCAAGATTCATGCCCGGAATTTGCATTATGAGGTAGGAATTCGAATCTATCCTTTTATTTCTTGTTGGATTGAAAAAAAAAAATAGGTTGTTCTTTGATCAAAAGATTGGTTGTAAAGGATTATGGGTTTTTTTTTAGACTAGCTGAGAAAATAATTTCCCATACAGTTGTTTTGGAACAAACTGGAAATTTATTATATGACTGTAAAAATGGGGTATGGGGGATTTTGCACTCTTGTGGTCATTCCATTTGGTTTTATTCAAAATTTTAGAAAAAAAAAAAAAGAGAAAAAAGGAATAAGAAAACGAAACTGGACTGTATGAAAAGATTCATACAAAAAAATTAAATCATAAACAAAGAAAAATGTTTTTGGGGGTTAGGGTTTGGCGGGCGGAGGAGCCGAAGCTTGGCTCCCGCCGCCACCGCCCCCTTCCCCGTTTCCTTCCCCCTACCCCCGTGCTACGTGGCTCGCAGGTGATTTCCCTACGACCACCATGGGCCGCAGGGAATCCCTGCGTCCACCGTGGGCCGCAGGGTAAAACCTGCGTCCCCACGGTGCCCGCAGGGAACCCTGCGTCCACCGTGGTTTGCAGGGAAACCCTGCGCCTGCGGCAATGGCAGCGCCCATTTCCCTTCATTAGTATTTTAAGTTTTTTTTTATATATATTATTTTATTTTCGTTTTAAAATTGTTTTAGTATTTATAAAGAATAAAAATACAATACAATGAAACATGCTTTGAGTAACATTTGAGTTATTAAAAGAAATGGGGAGTTGGGATTTTATGTTAGAAATATAATGTTTTTTTTTTAAAACAAAAAAAAAAAGGGAATGAATGCTCATAATATAATACACGTCAAAATAGACAACATTTATTTAACTAATATCATTAATTACACATATGTATTTTGGGCGATAATATAGCAATGACTTTCACTGTGATTGTAAACCGAAGAATATTTGGTTATATGATAATGAGTAAATTGATTGGAGGTAATGGCCTTTAATTTTTTTAAAAGTAGGCAATAGAGACTTAATTTAGCCGGAAATGATTTTTCCATTTCCTCATTTACTCTTAATGTATCTTGCTCTTGTAGTACAAAGGGTTGTTTTTGTGTCATTAAAAAGGGGCTAGACTATTGTTGTAAACCAATTTGTCAATTTGTGCTCATCCAAGGGTTAATTTAATCTGTTTAGACGTTTATGCCAACTTGAGAGAATGTTGTAATTACTCGTTAATGCTTGAGCATGACTTATTATTTTGGAAAATTGATGCGTCTGTTATAATAGCACGGCCTAGATAGGTATGTTGGGTCCCCGTCATCTGATTGCTTTTGTCTGACCAACGTCGGTCAAGCCTTCATTTAGGGTACCACCAGTTAAGAAATCCTTGTTGTTTTTGCTTTAAAGTGTTTCAGTTGGAGCCACTCTAGAAGGGACCATTGTGTAAACCCCGAAGGAGGTGTCTATTGTGTATTGGTTGAGTTCGCCTATGAGGCAAAGATGTAAAGACTTATAAACTATGTATTCCTAACAATATAATACCAAAGGGGTCTTGCAGTTGAGCAGACCCGGAGATGTAGCCCATCAGGGGTGAACTCCGAGATCATATCTGTGTTATGCGATGTTTATGGCGTACTTTGTTTTATGTATTAAATTATCATGTATGGTTGTGTTCTTGCATGAGTGTATGGTGGAAATTTAATGAATTCAAATTTAAGTGCATAACATTAAACATCTGGATAAATATAGTTATTTAAGTTCATAAAACATTGTGAATTATGATTATGGCAAGTATTTAAGATATTGTAATTAAAGTTGTGGAAAGGAGTATTTTGATAAGGTTAATTAAACGTAGTAATAATGGAAAGAACCTTGCTAGATTACATTATTGGATTAACTTGTTATTAAGTATATAAATGGAATGAATGTAAAAACGAAACAAAGTTAAAATTTATGTCACAATTCTTAGATTGAAATCTAAAAGATGAACATCATATAAATATCTATCTTTTTACCTTAGTAAATGAATTCACGCCATGTCAATTATGTTTCATTACATTGGATGAATTTGTTAAGTTATTTCACGTTTTAATCTTAACGATAATCCTCACCAGATTAATTTGATAATCGTGTGGACTCAATTAGGTATTCATGTTGTATATTGGATGAATATACTTAGTAATTTATGTTGTAATTATAATCAATAACCCTCACCAGATTATTTCTATAACTGGGTGAACTCAACTAGAAAACCCATATGTTAATCCTTATAAAAGGAATCCCTCATGTTTGCTAAAATTGAACTAGAATGGGAAATAATTGATTAGTTGTTTATACAATTAAATCTTAGTAAAAGTATCTCTCTCCTATTAATTTCATTTAACAAAAAAAAGAGATATGCAATTAGATAATTGTATTTTAAATCCTAATAGAAGAACGTCATTATGATCTTATTACTCTAATCTTGAAATGATGAATGTCATCCAGTTAACGATACTTTAATTTAAAGGATGTTCTCGTGTGTCCTAATGCATATCCTTCTTAATGAAATTAGTCCATTTATTTGCATTATTAAAACTTCGAAGGAATTCCATGGCTACTCACATCATACCTTTCATACAAAGAACTTCAACTCATCAGTTGGCTATGCATGAAAACAAATGAAGAGACCTCACTCTATTAATTGTAGTTAATCCTTAAGGAACGAATTCTTCTTATTAACCATATCTTTTAATATTTAAGAAATATACATCAAATGTGGGTGAATATTTTAAAATCAAATGATGGAACCCTCGTTGTACTCATCGTGGTTTAACCCTAAACGAATAAATCTCGTTAGGCACATTTATAGCATTAAAGAATGATGTCAAGTGTGGATGGTTATCTTAAAACCCTAATGAATGAACTTTGTTATATTTAAAATGCTTGAACCTCTTGATGGCCTCCTAACCACCAAAGTAAATGAACGCTTCCTAAAATTCTAAGATGACATATCTTTGAACACACACACACACACACACACACACACACACACAGATATATATATATATATATATATATATATATATATATATATATATATATATATATATATATATATATATAATTCAAGATCTATGCATTATCTCGCAATTATGATATCCAGTTTAATGGATCTAATGACGCAAGTTGAGTTAGGTGTAAGGTTATGAAATCGCGTTGGGAAACTCCTTAGGATCGTTTTAGCCTTCCGCTGTGATATCCAAGTTGTCGAATAACTCCAATGTATCTTAATGTTGTGTCTAATTATGAACTGAGATAACTTCATACTATCTTAATGTTGTAACTTTTCATTAACGCTCTTAATTATTATTTTAAAAAAAATAAAATTTTACACTCTAATTGAGTGTTTTTAACTTAAACCCTTAGGGGTTTCCTGGTGGGGCATTACATATTTCTAGTTTATGGGAAGAATGTAATTTTGAAAAAAAAATTAGGAAAAATTATTATAGAAAATTCACCAAGATTTTATGATGCATGGAGAATTGTAAGATTTGTAAGAAAGGGTATTTACTTGAGAAATTATCTCCTCTCGTTTGATTTTGTTTTGGCTATGACAGTTTTGTTTATTAATGGAATCTCTGAGAAATGGTTTTATTACCTTAAGAAAAAAAATTTAATTACACATTAAATTTATTTGGGTTAATTAAATCTTAAAAAAAAAAATATATGTGATGAAGGATTAAATTCTGTGAAAATGGAATTATTGGAAAAATATTGTTTTTTATTATTACTGTTAAAATTTTATTAAAAAAAAAATATATATATAAAAAAATAATTTTAAAAAAAGTTTAAATAAAAAAAAATTTAATTTATTAAATTTTGTGGGGAGGCTATGCCTCTACTCACACAGCAACTACCAAAGGTAGCGGCTGTTGCCTTAGGGTAGCAGCGCTACCCAAGGGTAGCGTTGGCTGCCATATGGTGGCACCGCTACCTTAGGGTAGCTAGTTAAAAGTTTAAATTCAATGTTAATTTTAATTTTATTTGTTATTTTATTTGTTATTTAGTTTAAAAAATAAAAATAAAAAAATAAATAATAATAAAATAATTATAATGTGTTAATATATATATATATATATATATATATATATATATATAGTTGTTTTATTTTTAATTGTCAATTTAAAGATTTTTGTTATATGAATAAAGAATTTAGAATTTAGTAATTTTAGAAAAAAAAGCTTATAATTTTAAATTCGATATACATATTGGAAATACATTAGGAGATTAATACATATGTGAATTTATTTTACTTTATTGGACAAATGCCAAGTTTATGTATTAAATAGTTGTAAATTCTTGTTATCTGGAAATTCTTAAATTGCATGTTATTTATGCTTTTGGCTTTTTTTAAGGAAAGATTGCCTTTAATAGGGTCTTGCGTATATTGTGTTCTCAGTCAAGCTTAATTTCATTGCAATTTTGGTTGATTTTTCGTTGTGTCCTATGTTATTATTTCTCCTTGGTCAGGTGTTGTTGTAAAACCTTATTTGATATGAGCCATTGTGTGTTTTTGTCCAAATGGTCAATCTTGGGTTGGTATTTGTATCCTTCACTTGTGCTTGTCAGGATTGTTTATGGTTGTCTATTTCACCATAGAGTTCTTGTAGAGAGAAACATTTCCTGTTAGTGTTCTATGAGAGACAGTGGCTTTCAAGCGGGGGCCGTGCCCGAAGTGGATGACAAGATAACCCGTCAAAAGTTAGTTAAAAAGTGATAACCTAATAATTGATTAGGGGGTGGGTAGATTAAATATTAATTAAGATAAATATACCTCGTGCATAGGTGAGTGCTAATACAGGGCTCATATTGTTACGAGAAGGCCTGGAATGACAAACTTACCACCTTGTCTTCACAAAAGGATTGGTAGGGTCCGCATGAGACTTAGTTGGAACCAGAGGCTCGGGAGAGGTTACCAGGAGAAACCTGAGGATGGGGGCCGGGACCTATGGAGGCTGTACCATGGTAACCATCAAGCTATGCGATGGCACTCTCTTCTTAGAGTCACTTGTGTTTTGTGAGTTGAGTCACATGGATGTTTGCATATTCTTGTAGCCCTTGCATACTTGTCTTACTTTGCTTGCTTGAGGGTTTTCTACTATCTCCTAGCACGGTGGGGTGGTTCCATTTCGGGATCACATGGTCAGGTGGTAGTGCCACTTCCCATCAGATGTTCTAGATTGTATCTTCAGGCGAGGAAAGGCTTCGTTGGTGTTTCTTGGTTCGTGGTTTATGTACCAACTCTTGTTCGAGATCATTGTTCAGTTGAGACCTTGTGGTCATTGTATCAGACTTTTATGTAACCTTGATATTGTATCTTTGTAATCAATGGTATTATTGGAAGCCATGTATTTATGGATATTGTAATATTATTATGTCAGTAATATGAATGTTATTGTTTTGATCTTATGTTTAAATGGTTTATGGAAATTGGATACATTGGAATACTTTTATTTCTTTATTATGAAATTTGGATGTATGTGTAATTTTAAACTTAAGCATTCAATTTATCTAATTAAATGGATTAACTGTGGTGTTAATATAATCTACAAAATTAATCTTCATTAGTTACCCTTAGGAAAACATATGATAGACTTCCACTGTGTTATTCAACGTGCAATGGTTTTAGTTAGTGCACTTAGTCTTTAACAAAAAAAAATTTATTTCACCCTTTAGTTGCCTAGTTGTGTTGTTTTCCTTTAGGGTTCCTGGTGGGGCATTACACAGTGCCCTTACCGCTCATCTGCAAGAGAGTAAAGTGGAAAATGAAGAAATGCAAGGTGAACTAAACATGGCTATTTCTAAGAATGCAACCTTGAAGGAATCCAATGCTTCTATTTCCAAAGAACTTACTGAGACAAAGGAGATACTTTCCAAATTCAATAAGAGTACTGCTAAGATAGAGCAAAAGCTTGAATCAGCAAAACTGATAAAGAATACCACTGGACTTGGTTTCTTCAATTATGAGGAAGGTGAGACCTTTGGAACAAAAGATGTAGCATCAAAGAAGCAACCAACATCAAAGGATATAGGTAAGCAAAAGTTTAAACCTATTTTCTTTAATTGTCTCAAGGAAGGACATACTGTTACTACTTATCAAATTGCCATTAGTTTCATATCCAAAGTCATACTATATATTCTAGCCGGTTAGTATTACCGAATCATGCAGTCGGTACACATAGAGAAGTCGGTATGAACAGTCTAGTTGGTTACAGAAGAAAGCAGTCACAGAACGCAATATTCACTGAGCTATTTACCGAGTAAAGTTTCATGGCTACTGAGTAGTAAAGTTAACTCACCGAGTGAAACATTTTACCAGATACATTGAACCTGGACATGCACATGAAAATGTGTTACAACATTGAGGCACATCTAACCATTTTTGCATTGGAAATTGCATTAGGAGATTGTGTATGATTACAAGGTCAATCTAACCAATGAGATATTTTGTTTAGTCATTCATTCGAAGAATCTTTTATAAGATCGAAGCAATGAATTAAATCACCACTGTAAGAGATCTATTTATACAACATGATTCTAGGGTTAGAAAAACAATAGTGTGTATGCATGAAGGAAGACTGTTACAAAGACACAGAGAGGTCACCGAGAAGGTTATCAGTGAACAGTCGAAGAACAGAGTAAACAGAAGGGTTTACCGAGTTTCATTATGGGTTACCGAGGTATGCTACAAGCTAGGTAATCTTATTCAGAGCACATAGAATTTGCTTTAGCATTTCAGATGTAAAGCTACCTATATTTGTAATGATTTTATTGTAATATTTTGAAGTTGTAAGAGAAACCTTTAATAGGGTAAAAGACTCTAACCAAGTCTATAAATTGTAAATCCTTTAACCAGGTGCTACACTTATATAGTGTTGTAAAATCCTTTAGTAAGGTAGATCTAATTGATCTTGATACTCCTAACAGGGCAAGCTATCAAAAATAGCTAAATGTAGCTCTAACCGAGCATTCTTTATTATTGCAGTAGTGAAGTTGTGGGTGCCATCCCCACCGCAGTTTTTCTCTCTAACCAAGAGTTTCTGTGTGACCAAAATATATGTGTTATGGAGTGAATCATGTATGATTGTTATCTGTTGATTTTAGTTTTATTTTATGTTACTACACTATTCTGTTTATGCATAACAGTAAGGTTATTATTGAAGAAAAGTTTTGGAGTACTGATTCACCCCTCCCCTCTCAGTACATCAGCTTTCCATATTGGGCCTAACACATACTACTAATGTGTGTAGAAATAAGGCCTACAATAATTTTCCTTATTTTCTAAACAATAAGCCTAGATCCAATAGATTCAATTGAAACTATTGTGCATGCAACAAGTTTGGACATAGAGCATTTGAATGCAGGTCTATTTTGCACAACACTGGGAGATACCCTCCAAGGACTCAAGGAGTTATCCAGGAGCCCACTGTGAACCAGAATCCAAATCGGTATAATGCCTATGACCATCAGTCAGGTGGTGGTGGCTATCAAGTGGCAACTGGTTGGAGAGCAACTTGTTTGATCTATCATGGTAGTGGTCACACTGCTATGACATGCAGAAGGAATAATGGTAGAATGAACAATGGACCATGGAGAACACTTGGAATGGTATGCTATCATTGCAATGAAATAGGACACACTGCCAGAACCTGCAGAATGAGAAAGAACCTATCGGATGATATAGCGATCACTCCAGAAGGGAAGATTGATGTTGAAACCGTTCAAGTGGGAATGAATAAAACATGGAAAAAGAAACCTGAAGAAGTTTCACAAGCTGAACTGGTTTCTGCACCTAGTGTGGAAGTCTCTGAACCGACAAACTAAGCTTAAGAAAAGCTTAGGGGGAACATATCAATGAAATATTTGAACCCCTGGTTTATATCGGTAAAGACCTTAATTGATATATGTTACCTGTCAATCGATAGAAGATTTTGAAGCGGTAAAAGGCAAAATTAGGGTTTGTACCCTAGTGGTGGAGCATTTATTATGGTTGCTGAAAGATCGTTTAAAAGGGATTTTTGATGCCATTTTCACTTATCTGTTTTCGAGCAAAGAATTTTCAAGTGCAAAGTGATAAAGAGAAATTCGTCAAGCAATTCAAAGTGAATTCAAAATCTTGTAGAAGAATCCAGAGATCATTTTCAATCAATCAGGTGAAGAACATCAAAGTGGTAATCCAACAAGCGAAGTGGTGTGTTGTGAGCAACATTGCAAAACCCTAAATTTCAAAATGTGAAGGTATTTCTCAAAAATTTTGTCTATCATTTGATCATGGCTTCTGCATCACACTCCAGTCCTAGTGCACCTATAGAGTCAGCAAATTTTATTCAAAAGAAGATGAAATACAATGCCTTATCCTAGATACCCGCTAGAGTCATAGTTGAGGAAGATATTTCAGCTTATATTGATTGAAAATTGGAAGACCTAGGATCCCTAGTGATCCATTCTCAGCTAGGTCTATTTTGTGGGGATGCTAAGAAAATCAAACTGGAATATAGCATCCTAGAGAGGAAGAAACTACACAATGCAGTTTATTTTCTTGAAGAGTTCACGGAAGAACACATCCGCATCATCTTGAGTAGAGTACATGGTGATAAAATGTACTTGGAGCGGATGCATGATATCACACTAGAAGGAATTCATGCCATCACCAGTTTCTGTAACATTGGTGAGGTGCCAACTTTAAGGAAGGTCATCAAGACTGAAATGACTAAGCTCACCAGTTCTCTGAGCGACCAATAGGGAATGATTATCAACCCCATCAAAGATGACTTGGTTAAGTATGCTTGCATGGTGATTGGCTACTAGGTGTTTTATGCCAGCAGAATAAACTCTGTCGCCGCTACTGCAGTGAATGCCGCCTATAGAATGATTCAGGAAGACACCTCATTTGACTTGTGTACCTGTTTGTAGAAGGAACTGCTATTGAACCTGAAGTCCATTAAACAGGATAATTTTTTAAGGTTCAGGTTTGGACAACTTTTGGTCGGTCTATTTTTCTACTTTCAAGGCTATTTTCCTAGAGTAGGTGATATTCAATGGTCTACTAACCAACCGGTTACTAAGCAAACTAGGGAAAGTCTCCAAGCGGTGGGAACCAAATATCCTGAGGTTTTGAATAAATATTTTGATGAATTCAAGTGGAAAATGAGCCAAAGGATTAGGAATTTTGGAGATATTGTAAAGAAATATGAAGATGACATATGCTTTATCATAAAGGTAGATGAATGCATAATGGAAGCGGTAGAGCCAAGAAAGGAAGTAGTAGAACCTATGGGGTATGAAGTAATGTATGACATGTTGGATGGGTATGCCTCTACCCTGATTGCCTCACCTTTAGATGCAAAGAAAAAGAAAACTGATGCCTACATAGAGAGGGTAACACTGGTTGAAGATCCTACAGTGAAAAAGGGAAGGCAGTGCCATCGGTATCAGCACTGGTTACCTCAGCCAGCCCAAAAGTGACCAAGCGGTCACCTGCCAAGAAGAAACTAGAAGTTACACCTGCTAAATTATTTGAGAGGAAGCGAAAGACCAAAAACAACTCACCGGAGTCAGAGTATACCGAACCGGAAGTGCAACCTAAGAAAACCAGGCAATCAAGCAAGAAGTCTAAATCTACCGATAATGCACCTACATCGTCAGCACCAGTAAATATAGACATCTCTCCTTATAAGCCTCT
This sequence comes from Cryptomeria japonica, assembly GCF_030272615.1. Classification (NCBI taxonomy): domain Eukaryota; kingdom Viridiplantae; phylum Streptophyta; class Pinopsida; order Cupressales; family Cupressaceae; genus Cryptomeria; species Cryptomeria japonica. The sequence goes on along the minus strand of NC_081412.1, from coordinate 309,932,831 downwards.
GACACATTGTCAAAGGACTTTAAAGAATATTAAGAGAAAGGTGCTTGATGATTTATACGAATATTTTGATGATTTTTCTGATAATGAGAAGGAAGAAGTAGAATGGGAAATGATAAAATATCTATGTGTAAATGACTGGTCACCATCTGAAATTAGATCGATGACACTTGATTCCTTATACAATTCTTTAGACAATAAATGGCGCATTGCCATTGAGAAAGAACAGGAAATAAGGGAGAAAGTCTTTGCTCAGTACTTTCCCGATGCCTCTAATTCTGAATTGTTTGAGATAATGGACAAGAATAAAGGTCTCTTCTTCATGAGAAGAAGAAGACTCAGGATGCTAGAAGGAAAAACTTCTGAAGGAGAAGGACACTCATCTACATACCAAAGCTACTATCCGGTTACATCAAGTGTCTGAAGCCAACAAGAAGGCCAAACAAGAACCTGACCTATCCTCAGCCAAACCAGATGAGGTATTTGATGGTGAAGAAGAATGAGTTATAGAAAAGGCTGACACTATTTATGTTGATGCATTGGATGTTGAAGATGTCACTCCAGATGCAGAGAAGGAAAAGGATGATAAGGAAAAAGCAGAGAAAGAGAAACAGGACAAGGAAAAAGCAGAAAAGGAAAAATTGGACAAGGAAAAGGCTGATAAGGAGAAAGTGGAGAAAGAGGAAGAGAAAAAGAAAGAGGAAGAGAGAAAGAAAGAGGAAGAGAAAAAGAAATAGGAGGAGAAAAACAAAGTGAAAGATAAGAGGAAACAAGAAGAGGAGAAGAGAAAAGAAGAGGAGAAGAGGAAAGAAGAGGAGAAGAAGAAAGAAGAGGAGAAAAAGGAGGAAGAAGATAAGAAAAAGGAGGAATTGAAGAAGAAACAAGAATAGGACCAAAAGAAGAAAGAAGAAGAAAAGAAAAGAGCAACAAAGGAGAAGGAAGAAGAAAGAGCCAACCAAGTGAAGAATCCCAAGGCAACCGATGGTCAAGCCAAACCGGTTGACATCGCCAGTCCTATTGAGCTCCAATCTGCAGATGAATCGGAGCTACTTCAAAGCATAAAGCTTGCACATAAATGATTGGAAGCATTGAGGAGGAAGAAGGAGAAAGATGTTATTCAAACCGCGGTTGACACTCTTACCAGTTTGATTCCCAGTACTAACCTCCCCAGTATTGATTCCTCTCTGTCAAAGCTTAAACTTCTATGTACCATTGTAGAGGACCAGGTCCAATTCCTAGAAGAGGTTGCTGAAGCAAATGCAAAGAAGAAGCATGAAAAGGCACTCAACACTGCCTTAGTCATGAAACTAAATGAGCTCCAGTCTCAACTTCAGAAACAATAGAAGGATATAAGTGTTGCTATGGATGAGGGCAAACTACTGTTGAGAAAAATCAACCAACCCCATCTATTTTGCGATGATGTTCTCACACAAAAAGATAAACTCCAATCAGATTTGCAGGCATACATAAGAAACTTCAAGACACCCTATGATTCCTTCACTACATATGGGCAAATAGTTCATCATTTTCAGCTTCAATCTGCCATGATAGAAGTGGAGATCAGCAACCGATCAAGAGATTTATAGGAGCTTCAACTGGTCTTATTACCTAGACTGCAAATTCTTCAGAAGTGCTTTCTCAATCTGGAAGCCGTAATGGTAGCTCAAGAGATGAGTACCATTGATACCATGGAAGAACAGGTATCTTAGATGTAGACTAAAAGTGAGGTTGCTACCTCATTACTTGAGTCATGGTCATTAGCCATGAAGACTTTTTTGTAGGATTTTAAATCTGTTTTTGACAAGTTTCATTCCTTATTGTCATAAACATTTACTCAATTTTAATGATAATGAGAAACAGGGGTTATTCTGCATTACTTTTTCATTGTTGGCAAAGGGGGAGTAGGTATTTAAAATTTTGGTGAATGTTATGTATACTTTCATGTTACCACTTTAAGGGAGTAGTATACATTGTAATTTCTGCAAAAGGGATAGTGTATATGCTTAGGGGGAGTAATTTTGCATATGGCATATTTTTGTTGTAAACACACTTAGATGTCAAAATTTTCCTAAGTGTTGCCATCAATGCCAAAGAGGGAGGTTGTTGGCATTTTGATGATGTTGTGATTGTCATTGATGGACACACACTTGCTTTGTGTACACTTTCTTGATGTATGAGTTATGCTCAACCAATATTTGTTCCAACCGGTATTATGTATTATAGTCTTTAGACTATTGATGTTTTGCAGAAGATGTTACCAGTCACAAATTGACTAAAGACCCAAAGAGGTATGAAGACCTCAAGCGGTTCGAGGATCTCAAGCGGTTCGAGGATCTCAAGCAGTACGAAGGAACAAAGTGGTAGTTAACATTTTTCCAGACTTCATTTTTGACAACCGGTAATCGATAAATTGTATGAACTGGTATTACTCTGTGATGAGTTACCAACCAGTATTTCTGTGATGAATTATCATCCAATGACACTTTGGCAGTGATTTTGTGTCGTGTTACCAAATGTGTCTAGATGCACTAAACCTAGGAACTTGTAATTCAATCCTATTGGACCGACATGAAATCAGACTCCTTTATGAGGACATCATGTCTAGGGTTTTAGATGATGAGGTTTTGTATGTGCGATCATAGAAGAGGAGATTAGGTCTATGTGAAGAGTAAAAGTGTGGAGATATTGAAGACTGAAGTAATGCTGAAATACATTAACAGTGAGCTATCAAGGATCTAACCAAGCATACTGTGCTAGTATGTAGATCACTCACTTGTTGATTACTCACATCTTTGACAAGTCTGAAACCCTTAACCGAGTAGGCCTAGCAAAGCCTTTGTAAATCCTCTAACAAGGTGGTTCACAACTGTGAATCTGAAATCCTCTCACAAGGTAGTCTTTAACATGACTTATCTCCTAACATAGATCTAGATTCCTAATAGAGATCTAGATTCCTAACAAAGATCTAGATTCCTAACAGGATCTGTTCTGGTGAAGAACATTATATGACCTTAACCGGTCTGGTTTCTATTATGTAGATAGTTACTTGTGAGTTTCTGCTCAATGTGGTTTTTCCCATTTGGTTTTCCACGTCAGAACATCTTATGTTATGGTGATTGTTCTTTTACGGGTGAATGCTTTGTTTGATATTTGGTTTGCATTTATCTTAACCAGTTTATTAGTGAATCTATTATATCGGTTATCTGCTAAACTGTTTACATACTAGTTATCTGCTAAATTGTTTAGAAGTTTGAGTTTAGGGATTTTTGGTATACTAATTCACCCCCCCTCTTAGTATTCATTAGAACAATGTTAAGAAAATATCTTAAGCTTACCTACTGTTATTGTGAGGATCTGATTAACACTGAGAGGGGGGGGGGAGGAATTAGTGATAACAATAAACTACAATCTTTCACCAATCTGAAAACACTTCACCAAACAGAGTTCATAACTAGTACTGGTAGCTGATCAAATAATCTCCAAAACAAATTTACCAAACTAATACCAGTAGCTACTTAAGTGTTCAACATTAAGCAAATATAGTAAAGACATCAAATCAATAACTCAACAATTCATCCACAAGATGAACACATATATTTTTCACATGGAAACCCAAATGGGAAAAACCACGGTGGGAATTGGTACCCACAAAATATTTGCACTCTTTTGGAATGCACCTTGTTAAAGGCCTAGCCCAGTTAGGAGCTTTACAATAATGCCTGGTTAAGAGCAGACCCTATTAGGAGTCACGTGGTGAAAGGATTTGAACCTCAGTCCTGTTAGGATCTCTACCCTATTAGGAGTAACCTTGCTAGAGGATTTAAACCCAAATTGGTGAGCCACCCATTTAAGAGATTTACAAGATTGGGCATGTTAGGACCTAACCGGTTAAGGGATTTTAATGCTGCTGTAACTGTTAGGAAACAATAGATAAATGATCCGATCAATGCACTCTATGCTTGCTAATATAGATCCATTTCAACTCCAATATTCTTCATTCATGCAGACATCTCAATTTGGTTCAACACGCTCTTCTTCTCTGATCACCAACACACTAGACCTTCTTAAACTCAAACTAAATACACTTTACAATTAGGTCGGTTACAAAACCCTAACCCATCAATAAGATACAATGGAATTACATCATAGATAATATCAGATCATTACAAATCATAACAAATCATTACAACAAATTTCAAGACAATTATAGTCATTGAATGATCATAACTCATCACCGCACATCGATTTGATAAGCTGTCAAACCCTTAACACATTCTGCTAAGCACTTCATTTCTTCCCAAGAAATTTGCTTCATGTACATGCTTAAATGAAATCTTATCATCACACACAGTTTCTAACACATCACCACTAAGTAATGAACATGATAAGATTCACCGCCAAACCATAAATCATCACCAGTCGAAGATCTTGTTACTGGTTCTCAAACCTTGCACTGAATATACAATAGTCAATTACAAACATGACTTCCAGTTCACGAAACATGATGTGTTTCTAGTCATAGACTCTTTATGATTCCATAAGCATACATTGCAAACCACAACACTCAACTCAATATGGATCTTTACCGCAACCATCTCCTTCACTGTTCTTGCTTACCAGTTCACTGTCAAATTAGAAAACATTCCATTACTAGTTAGGCTTAGATAACTTAGATAAATGAGATGATATACCAAAAATAAAGAAACATGGTTGCCATCAATGACAACATAAATAACTGATCATAAAGAATCATATCATGGTTATATCATCACCAACAGTCCTTTACCAGTACATCATCATCTCTATTAGTTATGCCAATATGCCAACAATCTCCCCCTTTGGCATTGATGGAAACAGTAAAAGAATGCAACAACTAAAACAATTAACTGTTGACAAATACCAGGAACTCATCATGCCATGCTGTACCAATCTGTGCTTCACTTTATCTTCTCCTTTGATCTTCTCCCTACCATTGTTCTTCTCCCCATGATTGTTACATTTCTTCTCCCCCTTTGATAACAATGCCAAAGGTGCAAAGGCATCTTCTATCTCCAACTCTGTTGCTACATCTCCATCATCTCATCTTTATGTTCCTCATCTTAGCTGGTCCCCCTGAGGAGTACCCCATTTCTCATCAATTGATAGTGAAAGATATTCAATGAATCCACTGGATTGATGCATCACTAGCATCCTAGTTGATCTTGTGTAGGGGTATAACCCCTAACTTACCTCTGATATATTCAAAGGCAACCTTAGGCAGTGTCTTAGTAAATATATCTACCAATTTCTCCTTACTAGACACATGCTCCAATCTCACTTTCTTTTCTTGAACTCTTTCTCTCAAAAAGTGATACTTCAATTCAATATGTTTAGTCCTAACATGCAATACCGGGTTCTTAGAAATGTTTATAGCACTAGTGTTTTCACAATGTATGATCAATGGTTCTGACATATCCTACTTGAATCCTTCCAAGACATGTCTCATCCATATAGCTTGTGTACAATTCATGGATCCAACCACATATTCGGCTTCTATTGTAAACTAGTAAATGCAAGTCTATTTCTTATTGGTCCAAGCTACCAGTCTACCACCTAGAAAGAATGCGCCACCGGTTTTTCTCTTCCGTTCATCCACATTTACTACCCAATCAAAATCAGTGAATTTACCTACAAAGAAATATTGCCTTTATATGGATACCACAATCCATAATCAACTGTCCCTCTAAGATATTTGAATATTCTCTTCACTGTTGTCATATGTGTCTCCTTAGGGCTCTTCAAATAATCTTTCTACTAAACCAACTGCATGGGCAATATCCGGTCTACTATGAATAACATAATGAAGTTTCCAAATCATAGATCTGTATTCCTTCTCATCCACTGATAGTGAATCAAATTATTTGGACAATATGCAACCTGTAACCATAGGTGTTCCAACTGGTTTATAGTCTTCCATTCCAAAGGTCTTTAACACTTCCTTCACATACTTAGACTGATTGATAAAAAGTCCACCTTTCAGTTGTTGGACCTTCAACCCAATGAGTTTTTTTTATCTCACGTATCAAAGACATCTCAAATTCTTTCTTCATCTCGTCTACAAAAGTCATACTCATATCACCATTTCCTCCAAATATGATATCATCAACAAATACTTTTACAATCAACATCTTGTCTCCTTCAATCTTCAAATAAATATTGATGTCCTCACTGGTTCTCTAAAATCCTATCTTTATTAGATATGCATGAAGTCTTTCAAACCATGCACTTGATGCTCGCTTTAATCCATATAAAGATTTATGTAGTTTGCATACTGACAGTCTTGAAAATGACTATGCAAAATTTAGTGTCTTTGACAATGATTTTAGTTATTTTGACTCTCTGTTGCTCTCTGTTTTTTCCCTCAAGGTTTAAGGTTTTCAGGTTTATATGTTCCCCGATGAAATTATGCTGTAAACTACATGCCTTTTATACTTTCACATTACCTTTTTCATTTTAAAGTTTGAGGTTCTTTACCATCATCAAAAGGGGACCACTTTCTTTCCCTAGATGTTATTTCCTACCAACCTTTTAAGAAAACTATGTCTTTTGCATTATGCCCCCCCCCCCCCCCCCTTTTTATATTTCAATGGGTTCTCAATTCCCTAAGTTTGACTTTGAATTTCAGGTTTTATTTCCTCGATTAAATGTCGAGCAACTAACGGTCCCATAAATTTTCACGAGTTTCAAAAGGACAGATATGTTTTGACTTAAGCATTAAAGATGCTCAAGGAATAATGGTGAATATTGAGCAGACCGTGTAAGTGACTCATAATGAGTGACAAGATCAAACGGCTCTCGCAAAACCATGATGAAAGATATGGGGAGGTTAAGGACCATGACATCATAGGATGATGCCACATGTCTCAAGTGGGCTGAGCAAGTCAAATAATAGGGTAGCTGACGGAGCAAAGATTCTAGGATGATTTGGTGATGCTTCATCAAGTTTTAAAGGGCCTACTTGCTACACAGGAGGGTCAACATCAACATTGATGGATGGTGATCACAAGATGTGCCATGGTGGATAGATCTACGATGGATATAGATCATCTTTCAAAAGAGGTGAAATGAGGCCATTTTTTCCTCATTCACATGGGAAAATAGAGATAGGGGAAGTAGGTATGCCAACATGGAAAACATAGAAAAATCGAGATAAGTGGATGCCAACTGATTTTGAAAATGTCATTTTAAAGGGTGTTTTGTTAAGTCAAGTCATATTTGCAAGACAAATCTAGCAATACTTGAGGTGGAAACATCTGCATGTTTTCATTGCCACCACAGAGAGAAAATCAAGTTTTTCAGAGAGATGAAAGGGATAAAAATGATTTTTTGAGCTGGAAGTGAAATGATCAAGGACCTGTCAACAAAATCATAGGATTCTTATTGTCAGGGATTCTCACAGTTAGACAGAAAATCAAGAAACTATTGCTGAGAAACTTTCAAAAGATAAAGACTTAGTATCCGAGAAGAGGATTTTGGAGCAGAGAATCTGTAGTCAAGAAATCAAGAAATCAAAAAATTAGAAACAAGATCGTTCATGTAAGGTGAACCTGGTTAGAAAAATAGTGAATTGGTGGTTTAAGTCTGACGATTTCTTGATTTGATGGATATAGTTTCTTGAGTCCATTTGCTGGCAGGATGAGTAGAAAAGCATTGAAAAGATGATTTTTCCATCCATAAACATTGCTAAGAGAAGTATTTCCTTTATAAATACAACTCACCGGTGTCTCCAGTTGGTAGAAAGAACATAGATTTTGTTGGCATTATACACTCAGATGAGAATAGTTGATGTTGTCATTGATGGCAACCAACTGGTAACATGGTTCACAGGTTACACTAGCAATAGACATCATATACCGGCACCAGTAGGTACTATAGGTTATTCACACTGACATCCATTCTATACTGACAAAAGAACTTATCGACACTCCTAGTCGACATGCAAATTATATTGTTTTGTATTGTAATTATATTGTATAGCTGACATGATGCATTGTAAAGACTCATATATGTATGAGATCTTATAGGTCATTTTGTATGTAAGAAGAGTGTGTATAGGAAATGAATGTAAGCAGTATATGAGAATGAATAACTGTATATGCATTATGATGTAATAATTTTAAGAGAAAATAAGAGCAGAGCAGAGCAAAGCAAGGTTTATGGTAGAGGTATTTGACAGAGCTTAAACCGGTACTGAATCTAGCATTGCAGATGCTATTTTGAGCAGTACATTGTCATTGGATTTAATTATCCAATTTTGTAGTCAGTGTGACTCCTTTTTGCAATTGAGCAGTGAGATCTAGGCTGTTGGCCTTCCTCCATGTGCAGGCCCCTATTGTATAAGTAATATTTATTCATATTGGCTAGTGAGTAAATATTGTGGGTCACAAATCCCATCGAGGTTTTTCCCCTAGCGGGTTTCCTCGCCAAAAATATCTGTGTTATGGTGTGCATTGATGGTTATACTGTTATTTCTCTTTATTGCATTATTGCTTGTTTATCGATATATTAATTATTGCAAATAAGTTTAAATCATTTCTTTACCAGTTAGACATTGATTCACCCCCCCCTCTCAGTGTCTTTGGGACTGATAAAGTATCTAACATAGTTCATTATTTACTCTCAAGATTTTTAAAATGAAGATAATTTTTGATTCATATCATGCCAGCAGTTACACTGAGCTTTGTAATACCAAATGGATTTCCTATGGGAATGAGTATGTTTATAGTCGATGGAGTCTTGAAATTGGGGAGGATAGCCGATGCAGGTTTGGAATTTGTTTCTTTCCAAAACCAGCCCTACATGGCACATCCTTTGCCTCCTCTCTATCACTCATTGGAAGAGATTTAAAGAAGAAGCCTCATGAAGGAATGGGAGTAGAATATGGTTGGGAAGGAGTTGGCACACAGTCATTTCTACAATGACATGCAAGCTGCAACCCCTTCTCCTCCTTCTATGTTCCCCCACAAGCTTCTCTTTCCACTTTCTTTGATCCTAGGCATAAAGGTCTGAACTCCTCTTTTAGAGGAGGGGTGATTTTACTTCTTGCCAGGATCTAGACCCTCTTCGAGAAAGGAGAAATACTCTGTGAAACATCAAGGAGCATCTCATGGTCCATCAGGGGTGATAGTGGCATGACTCAAAGATTTTGTTTCTACCAAAATACAGTTGGGAAATTTTGGTTCTACTTCATCATGAACACCAGTAAGGACAGTCTTTTGGGAGACTGTGAGGAATGTTTTGTAACAAAATAACAAGCGATCTTATAAGCTTGTGACAGGTGTCTCCTCTGGCTTGAATCTTGTTACTCCCTTATTTCTATAAAAGGGAAATTAGGGCCATGATATAGAGGTCGAGAAATTTGGTCCAGAAATCTTGGATTCAAATCCTTCGTCATGTACATTAGGCTTAGGTGAAATAAGTAGGTTGTAACATGAATTTGCAGAGCAAATAAAATGGGTTTTGTGTCTTTGTTTTTTGCAGGTTCTTGAAGGAGTTATATGTAATGTAACTTGTAACATAAAATAGCTTATGAAATGAATGAAAATATTATCCGAATTCATTTTCTCAAATGTATGACTCTATTATGTTTCTGAATGAGTAAGATCAAGGGTTTTTCTTGTTCATTGCATTATTGTAATGCATGTTTCTTCTATCTTATGCTCTGACCTAAGGGGTCAGTTAAACTACTTAGATAGGATTTGTAGGATAATAGGGATCATACAGGGATTTTGATAAGTATTCAAGGTTGGGATAGATAGATGAGATACATTGTAAGGCAGTGTTTCTCAAGATCTTTGGCTATTAGATTAAGGTTTCTATTGCATATTTATCTTTGCATTCTGAAATTTCAATTTCCCAATAGATAAGACACTGATAGTTTCTTCTAGCTATTTTTATATGACATTTCTTTACTCATAACTCATTGACAACTTTCAATAGCTATGATAATATCAAAATATCTTTTCATTTTATGTGCATGATGTTGTTTGTCAAAAAGTTGTCTCACACTCCAAAGCGGGTCAAGGATCGCTGAGAGCTAGCCACTTTGTAGCATTCTCCCTCTTTGTTTGAGTCCCCTTTTAGGAGTGAGACCATCTTCTTTGTTTTAATGCCACCTACAAGTGTGGTGCGGAGATTGCAGAAGAATTAAGGGAACACCCTCCTAGGTTTTGCAAAGCCTGAAGTGTAGAAGGATAATCAGAAAATCCTTGTTATATTGTTGGTCCAAGTCCCTAAGTATCCTAAATATTCTAGAGGCTATCCCCTCCTCCATGCATGATTCGAGGGCCCGACTTGGTTTCTTTCCCTGGGGGCAGTGCAAAAACCTTGCCAAGTGAATTTTGGGGAACCAACCAAAAATGGAGACTCTATTGGGGAATAGTCATCTAGAATCTCTGGTTGAAACACATTGAATCATTATATTAGTTGAGAAAACCCCATCCGAGCCACCAAAAAAAAATGGTGACTCTATTGGGGAATAGTCATCTAGAATCTCTGGTTGAAACACATTGAATCATTATACTGGTTGAGAAAACCCCATCCGAGCCACCAATAAAAAATGACAACTTTGCTGGGGAAAATCTGCACAAAAGTCATGAGCATGTAGCAGTCGAGATATTCTTCGGTTGAGTCAATTCTCATAAATGTTGCTTGGGAATTTGTCGCAATTCACTTTTTAATGCAATTTCTATTGAGATTTGTCTATATTACAAGAAGATACCTCACAAATTGTGGGTGACGACTCTGAGATCTTTGCACCAATGTGTGATTTCTGAAGAATAACTAAGAACAACTAAGGAGCTTGCAGTAGAAGTGAAGCAAATTTGAGCTCTTATGGTGAAGTACCCTAACAAGTTGAGGAAATAATTCACTTGAAAAATAAGGAGTAGCAGTATTGGGTCAGATTTGACGTAAGAACCCAGAAGCGTATTTCTGCAATGAACCAGCAAATCTGAGTCCCGACTGCTACACTACTTCCAGGTATTTTGGATTTTCATGAGTTAGATGTATTTTCATGAAATTCAGTTGTATGAAATACTTCCCAATTAAGTGTGATAAGTACTAAGGAGGGAAATAAACATAATTTTCTTACATACTTGTGGATTTTATTTGCAAAGCCTGTAATATGGTGAGAAAAGTATGTTTCTGAGTCATACATTGTAATATTGTAAGACTGTTAAATAGATGCATTGTTGCTTGTATGTCCCAAATAAATTTTAAGTATAAACATGCAACATATGCACTCATTGTCAAGCCATAACAAAAATTTTTCTATTAAAAGATACAGACTGTTAAACTTTGATGGTATTGAGGGTTTTCCAAACCCTGTTCCTACTTTTGTTAGGGAGCATTTACTAGTTTTTAATGGGAGAATATCATAATCAACATGTCAACACCTATAGAGGTTCATTTATTTAATAGGATATTTTGAGATTAGTCAGGAAGATGTCTGCATGAAGTTGTTTGTCCAATCTTTAAAAGAGAATGCTAGGGACTGGTTTTCATATTTACTAGCAAGTTCTATTTCTTCATGGGAGGATTTGAATGCATCTTTTATGGAACAATTTGGTGAGAGGGTCAATCCAAGTTTGTCTATAAAAGGATTCATGGCTATTAAAAGAACAAAGGATGAATTGCTCTCTGTTTTTAATCTTAGATTTGTGAGAATATTGGATAATATTCCTAAAATTTACAAGCCAAATGATGCAGTATGTTTTGTTGTTTACTTAGTATCATTTAACAAAGAAATGAGCTACTTAATAAGGGATAAAAATCCTCAAACCCTGTACTAGGCTTATAGGATAGCAATGGATATTGAGAACAATTTGAAATATGGAATCCCTAAAGGTTATTTCACTACAAAAGCTTGTTGTCCAAAGATACCAGATGTTGAAGAAAAGTGTGAGTCAAGAATTGGAGATCAATGCCAAAGCATTTACACTTTCTTTTATCACAGAAGACATGTTAAAACCTATGATTCAGATCAAAATATGAGTGAAGAGAATTTGTCTTAGACAGTGGTTATTCCTCATATTAGTGAAGAAAAGGTTAATATAAGCTTGTATGATGCAAATAGTATAGAGATGTAGGTAACTTTATTGGCTACATCAGGTGATATAATTATTGCTCCTTTTAGTAAGGATTCCACACAAAGGGTTTGTCTTAAATCTTATGGTTCAGGTGGATCTGATAGCCTGTATCAAGAAGAATTAGAAGGGTGTACGCCTGATAGTGATAATGATAGGGTGCAAGGTTTTGCTGAGATGGATTTATCTTCTCCGAAGTTGACTGTGTGTAATGGCAAAACCTCAATTATTATTGCACCATTCTTTATTGATAAGCTAGGGAATTCCATGGTGTGCTCCAATAAAGAAGATATGCTTCAGCTTACACCATGTTGATATATTTATGGTGATGAGTGTGAAGAAATTGTCTGGGTAGATATGCTTGAAATAAGTATTATGACTAATGAAATACTACCCATCCTATTTCAAGAGAAGCCTTATGCAACAGATCAAATTATTCTTGAATTTTCAAACCATGAAAACACATATGAGCCAATAGGTGTGGTTGAAAAGGATAAAGAAAAGGGCCAGGGAAGTCATGATGATTTTGTTGAAGCCTATGAGAGTTACAACAATGAATATTACTATGTTGAAAGTTGTTATAGCTTAGATTATGATTAGCTTATGCCTAATAAGGGTGAGTGTGAATTTGAGGTGGGTAGTAGTTTCAGTGAAGTTTTTAATGCACAATTTGATGAGGATGCGGATATAGATCAGCTTGTGCTCTACCTAAATATTTATGAGAAAGGTTTTCATATGATTTCAAATCCTTTGTATGAGGAGGATTTGAAAACCCAAAAATGGTGAAGATTGACCATAATGTGAATGCTGAATTAATTTCGTGTGATGAAGGTCAATTTATTTTCCTGACTAGTTATGATGATAATATTGAAGGCATCTCTGACACCTATGGGGATGGTACTTATAATAAGGAAGGGGTCATCCAAGCTGATCAAGGAGTTTTATTTGTCCCCGACGATAGCAATGTGCAAGAATACAAGTCAAAATTCCTAATTACTTGCCAATTGAGTGTTTCCTCAATCGGAAGGGACTTGGATGACATCAAGTGGAGGATGGGTTTGCAATTTCCAAATATTTTTGAAGGTGGTCAACATGTATATAGTAATATTTTCAACTCATTGATTACATTTGTGGATGAGAATCAAATTTTTTATAAAGGAAAACACTGGTGCTTCATTTTTTATGGCGGATCATGAATCAGAGTTTGATTTTCTTAAATTATAGTATAGGGTGTAGGGGAGGAAGGTTAACTCTGCAACCCAATGGGCATATACAAGTATTTTCATACTTGTGCTGGTCATGAAACTTGTACAAGGAGCAACTGTATTAAGTTTTCGGATAAAGGTTTTGATCAATATATGGAGTGACAAGAAGGAAGACAAAAGAAGGCATGGTAAATTGATGTCATCTTCTCAGGCCCATATCTAATTCAAAGCAAGAGGGGAGACGGTTTTCATTTCATATCTTCTCCAAGAAATGACAAATGTAGTCCTTGAATTTCCTGTTCATGGATAATTCTTGGAATTTTAATTATTTCTGAAGTATTTCTTTTCCATGAGCAGTAGATTAGATATTGTGCATATTAGAGTAGGTTTCTTTTTAGTTTTGGGCTACTCTATCCAGGTAGTTCCTTTTTTTGGTCTGCGATGTAGTTGGTCTGCTCCACCTGAGATTTTGCATCCTCATTCCATCTCAGATTGATGGTCATCCCCAACTAGAGCCTCTGATAGTCCTGAAAATGACTATGCAAAATTTGGCGTCTCTGATAATGATTTTAGCTATTTTGACTCTTTGTTGCTCTTTGTTTTTGCCCTCAGGGTTTAGAGTTTTCAAGTTTATATGTTCCTAGATGATATTTTGTTGTAAACCACATGCTTGCTATATTTTCACGTTACCTTTTTCATTTTAAAGCTTGAGGGTCTTTACCATTGTCAAAAGGGGACTGCTTTCTTTCCCTAGATGTTATTTCCTACCAACCTTTTAAGAAAACTATGTCTTTTGCATTATGGTCGAGCCCCCCCTTTTATATTTCTATGAGTTCTCAATTCCCTAAGTCCGACTATGATATTTTGGGTTTTATTTCCTCGATTAAATGTTGAGAAAATAACGGTCTGATGAATTTGCACGAGTTTCAAAAGGAAGGAGATGTTTTGACTTAACCAAAAAAGATGCTCGAGGAATAATGGTGAATATTGAGCAGACTGTGTAAGCAACACATAATGAGCGAGTAGATCAAATGACTCTTGCAAAACCATGATGAAAGATGTGGGGAGCTTAAGGACCGTGACATCGCGGGATGATGCCATGTGTCCCAAGCGAGCTTAGCAAGTCAAACAACAAGGTAGTTGACGAAGTGGAGATTCCAGGATGATTTGGTGATGCTTCGTCAAGTTTTAAAGGGCCCACTTGCTACGTAGGAGGGTCAATATCGACATTGACCGATGTTGATCATGTAATGTGCCATGCTTGATAGATCTACAGTGGATATAGAACATCTTTCAAAAGAGGTGAAATGAGGCTATTTTTTCCTCATTCATGCGGGAAAATAGAGACAGGGGAAGTAGGTATGTTGACATGGAAAACAGAGACAAATCGAGACAAGTGGATGCTGACTAATTTTCCAAATGCCGTTTTAAAGGGTGTTTTGTTAAGTTGAGTCGTATTTACAAGACAAAATTGGAAATACTTGAAGTGGAAACATTTGAACGTTTTCATTGCCACCACAGAGAGAAAACCATGTTTTTCAAAGAGATGAAAGGGATAAGGATGATTTTTTGAGCTAGAAGCGAGATGATCATGGACCTATCAACAAAATTATAGGATTCTTATTGTTAGTGATTCTCATAGTTAGACAGAAAATCAAGAAACTATTTATGAGAAACTTTCAAAAGATAAAGACTCAGTATCCAAGAAAAGGATTCTGGAGCAGAGAATTTGCAGTCAAGAAATCAGAAACAAGATCGTTCACGTAAGGTGAACTTGGTTAGAAAAGAAGTGAATTGGCGGTTTAAGTCTGATGATTTCTTGATTTGATGGATATAGTTTCTTGAGTCCATTTTCTGGAAGAATGAGTAGAAAAGCATTGAAAAGATGATCTTTCCATGCATAAACATTGCTAAGAGAAGTATTTCCTTTATAAATAAAACTTGGTGGTGTCTCTAGTTGGTAGAAAGAACATAGAGTTCGTTATTTTCTTTCAAGATTTTAAAAATGATGAAGACAATTTTTGAGCCATATCATGCCAGGAGTTACATTGAGCTTTGTGATACCAGATGGATTTGCTATGGGAATGAGTATGTTTATAGTCGTCAGAGTCTTGGAAGTGGGGAGGATAGCTGATGGAGGTTTGGAATCTATTTCTTTCTAAAACCAGCCCTGCATGGAACATCCTTTGCCTCCTCTCTGTCACTCATTGGCAGAGATTTAAAGAAGAAGCCTCATGAAGGAATGGGAGCAGAATATGGATGGGAAGGAGTTGGTAGCCAATCATTTCAGCAATGAAATTCAAGCTGCAATCCCTTCTCCTCGTTCTATATTCCCCCACAAGCTTCTCTTTCCACTTACTCTGATCTTGGGCATAAAGGCCTGAACTCCTCTTTTAGTGGAGGGGCGATTTTGCTTCTTGTCGGGATCTAAACCCTCTTCAAGAAAGGATAAGTACTCTGTGAAACATTAAGGAGCATCTCATGGTTCATCAGGGGTGATAGTGGCATGGCTCAATGATTTTGTTTCTACCAAATGCAGTTGGGAAATTTTGGTTCTACTTCATCATGAATGCCAGTAAGGACATTGTTTTGGGAGACTTTGAGGAATGTTTTGTAACAAAATAACAAGTGATATTATAAGCTTATGATAGGTGTCTCCTATGGCTTGAAGCTTGTTTCTCCCTTGTTTCTATAAAAGGGAAATCAACGCCATGAGACAGAGGTCGAGAAATTTGGTCCAGAAAGCTTGGATTCAAATCCTTGGTAATGTACAATAGGTTTAGGTTAAATTAGTAGGTTGTAATAGGATAGAGAAAATAAAATGGGTTTTATGTCTTAGTTTGTTGCAGGTTCTTGAAAGAGTTAGATGTAATGTAACTTGTCACAAAAAATAGCTTATGAAATGAATGAAAATATTGTTTGAATTCATTTTCTCCAATGTATAACTCTGTTATGTTTCTCAATGAGTAAGATCAAGGGTTTTTGTCATTTGTTGCATTGTTGTGATGCATGTTTCTTCTATCTTACGCTCTGACCTAAGGGGTCGGTTAAACTAGTTAGATAGGATTTGCAGGCTAATAGGGCTTATATAGGGATTTTGATAAGTATTCAGGGTTGGAATAGATAGATGAGATACATTGTAAGGCAATTCTATCTCAAGATCTTTGGCTATTAGATTAAGGTTTATGTTGCATATTTATCTTTGCATTCTGGAATTTCAGTTGCCAATGGATAAGAAACTGATCTTTGCTTCCAACCATTTTTCTATGACATTTATTTACTCATAACTCATCGACAACTTACTATAGCTATGATAATATCAGAATATCCTTTCATTTTATGTGCATGATGTTGTTTGTCAAAATGTGCATTTTGGGGAACCAACACATACTATATCCTTATCTTTTGTTAATGCAAACCCATCTGGTTGTTCAATATACACCTCTTCTTCAAGAATGCCATTCAAAAAAATTGACTTAACATCCATTTGATAAACTTTGAAACCTTTAAAAGCTGCAAATGCAAGTAGCATTCTAACTCCTTCAAGCCTCGTAACTGGTGCAAAGGTCTCTCCATAATCTTCACCTTCTTTTTATGCATACCCTTTGCAAACTAGTCTTGCCTTATTTCTAACAACTTCACCATCTTCATCCAGCTTGTTTCTAGATACCCACTTTGTTCCAATCATATTTTTATCTTTAGGTCTAGGAACAAGTGACCAAATGTTTTTTTTCTCAATCTGATCAAGCTCTTCATTCATTGCCTTTATCTAATCATCATCTTTAAGAGCTTCTCTCATTGTCTTCGGTTCAACTGTGGAAATCAGACAAGAGCTTTCTCTAATTTTTCTTCTATTCTCTACTCCAACATTCTTGTCACCTATTATCTGGTCTTCAGAATGATTTAACATTACATACCTAGGTATAACCTATTTCGGCACAATAACCTCTTCTTGTTCTTCATCTTCTTCATCTTCTACCGGTTGAGCATCTTCATCTGCACTGTTCTTCTCAACATCTTTCCACACTTCTAGTTCAATAATCACAAGTTTTTGTTCATCATCTGCTAGATCAGATTTGTTGGTATCATTAGATTCATTAGATTATTCATCATATTTCACATTGATGCTTTCCACAATATTCTTTATCCTTTTGTTAAAACACTTGAATTCTTTTCTCTTCGTAGAGTAGCCAAGGAATGTTCCTTCATCACTTTTAGGGTCAAATTTACTAGTATAATCATCTCTCTTTATAAAACATCTCCTGTCAAAAAATTTGAAATAACTAACACTAGGAGTTCTACCATACCATAACTCATAAGGTGTCTTGTCATTACCTTTCTTCACTAGTACCCAGTTCAATGTGTACACTACAGTGTTGATTGCTTCTCTCCAAAACATCTTAGGTATATCTCCCTGTATCAACATAGTCTTTGCTGCTTCAACAATGGTATGATTTCTCCTTTCTGCAATTCCATTCTATTGTGGTGTCCTTGAAATAGATAACTACCTCTTTATTTCATTTTCATCACAATATCTCACAAACTCATCTGATGTAAACTCTCCACACTGGTCAGATCTTAGGCACTTAAGATTATTACCGGTTTCCTTTTCTACTAAGGCCTTGAATGCCTTGAAATTGCTAAAAGCTTTTGACTTTTCCTTTAGAAAAGTAACCCACATCATCCTTGAAAAATCATCAGTAAATAACATGAAATACTTGTCACCATAAAAAATTCTATTCCTCATAGGACCATATAAGTCAGCGTGCACCAAATCTAGAATATGCTCTAAAGAAAAATATTTTCTCTTAAAAGAAGATGTAGTCATCTTACCCAACTGACATTCTTTACACATCATATTGTCCACTTTAACAATTTGTGGTATACCTCTAGCCATATTTGACTTGCTAATCTTAACCACATTATCAAAGTTCACATGAAAAACCTTCTATGCCATAACCAACTATCTTCAACCTTAGCAACCAAACAACTGTTTACACTAGCATTCAGATGGAATAAGTTACCTTTAGTTTGCTTACCAGTAGCAATCAGTTCTCCTTTGCATCCTAAGATCCTACACACTCCATTCTTAAACTCAAGGTGATAACCTTTGTCATTCAACTGACCAACACTCAACAAGTTATGTTTCAAACCTTCAACCCAATATACATCATCAACATTACTTTTACCATTCAAAGAGATAGAACCTTTACCTTCTACCATACAAGGTGAATTGTTCCCAAATCTTACTACACCGCCATAAAATTCTTCAAGAGAAATAAACTTGTTCTTATCATCGGTCATGTGGTGTGAGCAACCACTGTCAATAATCCATTAATCACTGTAGTCAATGTGAGATACTAAATCCTTCTTATCAGATATATCTTCCTTAACAACAACCAAAACAATCTCCTTATTGTCTTCATCCTCAGATTCTTCATTAGTAGCACCTTCATCCATTGCAACATAACACTTCCTTTTCCCTTATATTTTCCAAACTTTTCCTATTAATCACTATTAGGATAGTTTGTAGCTATATGTCCTATCTTGTTACAAGAGAACCACTTAAGAGGTAGCTTGCCTTTTTACTTACCAGTGCCTCTAGGAAGTATTTTTGCTAATAGAGCTTCAAACTCGATCAGATTATCTTCATCATCCACATCAACTTTTCTACCACCATGATGACTTGACCTGCATTCATTACTATGACAAACATCTTTCCCATTTCTCACTAGTACACTAGATACAAATGCTTTGAAAGTAGATTCTATCTTAGGTACACTATTATCAAAACTATTCAAGTCAAAAGAAATGAGCTTACCAGTCAAAGAATCAACAATAACCTTTAACTAATTGACCTCAACTCTTGAATATCAGACACTCTAATGGCATAGGTAGGCAATAGGGTTCTAAGCATTTTACTCACCACAGTGTCTTCTTCAATAGTATCACCAACACTTTTGATTCCACCGACAAGTTCTTTTATCCTATGTCCATACTGAGTAATATTTTCTCCTTCCGTCATTCTCATATCATCAAACTTTCCTCTAAGGCTCTCTTCTTTATCCTTTTGAACATGCTTATCACCACCATAGATTAATTATAACTTCTCCCAAACTTCAAAAGTAGTTTCTAAACCATGGACATCAATATATTTAGTATCAAAAAGTGTACATACAATGGCTTCCAATGCTTGAATTCTTTCTTGCTTCTCCTTAAGTTGATCTGTTGTTAGAGGACCAGTAGGAGGTACATACATAGTAATAACATGCTGCCAAAAATGAACACCCATACCTTTGATGTAAATCTTCATTCTATCACTCCATATTATGTAGTTGTCCTTAGTGAATTTGGGACCCTCCTTCATCATCTTCGAATCTTTACCTCAAGCGGTTAAGCTTCATTACAAAGAGGACCTAATGCTCTGATACCAATTGTTATTGTGAGGATCTGGTTAATACTGAGAGGGGGGGGGGTGAATCAGTGATAATAATAAATTGTAATCTTTCACCAATATGAAAACACTTCACCAAAAATAGTTCATAACCAATACCGGTAGCTTATCAAACAGTCTCCAAAATATATTTACCAAACTAATACCGGTAGCTAATTAAGTGTTCAACATTAAGCAAATATAGTAAAGACATCAAATGAATAACTCAACAATCCATCCACAACTTGAACACATAGATTTTTCAGGTGGAAACCCAAATGGGAAAAACCACGGTGGGAATTGGTACCCACAAAATATTTGCACTCTTTTGGAATGCGATCTATTAAAGGCCTATCCTAGTTAGGAGCTTTACAATAATGCCTGGTTAAGAGCAGACCCTGTTAGGAGTCATCTGACGAAGGGATTTGAACCTCAGCCCTGTTAGGAGCTCTAGCCTATTAGGAGTAACCTCGCTAGAAGATTTAAACCCAAATTAATGAGCCACCCGGTTAAGGGATTTTAATGATGCTGCAACTATTAGGAAACAATAGATAGAAGATCTGATCAATGCACTCTTTGTTTGCTAATACAAATCCATTTCAACTCCAATTTGCTTCACTCATCCAGACATCTTAATCTGGTTCGTCACACTCTTCTTGTCTGATCACCGACACACTAAACCTTCTCAAACTCGACCTAAATACACTTTACAATTAGGTTGGTTACAAAACCCTAACTCATCAACAAGATATAATGAATTTACATCATAGATCATATCAGATCATTACAAATCATTACAAATCATTAAAAATCATTACAACAAATTTTAGGATAATTACAGTTGTTGAATGATCATAACTCATCACCGCACATCGATCTGATAAGCTATCAAACCCTTAACACATTTTGCTAAGCACTTCATTTCTTCCCAAGAAATTCGCTCCATGTACATGATTAAATGCAATCTTATCATCACACACGGTTTCTAACATGTCACCACTAAGTAATGAACATGATAAGATTCACCACCAAACCATAAATCATCACTGGTCAAAGATCTTGTTACTGGTTCTCAAACCTTGCATTGAATATACAAGAGTCAATTACAAACATGACTTCCAGTTCACAAAACATGATTTGGTTCCAGTCATAGACTCATTATGATGTCATAAGCATGCATTGCAAACTGCAACACTCAACTCAATACAGATCTGTACCACAACCATCTCCTTCACTGTTCCTGCTTACCAATTCACTGTCAACTTAGAAAACATTTCATTACCGGTTAGGCTTAGATAACTTAGATAGCTTAGATGATATACCAAACATAAACGAACATGGTTTCCATCAATGACACCATAAATAACTGATCATAAAGCATCATATCACAGTTATATCATCACCAACTGTCCTTTACCGGTACATCATCATCTCTATCAGTTATGCCAATATGTCGACACTTTCACCATATTATATTATATTATATTTATTAATTGGCTATTTGTACTTATCTTTTAGTTGTCATGAAAGTTGCTAAATGCAATTGTGACAACTTGTAAGATTTTTTTATTATTAAAAAAGTAAAAGCATGAAAAAAGGGAAAGTTAAAAAAAATCTTGGATAAAATAAGGAAGATAAGTTCACAAGCTGAAAGCGAATGTTTTCTATTTTTTGTGATTTGTGTCTAAATGGTTTTATAAACTATTTATGGATAAATTCATCAAATTTAATTATATTAATGGATTAACCACTGAAATCCAATCTAATTAAAAATGATCTATAATATCAATGAAAGTACAACATAAAAATTCAACAATAATAAATCAAAACATATAAAATCTTCCTGTTGAATTCAAGCATGTCACTTCCATTGTCCTTCTGATTCTTATGGTAGGATGGCTCTCAAAGTTGCGTTATGAAAGACCTGTAGAATGTTAGCACAATATTTTGAAGATAATGGTTGTCGAAATAGGAGAATTGATGCCAAATTTATAGATTCTATAGAGTTTGATTGGATGATTGAGATTCATTTGAGAATTGAATCGATCAATGATTGAGATTTCACATGACAAGTTAGTGGGAGAGAATTTCTCATGCTCACTAAATCTGATTGATAGATCAACTGGCTTGATTGAGAGATAATTGGTTTGATTGGGAGTTAGTTAGGATTGATTGCTCAGTTAGATAATTTTGATTAGATAGTTAATTGGACTGATTAAATAGATGACTGAATTGATTGATTTGTTAATTAAATTGATTGATTGGTTAGAAAAAAGGTTATTGAGAGTTAACTGGTTAGTCAGAAAAGGTTGATGGGGAGTATTGGACTTCAGTGACAATTAGAATTTTGGCATGTGTTGTAGGAAATTAGCATGAAATGCAATTTAATTTAAATTTTGATATTAAAAAATGCAAGTGAAATACAAATTAATAAGAAATGAATTAATTAGAATTTAGAAAAGTTTGAATTAATTGAAATGAGGAGAAATTAAATTAAATAAATTTATGTAATTTATTTAATTTGGAGGACATAATCAGATAGTTAAATAATTTTAAAGCAATTATTCAATTATGGGAAAATAGAAATCAAACTTAATTAAATAATAAAAATAATTTAATTAAGGTGAAAAATCATAATTAATTAAATAATAAAGTTATTTAATTAATTATAGAGAGGAAAGGTTAATTGAATAAATGATTTGAATGAAATTGAATAATTAGTTTATGATGAAAAGGATGAATATTAATTTAGAAGAATAAAATTATATTAATTAAATAATTCAACATTATTTAATTAATATAGAAGAATAATTAGTGATATTAGTAATGGGACAATTTTAAGTGTCTATAGAAATCATTTGTAATTTATGGTTTCTCTCATGCCTATATATTTAGTGCTTGAGTTAGCATGTGTTATTCAAAGGTTTTTGAAGCAATGAAGTATTGCAACAATTCAAAGAGAAGTTGTATTGATGTAACTAATTTAAAGGATTAATACAAGTCTTGAATCTCTTTGGGGGTGAGTTTTTTCTCTTGAAAGGGTTTCTCCATGTAATTCTTGAGTAATGGTTTGCATGTTGGCATTTGACTAAACCGGTAAAGACTATTGGTGATATACAACTGGTAAATGATTGATAGGTGAATGTGATGAAGAGATTGAGATTAATGTTTGATGACTAAGTCTTGTGTTGTCATTGATGGCAACAATGCTTTTGTGGTCATCTAAGTCTTGGAAGCCAACCAGTAAGGTCTAACTGGTACATAAGCCAGTTTAGCAGAGAACCGATAATTAGGATCTCAACCAATAAACTATGAACAGAGTTGCATTTTGACAACCGGTACAGGCGATTCATGAAGAGTTGGATGATGTGGTTTTACAACGATGATGGAGATAGGTATTTGGAGCTATGTTCATAACTGTACTGGTAGATTTAACTGGACAAGTGAGATTTGATGTACAGAGTAGACATTCTGATGAACACTCAACCAGTAGTTATATAGTCACTTAAATCGGTAAAACAGAACAAGTTTTGATTTGTTATGTTGGTGGCCGACATAAGTTTGACGTGTAATATTATTTTGTCTAGATTATTTGAACCTAGGAAATTGTTCCAAGGTTGTAGCTGACTAAAATTGATGTTTATAAAAAGTGTGATGAGGTATCAAGTTGATGTGTGTATGAATGTGTATGTGTGAGATCAAAGGCGAATTAGGCAAAGTTGATTGTGTGGTGTTTTGCAAAGCTTTGCATTGATGTATTATTTAGGTTTTGAGGATCTAAAGCAGATCTTATCAGACACAGAGGTGTTATATGAAGATCATTTGACTGTTGTTTCTTTAACAATTTGCAGCAGTAAAATCCCCTAACCAGGTAGGTCCTAACATGCCTTAATTTGTAAATCCCCTAATAGGGTAGCTCTATATTAGAGTGTTAAATCCTCTTGTGAGGTTGATCCTAATAGGTCATAGCTCCTAACATGGCTTATCATTTAAATCCCTTAAATGGGTGACTCCTAACCGAGTCTACTCCTAACAGGGCATATTTGTAAGACCTTAATCGGTCAAGATTTTTATTCTGTAGATAGTGAATCTTGTGGGTATTAAATCCCACCGTGGTTTTTCCCTTTTAGGTTTCCACATATAATCTCTTATGTTATGTGGAATTTGTTTTATTGGGCATTAGCTTATGTGGTGATATTCCTCTTATGCTTGATAAGTTTTAAGTTGTTTAAGTTGGTGATCAAAGTCATATTGTTTTTGTTTGCATTGATTCACCCCCCCCCTCAGTGC
This sequence comes from Cryptomeria japonica, assembly GCF_030272615.1. Classification (NCBI taxonomy): domain Eukaryota; kingdom Viridiplantae; phylum Streptophyta; class Pinopsida; order Cupressales; family Cupressaceae; genus Cryptomeria; species Cryptomeria japonica. Next base: position 309,908,781 of record NC_081412.1, on the reverse strand, counting down.
CTTATAAGTTTATCAGTTGGTATCAAAGCCAACCTTATTTGAGTCTTAACTGCTTGAGAAGGACTCCTAAGGAAGACATGGGGGATATGAGTTATAGAGAGATGTCTCATAAACTTTCAAAAACTAAGGAAGCCCTAGAAACATTGAGAGGCAAGTATAAAACTTCACTTGCTAAGAGAAGAGAGCTAACTGAACAACTATTGGAAGATTCTGAGAGAAGTTATTTTGATGAAGCAAACATAGGCTCACTGGTTGATGAGATGGAGAAAATGAATGATGAGAAGACTAACTTGAGAAGAGAGCTAGAAGCTCTAACTATCCAGATGAGTCAAGAACTTGAAGAAAGGAGGGCATCACAAGATAAAATCAAAGAGAAAAAACATGAGATCTTCAAGATAAATTAGGAAAATGACACTCTATATGCACATTGGCACGAGGAAAAAGAAGAAAAAGAAGAGATAAAGGAAGAACTAGATATGGAAATGTCTCTTAGAGAGAGTCTCATGAAAAGGAATGAAGACCTTACAAAAGAACTTGTTGATGCTAATGAGAAGCTTGCAAAGTTTAACAAAATTTCTACAATGCTTGATGAACATATCCAATCTCAAAGGATGAATGGTGATACAACTGGATTGGGTTACAACACATTTGAGAAAGGTGAGTCTTTTGGTACTAAGGATAACATGAATGAAGGTAAACTTGCTCCTAAGACTTAGAAACCCATTGGTAAGAAATCCTATAAGCCTATTTGTTTCAATTGTCATAAGCAATGACATACTGCTAATGTTTGTAGAACAAGATTTGATGTTGCTAATGGTTATAGACCCAATGCTTATCAATGATATAAGCCTAGAACCTTTAATGGTTATTGTTTCATTTGCAACATGCATGGACATAGAGCTATTGAGTGCAAGTATGGAGAAAATAATCCTACTCCTCACATGAGTCAGAAGTCTGGTGGTGGTTTGCAAAGAACCTTTGATGACCAGAGAAGTCTTAACTAGCAAATACTCTATGCTAACCGGTCTAGTCCCTATGAGATGGAAAAGAGGATGAATGTGGTTTGTACAATCTGTCATAACTATGGTCATGTAGCTATGAACTACAAAAGAAGGACTGGTAGAGGCAATGTTGGACCTTGGAGAGCATCTATTATGGCTTGTTATCATTGTCATAAACCGGGACATATTGCAAAGTTTTGCAGAGCAAAGGTGAATCAATCTGCTAACTGAAGAGGGAAGATGAAAGTTGATGTGGAGAAGAATAGAGCTGAGATGAACAAAATTTGGAAAAAGAAGGATGATGAGATAACTGAAGTCAAACCATATGAAGATCCTATTTCTTCACCTAGTGTGGAGAAACCTTCACTAAAAAACTAAGTTGTTTAAAATCTTAGGGGGAACTTAATGTTAGGTCCATTTCAGAACCACCTGAAGGACCATGAGGTATGTTGAATCTGCATACTTTGATGTATTATGATGCTAAGAAGTGATTATGTGATCAAATCGGTAGGTTTGATGTGTTATGTGAACCGGTATTGTGTTATAAGACATTTTAGGGTTTTACCAGTAATGACATTTAATGTGGTAGATAATTGGCAAATAAAAGGAACTTTTTGAATGTTATTTGTCACATTGCATGCTTGAGAGCACACGGAGAGCGAGCAGAGAAGAGTTTGTGTTTGCAATATTTAACTTGTTTAACAGAGATTGAAGTGTTTTGGTGTGATCTGCGATCGGGAATCGATGAAGAAATTTTGTTGGTGTTTGGAACCCTAGTGTAGAAGTGGTAAAAGGTATTTATCCAGATATCTTATTATCTGCTTATCTTTCTGAATCATTGAAGATGGACACCGTACATTTAGTTGATGTTACCGATAGACCCCGTCCTGAATTTAAGAGGCACTCGTTTAAATCTGAGGAAACTGATCCCACTGGAGCCCTATCTTGAGTTCCTTATGGTGTCTTACATGTTGAAGATATTAGATCTTTCTATCATTGCAAACTAGAGGATCTTGGTGTTGCCACTATTTTTTATCAGTATAAAGCATTGTGTGATAAGAATGGTGTAATAAAGGAACAATTCAAAAGGGTTACCAAGAAAGGGTTTCACCATGCCCTAAATTTCATTAATGATTTTGATGACTAACTTGTGAGATATGTGCTTAGCAGGATTCATGACTAGTTTATGTGGCTTGACTGACAACATAAAATTTCTAAGGAAGCTATTCACGTAGTCACAAGATTTTGTGCCACCAACAAGGTTCCAGTTTTGAGATCCATTCCTAAGAATGATGTAGAAAAGTTAACAAGATCTAAATAGGATCGAACAAAAATGACGGTAAATAATATCAATGATTTGACATCAAAGTATGCTTCTATGGTGATCGGTTACTGGATCTATTATTCTAGCAGGATGAACAACATCCCTGTTGCTGCTATTCACACTAGTAAGGCCTTCCCCAAACCAAGCTTGATTAACTTAGTTGACCATGTTTGACCTTATTAATAAATACTATATAATACAATAGAATGGACTATGTTAGACCGATAGATTTGTGAGAAAAGAAATTGAACCCAGTTATAGAGTTATTTCATCTGGTGGTGTATATTTTGATGTATTATGAATTGAAAACCTAAAAGATCCACTGATTGGATAATCTTGATTTGACGTATGTTAGCTATATCTGGATTTAGAACTTATCAGATTCCATGATTTGGATAACATTGATGTAGGATTGATGCTTCATTTATATGCTTTATGATATAGGACTCCACATGATTCTAGAATAGGATGAATTTGAGATAGTGTATGTCATTATTGGAATTGCAGGACTTTACTATGATGATAGAAATAGAATGCATGTTTTATGTATGGAGTAAAATTATGAGAATTGTGATAATTGCTTATGTGGATTTATTTGGATATAAGATGTATTGGTTTGTGTAAGTGTATATTGTATGCAGAGTGTTTGATGTGTATTTTTATTCATGTGCTTTATATTATATGAGGTTATTCAAAATTACTAATGTGTGATTGAGTTGCGCAAGAAAAGTTATCCATGTGACCATGGAAATATTATGGAGAACCAAACCTAGACCTATGTGCATTCGTAAAACCATGGTTTGTCTATTTGGAGAGACAACACCCCGTTTGTATCATATTTTATTCGTGAAAATGATTGTTGCCTGAATGTTAAATTGAATTTTGTTTATTTGTGTAAATCCAACAAGAGACAAGATTTCATGTATAATTTTGTAAAAGTATTTTCTTTGTGTCACTTGACATATGTTTTGATTTATGTTGAGTTTTTAAATTTGTCTCTTGGAGGGAGTTGTTTAACTATAGTTTTTTCTCAATTAATTTCATATGATTCCATATATGTCTTGGGTAAAGAATCTTTGGGATGGTCAACTTAGGTTTGACCCGAAAATAAACTTCAGAGGGGTTTAAAAAGGGTTAAATGGACTCCTAGGGGTAGTTTATTAGGGTTTCCTAAAGCCCATAAGGTATACCTAAGGGTTAGGAGAAATTTTAGGCATGTTTCTACTCCCATGTGACCATTTAGACACCCTAAAAAGTGACTTTTCTAGGTTGTGCGAAAATTGAAATTAGAAGGCTTGAACTAAGTTGTAAACCTTCCTTTTCGAATGAGAGTTCCCTTTCCCATTTTACCTTACCTTCCTTTTGAGTTTTTAGAAACTTGTGAGAACTCTCACAAAGGGTTTCTCAAGCAAGAATTAGAAAATTAGTGGGTAATCACCCACTCTTCATTTTTGGAGACAAAAGAATTTTTGAAAAGAAAAAAGATAGATTTGGGATTGAGAATTTGGCTAAGGCTAGAAAGAAAAGACTTGTGGAATTGGGCTGCTCATCCTCAACAAAACTAGCATACCTTTGGGCAGTTTAAGGTTGGTTCTACCTTTCTTGTAATATTTTCTTATTGCATGTTGTTTTGAAAGAAATGCTTGTGTAAAAGACTAGTGTTCTTGCATGTAATTCTTGAAAATTTATTTGGTGTTTGGTGCTTATGCAATGTATGTGTTTTGGGAGTAATCAAGACCTCCTACTCTTGGGAGAGAGGATGGTCTTGTGGGTGGTAGAAGTGACAACCCTCGAGTGAGAGGCTCTCGTTATGAGAGTGATCACAAGGGATTTTATGTGACCCTTGCTACATGGCTTGTTTATGCATTGGGGGTCATAAGGAGGGAAGTAAGGCATGGATGCCTTGGGGAGCATAAGGAATATGGGGTTGTTATACTTGATGTATTTGGTTTTCCATGAGGTGGCTATATGTTTTACCATACTTGCAGTCTCCTCGGGGTACTTGGTCCACTACCACCCTTGAAAAGACATCACAATGTGTGGTGCAATGTAGCTTGGGTTGGGATTGTGTTTGAGATTTTGTTTTTTCTTGTCCTTTGTGTTTGCATGTGTGTTACCTATCTAGGGCTTGGTTCTCTGAGCTCGGGGGTGGCTATTGGTTAGCCTAGGCTGGGAGGTGAGCACTCCATGGTCATAGCCTATGAATTATTTGTAGGTTATTGGAAGAAAGGAAAAGGACACGTAGAAGTTGCTGGATTTATTTGTCACAAAAAAAAAAGATTTGGAGATGGAAAATAATGTTTTTTTTTAAAGTTGCAGTAATGTAAAGGGAAGCTATGCTGTATTTATTTTCAAAAAGAAATGTTACTATTAGTTTTAAGGTCCTCATTTAAAAGAAATGAGAGGTCCTCTGTAAGAGTTGACTTTATTATGTTTTAAATATACCTTAAGGAAATACGTGTTTTATTAAGTATTATTTGGTTGCAAAAAAAAAAAAATGAAATATTTATGTGGAGTATTACGTTTGTATTGTTCCTAAAAGTTTAATGATTGCATGCATGTCACTTGAAAATTAAGTGTTTAGTTTATTTCCTCATGCATGTCTCTAAGTTTAATTCTAATAATGTAGGATAATGCAGTTACTGAATACATCTTATTAGACTCTGTCATTTATATAGTTGCTATTTAGATTTATTGAAAAATCTGTTATTTTGTTAATTTGCAGAAAATAAAACCTAGAGTTAAATAGTCTATTAAATTTAGAGAATATTCTGTTTATATAGTTGCTGTTTAACTTTTTAAGGAATGCTATCAATCATTTAATTGCAGGAAATAAATCTAAGGATTAAGAAAACTATCTGATTTTATTTTTAGCTGCTTGGCATTTAAGAAATTAAAAAAAATAAATATATACTTTGATTTAAATCCGATGACTATAACTTATCTGTTGAAAAATGTTTCAAAATAGCAGTATCATTATATACTTACAAAAAAAAGAAAAAACCTTGATCCGATATGCAATTAAAATATATTTATTTATATATGTACATATTTAATATATATTAAAAGATATATATATATATATATATAATTTATTATATTTTTAATAAACAAAAAAAATTTAATTAACAAACTTAAAAAAAATAAAAAATACTTGATTTGGGGGGGCGGGGGTCGGCCCAGTCCGAAGCCACTGTGCAATGCACAGTGGATGGCGGGCCGACCACTGTGTAATGCATAGTGGGTCGGCGGACCGAGCACTATGCAGTGCACAGTGGTCGGTAGGCCGAACACTGTGTAGTGGACAGTGGCTCGGCCAGACCGAACACTGTGCATTGCACAGTGGGCGGCCTTGGCCGTGCCGCTCACTGTCGCCCTCTCAGAACTCCGCCCTCAACCGCCTTCCTCCGCCATTTGCCATGGTCGCCACCCATTCGGTCCCACACAGTCCTGGATCAAAGCAAGAAAAAAAAAGAAAAAAAAACCCTAGCTCGGGTAGGGCTAGGGTAAAAATGTGTTGATGAAAATAAAAATAAAAATAAAAATAAGGAGAGCCTTATTTTATAATAAAAAAAAGGGTTAGGGTTTGCATGGGCAATACCCTAGGGAATATAATATATATTATTATATATATATGTATATATATTGTATTTTATATATATATATATAAAATTATATATATATAATTATATAGGTGGAGATGTTTATGAAATAAATATTAATGAGGTTAATATTTTTTATTTTTTAAACTTAATAATATTGAGATGTTATGAATTAAATTTTAATGCAGTTAATATTTAATTGTGAATCTAAATGGGTTGAGATATTTATAAATTGAAATTTGTGGAATTATTATTAAATTTTAATTAAATAAATTTAGATGTTTGAAATTAAACAGCTAGGGAATTTAAATTCTAAATGTAACTTAATGGGCAAAAGGGTTTAATTTTTAACTCTCCTAGACGTAGATGCATGTGACTAAACTCTATAGGAAGATATGCATTTGCAATTATGATCGACCCTTTAGTTGACTTATTTTAATTTACTATTTAATTATTGTTAAGTAAATTAAAGACACTCATAAAACTATTCAATTAGAACTCCGCTATTATTTAAATTAATTTTGATTACTTGAGCTAGTTAACTCTAAACATAGTTAAGACAAGACATGTTATCGTACTTTATTTTTGTCAATTTAATGATTAAAGATGTGATTTAAAAAAAAAAATTTATCTCGTTCTTGCCCTAAATTCTGGGCATGATATTTTGGTATCAGAGCCCTAGGTTCATACACTGGTGAACATGGGCTATATTCATAACTTAGTTGAAAACAAACTATGGTTTGAAGTATAACACCTAGGTGGAAAACTTGCAAAAATAACAAAGTGAAACGTAAGTGAAAATTCTTGTAAATCCATAGATCAACATATATCAATTCAAGTGGTTCCAAGGGTCACTAAAAGCCTTGAAATTTAAACCTAAATGCAATAATTGCCCTAATCAAATCAAGTACAAGGAGTTAAATTCTATAATGAAACGCATCTGATGGTAACTAAAAGAATGCCATCCATCGAGATATGTTCTTGACATGGGAAGACAAGCAAGATAGTTAGACCTTCGATGAAGGCACCATAAACAAGATAAATAAGACTGAGACAGTTCAAGTTAAGTTTTAAGCTATGTGAAATTATGATGGTTAAAAAGATCAAGGCCGTCATTGGAGACATAAATGAGGAAGAATTAAAAGGAACTCTTGCGAATCTCAGATAGAAGCATTAACCTATCCTAATGACTAGGTACCTTAAGAATGTGGTCATGCTAGAGTTCTTATTAAGAGCATTTGTTAGACAATTTTTTTGTAGTAATGCAGTGAAGCTAGAATAGGATAGCCCTGAAGATTAGAATTAAAGTGATGAATGACAATCTCCTTGATTAGAAAACCCTAGTAATACTATAGATGAGTTAGATAAAGAGAAAAGAGGCATGAACTTCTTGGGTAAAAACACGTATTTACAATAAACCCTAAGTTCATCCATGGTTATATAATTGGGGAAACAAGCAAGTAAAACCTCAACTAGTTCCTTTATGGGAAGATAATTTTGGAGAAAGTAAATAATGGAAGAGAGAGTAGAGTTGATTTAGGAATCATACAAAAATCCCCATTGAAATGCAAGGAGTGTAATAGTATTAGGATCCCATAATCTAGAAATGTGTAACTAGTTTTCGTTTAGAAACTAAGAAGAAAAGTGCAACCCAATCATGGTTAGCTGCTAGGTACAAGACAATATGTAACACCATTGATCTACTAGGCACAATCGAAGAAGATTTGCAAATTTTGGCACTCAAGTGTGAAAGCATGCGAAAACATTAAGTATGGATGAAGCAACATGCGGATGGGAATGGCTTATGGAAAGATTGTATAACAATAATATAATACTAAAGTTTTAAGGAGAATTAGTTGGCAGTATAAAATAATTTATGAGAACATTGATAAGGAGCTGAATTATGTGGTTAGCTAAGGGAGAACTTAGAAATTATGGGAGTCTTAAGACATTGGTAATTGTTGGACATCATTATGTTATACCATAATAGGGGGACTAGATATTAGGATGGTAAGATGGTTTATTTAGATCAAAGAGATCGAAGGATGTGATATACCGGAAATGGGCTAGTAAGTAAATATAAATAAGTAATAAGGAATGAGATAACTTTCCTTTTACTAAATTTTAATTAAAAGGATGGGTGTTGGCCACTTTTCGAGTGCACACCCCCTTGATTTCATAGTTGCATAAGTGAAGTAAGAGAGAATAAGTCCACTCTCTGAGTTGTTTGAATTATGTCATGAAATGTATGGGTAGAAATTGTTGTCAACCATTAACGACGTTACTTAACAATAATTCCACCCTAAATGGCTCTTAACCATAAGTGTTGGTAATTTGGCAACAAGCTCCTACCTAATGAAGGCAAGTGAATGTTAGAGGCGAAAATATAAGGAGCTAGCATAAGGTGCTAAGAAAAAAAATGATGTCCCTAGTAAAATTATATGATTACATTATACAAATCCTAAGTGGCTCTAAGAAAACAAGTGTCAAATTTGTACCGAACTATCAACCGAGTGTGTAAGATATGAAAGTGTCGATACTTGAGCTACCATGTAACATTGGATCAAGGTTTAGCATATTAAGATAAGTAATGGAAGTCCAAGAAGAATGGACAGAGAATGGTAGAGTTAGGGAAATCACCTGTTAGATATAATTAAGGATATTAATAACACTAAATAGATAGCGGATTATATCGGAAAGTGTTGCTGGTAATAGTAAGCACATGAAGATTAAAATGGAACATGATCTATAAAAAATGATTGCGATCTCTTGTGTATAAGAAATTATTTCATAAATCAATAAAGGATTATAAAGAATCTAAGAACCTTAAGAGTCTAATAATCACTTCCTAACACACTCATGACACATGATCTTGGGTGATGTGTTGCGGTTACTCCCTATAGCATGGCTAGAATGGTCATCTTGTTTCGAGTTTGATTCAACATTATTTTTTATTTTCTTTGAATAGCATTTTGCAACCTAGGGGCTAGTACTTTCTTTTTATTTTATTATTTTATTTTTTATGATGAGAGGACCACTAAATTTATGTTCTTTTTATTTTGAGCTATGGCACTTGCCATGTTTCCAGTTTGGTATCTTTCAATTGCCGACATTTTTCTTTTTTATTGGACTTGGCAGAAGTAACTTATATTTTTGATCTTGTAAAGAGTCAAGTGGTCATTTTGATGTTCAACATAACTAGCCCTAGTGATGTGATTTGTGTAATATCTATCATGTTCGTTGAACCGTTGATAGTGTGTCAAGGGAGGATACTGCAAGGAGTGAAATTAGGCACAAAGAATTAACAAAGAATATATTTTATCAAATCAAGATAAAGGAAGGAAGATCCTCCTAAATAAAATTAATTGCGAGTAACCTGAAGGAGAAAAATTTATAACAATAGTGTGATCTAGACCTAATGAATTGTGAAAGTAGTGATTGTCGGCTGGTAAATTTAGCATGTGTATAGAGATGATTGCGTGGATGATGTCTAAAACAAGATTTAATAATTTCCATCACTCCCTTGGAATGGGATTGTTATGTACCTTAATGTTTGGGAATTACGAATAATGTACCTTATGACACTTAAACCTCGGTGCCTAGAAATATAAAAACATTTTAATCCCTAGTGGTAGAAAACTACCCTATATAAGGGCGGAATTGAAGAACCTAAATTTGATTTTTCCTTGTCACCTAAGAAAGTTGGAAGAAATTATGCACCTAGGATGGTTTAGCAAATAGTTTATTAACACCCTAATGAGGTGCCTAGTTGTAGAGTAAGTAGATTCATTGTGGATAAGTGTGATGTCAATTTTCTTAAGTAACATGCTTGGATGAGAATACAGTAGGATAAACATGCTTTTAAACAAATTCTAAACAAAGTAGGACTCCTAGAAATTCAATATGTGTAACCTTGATTGTGGAAGTTGATGTGTGTTATTGATATAGTTTGGATGGCGCATTAATGTAAGTTGTTGGAAGACAGAATTTTGTAAACACCTACCTGTGATTTAAGGGAAATGTAATAAAAATACTAAGAATTTAACCTTGTGCAGATAGTAAGTTAATTACAAAAATAAGTTTATTTTGGTATTTCAACCTTCTAGTAGGCAAGATAAGATTTTGAGTAACTCTTTGAAATTGTGGGAAATGTTATGTCCCTACTTCGTAATTCTACTCATGTGACTTCCAGGAGTAAGTTGAACTCTAGGGGAGGAGGATGTAAGGCCTTCCCCAAACCAAGCTTGATTAACTTAGTTGACCATGTTTGACCCTATTAATAAATGCTATATAATACAATAGAATGGACTATGTTAGACCGATAGATTTGTGAGAAAAGAAATTGAACCAAGTTATAGAGTTATTTCACCTGGTGGTGTATATTTTGATGTATTATGAATTGAAAACCTAAAAGATCCACTGATTGGATAATCTTGATCTGACGTATGTCAGCTATATCTGGATTTAGAACTTATCAGATTCCATGATTTGGATAACATTGATGTAGGATCGATGCTTCATTTATATGCTTTATGATATAGGACTCCACATGATTCTAGAATAGGATGAATTTGAGATAGTGTATATCATTATTGGAATTGCAGGACTTTACTATGATGATAGAAATAGAATGCATGTTTTATGTATGGAGTAAAATTATGAGAATTGTGATAATTGCTTATGTGGATTTATTTGGATATAAGATGTATTGGTTTGTGTAAGTGTATATTGTATGCAGAGTGTTTGATGTGTATTTTTATTCATGTGCTTTATATTATATGAGGTTATTCGAAATTACTAATGTGTGATTGAGTTGCGCAGGAAAAGTTATCCATGTGACCATGGAAATATTATGGAGAACCAAACCTAGACCTATGTGCATTCGTAAAACCATGGTTTGTCTATTTGGAGAGACAACACCCTGTTTGTATCGTATTTTATTCGTGAAAGTGATTGTTGCTTGAAAGTTAAATTGAATTTTGTTTATTTGTGTAAATCCAACAAGAGACAAGATTTCATGTATAATTTTGTAAAAGTATTTTCTTTGTGTCACTTGACACATGTTTTGATTTATGTTGAGTTTTTAAATTTGTCTCTTGGAGGGAGTTGTTTAACTATAGCTTTTTCTCAATTAATTTAATATGATTCCATATATGCCTTGGGTAAAGAATCTTTGGGATGGTCAACGTAGGTTTGACCCGAAAATAAACTTCAGAGGGGTTTAAAAAGGGTTAAATGGACTCCTAGGGGTAGTTTATTAGGGTTTCCTAAAGCCCATAAGGTATACCTAAGGGTTAGGAGAAATTTTAGGCATGTTTCTACTCCCATGTGACCATTTAGACACCCTAAAAAGTGACTTTTCTAGGTTGTGCGAAAATTGAAATTAGAAGGCTTGAACTAAGTTGTAAACCTTCCTTTTCGAATGAGAGTTCCCTTTCCCATTTTACCTTACCTTCCTTTTGAGTTTTTAGAAACTTGTGAGAACTCTCACAAAGGGCTTCTTAAGCAAGAATTAGAAAATTAGTGGGTAATCACCCACTCTCCATTTTTGGAGACAAAAGAATTTTTGAAAAGAAAAAAGATAGATTTGGGATTGAGAATTTGGCTAATGGTAGAAAGAAAAGACTTGTGGAATTGGGCTGCTCATCCTCAACAAAACTAGCATACATTTGGGCAGTTTAAGGTTGGTTCTACCTTTCTTGTAATGTTTTCTTATTGCATGTTGTTTTGAAAGAAATGCTTGTGTAAAAGACTAGTTTTCTTGCATGTAATTCTTGGAAATTTATTTGGTGTTTGGTACTTATGCAATGTATGTGTTTTGGGAGTAATCAAGATCTCCTACTCTTGGGAGAGAGGATGGTCTTGTGGGTGGTAGAAGTGACAGCCCTCGAGTGAGAGGCTCTCGTTATGAGAGTGATCACAAGGGATTTTATGTGACCCTTGCTGCATGGCTTGTTTATGCATTGGGGGTCATAAGGAGGGAAATAAGGCATGGATGCCTTGGGGGGCATAAGGAATATGGGGTTGTTATACTTTATGTATTTGGTTTGCCATGAGGTGGCTATATGTTTTACCATACTTGCAGTCTCCCCAGGGTACTTGGTCCACTACCACCCTTGAAAAGACATCACAATGTGTGGTGCAGTGTAGCCTAGGTTGGGATTGTGTTTGAGATTATGTTTTTCCTTGTCCTTTGTGTTTGCATGTGTGTTACCTGTCTAGGGCTTGGTTCTCCGAGTTGGAGGGTGGTTACTGGTTAGCCTAGGCTGGGAGGTGAGCACTCCATGGTCATAGCCTATGAATTATTTGCAGGTTATTGGAAGAAAGGAAAAGGACACGTAGAAGTTGCTGGATTTATTTGTCATAGAAAAAAAAGATTTGGAGATGGAAAATTATATATTTTTTTAAAGTTGCAGTAATGTAAAGGGAAGCTATGCTGTATTTATTTTCGAAAAGAAATGTTACTATTAGTTTTAAGGTCCTCATTTAAAAGAAATGAGAGGTCCTCCATAAGAGTTGACTATATTGTGTTTTAAATATACCTTAAGAAAATACGTGTTTTATTAAGTATTATTTGGTTGCAAAAAAAAAAATGAAATATTTATGTGGAGTATTACATTTGTATTGTTCCTAAAAGTTTAATGATTGCTTGCATGTCACTTGAAAATTAAGTGTTTAGTTTATTTCCTCATGCATGTCTCTAAGTTTAATTCAAATAATCTAGGATAATGCAGATACTGAATACATCTTATTAGACTCTGTCATTTATATAGTTGCTGTTTAGATTTATTGAAAAATCTGTTATTCTGTTAATTTGCAGAAAATAAAACCTAGAGTTAAATAGTTTATTAAATTTAGAGAATATCCTGTTTATATAGTTGTTGTTTAACTTTTTAAGGAATGCTATCAATCATTTAATTGCAGGAAATAAATCGAAAGATTAAGAAAAGTATCTGATTTAATTTTTAGCTGCTTGGCATTTAAGAAATAAAAAAAAATATATACTTTGATTTAAATCCGATGACTATAACTTATCTGTTGAAAAATGTTTCAAAATAGCAGTATCATTATATACTTACAAAAAAAAAGAAAAAACCTTGATCCAATATGCAATTAAAATATATTTATTTATATATGTACATATATATATATATATATATAAATAATTTATTATATTTTTAATAAACAAAAAAAAAAATTAATTAACAAACTTAAAAAAAACAAAAAAAAAACTTGATTTGGGGCGGGGGGGGGTCGACATGGGCAATACCCTAGGGAATATAATATATATTATTATATATATGTATATATATTGTATAATTATATATATATAGATATCATATTATTATATTATCATATTAGTAATTATAATATATATATATATATATATATATATATATATATATATATATATATATATATATGTGGAGTTGTTTATGAAATAAATATTAATGAGGTTAATATTTTTTTTTTTTAAACTTAATAATATTGAGATGTTATGAATTAAATTTTAATGCAGTTAATATTTAATTGTGAATCTAAATGGGTTGAGATATTTATAAATTGAAATCTGTGGAATTATTATTAAATTTTAATTAAATAAATTTAGATGTTTGAAATTAAACAGCTAGGGAATTTAAATTCTAAATGTAACTTAATGGGCAAAAGGGTTTAATTTTTAACTCTCCTAGACGTAGATGCATGTGATTAAACTCTATAGGAATATATGCATTTGCAATTATGATCGACCCTTTAGTTGACTTAGTTTAATTTACGATTTAATTATTGTTAAGTAAATTAAAGACACTCATAAAACTATTCAATTAGAACTCTGCTATTATTTAAATTAATTTTGATTACTTGAGCTAGTTAACTATAAACATAGTTAAGACAAGACATGTTATCACACTTTATTTTTGTCAATTTAATGATTAAAGATGTGATTTAAATTTTTTTTTATCCCATTCTTGCCCTAAATTCTGGGCATGACAACACTGCCCACCAGATGATCAAAGAAGATGTTGACTATGAATTGTCAGAGGCATTAAGGAGTCAACTTGTACTAAACCTGGAAGCCATCAAGAAGGATAAGAGGTTAATGTTTAAATTTGGTCAATTAATCTTTGGTCTATTCTTTTATTTTCAGAAATGTTTCTCCCGTATTGGTGATATCCAATGGATAGATAACACTCCTACATTGATGCAGATGAAGTACAACATTAGAATGATTGGTAATTATTTTGACAAGATTGCATGATGATACTTTAAATATTTTTAGAATAAAATGCATACAAGGGAAAGGATACCAACAAAGGTTGTCAACTGGTATGAAAACACAATTTGTTTTATGGTTGATACAGATGCTTGCATGATGGAGGCAGTTGAGCCCCCGACTACATGGGTGATGCTCATGGGATATGAAGTAGACAAATATCTTTTGGTTGCATATGCTGATCATTTGCTTTCCCAACTGGTAGATACAATAGCAGAATGTTTTGGCACTTACAAGGATAAATCCTTTCAAGTGCTGTCAGAACTTAACCAACTGGTAATTGCAAAGAAGGTTAGAAAGGAAGTTGAAGCATTTGTAGAGCAAGAAGGATTCACAAAGGAAGCCATTTCTGAAGCAAGAGCAAAGCATTTTTCTCAACAGGCCAGAACATCAAGTGTCCCAACCGGTACCCCCACCACTATAAAGAAAAGAGATGGAAAGGAGAAAATTGCAGAAAAAACAAAACTAGCAGCTATTAAGAAGGAGAAACCAGTAGAAACAAAGAAGGAAAAACCTTCTAAGATTCAGTTTCAAAGGAAAGGTAAGATTATTGAACCTCCCACTGCACCAGTTAACAATGGTAAAAGGAAAAAACAACAAGCACGGAAATTGGTAGATACTAATGAGGAAGTGTCCGAGTTCGAAGGAGAAAATAAATCCCTAAGGGCCAGTGGAAAAAGTTCAAAGGGTGTTGGTACTTCTACTATGAAATCTTCAAGGAAATCGGTAACAAACTCACACCTCTTGAAAATTTAATGATAAACATTAAAGAGTATGGTTTATTGATTAGTGTGAAGAAACTGTATGATAAGTTTAATGAAGATGAACAAAGCCAGAGAGAAGATGCGATTGTTTATATGATGAATAAATACAACAAGGACCTAATTGAGTTGCAAGGGAAAATTCCAAATTCACTGTATAATATAATTGATGCTAGATGGTAGGCAACCATAAAACAAGATAGGGAATTCATTGAATGTTTTGAAAAATGTGCAACCTGAAGCTACTAAGGAAGAGCTAGATGAAATTCTTGCTAAGGAAAAGTCATCTTTCAGGTTAAAGAAAAGGTTGACAAGAATGTTAATCGGAGAGACCTAATCGGTCCATGAAGAGACTGAACAAATTTTGAAGAAGGTACTGGGTCTGATTCCAGATGAAGAGGAATAAGTTAAGTAAGTTGAATCGGAGAAGTTTGAGGTTAAAGATCTTCTTGATGGCTTTAAGATAACTGATTTTAAGGTTGATGAAATTGTGCTGGATAATCAACCGGTGAACACACAAACTGAACCTGAGATTATCCCTGATGATGATATCGATAATAATAATGATGATGCTGATGCTATTGACAATGTAAATATACAAGATATTGATGTTCAAATGTTTGAGCAAGATGAATAGGAATAGTGATAGGGAGAAAAGAAGGATGAGGAGCCACTAGTAGTAACTCAAACTATTGATACACAACCCCCACCGGTACAAGAAACTGCAAAGGATAAGGAAAATGAAAAGAAAGAGGAGAAGAAGATAGTGAAGACAAAACCTAAAGTGACACCTTTGTCACTTGATTCTAAGAAGAAAATTGTGGATGAAGATGACAATGATGCAATAAGTATTCAAGGACCCATTAATATGGATATGATGAGCTCAACCAAGTTGATGGAGATTGCAACTGCAATGCAATCCTAGGCCAAGAAGAAGAATATGAAAGAACAACAAAAGGAGGCATAAACAATAAGAAGTGTTGTTGATATTTTGTCAAGTCTCCTACCGGAGACTGATACTAATAAATGTTGGCCATTTGGAGGAATTGATAATGTGTTACATTGATGTTTTGTCATTGATGTCAACACTAGCTGTTTTGGCTGCTTTACTGGTATCCTTCTGGTCCTGGTAAGATGTTTGGTTTCTGGTTGGATTTTCTCTGGCATGATCCGGTATGATTTGGTATGTTTGGGTTATGGTATTGGCTTATTCATGGCACTTAGATTCATGTCCAATCAGTTGGTTTTGATTTGGTGATCAGATGCTATCCTATTTTGCCAGCAAGCTTGGTTTGTGGTTCCGACGAGGGTCTCACCGGCAGAGCTTTGTTGAAGATCTTTGATGATATGCATAAGTGGTGTTGGTGCAGATTCTGGTGGAGATTCAGGATGCTGATGGTGACCATGTTCGAGACTTAGTTGATTAGGATCATTGTTTTAATGTGTGTGGACCTAAATTGGGTCCAAATTTATCTAGGTTATGGACCGACTTAAACATGTGGATTGGACCTCTCGATGTGTTTCTGGGATATCTTATGGGTTGGATATTATTTGTTTGGTCTTAGGATGACATGTTTTGTAATTATGTAATTGGTTTATTGTCTATTGGTCGACTTGATTGTTTATGGTTGAGGGTTTGTATATATATGATGTAAGATCTCATTGTAGATCATGATCATGGGAAAGGGATATGGATGTAATGAGCGAATAATGTAATAATCATTCAAGTAGAGGATTTGGTCGATATTGGAGATCGAGTTGGGTTTATGTAAAAAAAATTAGTCCTTCGATATTGAGCTTAACCAGAATTTTACTCAGACATAGGAGATGTTATCTTTGCAGTTCATTCATTCTTCCAGATTGTAGTCTGGATTTCTATGTAGTCAGTGAGACTCCTTTTGTGATGAGTAGTGTGCTCTAGGTTATTGGCCTTCCTGCAAGTGCAGGCCCCTCAATTGTAATTCGCATACTTACTGCAAAAGTATTATCCAATTGTGAGTAGGCTTCCCACTGTGGTTTTTCCCTTTACCAACTTTTCCTCATACAAATCTTGGTGTCATGTGGATGGTATTTATTCTCTGATTGTTGTTTATGCTTAATTGTTTTATTTGCTATTTTGGTAATTGGTTTATGCATTCCAGAATTAATCTTTCAGTTTCTGGTATTAAAGTTTTAATTCTTTAATAGTTTGGTAATATGAGGCAATTGATTCACCCCCCTCTCTGTTATCTTCTGATTATTTGAACTATTTAACAATTGGTATTAAAACTTTGGTCCTCTCTGCAGAAGCTTAACCACTTGAGGAATATCCTATGGTGACTAACAGTTCAAGTTAATCTAGTTCATTTGGAGCTATCTTTCAAAGAGATATTCCTAGGTTTGATGGAACAAATTACAGATTATGGAAGATTCAGATGGAGACTCATCTGAGACGTCTTGTCAAGGAGATTTGGGAGATAAAAAATAATGGTGTTACACCTCATAATTCAAAATCTCGCAACCCTCCTCCGACAAACTTGGATAAGGAGCTTGAGAATGATTGTAGAGAAAGAGAAGCCCTCTTGTGTGCACTTTTTGATAAAAAAATAATGGGATTAACTGACAAATCATTTGCAAAGGCTATATGGGATAAGTTGGAGACTCTTAATGAAGGTGACCCTATAGTGAAGATTGCTAAACTTGATAGTTACCAAGTGAGATATGAAAACTTGAAGATGTAATAAGATGTTATGCCCAAACTTTTGGGCAAAAATGAAACAACAAATTTTTTTTTAAACAACATGAACTCACAACATATCCTACATTATAATAACTTCAATAGAGTTTTGTCTTAACTAGGATGGAAATAAAATTGTTTTCTAAGGTTGGATTAATTAACCAACTCGAACGAACGACTTTATTTGGTGGAGATTAATTAGTATCGCAGATTAGTTAGCTAGTTCAATTATCTTCATTAAGTTATCGCTAATTAAAAATGAGGGTTAATTGGTTATCTTAATGTATTTAAATCATTCCCGACCAAATAATGATAATGCTATTAATTAATTGATGCACACGTAAATTTATTATTTAAATCCAACCGATAAGGGTTTGAATTCCTATAATGCAATTTGCCAACTAAATCTGATATTAAGCTAAAGCTAGTTTTAATTTCCCTAAACCCTTAATTTTGATGATTTAATTAATCCGGCCAATATTGGCCTTAAGGACTAGGATTCCAAAAAAAAATATTAATAGTCTTCAATTATAAATTTGCTTCCAATTTTTACTTTAATGACCATATACATTTGAATATATTAAATAACTGTAAAATATCCCTAGCTAAATCATTTAAATCAACTATACGATTAATGTAAATGACATTAATTCCTCCATTTAAATTTTAAGAAAAAGGCTATACAAAAATTTAATTCTCTAAACAAATTAATAAATTTCTTTATTTAAATAACTCTTATGACTAAAGTTATATGGGGGAAATTCTTCCTCAAAATTGTAAGGCATTTCCCCCCCTTTTATTTTAATTTTAATTCAAATTTTAAATTTTAAACCCTAAATAGGGTTGAGTAAATTTTCCTTATACTTGATTTAAATTCTCTAAAAAAAATCTCTTTTTCTTAAAATGCTAACCCTAACTCGAAATTGGGTTAGGGTTGCATTTCTATTTTTTTTTTCTTTTTTTTATATTTAACACCCCTTTCTTTTCTTTCTAATAATTTATACCCTAACCCGAAATGGGTTAGGGTTTATTATACCATATTTTTTTTCTTTTGTTTAGTGTGTGTGTGTGTGTGGGTGCAGGTATGGGGATGGATTACGACACGACGGCCATGGGAGGTGAAGAGGGTTCGAGAGGGCTACGGGTGGAGGTGGTGGCGCAAACTCCCCCAGACGCCACTGTGCGTACACGGAGTGGTGGGCAGCGCCGTCCACTATGTGCACACTCAGTGGTAGACGGTATTGCCGTCACCCACTGTGTATACACATAATGGTGGGGTGTCGCCCACTGTGTGTAGCACAGTGGCGGCCGTGACCGTTCCACTGTGTCTACACACAGTGCGGTGCCTCCCGCGCTGCCCCACTGTGTGTAAACACAGTGGCTCAGCCATGAGCCGTCCACTGTGTTAACACATAGTGGCTCGGCCGGTACCCCCCGATTTCCCTCTTTTTTTTTGTTTCTAGTTATATTTTTATTTTTATTTATATATATATATATATATATATATATATATATATATATATATATACACACATGCACACAGTTTGCTCAAATGTTTTTTTTTCTTTTTCTTTTAAAAAAAAGATATGTGTCTGCATTTATATTTAAGTTTATATATATATATATATATTAGGTTCAGAATGGTTAAGGGCTCCCTTCTTTTTTTTCAACAATGTATTTTCTCTTGGTAGCTATACTAACAACAACCTAAAATAAATAATGTTTTATTTGTTTTTTTTAATTATCTTGTTTATAGATTAATAATCTGAAATGAACAAACAGAAGTAGGAAAATGATAGAAGTAAAAAAAAAGGAAACAATAATGGAATTATCTATGTTTGCAGGACATTTCCAACCTCATTTAGATGCCTATTGTAAGGGTAAACTTTCATGGTTCTTTTCTACATTCTTGTTTATTTTATTTTATTCTGTGTAAGCTAAAATGACAACAACATCAACATTCTATAATGCAGGAAAATAGTCAGAATGCATTTCATTTCTCCCTTTTTTTTTTGAACACATACAACAAAGACTTTATTAACAGGCTTAGCTACAACAATACCTATTCTTCATTTGACAGTCATACTCACAACAAGCTACACATTTATAAATCAGCTTTATCCCTTTTATTTTGTTCTAAGTAAATATAAAAGGACAGTAAGCAAGCAACATGTAAATAATGTAGGAAATACCTAGATTCACATTGCATTTCTTTTCTGTATTTCTTTATTTAAAATTTCAGGGATGCAAAATGACAGACTTCATTTTAAGACAGAAATAAACAAAGTTAACAATAGACTAAATAGATTACAAAACTTAGATACTTTTCTCATATGATATTTCAAATGCTATAGTCAATGTTTACAATGGGAGGGAATAACCCAACTGCTCTCTCATTTCAATGATGAGGACTTAAATGCAATAATACATCTCCCCACATAGAAAATAAAACCAAATACAACTCCTTATTTACATTTTTGCAACAAATCATAGAATTACATTTTTCTTTTCTGCATCTGAATAAAAATCTGTATCTGAATAAAAATCTACAACCAAACAAATCTGCAACTCCTAGATTCTTTTCCCAGCAACCTGTATACAGAATTTTAGGGCTGTGACCATGGGGTGCTCACCTTCCAGCCTAGGCTTACTAGAAGCCACCCCCGAGCTTGGAGAACCAAGACCTAGATGAGGTTACAACCAAGAAATACAACAAGCAAAGGGAAAAATCAACACAATAGACACATCCCTTCCCAATCTGAAATTCCATCACAAAATGTGATGTCTTACTAGGGTGGAAGTGGACCAAGTACCCTAGGGGAGAATTCTGCTAGATAGAATTCAAAGCCAACTCATGGCATCCATGAAAACATAACCAAAAATCATCCTTAACCCCTACACCCTTATGACCCCTAAATAGGCAACCATGCCATATTTTCTCCACTTATGACCCCCAAGTGAAATAACACAAAAGAAAAGCAGAAAGGGTCTCATGTACAGACCCTTGAGATCACTCTCATAATGAGAGCCTCTCACCCTAAGGGCTGTCAAGCTCCTTCCACCCCCAAGACCATTCTGTCCTCCCAAGGAAAGGATGGTCTTGAACACTCCCCAAACACAACAATACATAAAACAAAAATAAGAAAAAAATTCACATAAATTTTTACAAGTACAACACAAATAAAAATACAACAATTTTCATTCAAGCATTCTAGATCATATTCACATTTACATATAAGGGAAAGATAACACCAACCTTGAACTACCGAGAGAATCTAGGGGAAGGCTTGATGAAGAGCTGCCCAATCCTCAATCTTTTCTACAATACTTAGCCCCAAATCTTCTATCCCCCAAAACTAGTTTTTTTTTTTTCCTCCAAAAATTTCTCCAAAAATCTCCAAGGATGGAGAGTGGATCATTAGCTCACTAAGCTTCCATTCCTAACCTAAGAAGGCCTCTCTCACTCCTTCCAACCTCTTGGATAGAGTGAGGGATCCCCCATTGGATTGGTCTTCCCTAGGTCTTACACACTCCCTAACCAAGGCACCTAGAGAAGGGAAATGGAATGGGAAAGAGGGATTACACCCATCAAGAAGGTTATCCTACCACGGATGGCACTCCTATAGATGGAATTCGTCCATATTGGGAAAACCACTTTTTTGGGTGGTTAAACAAGCCCTAAGAGAAAGACACATGGCCAATTTTGGCCTTCACCCATAGGTACCCCATGAGGCCTAATATAAATGCTCTAAAATTGACTCTAGGTGTTGATTTGACCCTTAGAAAGTCCACCTAAAGTTAACCTACGGTTCAACTCCGAGTTGACCCCCCTTGTGGCTCACTAACCTAGATTTCTTGGTTCCTTCAAGGATAATTAGGAGATATAACAATTAACAAAAAATAAAACTCTCCAAAAAGGTGACATGACAAATTGCCAACACAACATACTACATGGGTGTCAAGTGACACTACAAAATAATTCCACATCATAAATAGACACATGACAATTGTCCCTTAAATAATTTAAACATTTCAATAAATACAATTTACACTCATGCAACATTTTAAATTTATGAATAAAATACAATACATACGGGTTGTTGCCTCTCCCAATAGACAACCACTAGTTTTACGAACGCACATAGGCCTAGGCTTGATTCTCCATAATATTTCCATGGTCACATGGATAATTTCCTTCACATCTCAATTTAAACATTAGTACTTCCCAATAGCCTCATATAATATAAAACACATAATTAGAATACAATACAATCATTCTACACAGACTTGTCATTATAAAATACGATTGTCACATATCAAAGCAATTCATCATAATCCTCAAAATTTGATCCATTTACAAGATATGCAAACATATTTCTAGCATTATAACAAATCCTAAAATTCAGATAATAACATACATCGTCACAATGTTACCCTATTCTAGGATCATATAAGATTCTATAACCATAAGGCATAGAAATGAAGCATCAATATATATCAATATTACCAAATTCGTGGGACCATATAAAGTTCTATATCCATAGTGTGTCAAAACAAGCATCCATAATAGTTCCAATATGAAAATAACTGAAGAGATAGGATGGGTCGGGGTAGGGCCTTACACCCTCCTCCTCTAGGCATGAACATCCTCTTGGAGTTCATCAAAAAGATGAGGGTACTGTGATCTCATACGTGCTGCATCCTCCCATGAAGCTATAACCTCATCATAGCAATCCCACTGGACCCTAACCTGGTCCAGCTCTCGACCTTGAAGGGCCAACGTTTGGCGAGCCAAAATGCGAATGGGCTCCAAAGCTAGCTGGCCGTCTGACTCCACCTACAAGGCATCCCAATCTAAAATATGAGACTCATCATAGATATACTTTCTCAAAACTGACACATGAAACACATCGTGGATGTGTGAGAGGCTAGGTGGCAAAGCTAGGCAATAAGCAACTGGTCCTATCCTCTCAAGGATCTCAGAAGGTCTTATAAAGCAAGGTGTGAGCTTAGAACCCTTTCCATAATGGATCAAACTCTTATGCAGTCGCACTCTTAGAAAAACTCTGTCCCCAACCATGTAACTCCGGTCTATCCTCTTTGCATCTGCATATTTCTTCTGCCTATCTTGTGCCTCTCTAAGGCGTTGTCTAATCAAAATTACTTGCTGCTCCATATCACAAACCATCTCAGGGCCTATGGCCACTCTATCCTCAATATGGTCCCAACTCAAAGGTGTCCTGCATGGTCTGCCGTACAAAGCCTGAAAAGGTGGCATCCCCAAGGAAGAGTGATGCCCATTATTATAGGCAAATTCTACTAAATGTAGGTACTCCTCCCATCAGGTCTGATGATCCATGATGTACATGCAGAGCATATCCTCTAGCACCTAGTTAACCCACTCTATCTATCCATCCATTTCCGGATGATAGGCTGTGCTAAAATTGAGCTTGGTGCCCGAAGCCGCCTGTAATGCCTTCCAAAAGGATGAAGTGAAGAGGGAATCCCTATCAAAAATAATCTTGCGTGAAACACCATGAAGCCTAACAATGTCTCGCAAGAACCTTGTGCCACTGCTGGAGCTGTGAAGGTAGTCCAGACTGGTGAGAAGTGGGCCACTTTGGTCAACTTGTCAACTATCACCAAGATAGCATCATGGCGACGAGATGACATGGGAAGACCAATGATGAAGTCCATGGATATAGTATCCCACTTCCACTTTGGTATAGCATGGGACTAGAGTAACCCACCTAGATGGCGGTGCTCCGCCTTGACTCTCTGACACTCAAGGCATCGGGCTACTAACTTGGCGATAAGTTGCCGCATTCCTGACCAATGATATAACTACCTCAAGTCATCATGCATCTTCTTAACCCTAAGATGTGCTGCATAAGGAGCTCTATGAGCCTCCATGATAATGAAATCTCACAATCCCCTAAGAGAGGGTACATAGATACGCCCTCTATGACATAATAAACCATTGGACTCTAAAGAGTAATCCACAAACTTCCCCTCCAGGGCCTCTTGAGTTTGGATCCTCTGACAAACCTCTAGATACCATCCATCCTCTGGCAATCACTGCAAAATATGGTCTCTCAAATCTATGCTCATAGATATGGTGTAAACCTCATGTCGTCTCCTACTTAGGGCATCTGTGACTACGTTCTCCTTCCCTTTGATGTAGTGGACATCAAAATCATACTCACAAAGGAACTCCATTCATCTCCTCTGACGTGCATTAAGGTTAGGCTGGGTGAAGATGTACTGCAAACTCTGATGGTCTAAATGAAGCTCGAAGTGATGACCTAAAAGGAAGTGTCTCCACCTCACAAGTGCATGTACAATTGCTGCAAGCTCTAGGTCGTGCATAGGGTAGTTAAGCTCGTGAGTCTTAAGTTTCTTAGACTCATAGGCTATAACTCTACCCTCCTGCATAAGAATTGCTCCCAATCCATCTAAGGAAGCATCTGTGCATACCATGAAGTCGGCCGTGGGGTCTGGCACAATAAGAATAGGTGCACTAGTAAGTGCCCTTTTCAGATCCTAAAAAGCCCTCTCACACTTCTCTGTCCACTCGAATTTCTTCCTTTTTCGCTGGAGGGATGTGATGGGGTGTGCAACTCTAGAAAATCCCTCAACAAAGCGTCTGTAGTATCCTACTAAACCCATGAAGCTCCTGACCTCTGTCACACTGGTAGGCACTGGCCAATCCATAATAGCTCTGATCTTTGATGGGTCAACTGAGATCCCATCGCCAGATATAACATTCCCTAGGTACTTGACCTCTGATCTAAAGAAAGCACACTTTGACAAACTACCGAACAACTGGTTGTCCCTCAAACACTGCAAAACCTACCTCAAATGCTCCTCATGCTCCTTCTTGTTCCAGGAATAAATCAATATGTCATTGAGGAACACAATCACAAATTGGTCGATAAAGGTGCGGAATACCCCGTTCATGAGACTCATGAATACAGCTGGAGCATTTGTAAGACCGAATGGGACCACAGTGAACTCATAGTGGCCATATTTGGTGTGAAACACGGTCTTGTGGATATCACTTTCCACAATCCTCAACTGATGATATCTTGACTTCAGGTCTATTTTGGAAAACACTTTAGCACCCTGAAGCTGATCAAACAAGTCATCGATCCTGGGCAAGGGATAGAAGTTCTTGATGGTTACTTTATTTAGTTGCATGTAATCCATGCACAACCGAAGGGACCTGTCCTTCTTCTTCTCGAAGATGACTGGTGCGCCCCAAGGGGAGATGCTAGGATGAATGTGACCCTTCTCTAAGAGTTCCTCTAGCTGCATCTTGAGCTCATTAAGCTCATGAGTGGTCATCCTATAAGGTGCTCTTGAAATTGGCTCGGCTCCCAATACCAAATCTATGTGGAAGTCAATCTCTCTGCTAGGCGGCATACCAGGTAGCTTGGCTGGAAACACATCTGTAAATGCCTCAAGGATGGGATGGTCATCTATGGAAGGCTCCTTCTCATTTTCTTCCTCTCTGTCACTGATAGTGATAGCAAACAACTGGCATCCCTTCCGCATGCTCCGCTTAAGCTACATAGCGGATATCATACGAAGAGACACGAGTCTCTGAATCCCAGTGACTACTATGGGAGCACCATGATCATCCTCACACTTGATCTTTTTCAAGCGACAATCCATCTTGGCTCTGTGGGCGTAAAGCCAATCCATGCCAAGTATGATGCCGTAAGATCTGAGTGGCGTAACTCTAAGGTCTACTATGGTGGTGGTATTACCAATCTGGAGTGGACATCCCCTAACCTCTGAATCCAATGACACTCTAGCCCCTGAAGCTAACTCCACCTCCCAGCTGACACCTTGCCTAACTACCACTAGCCCGCAACACTCCACAACCAATGGAGATATAAAGGAATCAGTCGCTCCTAAGTCAAATAATATAGAAATACCACTACCTCTGATCTTACTTGCAGCCTCAATGACTGTGGCCTGGTGCTCTTCCTGGCGGTTGTCAACCACTGCGAAGACTCTATGGGACTTGCCCATATCCCCAACTATAGGCTCTGATGTTGCCATCCTCTGATTTCTTATCATCTGACCCTGTGAACACTCTCTCGCCATGTGCCCCATGGCTCCACACGTGAATTGAGCACCGCGTGCCTGGAACTGTGCTCCCTGAGGCCTGGAAAAAGGATGCCCACCTGTCTAGCTAGAACCACTGTACCCACCCCTGGAGGACTATTGAGCTCATGCCGAGGGTGTGTATGTACCCTGTGCTCTCTGGTCATGCCTAGGACCCTGTGACTACCACTGCTTGGGCCTGGAGCCCTGC
This sequence comes from Cryptomeria japonica, assembly GCF_030272615.1. NCBI lineage: Eukaryota > Viridiplantae > Streptophyta > Pinopsida > Cupressales > Cupressaceae > Cryptomeria > Cryptomeria japonica. The sequence goes on along the minus strand of NC_081412.1, from coordinate 309,882,779 downwards.
TGTCCTTGAGGGGGCCTCTATCTCTGACTCTGCTATGACTGCTATGGAGGAGGGGGTTTATAGGACCCCAAAATATTTTTGTGGTTGCCTTTCCAATGGGGTTTCTGAAACCCGAAAGACTGGGGTGCCAAGTTTCGATTCTGGAACTGATCCCTCATGTCCTGTGGCCTAACCTAGATCTCCTTGGCTATTAGGGCCTTCTCCACGGCAAACTGAAGGCTTCCTGGAGCAGCCATCCTTACTAGTCTTTCTATCCTAGCATTAAGTCCCTTGACAAATCGGTTGACGAGCAGCTTCTCATCCTTCAGGTAATCTACATAAGGTAGGAGCTCAATAAACTTACTCTCGTACTAGGTCACTGAGAGACCCTTCTGCTGGAGGTCGTGGAACTCATCGATCCTATACTACCTGAAGTGCTCTGATAGGTGCCTCTCTCTGAATCTCTTTGTGAATATTTCCCATGTGATGGTATCTGCAGTGAGTCCACACTTGAATTCCTCCTGCTTCCACCATGTGGAGGCCGTTGATCTCAGAAGGTGGGCTGCAACTCGTGCCTTCAGATTGCTTTCATAAGATCGCAATGTGAAGCACTGATCTAGGCTCAAAAGCTATGCCTCAGCCTCTACTCCATCAGTAGATCCTCCAAAAGATGGTGGCTGGAGGCGCAAAACCTCTCTAATTAGATCTCCTAGTTCCCGACATGCTCTCTCAAAGTACACAGGTGCTGCTACTGGAGGTGATCCGGGTAGGTGAACGGACTCCAGCTCATGCTCTGCCTCGCCCTCTATGGGATTAGGAGGTGGACTCCTACTCTGTTCCCTATCTACTGACCTATGACTCCCTGAGTTCTGATTGTCTACATGACGGTCCACTGCTGGAAGCCTATCCTGCACTATCCCAATCAAGTTCTGAAGTGCTAGCAAGATGTCTCAGTTAGGGTCAACCGGTGGTTCCAGAGGGGCTTCCGGGTTCCCTTCTGGAACCAGTTCCTCCCTGTCAACATCCTCGCGTGCCATACATGTACACTTAGGACCCCTTCCGCGCTTGCGAGCTTGTCGCGTAGTCGGAGGCATCCTAATGAGAGAATAAAAATAGAATAAATAAATAAATAATTTTTGGGGAAAATTTGATTAATTTAGATAATTAAAGCAAAACATAATGGAGAAAGGTTCCTAGTGTTGGAAACCTTTCTCTGATACCAAAATGTCATGCCCAAACTTTTGGGCAAAAACGAAACAACAAATTTTTTTTTAAACAACATTAACTTACAACATATCCTACATTATAATAACTTCAATAGAGTTTTTTCTTAACTAGGATGTAAAAAAAATTGTTTTCTAAGGTTGAATTAATTAACCAACTCGAATGAGCAACTTTATTTGGTGGAGATTAATTAGTGTCGCGGATTAGTTAGCTAGTTCAATTATCTTAATTAAGTTGCTGCTAATTAAAAATGAGGGTTAATTGGTTATCTTAATGTATTTAAATCATTCCCGACCAAATAATGATAATGCTATTAATTAATTGATGCACACACAAATTTATTATTTAAATCCAACCGATAAGGGTTCAAATTCCTATAATGCCATTTACCAACTAAATCCGATATTAAGCTAAAGCCAGTTTTAATTTCCCTAAACCCTTAATTTTGACGATTTAATTAATCCGGCCAATATTGGCCTTAAGGACTAGGATTCCAAAAAAAATAAATTAATAGTCTTCAATTATAAATTTGCTTCCAATTTTTACTTTAATGACCATATACATTTGAATATATTAAATAATTGTAAAATATCCCTAGCTAAATCATTTAAATCAACTATACGATTAATGTAAATGACATTAATTCTTCCATTTAAATTTTAAGAAAAAGGCTACACAAAAATTTAATTCTCTAAACAAATTAATAAATTTCTTTATTTAAATATCTCTTATGACTAAAGTTATATGGGGGAAATTCTTCCTCAAAATTGTAAGGCATTTCCCCCCCCCTTTTATTTTAATTTTAATTCAAATTTTAAATTTTAAACCCTAAATAGGGTTGAGTAAATTTTCCTTAGACCTGATTTAAATTCTCTAAAAAAAGTCTCTTATTCTTAAAATGCTAACCCTAACCCGAAATTGGGTTAGGGTTGCATTTCTATTTTTTTTAATTCATTTTTTATTTAACACCCCTTTCTTTTCTTTCTAATAATTTATACCCTAACCCGAAATGGGTTAGGGTTTATTATACCATATTTTTTTTCTTTTGTTTAGTGTGTGTGTGTGTGTGTGTGTGTGTGTGTGTCTGTGTGTGTGTGTTTGTGGGTGCAGGTAAGGGGATAGATTAGGGCACGACGACCATGGGAGGCGAAGAGGGTTCGAGAGGGCTACGGGCGGAGGTGGTGGTGCGGGCTCCCCCGGACGCCACTGTGCGTACACACAGTGGCAAGCAGTGCCGCCCATTCTGTGCACACACAGTGGCGGGGTGCTGCCCACTGTGTGTAGCACAGTGGCGACCGCGACCGTTCCATTGTGTCTACACACAGTGCAGTGCCTCCCGCGCCGCCCCACTGTGTGTAAACACAGTGGCTCGACCGTGAGCCGTCCACTGTATGTAAACACAGTGGCTCGACCATGAGCCGTCCACTGTGTTAACACATAGTGGCTCGACCGGTACCCCTTGATTTCCCTCTTTTTTTTTGTTTCTAGTTTTATTTATTTATTTATTTTTAAATATATATATATATATATATATATATATATATATATATATATATATATATATATATATATATATATATATATACACGCAGTTTGCTCAAATGTTTTTTTTTCTTTTTCTTTTAAAAAAAAGATATGTGTCTTCATTTATATTTAAGTTTATATATATCAGGTTCAGAATGGTTAAGGGCTCCCTTCTTTTTTTTTCAACAATGTATTTTCTCTTGGCAGCTATACTAACAACAACCTAAAATAAATATTGTTTTATTTTATTTTTTTAATTCTCTTGTTTATAGATTAATAATCTGAAATGAACAAACAGAAGTAGGAAAATGATAGAAGTTAAAAAAAAGGAAACAATAATGGAATTAATTGTGTCTGCAGGACATTTCCACTCATTTAGATGCCTATTGTAAGGGTAAACTTTCATGGTTCTGTTCTAGATTCTTGTTTATTTTATTTTATTCTGTGTAAGATAAAATGACAACAACATCAACATTCTATAATGCAAGAAAATAGTCAGAATGCATTTCATTTCTCCCTTTTTTTTTTTGAACACATAAAACAAAGACTTTATTAACAGGCTTAGCTACAACAATACCTATTCTTCCTTTGACAGTCATACTCACAACAAGCTACACATTTATAAATCAGCTTTATCCCCTTTATTTTGTTCTAAGTAAATATAAAAGGACAGTAAGCAAGCAACATGTAAATAATGTAGGAAATACCTAGATTCACATTGTATTTCTTTTCTGTATTTCTTTATTTAAAATTTCAGGGATGCAAAATGACAGACTTCATTTTAAAACAGAAATAAACAAAGTTAACAACAGACTAAATAGATTACAAAACTTAGATACTTTTCTCATATGATATTTCAAATGCTATAGTCAATGTTTACAATGGGAGGGAATAACCCAACTGGTCTCTCATTTCAATGATGAGGACTTAAATATAATAATACATCTCTCCACACATACAATAAAACCACATACAACTCCTTATTTAAATTTTTGCAACAAATCATAGAATTACAATTTTCTTTTCTGCATCTGAATAAAAATCTATATCTGAATAAAAATCTGCAACCAAACAAATCTGCAACTCCTAGATTCTTTTCCCAGCAACCCGCATACAGAATTTTAGGGTTGTGACCATGGGGTGCTCACCTCCCAGCCTAGGCTTACTAGAAGCCACCCCCGAGCTTGGAGAACCAAGACCTAGACGGGGTTACAACCAAGCAACACAACAAGCAAAGGGGCAAATCAACACAATAGACACATCCCTTCCCAAGCTTAAACTCCATCACAAAATGTGATGTCTTACTAGGGTGGAAGTGGACCAAGTACCCTAGGAGAGAATTATACTAGATAGAATTCACAGCCAACTCATGGCATCCATGAAAGATTAACCAAAATCATCCTTAACCCCTACACCCTTATGACCCCCAAAAAGGCAAACATGCCATATTTGCTCCCCTTATGATCCCCAAGTGAAATAACACAAAAGAAAAGCAGCAAGGGTCTCATGGACAAACCCTTGAGAGCACTCTCATAATGAGAGCCTCTCACCCTAAGGGTTGTCAAGCTCCTTCCAGCCCCAAGACCATTCTGTCCTCCCAAGGAAAGGATGGTCTTGAACACTCCCCAAGAACAACAATACATAAAAGAGAAATAAGCAAGAAATTCACATAAATTTTTACAAGTACAACACAAATAAAAATACAACAATTTTCATTCAAGCATTCTAGATCATATTCACATTTACATATAAGGGAAAGATAACACCAACCTTCAACTGCCAAGGGAATCTAGGGGAAGGCTTGATGAAGAGATGCCCAATCCTCAATCTTTTCTACAATACTTAGCCCCAAATATTCTATTCCCCAAAACTAGTTTTTTTTTTCCTCCAAAAATTTCTCCAAAAATCTCCAAGGATGGAGAGTGGGTCATTAGCTCACTAAGCTTCCATTCCTAGCCTAAGAAGGCCTCTCTCACTCCTTCCAACCTCTTGGATAGAGTGAGGGATCCCCCATTGGATTGGTCTTCCCTAGGTCTTACACACTCCCTAACCAAGGCACCTAGAGAAGGGAAATGGAATGGGAAAGAGGGATTACACACATCAAGAAGGTTATGCTACCAAGGATGGCACTCCTATAGATGGAATTCGTCCATCTTGGGAAAACCACTTTTTTGGGTGGTTAAACAAGCCCTAAGGGAAAGACACATGGCCAATTTTGGTCTTCACCCATAGGTACCCCATGAAGCCTAATAGAAATGCTCTAAAATTGACTCTAGGAGTTGATTTGACCCTTAGAAAGTCCACCTAAAGTTAACCTACGGGTCAATTCTGAGTTGACCCTCCTTGTGGCTCACTAACCTAGATTTCTTGGTTCATTCAAGGATAATTAGGAGATATAACAATTAACAAAAAATAAAACTCTCCAAAAAGGTGACATGACAAATTGCCAACACAACATACTACATGGGTGTCAAGTGACACTACAAAATAATTCCACATCATAAATACACACATGGCAATTATCCCTTAAATGATTTAAACAATTCAATAAATACAATTTACACTCATGCAACATTTTACATTTACGAATAAAATACAATACATACGGGGTGTTGCCTCTCCAAATAGACAACCCCTGGTTTTACGAACGCACATAGGCCTAGGCTTGATTCTCCATAATATTTTCATTGTCACATGGATAATTTCTTGCACATCTCAATTTAAACATTAGTACTTCCCAATAGCCTCATATAATATAAAACACATAATTAGATTACAATACAATCATTCTGCACAGACTTGTCATTATAAAATACGATTGTCACATATCAAAGCAATTCATCATAATCCTCAAAATTTGATCCATTTACAAGATATGCAAACATATTTCTAGCATTATAACAAATCCTAAAATTCAAATAATAACATACATCGTCACAATGTTACCCTATTCTAGGATCATATAAGATTCTATAACCACAAGGCATAGAAATGAAGCATCAATATATATCAATATTCCCAAATTCGTGGGACCATATAAAGTTCTATATCCATAGTTTGTCAAAACAAGCATCCATAATAGTTCCAATATGAAAATAGCTGAAGAGATAGGATGGGTCGGGGTAGGGCCTCACATAAGATGAAAGGATTACTGCATTCATGGAAAGGGTAAATGAGATTGTTATGGGAATTCAATGTTGTGGTGGAACTTTGAGTGAAGATGAAATAGGTTCTAAAGTTCTGAGAGCTTTGCCACTGACTTACAAGATAAAGGATACTGCAATTAATGAATTGAGAACAATGGCTAATACTTCTGTCAACAAAGATACCTTGGTTGGGAAATTATCTGCTTTTGGGCTTGAAGAATTTGGACCTTCTAGAGCTTTGAAGTTTGAACTTGCTATTCATGCATCTGCATCATCAACCGACAATCAAGATTGGAAAGATTTATATGCAAGCAAATTGGATGATATGAAGAGAGAAGATGAATTTGAGCAACTTTTAGCACTATTTGCTAGATCTTTTAATCCTAACACTAGATATCAGAACAAGTATAATTATAGGAAAAATAGAGATAAATCATGCTACATAGCGGATCAGGAAGGTGTGACTGATTCTGATGATGAACCGACACCTGACTCTACTAGTGGTTCCGACAATGGGAAGGAATGGGTGTTCTTGACTATCAAGAAATATGTTCTGGCAATGGAAGAGAACACACCTAAAGAAATAAACTTGCTGCTAAAATTGAAGATAAGGATGAATGGGTAATTGACATTGGATGTTCACATCATATGACTAGAGATAAAAGGAACTTTCTATCTTTGGAAGAATTTGATGGCAGTCTAGTTAGATTGGGAGATTACAAAGCATGTATGATCAAGGGAAAAGGAACTATATCATTGGATAGTAAGCACAATACTGATAATGTCTATTTTGTTTAAGGTTTAAGGCATAATCATTTGAGTGTAAGAAAATTGGTGGATAAGGGATTTCAATTACAATTCAAAGATGGAAAATGCAAAATCATTAATAGATTTGGTTTGGAGATTGCAACTGGTACACAGACAAAAGGTAATATATTTCATTTGAATTCCAGTGAGAAGACATGTTTGATTGCACAAATTGACGAGATTTGGCTATGGCATTAAAGGCTATGTCATGTGAAATTTGATTGCATTGTTAATATTAGTTCAACTAAAGGCAGTTAGAGATATACCTAAGATTGTGAAGCCCTATAATCCAGTATGTAAAGAATGTCAAATGGGAAAACAAGTTAGAACCTCTTTCAGGAGTATACAAGATAAATCTAATGATGTTCTTGATCTTATTCATACTGATTTGTGCGGCCGTGCTAGAGTTAAAAGTTTTCAAGGTGATAGATATTTATGCTAATCATTCATGATTATTCTAGAATGATGTGGGTTACTTTTCTAAGGGAGAAATATAAGGATTTTGAAAAGTTTAAAATCTTTAAGGCTAAAGTTGAGACAGAGATACGATTGAAGATTAAATGTTTAAGGTTAGATCATGGTGGAGAATTCACATCCGATGAGTTTAATAAATTTTGTGAGAAGCATGGTATAAGGAGAGAATTTTCTGCTCCCCGACATGTCAGCATAATGGAGTTGTGGAAAGGAAGGACAGAACTATCTTAGATGCTGCTAGAACAATGACAATGGAACCTAGTCTACCTCATATCTACTGGAGAGATACAATGAGCACAACAGTCTATACATTCAACATAGTTCATATCAAAAGAGAAACCAGTAAGAGACCTTATGAATTATGGTTTGGAAATACACTTAGAGTTAAGTATTCCAAAATCTTTGGTAGTAAATATTATATCAGGAGAGATGACATCATTGGAAAATTTGATCCTAGATGTGATGAAGGAATTTTTCTTGGTTATTCTAATGAAAGAAAAGTATCTAGATGTTATAACAAGAGATTATAGAGAATTATGGAGAGTGCTAATGTCAAGGTGGATGAGTTGAACATAAGTCAAATCAGAGTTTATGAGCAAGAAATGGCAGTGGAAATGATCATAACTAAACTGATAATACCTTTATCAGAACAGAATGTTGAACCAGTTACTCCGGCAGTATTAGAAAATTCAATAGTAACTAAAGAACCAAGAAGAGGAACTGAGAGTCAGAAGACTCCTAGGTATGTGAGATTGAATCATTCAGAAGATCAGATCATTGGGGATAAGAACAATGGAGTGATGACAAGAAGAAGACTGGCAACTAATGAGGTAAGTTTAATTTATCAAGTTGAATTGGTATCAGTAATTGAAGCATGTAAAGATGAGTGTTGGTTGAAAGCTATGGAAGAAGAATTAGATCATATAGAGAAGAATAACACATGAACTTCAGTTCCCCGATCTAAACATAAGAATGTTATGTTAGGCCCAATATGGAAAGCTAATGTACTGAGAGGGGAGGGGTGAATCAGTACTCCAAAACTTTTCTTGAATAATAACTTTACTGTTATGCATAAACAGAATAGTGCAGTAACATAAAATAAAATTAAAACAAATAGATAACAATCATACATGATTCACTCCATAACACATATATTTTGGTAATGCAGAAACTCTTGGTTAGAGAGAAAAACTGTAGTGGGGATGGCACCCACAACTTCACTACTGCAATAATAAAGAATGCTCAGTTAGAGCTACATTTAGCTATTTCTGATAGCATACCCTGTTAGGAGTAACAAGATCTGTTAGATCTACCTTGCTAAAGGATTTTACAACATTTATTCTAAATGTTGCACCTGGTTAGAGGCTTTACAATTTATAGACTTGATTAGAGTCTTTTACCCTGTTAAAGGTTTCTCTTTCAATCTTCACAATATTACAATAAAAACATTACAAATATCTGCAACTTTACATCTAAAATGTTATAGTAGATTCTATGTGCTCAGAATAGATTACCTTGCTTATAGCATACCTTGGTAACCCATATAGTAACTCGGTAAACCCTTCTGTTTACTTTGTTCTTTGACTTTTCTCTGAAAACCTTCTCGGTGACCTCTGTGTCTCTGTAACAGTCTTCTTTTTTTGCATACATACACTTCACTTATGCTGTATAAATAGATCTCTTAAAACGGTGATCCAATTCATTGCTTCGATATTACAAACAAGATTCCTTGAATGAATAACTAAACAAAATATTTCATTGGTTAGCTTGTCCTTGTAATCATACACAATCTTCTGGTGCAATTTCCAATGTAATAACGGTTAGATGTGCCTCGATCTTGTAACATGTTTTCATATGCATGTCCAGGTTCAATGTATCTGGTAACACTTTTCACTCGGTGTATGTCAACTCGGTGTGTCATCTTTACTGCTCGGTATTCTCAAAAAGATACTCAGTAGAAAGCTCGATGTATATTGCATTCTGTGACTGCTTTCCTCTGTAACCGAATAGACTGTGCATACTGACTTCTCTATGTGTACCGATTGCATGATTCAGTAGTGCTAACCAACTAGAATATATAGTATGACTTTGAATACAATAACTAATGGCAATTTGATAAGTAGTAACAATCTCCCCTTTTGACATTAGTTGAGATGTTTGACAAAAACTACTTTCAAAGTCATAACTCAAAAATCTCTATACTTTGCAAAATGACTATACTTAATAGTAAATACAATAGTCAATGAAATAGTATATTCTGATATACTCCCCTTATCATTATACTATACATAGCTCTACTTTTGTGTGCTCGGTTCTATTCTTGTGTGCTCTGCTTAATGTCCTTGGATATTCTGCATACTCTGCTCGGTATACTCCCCCTATATACAATACTCTGAATACTGTATCAAAACTATATTACCAAAACTGTATCTCCCCCTATATAGTATCACTCCCAAATATATAGTATTACTCCCCCTTTTTGACAAACATCAAAAACTTAATTTCCATCCGGGGGTGGTAACTGATCAAAAATAGATTTATACTTCTTCTGGGCATTGGTGAGTGCGACAGAGAGTGCATCCTTTACACTTTCCATTAAAGAATTTTGTGCTTGAATATCAGCCAATAGTGATATTAAGCCATCAAGAGTGCTTCCCTCTTGTGTAGTAGATAGGCATGTAGCTCTGTTAATCTGTTCTTGAACTGATGAAAGATGAAGAAGGAATAATGTCTAGAGTGTCATTATATCCATCCAGATCTTATGCTCTTCATTTCCGAGTTTTAACTGTTGAGCCATGAGCTGTTGAAGCTTGGTATAAAAATTTTGAACTGAATTGGGCTCTGTGGTCAACTTATTTGAGAGATTGGTGATCTCTTTTTCAATTGCATCAGTTTTATTCTTGATATCTTTAATGAATATGGAAAATGTGCAAAGTTTCTGAAATAAATAAAGAATATGCTTGAGTTGAGGGGACAACTCAGCAATGAATTTGACAAGTTTGACTTTGCTAATAGCTAGAGCTTTTTGTACCTCTTCAATCATTTTTGCAGTAAGCTCCTTGTCTTTGAGCTTGCTCAAGTACTCAGATGCATCAACTCCAGATGTTTCTATTTGAGTAAGGAGTTCATCCAGTTGAATGTGGATGGCTGCATTGGTTGACACTGTAGCTGTAGGTAGCATATTTGTCAGTAGTGTCTTTACCTTCTGAAGTACTTTATTCTTCTTTTGAATGGCCATCTATTTTTCTTGTTCGGCCTTTGCTTTTCATAGTTCATCGAAATCAATAAGTGCTTGCCCCTTTAATTTTGAGATATCCACATTGGGCAACACTAATGGTTTAGATAAATCAACTTTAAAACTATGCTTTTTCACTTTCTTCTCTTTACCTTTGGTCGGTTGGACCAAGATAATAGCTTGTGAGGCTTGCTGACCCTCAGTAGGTTGCTTGATAGATGCAACACTTTGGTCGGTACTTGTAGCTACTATGGTGTCTTTGGGTGTCTCGGTACTAGGTGTCTCAGCTGCTACATTTTTGGTGCTCAAGGGTGCTTGAGAGGTCTTTTCTTGAGTTGTACCTTCTCTTGCTTCAGACTGGTGACCTTTGGTGCCTTGTACTGTATCCTTAGGAGCTTCGGTTGAGATAGGTCGAGTGATCAGTAGATAAGGCTAAACTTGTACTAACACAGATTCACTAGATACAAGTTTTGCATATGTAGTGCCTTCGATCATCTCCTGCTCTTGTTCTTCTGCATCCATGACATCTTCATCAATTTGAATAGTGTCAACCGAGTCTTGCTCGGTAGCGTCAGGACCGTGCTCAGTGACATCAGGATCTCATTCGATGACATCAACAATTTCAACTTTAGATTGTTCACCAACATCTTTTATTTTGAAGATTTCCTGCCATTTTGCTTTTGTTTCATTTTCTACATCAATGTATAGCCCACTCATCAAATTTAAGGCTCGTTGTTTGACAAGAAATTTAGAATTGTAGGTTTTCAAATGCTCCTTAATCTCTGCGACTGACATATCAGGAAATAGATGGACTAGACTTCTTTCTCTAATTTGTTTGTCTGAGTCCATTACATATTTCCACCTGTTACCAATATGTAAGTACAGTTCACTCGGAAGTGACTTTACTAGTTCTAATGGAGCTAGCCAAAACTTTAGAAGTGTACAAATGACAGCTTCTTCATTTTATCTCTTCTCATCATTATTCCTAGTCTCATACTTGACATATCTAAAGGAACCAAATCCACCATATTCTTTTAGATTTGCACAAAAGTTTTCAACACTATGTATATTTACCTTCTTGCTTTTGACAATCTGGAATTTGTTGGCATCCTCAGATTCTATATCACTAGACTCTTTTGCCAGAATGAGTCTCCGAGTAGATTTCTTGTAGGTCTTGGTTAGATTGGGAGCAGTAACACTCTTTTGTTTCTTACTCAGTGATGCAGCTGATGCTCTTGTATTTGGCTTCTTTGTTGGAGGAGTCGATAGGGCCTTTGGAATGTCCTGTTTCTTTCTTTTCAATACTTTACCCTTAGGCAATTCGGTGCTTAATGTTATTGCTGCTTCTTGAGCTTCTGATTCCTCTTCGGTAATGGTAAGAGTACCTTTGATAGGTGTGGAGGAAGATTCTTCTCTGAATTTCTCAGATAATGCCTTAATCATCTTTGTAGCCTTTCTTGTAGCTTTAGGTACTACAATGCTCATTTTCACCTTTTCCTTAACTTCTTCATAAGTTCCATATCTCAGTTCGGTAGCATGCCTTGGTAGTGTAAGAAATGCATCAATTTGTTGTTGTGTGATATCATAGTCAATCTCATAACCCATTGGTGGCAAAGATTGAGTCCTTGGTTCCACAACATTCACATAACAATAATCAGTGTCTACCTCAAAGCATATATCATCTTTATATTTCTCTACCAGCTGGGGTGGAATCTGGTACCTGTTGTGCATCTTCTCTTGAAATTTACTGAAGTAGTCATCCATGATATCATTGAAATTATCTCCCAATTTCTTGATAAAGTCATTAATTTGATGAGTGATTGATTGGTGTAGCTCCCAAACTACTTTACCGACTAATGGAAAGAATTTCTCAAAGTAGAAAAACATGCATACAAGAAGTGAACCAAACTTCAGTGTATTTGCCGAGTTGTTCTTCTTCGGCTTCCTTATTGTGTTCAGGTTCTCAAACAAGTTTTTCAATAACACTTCACATAAGTCTACATTCATTCCCTTTTTCACTATTTTATAGGCTAAGTCAACTGCTGCATAGGGTACACTGTTTTCCCTTGCTGATTGGAAGATATAGTAACCAATTACTCTAATTGCAAACTTAAGTTCCGCATTAGTGACATTGTTCAATTTCAGTCTTCGATAATCAGATTCTACTCCAGTTAAACTGATTAACTCTTTGTGTGATATCATCTTCTGTGCTTGTGCATGATCATAGATAGAATAACCGGTGATCACATGAATGATTTCCTTAGTGATTTTGAATGGTTGCTCCTCTAGGCACATAAAATCATCATGAACTCTGCTTAAAACAAACTTAACCCACTGGGGTTTGAACACACGGGGATAGGCTAGGGCTTCAGTTAATCCCTTGATTTTGATATGCTCATACTTGCTATCCATTTTGCCATCAATACATAGCTCATCATATGTGTCACTTATCTCAACATGACCGAGTTCTTCAACATGACATTTGGTGAAGAATCTAACATCTTCGACTAACAAGACTCGATCCGGGATGAGTGAAAAGGCAGTTTTGTCATTCGGTTCAGAGGCAACTTTAGGAGTCAAAGTGTATTTTAGTGAGGGCTTCTCGACATTCTTGACAGCTATGCGATCTTGGATCTTGGGTGCCATTTGTAAATTTTAGATAAAACTAGCAAACTATCCTTAGGGTTTGACGGTTTACAAATGGCAGACGCTTCACACTCAGTAGATAATAGCAATTTGACAAGATCGGTAAACTAGCTTAACAGTGTGATGAGATTTGATGTAAATACCTTGGATTCACTTTGAATGAGGTTTGATCACCTTGATTCGCTCTGCTTTGTTCTCTTGAAAACTTGGTGAATGAAAATGATTGTGAAAATACCTTTAAGTACACAAAATACCTTATCGGGCTCTGTGCGGGTTATGTCAAAACATTAAATGCATTCGGTTTACCTTTAACCCATTTACTCCCTTTTTTTCTTTTTAACCGAGTAACCAAATTTCCTTCATTTACCGACTTGACAGGCTTCCTGTATTCACCGACTTGACAGGTTTCCTGTAAAGTACTTTTGATAGAATTTCAAACCTACTAATGCATCTTAATTATGTAGATTTTGGATTTAGCACATAATAGAATAGGAACTGTTATGATTTTAACTTTTAGAGAATGCAGTCCCTTCATACCTTTGCTGATTAATTTGGAATAGGTGCACCTAACTCGGTAGGTAAGGTGCTTTCTTCATTTAACACAATTTCCTTCTTTTTCCAAATCATCTTTAATTTTTCTTTTATCTCTTCAGTGTCTCCTCTAGGTTGATCTTTGCAATCTCCAGCTAAATGTCCAACTTTGTGACAATGAAAACATGTCATACCAAGATTTCTCCATGATCTTCGGTTGTTCATGCCAAACCTTATAAAATAGTTGGCACTTATATGTCCATATCTTCCACAACATTCGCACCATATCCTTGTATTGTAATCCCATGGTACTGCTGTATATTGTCGGTAAGGATTTGTGTGAGTTCGGTAACCTCTAGTGTTTTCTCAGTGTGCAAACCACATGTAGTTCTTTTGCTTAAGCCATCACTTCTCGGTACTATGCCCATATCTATTGCAGTTTTTACAAAACCCTTTGAATTTTGCCTTCTGATAATTGTTAACAAACTTTGTCCTACATTGATTAGATGTATGACCATATTTATTGCAATTGTAACAATAACCATTTGACTTAGTGATATTCGGTTGCTTACCTTTTCTGATTTGGCATATGTTGGCAGTATGACCTTGATTTCCACAGTAGTAGCAAATAGGCTTCTTTCTTTTGATGTTATTCTTGTTTCCAGCTTGCTTTGATGATTCTCCTCTCTCAGTAGTATGAATTCCTTTCTCAGTAGATTCTTTTCCTTTGTAGCCGAGTCTTGCATCTTTGTTGGGTCTTCTTGTATTTAGTTGCTCATCCAACATCTTTGATGCTTCGTAACTTTTCTTCAATGTTTCTTTGGATTTCTTCTCTGTTTCAAGTTCATTGGTCAATCTTGATACTTCAAGTCTCAAAGCTTGGTTTTCATCATTCTTCAGAATTGCTTCATGATGTGCATAACCTAGTTGATCTATCATATTTTGTTGAATCCCAGTTAACCTTGTGATTTCATCATTCTTATCAGATACTAAGACTTCAAGTTGTTGTTTCTCTCTTTGTAGATCTCTTTCTTTATCCTCTGTTGTCCTTAATGCATCTAGATTTTCAGTCATCTGTGTACTGAAATGTTCATGTTCCATTTTCATTGCTTTTAGTTGATCAGCCAATGCTTTGTTCTTTTCTTTCAATACTCCAATCATTTCTTCAGTTTCTTCAGATATACTGTTCTCAGATGATGTCTCAATTTGTTCCACTAACTCTTGAGAATCCTGCAAGTCATCAGATAATCTTCTTCTTACTTTCAAAGATTTTTGCATTTGCCTTTGCATGTCTGCAATCACTTGATTTGCATGATCCAGCTCTTCTTGCAGATACACAATCCTCCGAGATTGTTTATAGCCTTCCATTGATAAGATCTTTCTCTTTAGGTAGTTAAACCCTTTTCCAAGATTCAAGCTCTGATACCAATTGTTAGGCCTAATATGGAAAGCTAATGTACTGAGAGGGGAGGGGTGAATCAATACTCCAAAATTTTTCTTGAATAATAACTTTACTATTATGCATAAAAAGAATAGTGCAGTAACATAAAATAAAGTTAAAACAAATAGATAACAATCATACATGATTCACTCCATAACACATATATTTTGGTTACGCGGAAACTCTTGGTTAGAGAGAAAAACTGCAGTGGGGATGGCACCCACAACTTCACTACTGCAATAATAAAGAATGCTTGGTTAGAGCTACATTTAGCTATTTCTGATAGCATACCCTATTAGGAGTAACAAGATCTGTTAGATCTACCTTGCTAAAGGATTTTACAACATTTATTCTGAATGTTGCACCTAATTAGAGGCTTTACAATTTATAGACTTGATTAGAGTCTTTTACCCTGCTAAAGTTTTCTCTTTCAATCTTCACAATATTACAATAAAATCATTACAAATATCTGCAACTTTACATTTGGAATGTTATAGCAGATTCTATGTGCTCAGAATAGATTACCTTGCTTATAGCATACCTTGGTAACCCATATAGTAACTCGGTAAACCCTTCTATTTACTCTGTTCTTCGACTGTTCTCTAAAAACCTTCTCGGCGACCTCTGTGTCTCTGTAACAGTCTTCTTTTTTTGCATACATACATTTCACTTATGATGTATAAATAGATCTCTTAAAACGGTGATCCAATTCATTGCTTCGATCTTACAAACAAGATTCCTCGAATGAATAACTAAAAAAAATATTTCATTGGTTAGATTGTCCTTGTAATCATACACAATCTTCTGGTGCAATTTCCAATGTAATAACGGTTAGATTAGCCTCGATCTTGTAACACGTTTTCATATGCATGTCCAGGTTCAATGTATCTGGTAACACATTTCACTCGGTGTATGTCAACTCGGTGTGTCATCTTTACTGCTTGGTAGTCTCAAAAAGATACTCGGTAGACAACTCGGTGTATACTATGTTCCATGACTGCTTTCCTTTGTAACTGACTAGATTGTGCATACCAACTTCTCTATGTGTACCGACTGCATGATTCGGTAGTGCTAACCAACTAGAATACATAGTATGACTTTGAATACAAAAACTAATGGCAATTTGATAAGTAGTAACATGTTATTGGAACTAAATGGATTTTTAGGAATAAATTAAATGAAGATGGTCAAGTTGTAAGGAATAAAGCTAGATTGATTTGTAAAGGATATTCTCAGAAGGAAGAAATTGATTATGGAGAAACTTTTGCACCTGTAGCTAGGATTGAAGCTATAAGATTATTTCTTGCCTATGCTGCACATAAAAAGTACAAGGTTTATCAGATGGATGTTAAGTGTGCCTTTTCGAATGGGGATCTTGATGAGGAAGTTTATATTGATCAACCTGATGGTTTTTCACTTTCAAATGATAAAAACATGCTTTGAAGGTTAAGGAAAGCTTTATATGGATTAAAACAAGCACCTATAGCTTGGTATGCAAGGTTAGATAAATATCATTTGAAGCTTGGTTTTACTAAGGGTAATGCTGATAGTAATCTATATTATAAGGTCACTGATGATGATATATTGATTATTAAAGTATTTTTTGATGACATTATTTTTGGAGGTGAAGATAAGTTGTGCATGGAATTTTTTTTAAATATGGAGAAGAAATTTGAAATGTCTATGATTGGGGAAATTAAAAAATTTCTTAGGTTTGCAGATTACTCAGACTGACAAAGGTATTTTCACCTATCAAACTAAGTATGCTAGGGAATTGTTGAATGAATTTGGTATGGAAGTCTCTAAACCGGTAAGTACTCCTATGGTTACAAGTGAGAAATTGACAAGGAAAGATGAATCTACATCAGTAAATCCTACAAGATATGAATCTATGATTGGAGGTCTACTTTATTTGACTTAGACTAGGCCTGACATAATGAATGTTGTTTATATTGCATCAAGATATCCGAGTGATCCTAGAGAAAATCATGAGAGTGCGGTGAAAAGAATTTTTAGATAATTGCAAGGTACATCAGAATATGGCTTGTGGTACCCTAAGGATGATGACTTTACTTTATGTGGATACATAGATGCCAATTGGCTAGGAGATGTTGATGACCAGAAAAGTACTTCTGGTGAATCTTTCTTTCTTGGAAAGAAGTTGGTTTCATGGATCAGCAATTAACAATCATGTACTTCTTTATCTACTATTGAAGTTGAGTATGTTGTTGCTGCTACTAACTGTACACAAGTTCTATGAATGAAGCAAATATTGAAGGATATTAAAGTGCATTGCATTGGACCGGTATTTATTCACTGTGATAACTTTGTTGCTATTGACATATCAAAGAATTTGGTATTTCACTCTAAGACAAAGCACATATCTATCAAGTATAAGTTTCTGAAAGAGAAGGTGGAAGAAAATGAAGTCAGATTGGTTTATGTGAACACTAAAGAGCAGATTGCAGATATTTTCACTAAACCTTTGCCTAAAGAATTATTTGAGTACTTCAGAGACATGTTAGGGCTTTTTGTCCCTCTGCCAGAAAATTGATTGATGATTTTTGGCATCAGTCCGGTATGCATTATCAGAGATATTATTCATTCTGGACTGATGCGGGGATGCTATTTCTCAGGGGGAGTAGTTATCCTTGTGATTCAATGGTTTGTGTTTTTTCTTTGATTTTTTTGTCAGATTTCTAGCATTGATGTCAAAGGGGGAGAGATATATGTGAAAAACAAAGCTTTACAAAGATATCATTCACAGGGGGAGTTTGGTCTTTGTTTCAAAACTTCATTGCTATATCTTTGAGTGGGAGATTGTTGGTTATCTTCCATTAGGGGAGAATTGTTTTGCATTTCTTGGTACTTATATGTTTTTCACATCTAGTTTTTCCATCAATGCCAAAGGGGAGATTGTTGGCCATTTGGAGGAATTTATTATGTGTTGCATTGATGTCAACACTAGTTGTTTTGGCTACTTTAATGATATCCTTCTTGTCCCGGTAAGATGTTTGGTTTCTGGTTGGATTTGATTCAGCATGATCCTATATGTTTGGGTTATGGTATTGGCTTATTCATGCTACTCAGATTTATTTTCAGTCAGTTGGTTTTGATCTGGTGATCGGATGCTATCTTGTTTTGTCAGCAAGCTTGGTTTGTGGTTCTAGTGAGGGTTTCATCGATAGAGCTTTGTTGAAGATCTTTGATGATATGCATAAGTGGTGTTGGTGTGGCTTCTGGTGGAGACTCAGGATGCTGATGGTGATCATGTTTGAGACTTGGTTGATTCAGATCATTGCTTTAGCATGTGTGGACCTAAATTGGGTCCCGGTTTATCTAGGTTATGGACCGACTTAAACGTGTGGATTGGACCTCTTGATGTGTTTCTGGGATGTCTTATGGGTTGGATATTATTTGTTTGGTCTTAGGATGACATGTTTTCTAATTATGTAATTGGTTTATTGTCTGGTGGCCGACCTGATTGTTTATGGCTGAGGGTTTGTATATATATGATGTAAGATCTCATTGTAGATCATGATCATGGGAAAGGGATATGGATGTAATGAGCAAATAATGTAATAATCATTCAAGTAGAGGATTTGGTCGATCATTGGAGAATAAGTTGGATTTATGTAAGAGGATTTAGTCCTTTGGTATTGAGCTTAACCAGAACTGTACTAAAACATAGGAGATGTTATCTTTGTAGTTCATTCATTCTTCCGGATTGTAGTCTAGATTTCTATGTAGTAAGCAAGACTCCTTTTGTGATGAGTAGTGTGCTTTAGGCCATTGGCCTTCCTGCAAGTGTAGGCCCCTCAATTGTAATTAGCATTCTTATTGCAGAAGTACTATTTGACTATGGGTAGGCTTCCCGTTGTGGTTTTTCCCTATACCGGGTTGTCCACGTACAAATATTGGTGTCACGTGGATGGTATTTATTCTCTGATTGTTGTTTATGCTTAATTGGTTTATATGCTATTTCAATAATTGGTTTATGCATTCTGGTATTGATCTTTTGGGTTCTAGTATTAAAGTTTTAATTGGTTAATGTTCTGGTAATCTGAGACAACTGATTCACCCCCCCCACCCTTAGTTGTCTTATAGTTATTTGAACTGTCCATCAATAAATTTGTTACTCCAATTGACAAGCTTGGACAACTTGTTAATGATGTTGGAGAACTGATGAAATATTTTGAGGATGCAACTTATGTTAGTGTTTACAAGGATTACAAGAAGAAGAGAACAAAGCACTTAATGACTAATATTGATAAAGGAAAAGTTTATCTTACTATCAATAAGGACTATTTGAAAGAAGCACTTGAGACTAGAGGTAAAATATTGTCCCTTGTTGCCAAATTTTCATTATTTTGTGCTAATTTGAAGAAGAAGGAGGAAGTTGAGCAAGAACTTGAAGTTCTTAGTGAGTCATTTAAGCCCCTTAATGACTCTTCTATCAATTTTGGAAAATTGGTTGTTGAACTTCAACACAAGCTGAAAGCTTATGAGAATGAGCAGGTTAAGAGGATTAGATCACTGTAGGAATTACAGACACAACTGATACTGAAGTTGGAAATCTTGCACAGAGTCTATAAAGAATCTGAAGCTTTTCTTGCAACCCCAGAGATGAGTACCATAGATGCCATGGAGGAGTTTGTTGGACAAATCAATACACTTTTGGAGATTACCGACACTATTTTGGAAACCTGGCATAATGATCTGAAGTAGTTGAAATTATATTTTAGTGATTATTTTTCTAAGATCATTGTAATAACATTTTGATATATATATACTATGCAATTTTGAGATATTTTTGATGTAACTATATGTATTTACTTTACTTTGTCATTGCTGTCAAAGGGGGGGTAGTTGTAGAGTCAAAATTTTGATGTAATTATATTGGGGAGTAGTAGTATAAGTCTTTTAATTTTTTTTTTTTTATAGCATGTAATTTCTAAGAGGGAGTATGTTGTCTATTTGAAGGAATTGATTATGTATTGCACTGATTTTTTGCCATTGATGTCAACACTAGCTATTTTGGTTGCTTTATTGGTATCCTTCTGGTCCCGGTAGGCTGTTTGGTTTCTGGTTGGATTGGATAATCATGATTCGGTATGCTCTAGTATGTTGGGGTTATGGAATTGGCTTATTCATGCTACTCAGATTCATGTTTAGTGAGTTGGTTTTGATATGGCGATCAGATGCTATCCTATTTTGCTAGTAAGCCTGATTTGTTATTTTGGTTAGGGTTTCATCGATAGATCTTTGATGGTATGCATAAGTGGTGTTGGTGCGGCTTCTAGTGGAGATTAAGGATGCTGATGGTGATCATCTTCGAGACTTGGTTGATTGGGATTATTTCTTTAGTGTGTATGGACCTAAATTGGGTCTCGGTTTAAATAGGTTATGGATTGGCTTAATGAAACGTGTGGATTGGACCTCTCGGTGTGTTTCTGGGATGTCTTATGGGTTGGATATTATTTGTTTGGTCTCTAACCAACATGTTTTATAAGTATGTAATTGTTTTATTGTCTAGTGGTCGACCTGATTGTTTATGGTCAAGGGTTTGTATATATATGATGTAAGATCTCATTGTAGATTATCATGGGAATGGGATATGGATATGTAAGGAGTGAATAATGTAATAATCATTCAGACAGAGGATTTGGTCGATCATTAGTGATCAAGTAAGGTTTATGTAAGAGGATTTAGTCCTCCGGTATTGAGCTTAACCAGAATTGTACTCAGGCATAGGAGATGCTATCTTTGCAGTTCAATCTTTCTTTCGAATTTTAGTCTGGACATTTATGTAGTCAGTGAGACTCCTTTTGTGATGAGAAGTGCACTCTAGGCTATTGGCCTTCTTGCAAGTGCAGGCCCCTCAATTGTAATTCACATACTTACTGCAGAAGTATTATCTGACCGTGGGTAGGATTCCCACCATGGTTTTTCCATGTATAAATCTTGTTGTCATGTGGATGGTATTTATTCTCTGATTGTTGTTTATGCTTAATTTATATATTTTCTATTTTGGTATGTGGTTTATGCATTCTAGTATTCATCTTTTGGGTTCTAGTATTAAAGTTTTAATTGCTTAAAGTTCTTGTAATCTGAGACAACTAATTCAGCCCCCCCTCTTAGTTGTCTTCTAGTTATTTGAACTATCTAATGATTGGTATCAGAGCTCTAGTCCTCTCTGCAGAATCTTAATATCTTGAGGAAGATCCTATGGTGACTAACAATTCAAGTTCATCTAGTTCATCTGGAGCTATCTTTTGGAGAGATATTCCTAGGCTTGATGGAACAAATTATAGAGTACATAAGATTTAGGTGGAGACTCATTTGAGATGTCTTAGCAAGGAGATTTGGGAAATCACAGAATTGTGTAACACCTTATAATCCAACATCTGGCAATCCTCCTCCGACAAAATTGGATAAGGAGCTTGAGAATGATTGTAAAGAAAGAGAAGACCTCTTGTGTGCACTTTTTGATCAACAAATAATGGGATTAACTGACAAATCATCTGCAAAGGCTATATGGGACAAGTTGGAGACTCTTAATGAAGGTGACCCTAATGTAAAGATTGATAAACTTGATGGTTACTGGGTGATATATAAAAACTTGAAGATGGAAGAAGATGAAAGGATTACTGCATTCATGGAAAGGGTAGATGAGATTGTTATGGGAATTCAATATTGTGGTGGAAGTTTGAGTGAAGAAAAAATAGTTTCTAAAGTTTTGAGAGATTTACCACCGGCTTACAAGATGAAGGCTACTACAATTAATGAATTAAGAACAATGGCTAATACTTATGCTAACAAAGATACCTTGGTTGGGAAATTATCTACTTTTGAGCTTGAAGAATTTGGACCTTCTAGAGCTATGAAGTCTGAACCTTCTTTTCATGCATTTGCATCATCAAATGACAAGGAAGATTGGAAAGCTTTATATGCAAAGGAATTGGATGATATGAAGAGAAAATATGATGAATTTGAGCAAATTGGAGCCCTATTTTCTAGAAGAGTACCTAAAGGACCCATAGGAAGTAAGTATGAAGGAAAAGAACCTTTTAAATGTTTTGCATGTAATAAGATAGGTCATTTTGCATCTAGATGTCTTGAAAGAAATTCAAGATTTGAAGAGAGAGCTAGAAGATCTTTTAAGCCTAACCCTGGATATCAGAACAAGTATAAGTAAAAGAAAAATAGAGATAAATCATGCTATATAGGGGACGAGGAAGGTGTTATTGATTCTGATGATGAACCGACAGAAGAATCTGCTAGTGGTTCCGACAATGGGAAGGAATGTGTGTTCCTGGCTATGAAGGAATATGTTTTGGCACTGGAAGAGAATGTACCTGAAGAGAAGGCACTTGTTGCTAAAATTAAAGACAAGGATGAATGGGTAATTGATAGTGGTTGTTTACATCATATGATTGGAGATAAAAGGAAATTTCTATCTTTGCATGAATTTAATGGCGGTCTAGTTAGATTTGGAGATGACAAAGCATTTATGATCAAAGGAAAAGGAACTATATCATTGGATGGTAAGAACAATACTGATAATGTTTATTTTGTTGAAGGTTTTAAGCATAATATTTTGAGTGTAGGACAATTGGTGGATAAGGGATTTTAATTACAGTTCAAGGATGGAAAATGCAAAATCATTAACAGACCTGGTTTGGAGATTACAACCGATACACAAACAAAAGGTAATATATTTCATTTGAATTCCAGTGAGCAGACATGTTTAATTGCATAAATTGATGAGAGTTGGCTATGGCATAAAAGACTATATCATGTGAATTTTGATTGCATTGTAAAGATCAGTTCAACTAAGGCAGTTAGAGATATACCTAAGATTGTGAAGCCCTATAATCTGTTATGTAAAGAATGTCAAATGGGTAAACAAGCCAAAACCTCTTTTAAGAGTATACAAGATAAATCTAATGATGTTCTTCATCTTATTCATAATGATTTGTGTGGTCCTGCTAGAGTTAAAAAATTTCAAGGTGATAGATATTTCATGTTAATCATTGATGACTATTCTAGAATAATGTGGGTTACTTTTCTAAGGGAAAAATATGAGGCTTTTGAAAAGTTTAAAATATTTAAGGCTAAAGTGGAAACTAAGACATGATTGAAGATTCAATCCTTAAGGTCAGATCATGGTGGAGAATTCACATCCGGTGAGTTTAATAACTTTTGTGAGAAGCATGGTATAATGAGACAATTTTCTGCTCCCCCGACACCTCAGAAAAATGGAGTTGTGGAAAGGAGGAACATAACTATCTTGGATGCTTCTAGAAAAATGATGATGGAAGCTATTCTACCTCATATCTACTGGAGAGAAGTAGTGAGAACAACGGTTTATACATTCAACATAGTACATATCAAAGGAGAACCTGGTAAGACACCTTATGAATTATGGTTTGGCAACACACCTACAGTTAAATATTTCAGAATCTTTGGTAGTAAATGTTATATCAGGAGAGATGATATCATTGAAAAATTTGATTCTGATGATGAATTGACACAAGACACTGCTAGTGGTTCTGACAATGGAAAGGAATGGGTGTTCTTGGCTATCAAAAAAGATGTTCTGGCACAGGAAGAGAATTTACCTGAAGAGAAGGCACTTGATTATAAAATTGAAGACAAGGATGAATGGGTAATTGATAGTGGTTGTTCACATCAGATGACATGATATAAAAAGGAAGTTTCTATCTTTGCAAGAATTTGATGGCGGTCTAGTTAGATTTGGAGATGACAAAGCATGTATTATCAAAGGAAAAGGAACTATATCATTGGATGGTAAGCACAATACTGATAATGTTTATTATGTTAAAGGTTTGAGGCATAATCTTTTGAGTGTAGAAAAATTGGTGGATAAGGGATTTCAATTACAGTTCAAGGATGGAAAATGCAAAATCATTAATAGATCTGGTTTGGAGATTTCAACCGGTACACAAACAAAAGGTAATATATTTCATTTGAATTTCGGTGAGAAGACATGTTTGATTGCACAAATTGATGAGAGTTGGCTATGGAGTTAAAGGCTATGTCATGTGAAATTCAATTGCATTGTTAAGATCAGTTCAACTAAGGCAGTTAGAGATATACCTAAGATTGTGAAGCCCTATAATTTGGTATGTAAAGAATGTCAAATGGGAAAATAGGTCAAAACCTCTTTTAGGAGTATACAAGATAAATCTAATGATGTTCTTCATCTTATTCATACTGATTTGTGCGACCCTGCTTAAAAGTTTTCAAGGTGATAGATATTTTATGCTAATCATTGATGATTATTCTAGAATGATGTGGGTTACTTTTCTAAGGGAGAAATCTAAGGCTTTTGAAAAATTTAAAATCTTTAAGACTAAAGTTGAGACAGATACATGATTGAAGATTAAATGTTTAAGGTCAGATCATAATGGAGAATTCACATCCAATGAGTTTAATAACTTATGTGAGAAGCATGGTATTAGGAGACAATTTTCTGCTCTCCAAACACCTCACCAAAATGGAGTTGTGGAAAGGAAGATCAAAATTATATTGGATGCTTCTAGAACAATGATGATGGAAGCTAGTCTACCTCATATCTATTGGAGAGAAGTAGTGAACACAACAATATATACATTCAACATAGTACATA
The DNA here is from genome assembly GCF_030272615.1 of Cryptomeria japonica. Classification (NCBI taxonomy): domain Eukaryota; kingdom Viridiplantae; phylum Streptophyta; class Pinopsida; order Cupressales; family Cupressaceae; genus Cryptomeria; species Cryptomeria japonica. The sequence goes on along the minus strand of NC_081412.1, from coordinate 309,858,117 downwards.
TCAAAGGAGAAACTGATAAGACACCTTATGAATTATGGTTTGGCAAAACACCTATAGTTAAGTATTTCAGAATCTTTGGTAGTAAATGTTATATTAGGAGAGTTGATATCATTGGTAAATTTGATCCTAGATGTGATGAAGGGATATTTCTTGGTTATTCTAATAAAAGCAAAGCATATAGATGTTATAACAAGAGATTACAAAGAATTATGGAGAGTGATAATGTCAAGGTGGATGAGCTGAATAAAAGTCAAATCAGAGTTTATGAGCAAGAACCGACAGTGAAAATGATCATAACTAAACCGGTAACACCTTTACTGGAACATAATGTTGAACAAATTACTTCAATAATATCATAAAATTTAATAGTAACTAAAGAACCGGGAAGAGGAAAAGAGAGTCAGAAGACTCCTAGGTATGTGAGATTCAATCATTCAGAAGATCATATCATTGGGGATAAGAACAATGGAGTGATGACAATAAAAAGACTGGAAACTAATGAGGTATGTTTAATTTCTCAAGTTGAACCGGTATCAGTAATTGAAGCATGTAAAGATGAATGTTGGTTGAAAGCTATGGAAGAAGAATTAGATCAGATAGAGAAGAATAACACATGGACTTTAGTTCCCCGACCTAAAAATAAGAATATTATTAGGACTAAATGGGTTTTTCGGAATAAATTGAATGAAGATGGTCAAGTTGTAAGGAATAAAGCTAGATTGGTTTGTAAAGGATATTCTCAGAAGGAAGGAATTGATTATGGTGAAACTTTTGCACCTGTACTAAGGATTGAAGCTATAAGATTATTTCTTGCCTATGTTGCACATAAGAACTACAAGGTTTATCAGATGGATGTTAAGTATGCCTTTTTGAATAAAGATCTTGATGATGAGTTTTATATTGAGCAACCTGATGGTTTTTCACTTTCAGATGATAAAACATGGTTTTCAAGTTAAGGAAAGCTTTATATGAATTGAAACAGACACCCAGAGCTTGGTATGCAAGGTTACATAAATATCTTTTGAAGCTTGGTTTTACCAAGGGTAATGCTAATAGTAAACTATATTATAAGGTCAATAATGATGATATACTGATTATTGAATTTTTTGTTGATCACATTATTTTTGAAGGTGAAGATAAGTTTTGCATGGAATTTTGTAAAAAATATGGAGAAAGAATTTGAAATGTCTATGATTGGGGAAATGAAATTTTTCTTAGATTTGTAGATTACTTAAACTGATAAAGGTATTTTTATCTATCAAACTAAGTATGCTAGGGAATTGTTGAAACAATTTGGCATGGAAGACTTTAAACCAGTAAGTACTCCTATGGTTACTAGTGAGAAATTGACAAGAAAAGATGAATCTGCACCAATAAATCCTACAAGATACAAGCCTATGATTGGAGGTCTTCTATATTTGACTCAGACTAGGCCTGACATAATGAATGTTATTTGTATTGCATCAAGATATCAGAGTGATCCTAGAGAAAATCATGAGAGTGTGGTGAAAAGAATTTTTAGATACTTACAAGGTACATCAGAATATGGTTTGTGGTACCCTAAGTATGATGACTTTACTTTATGTGCATATATAGATGTTGATTGGGTAGGTGATGTTGATGACCGGAAAAGTACTTCCAGTGGAGCTTTCTTTCTTGAAAAGAATTTGGTTTCATGGATCAACAAGAAACAATCATGTACTTCTTTATCTACTGTTGAAGCTGAGTATGTTGCTACTTCTACTAACTGTACATAGGTTCTATGGATGAAGCAAATGTTGAAGGACATTAAAGTGCATTGCATTGGATTGGTAGTTATTCACTGTGATAACTCTGCTCCTAGTGACATATCAAAGAATCTAGTATTTTACTCTAAGACAAAGCACATATCTATCAAGTATAACTTTTTAAAGGAGAAGGTGGAAGAAAATGAGGCCAGATTGGTTTAAGTGAACACTAAAGAGAAGATTACAGATATTTTCACTAAACCTTTACCTAAAGAAGCATTTGAGTACCTCAGGGATAGGTTAGGGGTTTTTTCCCCTTCGACAAAGTACTAATTGATGTTATTTAGCATCAGTCTAGTATGTATTATCATAGATATTATTCATTTTGGACTGATGTGGGGATGCTACTGCTCAGGGGGAGTAGTTAGCCTTGTGATTCAGTGGTTTATGTTTTATATTTTTGTTAGATTTATGGTATTGATGTCAAAGGGGGAGAGATATATGTAAAAATAGAGGTTTACAAAGATATCATTAATAGGGGGAGTTTGATCTTTATTTCAGAACTTCATTGCTATATCTTTGTGTGGGAGATTGTTGGTTGTCTTCCATTGGGGGAGACTTGCTTGACATTTCTTGGCACTTGGATGTTTTTCATATCTAATGTTGCCATCAATGCCAAAGGGGGAGATTGTTGGCCATTTGGAGGAATTAATTATGTGTCACACTGATGTTTTGTCATTGATGTCAACACTAGCTGTTTTGGCTACTTTACCGATATCCTTCTGGTCCCAGTAGGCTATTTGGTATCTGGTTGGATTGAATTATCATGATTCAGTATGTTTGGGTTATGGAATTGGGTTATTCATGCTACTCAGATTCATGTTCAGTCAGTTGGTTTTGATATGGTGATCAGATGCTATCTTGTTTTTCTAGTAAGCTTGGTTTGTTGTTTCGGTGAAGGTTTCACCGATAGAGATTTGATGAAGATCTTTGATGATATGCATAAGTGGTGTTGGTGTGGCTTCTAGTGGATATTCAGGATGGTGATGGTGATCATGTTCGAGACTTGGTTGGCGTGTGTGGACCTAAATTGGGTCTTGGTTTATCTAGGTTATGGACCGACTTAATGAAATATGTGGATTGGACCTCTCGATGTGTTTCTGGGTTGTCGTATGGGTTGGATATTATTTGTTTGGTCTCTGGCCAACATATTTTATAATTATGTAATTGTTTTATTGTCTGGTGGCTGACTTGATTGTTTATGGTCGAGGGTTTGTATATATATGATGTAATATCTCATTGTAGATCATCATGGCAATGGGATATGGATATGTAAGGAGTGAATAATGTAATTATCATTCAGGTAGAGGATTTGGTCGATCATTGGTCATCGAGTTGGGTTTATGTAAGAGGATTTAGTCCTTTGGTATTGAGCTTAACCATAATTGTACTCAGGCATAGGAGATGTTATCTTTGTAGCTCACTCTTTCTTCCAAATTGTAGTCTGGACTTTTATGTAGTTAGTGAGAGTCCTTTTGTGATGAGAAGTTCGCTCTAGGTTGCTGGCCTTCTTGCAAGTGCAGGCCTCTCAATTGTAATTCACATACTTACTGCAAAAGTATTATCTGACTGTGGGTAGGCTTTCCACCATGGTTTTTCCCTTTATCGATTTTTTCACATATAAATCTTGGTGTCATGTGGATGGTATTGATTCTATGATTATTGTTTATGCTTAATTGATATATCTATTGTTTTGGTATTTGGTTTATGCATTCTGGTATTGATCTTGTTGGCATTTTGATGATTATGTTGTGATTGTCATTGATGGACACACACTTGCTATGAGATCACTTTTAGAATGTATGAATTATGCTCAACCGGTAATTGTTCCAAACCGGTATCATGTTGTAGTCTTTAGACTACTGTTGTTATGCAAAAAGTGTTTACCGATCTCAAGCGGTATAAAGACCCAAGAAACATAGTGAGATCAAGTGGTTTAAGGATCTCATGTGGAGTGGAGCAAAGGAGCCAGAAGCGGTAGTTATCTTTTTCCCAGTCTTCAATTTTTGTCAACCGGTAATCCGTTAAACTAGTATTACTTTGAGTCACCAACATGTAACCAGAAAGTTGGACAAACTGGTAATACTCGGTGATGAGTTACCAACTGGTATATTTTTGTGATGAGTTACCATCCACTGACACTTTGATGGTGTTTTTGTGCCGTGTTATCAAATGTGTCTAGATACAATGAACCTAGGAACATGTAGTGAAATCCTATTGGACCGACATGAAATCAGATTCCTTTTAAGGACATCATGTCTAGGGTTTTAAAAGAAAGTATGCGAGTATAGCTGTTAGGTTTTGTAGTGGTTGAAAAACCTCTTGAATGTGCGATCTTAACTGAGAAGATCAAGTCTATGAGTTGTAACAGAGTAAGGAGTTATTGAAGATTGAAGTAATGCTGAAATGCATTAGCTATGAGCTACAATGGATCTAATCAAGCAGACTGTGCCATTTGTTAGATCATTCACTTGTTGATTATTCACATCTTTGACAAGTTAGAAACCATTAACCGGGTAGGCTCAGAAAAGCCTTTGTAAATCCTCTAACAAGGTGGTTCACATCCATGGATCTGAAATCCTCTCACAAGGTAGTCTTTAATCGGACTTATCTCCTAACAAAGATTGAGATTCCTAACAGGACCTATTCTGGTAAAGAACATTGTATGACCTTAACCAGTCTGGTCACTATTCTGCAGATAGTTACTTGTGAGTTTCATCTCACCATGGTTTTTCCCATTTGGGTTTCCACGTCAAAATCTCTTGTGTTATGGTGTTTGTGCTTCTATGGGTGAATGTATTATTTTCTATTTGGTTTGCATGGGTGTTAACCGGTTTGTTTGCTAAACTGTTTTATCGGTTTACTGCTAGACTATTAAAGTGTTTAAGTACATTATTTTTTGGTATACTAATTCACCCCCCCTCTTAGTATTCATCAATTGGTATCAGAGCCAACCTTTCTATAAGTCTAACCACTTGGAAAGAGATATGGGGGAATACACTGTGAGGGAACTTACTCATCGGCTCACTCAGTCTGAGAAAGCCTATGATGATCTTATGGTCAAATATAAGGCCTCTCAAGTAAAAAGAAGAGAGCATGCTGAAAAACTGATGGAGCTAACTAAAAATAGTTCTTCTGATGAAGCGGACATGGAAGCCCTAATTCAAGAAGTAGAAAAGCTGAATGAATCCAATTCCAACCTGAGAAAGGAGTTGGAAGGACTGACTATCTGAATGTGTCAAGAGCTTGAGAACCGGAGGAAAGCTAAAGATTTGGTAAAAGACAAAGATCATGAGATCTCCAAGCTGAAGCAAGAGATCAATGCACTTACCACTCGTCTTCATGGAAGCAAAATGGAAAAAGAAGAAGTGCAAGGTGAACTAAACATGGCTATCTCTGAGAATGTAACATTGAAGGAATCCGATGCAACCATTTCCAAAGAACTCACTGAGACAAAGGAAATACTTGCCAAATTCAATAAGAGCTCTGTCAAGCTAGAGATGAAGCTTGAATCAGCTAAACCAGTAAAGAATACCAATGGACTTGGTTTCTCTGAATATGAGGAAGGTGAGACCTCTGGAACAAAAAGTGGAGCATCAAAGAAACAACTGGCATCAAAGGATAAATGTAAGCAAAAGTTCAATCCTGTTTGCTTTAACTATCTCAAGGAAGGACACACTGCTAATATATGTAGAAGTAAGGCTTACAATAATTTTCCTTATTTTCTAAACGATAAGCCTAGATCCAATAGATTCAATGGCAATTGTTATGCATGCAACAAGTTTGGGCATAGAGCATTTGAATTCAGGTCTATCATGCACAATACTAGAAGGTATCCTCAAAGGAATCAATGAGTTTTTTCTGAACCCTCTGGGAACTGAAACCCAAACCGGTTTAATACCTATAGTCATCAGTCAGGTAGCAGTGGCTATCAAGCAACAACCGGATGGAGAGAAATCTATATGATTTGCCATGGTCATGGTCACACTGCTGCAACATGCAAAAGGAAGAATGGAAACATGAATAATGGACCTTGGGGAGCACCTGGAATGGTTTGCTATCATTGCAACAAACTGGGTCATTTAGCAAGATTCTGCAGAAGTAGAAAGAGTATATCAGATGATATACTGGTCACTCCGGAAGGAAAAATTGATGTTGAAATTGTTCAAGCAAATATGAAGAAAACCTAGAAGAAGAAGCTAGAAGAAGTGATTCAAGAAGAACCGGTTTCTGCACCTAGTGTGGGAGTCGCTGAACCGACAAACTAAGCATCAAAAAAGCTTAGGGGGAGCAAACGGTGAAATATCTCAAACCCCCGGTTGACACTAGTAAAAGACCTTAATCGGTATGAGATACCAGTCAGATTGGTAGAAGACCAAAAATAGTATAAGGAAAAATTAGGGTTTACACCCTAATAGTGGAGCATTTATTATGGTAGGTGGAGAATCTGTTTAAAAGGAATTTTCAAATCATTTCTCACTATCATTTTTTGAGCAAAGAAGTTTTCAAGTGCAGAGAGAAGAAAAGCGATTTACATTGCGATTCAAAGAATTTATCAAAATCCTGAGAAGAATCTGAAGCAAACATCTGTTGGAGAAGAGTAGAACACAAAGCGACATTTCAACAACAAAAGGAGTGTGTAGTGAAGTTCAAATTGTGAAGCCCTAAATTTTGATCTACGAAGGTATTTTTCAAAATTCCCTATTTATCATGGCTTCAGCATCACATGCTAGCTCTAGTGCACCCATTGATTTTGTAGACTTCATTCAACGGAAGGCAAAATACAATGTCCTATCTCAAATACCCGCTAGTGTCATAGTGGAAGAAGGCATTTCAGATTTCATTGACTACAAGATTGAAGACCTAGGATCTTTGATGATCCATTCCTAGTTGAGTCTGTTCTGCGGAAAGGATAAGAAGATTAAACCAAAATTCAACATTCTGGAAAAGAACAAACTTCATAATGCAACCTATTTTCTTGAAGAATTTTCAGATGATCACATTCGAATTATTCTGAGCAGAGTACACAGTGATAAGATGTACTTAGAGTGAACGCATGATATCACACTAGAAGTGATTCATGTCGTCACTCATTTCTGCAACGTCGGTGAAGTGCCAACCCTAAGGAAGATCAGCAAGATGGAAATGATCGAGCTCACTGGTTCTATGAGCGATTCATGGGGAATGACTGTCAATTCCATCAAGGATGATCTGGTCAAATATGTGTGTATGGTGATAGGATACCAGACGTTCCATGCCAGTAGAATCAACTTTGTCTCTCTTGCAGTGGTAAATGTCGCCTACGGGATGATCAAGGAAGATGCATTGTTTGATCTGTGCACTGGTATGCAAAGACAACTTCTATTGAACCTCAAGTCAATCAAATAGGACAATGCCCTGAAATTTAAGTTTGGACAACTATTGGTTGGGTTGTTCTTCTACTTCCAAGGCTATTTTCTAGGAGTAGGTGATATTCAATGGTCTGCTGACCAACCGGTGACAAAGCAAATCAAGGAAAGCCTACAAGCGGTAGGAACTGGTTATCCAGAAGTGCTGAAATAATATTTTGATGAGTTCAGATGTAAAATGAACCAAAGAGTAAGAATATCCGGTGATATAGTCAAAAAGTATGAGGAAGACATCTGCTTCACCATCAAAGTTGATGAGTGCATAATGGAGGCGGTTGAGCCTAGACAGGAAGAAGTGGAACCAATGGGATATGAGGTAATGTATGATATGTTGGATGGATATGCCTCTACCCTACTTGCCTCGCCTCTTGATCCAAAGGCAAAGAGAACTGACACCTATCTAGACAGGGTTACATCGGTTCAAGAACCCTCAGTAATGAAGGGAAAGGTAGTGCCTTCAACATCGGCACCGGTTACTCCAGCAAGTCCCAAAGTGACCAAGCGGTCACCAGTAAAGAAGAAATCAGAAGTGGCACCTGCCAAAGTCTTCCAGTGGAAGCGGGAGACAAAAAGCAATACACCAGACTCAAAGGACACTGTCTTTGAAGAACAACCTAATAAGACTAGGCAAACGAGGAAAAAGACAAAGAGTGAACCGGCAACATCTGCACTAGTAAATATTGATATTTCCTCTTACAAACCTTTGACACATTGTCAAAGAAAAATTAAGAATATTATAAGAAAAGTACCTGGTGATTTGAAAGAGAGCTTTGATGATTTTAATGATGATGAAAAGAAAGAAGTTGACTAGGAAGTTATCAATTATTTATGTATTAATGACCGGTGGCCATCAGAAATTAAATCTGAGACGCCTGATTCTTTGTATAATTATTTTGACAACAAGGGGCGCATTGCCATAGAAAAGGAACAAGAAATAAGAGAGGAAGTATTTGCACAATACTTTCTTGATGTGCCTAAAATAGAACTGTATGAAGTGGTGGAGAGATATAAGGGCCTCTTCTTCATGAGAAGAAGAAGACTCCTATTATTGGAAGGAAAAGTTCCAGAAGTGGTCAAAGATACCCACTCCCTTGCTCAATCAGCTTTAAGACTGTATGAAGTGGCTGAAGCCAACAGGAAAGTAGAGCAAGAACTAGAAATCACTCAACTAGATGAAGTATACAACAGTGAAAGAGAACCGGTCACCACTCAAATGGAACCGATTGATGTTGATGCCTTAAACAGTGACAATGTTACTCTGGATGCACCAGTAGAAATAGAAGGTCAGAAGAAACAGGAGGAAGACAAGAGAAAACATGTAGAGGAAGAGAAGAAGAAACAGGAGAAAGAAAAGACAAAACAGGTAGAATAGGAAAAGAAGAAAGAGGATGAGAAGAAAAAGAAAGAAGAAGAAAAGAGAAAAGAAGCGGAGAATAAGAAACAAGAGGATGAGAAGAAGAAGGAAGCGGAAAAGGAAAAGGAGAAGAGAAAGGAAGAGGAGAAGAAAAAGGAAGAGGAGAAGAGAAAGGAAGAGGAGAAGAAAACGGATGAAGATGAAGAGAAGTGGAAAGAAGAGGAGAAAAAGAAGGCAGATGAAGACAAGAAAAGAGACAAAGAGAAAGAAGAAGTGGCACATAGCACTTAGATGGAGACTCCAAAGGCAACCGATAGTCAAGACAAACTGGCTGACATTACCAGTCCTATTGACCTCCAGTCTGCAAACGAATCGGAGCTACTGCAGAGCATTAAGCTTGCTCAAGAACGATTGGATGCTCTAAGGAGGAAAAAGGAGGAAGATGTTATCCAAACTATGGTGGAAACACTCACCAATTTGATACTCGGTACAAACCTCCCTAGTACTAATTCCTCACTTGCCCAATCAAAGCTTCTATGTATAGTTGTGGAAGACTAGGTCCAAAGCCTAGAAGAAGCTACAGAAACAAATGCCAAAAAGGAGCATGAAAAGGCTCTGAACATTGCCTTGGTGAAGAAGTTGAATGAGCTTCAGTCAGAACTTTAGAAGGCATAAAAGGACATCAGAGATGCAATGGATGAGGGCAATCTACTACTCAGCAAGATTTGTCAACCTCATTTATTCTGTGATGATGTGCTCACTCAGAAGGACAAACTGCAATCTGATATGTAGTCATTTATTAGAACCTTCAAGATGCCATATGATTCCTTCTCCACATATGGACAAACTGCTCACGGGTTTCAACTTTAGTCTGCAAGAATAGAGGTAGAGATAAGCAACCAGACACATAATTTGTAGGAACTTCAACTGGTCCTAGTGCCAAGACTGCAAATTCTCCAGAAATGCTACCTCAATATAGATGCCCTAATGGTTACTCAAGAGATGAGTACCATGAATGCATGCCATGGAGGAGCAGGTTTATCAGATGAAAATGGAGAATGAGGTTTCTACCTCATTGCTTGAATCATGGTCTTTATCCATGAAGACATTTATGCAGGACTTTAAATCCATTTTTGACAAATTTTACTCTCTATTGTCATAAACTCTTATTTTGTTAATGCTAATAGAATAGGGGTTTTTCAACTGTACTTTGTCATTGTTGGCAAAGGGGGAGTAGTATTTTATATTTAAAATTTTGATGCATTCTATGTATACTTTCATGTCTATCTCTATAAGAAAGTAGTATACATTCTATTTTCTGCGAAAGGGATAGTGTATATGCTTAGGGGGAGTAATTTTCTTTATGGCATGATTTTATTGTAAAACACTTAGAAGTCAATTTTTTTTCCTAAGTATTGCCATCAATGCCAAAGGGGGAGATTGTTGGCATTTTGATGATTATGTTGTGATTATCATTGATGGACACACACTTGCTATGAGATCACTTTGAGAATGTATGGATTATGCTCAACCGGTAATTGTTCCAAACTGGTATCATGTTGTAGTCTTTAGACTACTGTTGTTATGCAGAAAGTGTTTACCAATCTCAAGTGGTATAAATACCCAAGCGGCATAGTGAGATCAAGTGGTTTAAGGATCTCAAGTGGAGCGGAGCAAAGGAGCCATAAGCGGTAGTTATCTTTTTCCCAATCTTCAATTTTTGTCAACCAGTAATCCATTAAACTGGTATGACTTTGAGTCACCAACCAGTAACCAGAAAGTTGGACAAACGGGTAATACTCTGTGATGAGTTACCAACCGGTATATTTTTGTGATGAGTTACCATCCACCGACACTTTGATGGTGTTTTTGTGTCGTGTTATCAAACGTGTCTAGATACAATGAACCTAGGAACTTGTAGTGAAATCCTATTGGACCGACATGAAATCAGATTCCTTTTAAGGACATCATGTCTAGGGTTTTAAAAGAAAGTATGTGAGTATAGCTGTTAGGTTTTGTAGTGGTTGAAAAACCTCTTGAATGTGCGATCTTAACTGAGAAGATCAAGTCTGTGAGTTGTAACAGAGTAAGAAGTTACTAAAGACTGAAGTAATGCTGAACTGCATTAGCTATGAGCTACAATGGATCTAATCAAGCAGATCATGCCATTTTCTAGATCATTCACTTGTTGATTACTCACATCTTTGACAAGTTAGAAACCGTTAACTGGGTAGGCTCAGAAAAGCCTTTGTAAATCCTCTAACAAGGTGGTTCACATCTGTGGATCTAAAATCATCTCACAAGGTAGTCTTTAATCAGACTTATCTCCTAACAGAGATTGAGATTCCTAACAGGATCTGTTCTGGTAAAGAACATTGTATGACCTTAACCGGTCTGGTTAGTATTCTGCAGATAGTTACTTGTGAGTTTCATCTCACCATGGTTTTTCCCATTTGGGTTTCAACGTCAAAATCTCTTGTGTTATGGTGATTGTGCTCCTGTGGGTGAATGCATTATTTTCTATTTGGTTTGCATGGGTGTTAACCAGTTTGTTTGCTAAACTATTTTACCGGTTTACTAGCTAGACTATTAAAGTATTTAAGTACAGTATTTTTTGGTATACTAATTCACCCCCCCCTCTTAGTATTCATCAGATCTTTTGGGTTCTGGTATTAAAGTTTTAATTGCTTAAAGTTCTGATAATCCTAGACAACTAGTTCACCCCCCCTCTCAGTTGTCTTTCTATTATTTTAATTGTCTAACAAAGTATATGTCATGGAGTCAATTTTTGTTTTGAACACTTAGTTGACAAAATTTTTCCTAAGTGTTGCCATCAACGCCAAAGGGGGTGAAAGTTGGCATTTGACTAAACTGGTAAAGATTGTTGGTGATATACAACTGGTAAATGATTGATTGGTGAATGTTATGAAGAGATTGAGATTCATATTTGATGACTAAGTCTTGTGTTGTCATTGATGGAAATACTATTTTTGTGGTCATCTAAGTCTTGTAAGTTAACTAATAAGGTTTAACTAGTACAAAAGTTAGTTTAGTAGAGAACCGGTAATTAGGATCTCAACCAATAAACTATGAATAGAGTTGTATTCCAACAACCGGTACAGGCGATTCATGAAGAGCTGGATGATGCAGTTTTATAGCAATGATGGAGAAAGGTATTTGGAGGTATGTTCATAACCGCATTGGCAGATTCAACTAGACAAGCGAGATTTGATGTATAGAGCAGACATTCTAATGAACACTCAACCGATAGTGATATAGTCACTTGAATCAGTAAAATGACACAGGTTTTGATTTGTTATATTGATGGCCAACATAAGTTCAGTGTGTAATATTATTTTATAGATTCTTTAAACCTAGGAGATTGTTCCAAGGTTGTAGACGACTAAAATTGATGTTTATAGAAAGTGTGATGAGGTATTAAGTCAGTGTGTGTATGAATGTGTATGTGTGTGAGATCGAAGGCGAATTAGGCAAAGTTGATTGTGCGGTGTTTTGCAAAGCTCCGTATTGATGTGTTATTGATGTTTTGAGGATCTAAAGTAGATCTTATCAGACATAGAGGTATCATATGAAGATCATTTGACTATTGTTTCCCTAACAGTTTGAAACAGTAAAATCCTCTAACTGGGTAGGACCTAACATGCCTTAACTTGTAAATCCTCTACCAGGGTAGCTCTATATCAGAGTGTTAAATCCTCTTGTGCGGTTGATCCTAATAGGTGATAGATCCTAACAGGGCTTATCATTTAAATCCCTTCACCGGGTGACTCCTAACTGGGTTTTCTCCTAACAGGGCATATTCATAAGACCTTAACCGGTCAAGATTTCTATTCTGCAGATAGTGAATCTTGTAGGTATTAACTCCCACCATGGTTTTTCCCTTTTGGATTTCCATGTATAATCTCTTGTGTTATGTGGAATTTTTTTTATTGGGCATTAGCTTATGTGGTGATATTCCTCTTATGCTTGATAAGTTTTAAGTTGTTTAAGTTGGTGATCAGACTCATATTATTTTTTCTTGTACTGATTCACCCCCCCTCTCAGTGCCTTATAAGTTTATCATTGCATTTATTTTGTTATACATTTTCATCTATGATTTATTTCTGTCTATTTATTTTGGATGCATAAAATTATCAACATAATTTCACTATAAAGTTATCTCATTTTCAACATTTAGTATCAGAGCCAAGTTGGCTTGTTTTGAGAAGGGGACACCTTTCTTGGTTTGTTTTATTGAGAGTGTTGCTTTTACTTGTAGTTTAAGATTCAATGCGATAAGAGATCATGGCTAGCTTGTCTCGATTGGACATTGAAAAGATGGAGGATCTCTTGGAAGAAAGAGATCAATGGGCAGTTGTTAATAAATAGGAGAAACCAAATACTATGATAGATGAAAATTGGAATAAATTATATAAAAATGCTCATAACAATATTGTTTTGTCTTTATCTAATTCTATTATATTAAATGTTTCAAATGAGAGTACTACATATAAATTATGGAATAGAATAGGAGAGATTTTCCAAACTAAGAGTCTCATTAACAAGTTTTTTTTCTTCTTAGTAATAGATATTTATTTTACTAAGAAATTGGGTTTTGACTTGGCTTGAACCAGGTGGGGCTACAACCGGGGAGCCCCCTCCTTTACCACAAACAACCCATTAATAGGTCATTTTGTGTAGTGTTGATTAACATCCTCCACTTCCCGAGAGTGAAGTATTAGCCTAATAATATCATCCTTGGCTCTCTTATCTTTCTTCCTTTTAACCTCAATCCACCCTTCATCTCTCGCATTTTCCAATAACTTAAAATTGGAAACTCCCACAACCCCTACTCCCCTTCCCTCCAAGCTTTGCAGAATGGTATGAGGATCACCAGTAAGCTTCATTGACCAAATTTGTCCTTCACCTGTTTCATTTGCTCATTACTTGCTTGGTCCTCATGTCTCACTATAATGATGCTATCAACATCCACACCTCCTGAACCTCCAGATTTAGCTTGCACTATTGTCCCAAAGTCACCCTTAGACTCCAACACCATATCCTTACCATCTGAATTTACATTGCTCATAACTTGAGGAGCCTGAGAGGAAATCAGGTTCACCTCGTCCTTTTCCATTGTGTAAAAATTGGGGGAGACATCCTTCCACCATGAAGTTGATTTATTCACTCTACGTCTATCACAAGAATCAACATTATGTCCTGTATTAAAACATCTTCTGTACCTAAATGAAATCCCCTCGTAGGACACAGGCTAAAGACAACTACCTTTCGAGGTTGAAATAGAGAAATCTGAGGGGAGATCCTTGGAGGAATCCATTTGAACCAATAAACATGCAAAAGTAGTATGCAACAAATTAACAGAACTTTCATCAGTCATCAAAAACTTACCCAAAGAGTTCCCAATGGCTTCAAAATAGGAGTCAAACCAAAAATGCAATGGGATATTTGGGAGCCTGATCCATATAGAGGTGCAGTCAAAAGTCTTTGAATTAGGATTGAAAGTTGGATGCCAAGGTTTCAGCATCAACAAATCTTTGTCCTCCCAACACCATTGATAGCATCCCAAAATTTTGTTCCTATCCACTTCAGTTTGAAAAACAACAACAAAGAAACCTCGTACATGAGGGTAAATCTGCACACAATCATCTTGTAATGGTGGGAAAATAATGAATGATAAATCAAGAAGGAAAACTACCCTTTCCCTCCAAGAGAGATGAGAGTTTTGCTATCGATTACCATTCAAGCACTTTTCACCATTACATTAGGAAGGGGGAGATGATAATTTGCTAGATCCAATCTCTCCACACAAATATGCTAGATTGAATTTTGAATGAATTGGGAATGCTAAGTTGATCCCGTCTTCCTTGTTTGATTTAGAAAGGAAATTGATTGAATTATGTAGTGCAAAAGTGACAAAGAATTGATTATAACCTGAGATTGGAATATGGGATGACATTGTGCACCTGGATCTGGCAGTAAAATGTCAAGACAAAGTCGCCCTGCAAATTTGAAGAACAGTTGCCCAGACGATGGTGGGAATGTACACGGTCCTCCGAAAAAATCTACGAAACGAAGGGTTTTTCTGCCTCTGCAAATGGAGCCCGAATCCGAAAGTATAGCTACGCACCCGTAACCTACACACAGAAAAAAGAGAAAAATGGGTTGGGATTGGGGGTTTGCTTTTAGGTCAAACCCCAATTTTGGAATTAACCAAGTAATGAAAGAAAGTACTTGCAAGTAGATGTTGTAGACACCTAAAATTGTCATGTCTAATTAAATAAATATCTTTATTTATTTAATTATCTTTAGCCTAATTCTTCTATTAATTAAATAAATCTTTATTTATTTAATTAATTCATTTATCCTTTTCTAGCCTTATTTCTCATTTAAATAAATACATTTATTTATTTAAATTATCCCTTTTCCTAAATTAAATAAATATCTTATTTATTTAATTGATCCCACTTCTTCTATTAATTAAATAAATCTTTATTTATTTAATTAATTCATTAGCCTTTTCTACCCATGACACATGTCATTCATCTCTTAATTCATACACTACCTACCCCTTTCATTATTTTCTTATTTCCTCTACCTACCCTTTAATCATAGTCGACCTCTTCTGACACCTCTCAATCTTATCCCTCCATTTCTTATAGTGTCTTCTATATAAGGAGATGCTTCCTTCATTATCAACCCTAATCAATCTATGCATCCTCACTATGCATTCAGCCTCGACTACACTTTCGAACTTGCATATGCAATCAAGCCTACTTGCAACCACATTTCCGTTCTTTGTTGAGCTCTTGTGCATATAAAATCTGAGAACAAATATATCAAGCAAGATCAATGCAGATAGGAAGAATGGAGATCCAAACCCTATTGGACATGTGATGGTATAATCTTTGTGATTTCATTTGATTTGCATTGTCTTACGTAATCTTCATATGTTATGGTGGATATTTGTTGTTGTTAGGCTAGGGTTTTGTGGTTGAATCCATTTAGTCTTTCAACATTGTTGTTATCCATTTTCACCATAAACATTTTGGAACGCCCGGTGGGACATGAATTTTTGTTAGATCTATGTTTTTTGTAGATTTTTCTAACCCTATATTGTTGTTTTCTAAAACAATTTGGAGAATAACCTTATGCAGCTAGGGTTTTGGACACAAAATCAAGATCTTGGAGAGATTTGATCATATCTCATGAACGGCTTGGAAATTTTGCACCAAATTTTTTTCACAGGTTGAAGATAGTATCAGGAGCTCTCAAAGAAAAATTCAGATCTATTAGAGCATATTTTAATTTTCTATGAATTTTCATAAAAAATTCATTTTGAGAGCAAATGAGCAAATTTTTCGGATTTTCTTACATTTTTGGAAATCTCTCATAATTATACATAGGATTTGTTCTTTGTGATTTTAATTTGGATGCAAAATATTTCCCTAAAAATCGAATCTTTAAAAATTAGGGTTTTTCCTTATTTTGATCAGATCTCACAAACGACTTTGAATTTTGGCATCAAATGTTTTTTGCAGGTCAGGAACATTATTAGACGTGTTCAATAAAATTTTTAGATTTTTTGGACCAAAGTTTCATTTTATATGAATGTTTTATGATTTTTCATAAAAAATTAATTTTGAGAGAAAATTAGAGAATTTTTCAGATTTTCTTATATTTTTGGAAATCTCTCAAAATTATACATCGGACCTATTCTTTTTGATTTTAAATTTGATGCAAAATCATTCCTCAAAAATCGGATCTTTGAAAATTAGGGTTTTGCATTATTTTACTCATATCTCACAAACTGCTTGGATTTGTTATAGAATGTTTTTTATGTAGGTTTGGAAGACCATCAGGACTGTCCAGTAAAAATTTTAGATTTTTTGGATCGATTTTGCATTTTATATGAATTTTTTATGATTTTTCATAAAAAATTAATTTTTTGAGCAAATTAGCAAATTTTGTGGATTTTCTTACATTTCTGGAAATCTCTTAAAATTTTACAAGTGTTGTTTTTTTATGATGAATCAGATCTTTGAATTGGTCAACAAAATGCATTGTTGAAGGCCCCTTTTTCACAAAGTCTTTTGGATCTAAAATTTACCTAACTTGTGTGCTTGCAGGAAGGGGTGATCATTTGAAACAATCCAAACTACTAATAAATATTTGTTGCAGGTCCTTGGCAAGGGTTTTTGGATTTTATTGTGTGCCTTGTTTTTCATAGATTAGCAAACACTTCAATTGGTGCACTAAAATTGAATCATTGTCTTTTGTGCCTTGAGCAATAGGCTCTTTTTGTTTAAATCTTTAGAGGGCCTGTTTCCCCATGTGGTCATTAGGACTACTAGTGAGGAGAGAATGACCCAAGTGGTAGAAAAAGAAAATCCATCTTCTTCCAAACCACTATAAATAACTGTATTCATGGTGAAAACTATGGATAACGTGTGCTGATTAGTTCATACCGACACTATGTCTCCCCATAAACCCGTTTGATCAAATTTATTTGATCAGTTGTAGGGCATAACCCCTACCAGCTGGGAGCCTTCTGTATTTATAGAGCTGAAAGTTCTGCATGTATGGCCACACGAGCGGATGCCCTTACTAGCACCTTTTTGTTTTAGAAGCCAAAATCCTTCTAGTTGTTGGGGCAGGAGGTCGGACCTCTGGTAGCGGCCCACACACATACGGTTCTTAGTAGAGATACAAAGTTTGCCACAAGGAGTTTTTGTGGGGACTGATGCTTGGCTGCCTCGAGAAGTGAGTGTCGAGGGTGGAGCCAGTGGGGTCAAGCATCTAAGTATCTGCTCTGAATAGCGTAGCCTCGGGGGAAACTCCATGTGGGATCAACAACTATTGTCCTGGCCAACCATAAGAATTGTGCTTGTCTTATTTTGAACTATCAAACATTCAAGACCAAACATTAAAACATTGTGTCTTTTGTGTCTTCAAGTGTATGCAAAACAAATTTTACATCAAACAACACACTTTTCTTTGAGTCATTTTTGAGTCTAAACACTTGCAAACATTGAGTCCTCATCAACATTGTGTCCTCTTGTCACAAAAAATAGTCAAAAATTCAGATTTGATCACAACAAACAACATCACAAATTGGAAAAATTTACAATCCAACAAACAAGAGCAATCAGGTTCAGAATTCTTGAGCTTCCTAAGCTATCTTTTCAGGTTTTCATCTAGCATTCAACCTATCTTTGGGTCTCACAAAGTCCATCATTGCTTTACACCTTACATTACATTAACATTTGTCTAAACTTGAGTCAAAAGGTCACTTGCTTGTCCTCATCATACGTTGTCAACACACTACATACAACAACATTTTGCTAAGTGGTCCCTCATCAAGGTCTATCACCTTTGGGTCTCATTTGGTCTTACTTAGAGTCAAGGTCAAATTACCTCATCAAGAGAAACTGTCCTCTCTTTGGAAGTCACACCTACTCTACTACATACATACTTGGTCTTACATTTTGGACATTGCAAGTAAACCTCAGATTCATTTACATTCCATCTAACTCTTGGTCTTCCATACTCTTTTCCATTTTCATCTAGTCTCACACATCTTGGTCAATACCTAGTTCATGGTTGAAACCCGTTCCCAAAAATCTAGGAGAGAAACTAAAGAGGCTCAAGAGTCCGCAAACATGAGCTCCTATGAGTATGACAATGATATCTTTTTCAATTTTGATCATACTACATTACCTGACATGGATGCTTATAGAAACATTCCAAATGTTGAGCACATGGACACTACAAACAACAATGATACACACAATGACAATATGGACAAATTTTTCGTACATTCAGGAGAAGTGGAAGACACCATTATGAATCCTCATTTCAATCGATTGGTTGAGGAAATAATGAGGAGAGATAGACAATATTTTCTACAAGTGATGGCACAAAGTGGAACCAAGATCCCTCATGATTTTGACATGTCTCAAATAATGGAAAATCAACCTTTGCAACAATTTCACTCCAACATGGATCAAAGGAGGCCTAATAGTGGAGGCAATAGAGGACCA
This sequence comes from Cryptomeria japonica, assembly GCF_030272615.1. Taxonomy (NCBI): domain Eukaryota; kingdom Viridiplantae; phylum Streptophyta; class Pinopsida; order Cupressales; family Cupressaceae; genus Cryptomeria; species Cryptomeria japonica. Next base: position 309,839,507 of record NC_081412.1, on the reverse strand, counting down.
CATATGGTGCCTGAATCACCATCGTCTTTGTTTCAAAAACCAGAAGTCCCTTATGGTCAAGCATATGATACTCACCTTCACAGACCATTATGGATGTCTTATGCAAAGAAATATGCTCAACCACATACCAATGCTAAGGATCAACCACCAAAGCAATTGGATATTCAAAGGCATGCTCAAAATTTGGACACAAGGAAACCCCGTGTCAAATTTGGGGGCAACACACTAGAACAAACTCATGACATTCCTATAGAGTATGGTATACATGGACAAAGCAAATATGTCATTCCTCAACATGACTCTATACCAAGTGGTCCATATACGTAGCATCATTATAGACCTCCTCCATATGAACATGTGTATGATCAATATCATCCATATATGCAACATTCTCCTCCTCTACCCGGTGGTTCAGGCATGGGGTATGGTCGAAGAATTCGGTCTCCACCGAAGAACAATTTGGAGCAACAAATCAGGGACTTACAAAAGAAAATGGAGGACATAAATACACCGAAGCCAACATACACAATGAGAGACATATTCCCTTATCCATTTGACAAGAGCATTAAACTACCTCCATTTCCTACACACTTCGTGACGCCTAAGTTTGATAAGTATAGAGGAAAAGGGGATCCTAAGGCACACATAAGACAGTTTTTCACAGCTTGCATTGAGGTAGCTTCAAAAGAGACATATTTGATGAAATTATTCCCACAAAGCTTAGGTGATCAAGCTATGGAATGGTTCTCCCAACTTCAGCCTGGAATTAAGTCATGGGGTGACTTAGCAAAGGCATTTATCCAACATTTCTCATACAACATAGAGATAGACATATCAGTCACTACTTTGTGCAACACCAAGCAAAAAGATGGAGAGTCTTTTTCATCATTTTTACAAAGATGGAGGAATCTAGCTAGTAGATGCTCTTGTGAAATTCCACAAAAACAAATGGTAGAGATGTTCACCCAAAATGTTAACAAAGACATTGGCTATGATCTAAGGAAAGCTTGTTTGTCCACCTTCAAGGACGTCATTGAAAAAGGCTTAGCAACAGAGAAGGTCATAATTAAACAAGGAGTCATTAAGATATTCAAGGAAAACAAAGATGACTTTAAAGGAAAATACAAGCCAAGATTTTGGATCAAAAACAAGAACATAGTCAATGATGGTGTTGTTGATGCCAATACAGAGTGACCAAAAATCATTTTTTCTGGATCAAGCTCTACAAACAATCAAGTGAATACTCAAACAACTTCCAAATCACGAAGGAAGTACACTCCATTGGGAGAACCACTAGAGTCAGTTTTCAAAAAGCTAGTGGCAAACAAGATAATCACAATTCCAGATTTTCCTCCATATGAGCCAAAGGTCAAACCAAATTGGTGAAATGATGATGAATATTGTGAATTTCATAAGCGCAAGGGTCATAAGTCAGGAAATTGTCATCGACTGAAAAATATCATACAAGATCTCATTGATAGAGGTGACATTGAGATTGAAGGACACTCATCCAATCAAGAACATGAGATGTTTAAAGAACCATTCCCAAAACATGACAAGGGAAAAGCCAAAGCCACAGATGAGCAAGCCAACTATACCAGAGCATCCTATAACTATGATTCAACTGTCAATCACATTTTGATGGACAATTATGTCTCTACCATTATCATCAAGGACAAAACGCTTGAGAATTCTGCCCAAAGACCCAAGATTGTCCTAAAAGGCACTGGATCTTCTTCTGAACCCACCTCTGAATGTAATGTTACAACTTGTTGAGGTAAATTCACTTTGCAATGTGCTCTAGCTAAAAACATTGCCTCGTCATCAACCAAGCTTGAGTATGACCTTGTAGAATAGTTAGGGAAGACACCCACGCTTATCTCCATCCTTGAGCTCTTACGCATATCCCCCACACATAAAGCCATTCTTGACAAAACTTTGAGAGACACTGTTGTCCCTACTGATCTGAACGTGGACTAGTTTCAAGCCATGGTGGGATACCTTTCCGTTCCACACTCCCTTACATTCACAGAAGCTGATGATGCCTCCGTAAGTCAACCACATAATGCACCTTTACACATTGAAGCCTTCATACACAAACATTGAATAAAACGAGTCCTGATAGATGGAGGAGTAGGCCTAAACATTTGTACATTAAGCACAATTAAACAATTGGGATATTCTAATAAAGCTGTGAATGCTACAAACAAAATTACCATCAAGGCATATGATGATGAAGAGCATTCATCCAAAGGCACAGTCACCTTGCCCCTCAGAGTTGGGCCAGTTATAAAGGATGTGGTTTGTCATGTCCTAGACCTGGATCTCACATACAACATATTGCTAGGATGTCCATGGATTCATCAGATGAATGCAGTCCCATCTACATATCATCGATGTATCAAGTTCCCTCACAATGGAGTTGAAGTGACCATCAAAGCTGACCCAAATCCATTCATATATTGCAACAATCTGCGACATAGATCAGAAATAACAATTCCAGCCAATCGAGAGGCTATTCCTTCATCAACATATGTGGATCTAGATTCCTTAAAAGCTTCTACATCAAAACAAACAGAGCTCAAAGGAAAAATTCAAGTTTAAAGACCTGGGATGTGGTGAGTATATCTTTCATGTTGATTAACCCCCACTATCTCCTAAGGTATTTAGTCGACAGGAACAACCTACAAACAATTTGCAATATCAAGGAATTGGGTGTGAACCACCTCGTGTTGTGGCTACTAACTCTAAATGCAAATCTCCTCCAGTGGTGCAAGAAACTCTTGATATCAATAGTCCTAAGAGCAGTTCCAGCGAAGAATCTATTGAGAATATCGCCAGACCTCTTGAGAAATCACATAGCCTTACCATTTCATTGACTCCTTCCATTTCCACTCCACTTCTAGACTTGGATCAACAAGAATTACAAAAGCCCTTACTAATTGGGGATCAAAAATCAAGCTTTGAAAAGAAAAATCTAAAAGTCAATAATAAAGAAAAGTCCTTTAGTCCAAATCAAAATCAAAAGCTAGTGGACTCCACAAAAATCAAAGTCAAGGATAAAAATCCTATGAAGCAAAAAGAGAAAGAGTTGATCTCCCCTAATATCAAAATAACTAGGGGCAAAAGTTTTAAAATTTCAAGTCAAAAAGCACACTTGTTGATCCTAAGTCTACATCATGCTATCATACTTTCACTTCTTTTCACAATCATAAGCCTTCATCACTCATCTACTTGTTCCACACATCCTTTCCCTTCTGGCGATACGTCATGGACCTTTAATGGATCTTCCTCGAAGGACTTTGTTATCAGGGATGCCCAAACTTCTTTAGGTGACACGCATATGGGCCTCAGTAGTCCACACACTAGTAATTCTATCTTAGTTCCTTTATCAAGGAAGACAGTCACTTGAGCTACATATCATTCAGTCAAGGAATGATACAACTACAATCATAAGGTCAAGCCTCGGATATTTAAGGTAGGTGACTTGGTTCTCAGAGAAAATCCTAAAAATCAGCAAGATGAAGAGAAGAAGGGCAAGTTCAAACCAAATTGGCTTGGTCCTTACATCATCACGATAGTTTATGGATCTGGTGCATATCAACTCTCAACCCCAGAGGGTGAACCTTTGGAGGATCCTATCAATAGCATGAACCTTCACAGGTTTTACACATAGCTCTTCAGAGTATCCTAATTTAAAAATACAAAAAAATTCAAAAAATTCAAAATACAAAAAAAAATCATAAAATAAATAAAAAAATCGTTACTTGGTGAAAAGCTGGCAAACAAGCGCCTTGTGACACAAAAAAAATTTGAAAAATAGAAAATCATTTTGTCCAATGGTGAAAACCACTTCGGTGGTGCCCTGGGCAATTACCATGGTGAAAACCGAGTCACGGGTGCCATGTGTAGGGACATTGCTCCTCCCTCCTTCAGGATTCCATCTCATCCTTTCACTTTGTACACACTCACAAACTATCCATCCATAATAAACTTTACACATTCCCATCATGGCTTGTTATTGATCTACCCAAGATTGGTTATCCATTCATAATAAACATTCCTTTTCGCTCGTTTCAATCCACAATAAATCAGCTCCTATCTGTGGCTAAGGCAAATCCTACGTCTAGTGATGGGTGTGGAACTGAGAGCATCGCATGTTCTGAGGAGTACAATTTCTTCCAACTTTCTTCAGTCTATTTGTGCACAATTCACAATAAAGAAACATTTGCATCGCCAATCCACAATAAAGTTCCATCTTCTTCGCAATAAAGTATTAGTTTCATAGATTTAGTCAGTTTCAGATGAGACACAACAGCAACAATGGACTTTAACAAAATCAAATCTTTCAACAAACTCAAACAACATTATGGTTCAGTGCTATCTATCCTTTTGTGAAAGTAAACATTGTGACCACGATCAAATAGACTTATACAAGTGACAAGAGACACTAAACTTGAGGACTACAATGGATGTTGGTGTTGAGTCTTGGTTTCTTTTGATTTTATCTTTTGGTGACATGTCTTTTAGCTTTTCTGGGATGTCTCTGACTAGAGATTCTATCTCCAGGATGTCTTTGACTAGAAAGGCAAGGATGGGGTATCGTCACCTATTTGTATTTGTTGTTTGTGGATTGTCTCTTAGTAATGCTATGACTTGTCCAAGGATATGAGGACACTATGAGTCTAGTGTGAACTGGGGCATTCCTTGTTTATGACTGTCTTATCTCCATGCAAACAGGTACAATGACTTTCTAGGTCGAACATATGCCTCGATTGTTATAACCTATTTTGCCATAATAAAGCTCAATGATGATAACACACAAGAAGCTCTTTTCACTTTCATATCTTCTATCTTTCATCTCCCTTTCTTGATTGACTTCCATCATCCTTCTTGAGTCCATGTAGCCTGCTATCACATGACTGAGTATAATGACACGCCAATTTTTTTTGCATTTCATGTAGTTGCACCTACATTATCACATGTTAGCATTTCATACATACATATAGATATCACAATTGCATCACATCCTGCACACAACTCATGTTAGCACATTTTATATTTTCATCATATAAATAATCATTTGCATTATCATATTCATTTGCATTTCATACATTCACATTTGCATTGGCATAACATATAAAAACATAAAAAATAAAAAATATTGCATTTCATTATGTACATATTTACATCTAGACCATAACCATCACATAGAAACATACATAACATAGGTACACATGCATATAGCTACCGCAAGGATGAATCTCATATATATATCAAAAATCATAAGTGTCATGATACAATGATGTCAAAATACATATGGCTACATAGCCAACCCTCGTGTCGCCCTATCCGGATAGAGGAACCCACTGATAACTCCTGCCAACACTGCTAGTAGTGCTAATCTTGTCTATGTCATGGTATCCCAAGCCACGTGTCTAGCCCTCATCTCCAGTCTTGGATCCTGAAACACTCGTCTCAGTGCATCCCTATCTCTGTCTCAATTGTAAGGTACTAACTCCCCATCGATCAATATCCTCAAAATCCTATATACATCCTCTAAGCTGACTATCATCTCACCCATTGGCAAATGAAAACTGCAAGTCTTTGAGTGCCATCTCTCAGCCAGCACAGTCAGCAATCCCATCTTCACCTAAAACTCAGGCACATACAGAATGAATCGCAAACCCATAACCTCAATGGCAGCTTGGTCCTCAAATGTCAGCTCCGGTCATAACCTCTGAGTCTACGGGAATCTCTCTCATGACTCTACCATAGGCAAGTACTCCTGCAGTCAAGCAAATCAATTGTGCTAGTCAAAGTGGCATTCCCTGTTCATCACAAAATGTTGCTTTTTATCTTAAGTGCTTATGATACTTTATCCTAGTAACACTCACTATTCATCACAAAGTGTTGTTGTTTTTCCTAGTGGTACTCCTTGTTCATCACAAAGTACTACGTGTTTTGCACTCCCTGTTCATCACAAAGTGCTACTCATATTTGCACTCCCTATTCATCACAAAGTGCTGCTCATATTAGTACTCCCTATTCATCACAAAGTACTATGTCTTGGTACTCCCTATTCATCACAAAGTGCCTTGATCTATCCTAGTCTTCCCTAGAGGACCTGCTTGAGTGTATCCTCTCAGTAGCTTATCCAATCGACAGCGTATGTTTATCATAGAATTGTCGATTTGGCCTAGAAGACATAAACGCACTTACATACTGCATAAACGTGTCTGCTTTGCACAGACGAGCCTGACACAAACACAGATGCACCTAAGCATTTTTCAACCTTGTTTGACATATTCTAAAATGCATTTATTGTGCTACCTAACATGCATTAATGACAACATTTATTACAACAAAGTACAAGGATGTTTTGTGGTACTTATCGGCTCCCCTGCATCTGCTGGCCTTTGAAATCGACGAACGCGATCGAATCTATGCACCAATGCCATTGCTGCTGACTGCTGCCACTCTATTCTCTCTCTACACTTTGATCTTGTGGATGTGTGGATGACAATGAGGATGTTTTTCCCTCGTGGTCTATTTTATAGACTACCCTAGCCCTAGCCCTAGCCCTCGTCTCCCCAGGCACTCTTCTTTATCCTGTGACTCTGTCACACTATCCTATTTAGTCAGTCCATTCTAGCCTTTCTTTCTTATCGAGAGATTGTCTGCTATCTTTTCAGACATTTTCATCCAATATCTCGAGGGGGCATATCATTCCCATCTTGGGGCAACTTTGTATCAGTTCATATTATCTTCTTTGAAACAATGCGACAAGCTGCATTGTCTCAAAGAGGGGCAAAATGTAGACACCTAAAATTGTCATGTCTAATTAAATAAATATCTTATTTATTTAATTATCTTTAGCCTAATTCTTCTATTAATTAAATAAATCTTTATTTATTTAATTAATTCATTTATCCTTTTCTAGCCTTATTTCTCATTTAAATAAATACATTTATTTATTTAAATTATCCCTTTTCCTAAATTAAATAAATATCTTATTTATTTAATTGATCCCACTTCTTCTATTAATTAAATAAATCTTTATTTATTTAATTAATTCATTAGCCTTTTCTACCCATGACACATGTCATTCATCTCTTAATTCATACACTACCTACCCCTTTCATTATTTTCTTATTTCCTCTACCTACCCTTTAATCATAGTCGACCTCTTCTTACACCTCTCAATCTTATCCCTCCATTTCTTATAGTGTCTTCTATATAAGGAGATGCTTCCTTCATTATCAACCCTAATCAATCTATGCATCCTCACTATGCATTCAGCCCCGACTACACTTTCGAACTTGCATATGCAATCAAGCCTACTTGCAACCACATTTCCGTTCTTTGTTGAGCTCTTGTGCATATAAAATCTGAGAGCAAATATATCAAGCAAGATCAATGGAGATAGGAAGAATGGAGATCCAAACCCTATTGGACATGTGATGGTATAATATTTGTGATTTCATTTGATTTGCATTGTCTTACGTAATCTTCATATGTTATGGTGGATATTTGTTGTTGTTAGGCTAGGGTTTTGTGGTTGAATCCATTTAGTCTTTCAACATTGTTGTTATCCATTTTCACCATAAACAGATGTAAATGAAAGACTGAATTGTAAATCACCTCAAGGGAGGTTGTAGTAGAAATGTTGATAGAAATGCTTGTATGGAATTGTTTGTTGGAATCAATCTCCTCTTCAATGGTTGAATCCTTGAGTTGAATGCAAGACCTAGCCTTGAGGGGAGACTTGAGAATGCTCAATGCTGGAAAAGAAAGCTTGAATGCTTGAATGCTTGATTGCTTCTGCAACATGACCTTATCGAAATTCAACTTATTGAACTTATGAAAATGAGAGGATGAATGCCCCTTAAATACATGTTGGTGGATTTGAATTTCGTCATAGGCGGACATCGGGGGAGTTTCCCGCCCGAGGAACAACCCATAATGCATGCTCTAGGAAGGGTCCTGCCCCAAAATAGGGTAGTGACAGGGACACCATGCCCCTATCCAAGGGGGGACAGTGGTGCCATGCCCCTATCCAAGGGGGGATAGTGGCACCATGCCCCTTTCCTACCCCTTTCTCCAAGGCAGAGTGCAGACGAGGTGATGCAGGGGCCAAGGAAGAAGTTGTTTCTGCAAGATGAGCAATCTTCAGTCTCCGATTAGGCTAGAGGATTCAAGTTTGCATGCGTGAGGACCCTAATGCAATCCAAAATTGCTAGGGTCATAATTTTATGACACTACACATCCATAATGGGTTCCCAGTGAACTGAGTTCCATTTACAGAGATCACCAAGACTTAGCCAGTGTCATCTAAATCAACCAATAAGCCCTAGACTAGTAAAAACCTTTATGTTAGGCATGGCCAAAGCCTTCCAAGGTTGATGAGGAGGGTTCCAGAAAATATACACCAAGAGGCTTCGAAGTATCACATTGCTTTAAGAGTTGTACACCTTTGTTAAGAGAGCCACCAAACCTCACCCCCATTGGCCCTATGCCCTTTTTTTGAGGGTGAGGTCAGTATTGCCCCCCCAAACCGCCCTGAGTAGTGCCAACAACATTATAATCAAAACCCTTCTAAATTTTCCAGTGCTAAACCTATTTTTCTGAGGGTGATTCAAAACAACATCACTTCTGCCATTGCCACAACACCCCTTTACCACGAACGCCCAGTTTGCAGACCTCCATCCCGGAAGGAGATCAACAAAATAGCTCCTGCCTACAAAAACCCTAGGTTGCGTAGCATAGCAGAATGACATCATAACCTCCCCTTCTATCTTATTTTTGTGGCAATAATATTAACAAGTTATTTTTGAAAATAAAGTTATGTTCTCTTAAAATGGATGTGGAGACTCAATTGAAAAATACATTAATTCATTTAAACTAATTCTGAGTCAATTATAGTCAATTAATGTAAATATATAGGAGGAGGATAAATGTATTCTAGTACTATGTTTACTACCTGAATTTTGGGATAATATTATTCTTGCAACCAATGGTTCTTTTTTTGGATGAGTTGAAGTTGGATGCTCTTGTTGAAACTTTAATTTGAAAGGAAATGAGGATGACATTAGAGGGTTCTAAAGATGCATTGATGTATGAGGCAAAACTAATGAGAAAGGTAAGGACAATAATAAAGGTGGAAAGAGCAAGTCTAAGGATCATTCTAAGTCCAAATGAAGGTCTAAATCACCTAGTAAGAGTATATTGAGGTGTTGGAACTATGGTAAGTGGAGACATCTCAAAAAGGAATGGAAGAACAAAAAGAAAAATAGTGATGATTCCTCTATAGATAAATCCTCTAGTGATGAAGTTTATGCTTTTATTATTTATGTTAATATGACCTATGATGACTTTTGGCTAGTAGATTCAAGTGCATCCTACCACATGACTCCTCATAAGGAATGGTTCTTATTATATTTAGCTTATGATGGTAGGGAATTTTTTCTCAAGAATAATAACACATGAAAAATTGTAAGCCAAGGAGAGGTAAATTTGGTTTTTAGTGATGGAAGGGTTAAAACCCTTAACGATGTATTACACATCCATGGTTTAGCTAGACATTTAATTTGTATATCTAAAAGGAATGATTCAGGGGTTCATATTACTTTTGAAAAGAGTATTGCAATTTAAGTATAGGGAATTTGATTTTATCTAAGCTAATAGCTATGACACCCTATTTAAACATGATGCTTCTACTTTTTGTAACACTGCTAATGTAATTGAGAATTCTATATCAACTAAGCTATGACACCGCTGGATGGTCCATATTGGTGAAAAGGGTCTTTGTAACATTTTAAATTATATATGCATACAATTTCATCCTCACATGGACCTCACCTTGGCATTCTATCTTTTAGTGTCTGATGCTTACTTTGATTCTTCTCATAACCTTCACAAACATGAATTTCACCTTCTCTTCTATATTTTCCCTAGAGTTGAGTCCCAATCCTCAAGACCATGGTGCTAGGGTGCCTTGGTCCTAGCTCAAGACCATGGTGCCACATCACTATGGTCCTCTTAATCAAGGCCCAACTCCAATCCTCATAACGGTCACTTCACGTGAGTGGGAATTTAGATCTTGTTTCAACCTACTCCAAAAATTCAAATAGTTTTTGAACAATTAGGTATAAAAGGAGGCATACCCCTCTCATTTGAAGACCTAACTAAACTTCTAATGATCTTGATTACACTATAGTGAATTCCATTCAAGTGAGAAAGCAATCAAGCATAGGAGAAGAAGTGAATTCAAGTTAAAGCATTCAAGATGGAATCCATGATCAACCTTCTATGAAGATATTCTACATGACATCCTAAAACCCTTGTGTGAGGAATCAAGCAAGCTTCATCAAGGTATAAATTTCAAATAATAAGCAATCAATTTCAAATCTAGTCTTTCCCTTAAGAGGAAAGCATGTGAAAAAATGTTTGATCTGCTTGATCTTAGGGGGAGTTTGTTGGAAATGTTTTCTTTCTTTGCATTGATTGTTTTTCACATTTATATGTTGCCATAAATGCCAAAGGGGGAGATTGTTCGACATTGTTGCTTCTAGGATATGTTTTTGATTAAGTAAAAATAGGTTTTAAGGGAATCGAAACCCAATTACATTTGAAAGATATTCAAGAAGGAAACAAAACAAAACAACGGCAAAAGACCAGCAGAAAAACCAACTGCTAGGATATGTTGTTGTCATTGATGTCAACATATTCTTGTGATTTGTTTCTCTGGTGATTGTAGATTGGTTTATTGGGATCATGTTTCAATGTATGGAGTATTTCTAGTGTCACTGTATTGTTCCATATTGGTTTTAGTGATCTAGGAAGCTTAATTGATCATATCATATGATCCAATTTGCAGTTTATTTTTCTGATTAGTTCTTTGCAAAGCTCAGTATTTCCTTGGGCATATTCCGGTGTGATCAAATCTTGAAATGAGACTTTAAGATATTGTTTGGGATATTCATGTGTATCTTCATTTCAAATGGTTCATGATTTGGTGCTCCGCAAGTTATCTTTCTTTGTGATAGTTTCTTTTGTTTGAGTGTTCTTGAGTTTCATACGTTGACAGATGAAGATTTGATAAGTGGTGTTGGTGCAATTGTTACTAATGATTCTAACGTGCTTGATGGTGTTTCCTAATTGTGTCCTATTTTTTTTGATGATCCACATTGATCGTTGTGTGAGTTCTTGGTGATTTTGCTAATTCGGTGGTGTTCTTCATGTTATGCAGTATTCTTGGTGGTGTAGCATGTTGCGGTTGATCTTGGTGAGATTTTTGGTGGTGTTGCATATTTGGAGATTGTATTTAGGTCTATGTTAGATCATGTATATCATTATATTGGTCTGGTGGTTGATCTTTGTATCGTGTAATATAATTTTGTACTTATGAGTTGAGGGTTTAGTCAGCCTTGTTGTCAAAGTTGATGGATTGTATAAATAGGTGATCTAGTCATGTAATTTAGGTGTTGAGGTTGTGTCTGCATTATAAAAGAGTGGTGTATGTGTGAACAAGGATTCATCTTTTAGTGTGGTGTATTGACTAGATATTAGTGAAGGGAAGACAAATGTGCTTAACCGAAACTATCATCACCCATTAGCAGATGCTATTACTGTATTTAATTCCTTCCAGATTGTAATTTGAATCTTGTTGTAAGTAAATGAGACTTCCCTGAGGGTTGTAGCCTTTTGGGTTATTGTATTTTGAGTAAGTGAGCTCTAGTCAGTGTGCTTGAATGCTGGTGCATTCCCCATTTTAATATTTTTACATACTACTGCAAAGTATCATCTTATTGCAGGTAGGTTCCCATCGTGTTTTTTCCCTTAACTGGCCATGTCAAATCTTGGCATTGTGTGTTGTGTTATCAATTTTTCTATCTTTTTTGTTTTTGCAATTTATTAGATTTGAATTTGTTCTCAAGTTTTTAGATCCACTGAAAACTGATTTAGCCCCCATCTTAGTTTTCCTTCATTATTATTGCCAACAATTGGTGTCAGAGCTAGATCCTTTGGAAGAAGCTTAACCGCTTGAGGAGATTCGAGATGACAATTGAAGGTGTTATCTTTAAGAAGGAGAGTCTGAGATTTGATGGAAGTAACTATGTTATATGGAAGAACTGGATGGAGGTGCACTTAAGATGTATAGGAGAATATTACTGGAAGATTACAAAGAATGTCTATTCTGTTTCTCTGAATGGACCAGTTACTGTTGATGAGATCAAGGAAGCTGAACATAACATCAGAGCTAGCTGAGCACCTTGACTGATTCAAATATGACTAATGTAATGGGACTTCAGACTATACATGAGATCTGGGAGAAACTTGAGACCCTGTATGAAGGAGGTAAACAAGTCAAAGTTACTAAGTTGCAGAGTTTGAAAGGGAAGTATGAGATGCTGAAGATGGGAGAAGATGAGAACATAAACACTTTTATGTCTAAGGTGAATGACCTTGTCCTAGATATCAGATGTGCCGGTGGAACCCTTGAAGAAGATGAAATTGTTGCTAAGGTGCTAAGATCTTTGCCTCATGCTTACAAACATAAGGTAGATTCTATTGATGGGATTCAGAGTGTGACTACAATAACAAGAGATATGTTGGTTGGAAAGATTGCTGCATTTGAACTAAAGAAAATTTGGTGAATCACATGGAAAGTCTGAGACAACATTTAGAGCATATGTATCCGGAAAGAAGAAGTATGATCCTGATGAATGCAAAATATCTAGATATGAAAAAGAGAGAAGAGAGATGGAAGAGAAATAAAGAGAATTGAATGAGCTTGAAGAATTGATTGCCCAAAGATTGCCTAAGGAATGTGGTAAGTATGATGGGAAATTGCCTCTGAAATGTTTCTCTTGCAATAAGATAGGAGATTTTTCTTCTAGGTGCCTGGAGATAATGGCTAAATATGATAGGCATGACAAATTTGATAAGCATGATAGGAATGATAGATATGAGACGCATGAGAAGTACGATAGTCCTTACAAGCCTAACCGAAACTATAAGAATCAGAAGAACTATTACTATGTTTCTGATGAAGGTGTTATAGATGAAGAATCAAAAGGAGATGAAGTTGTGTTTATTTTCATTAAAGAAGATGGACTAGTACCTGTTGATTCCACAAGTTGCACTATTGAGGAGAAAGCTTTCACTGCTAAAGTTGAGGAGAAAGATGAATGGGTGATTGATAATGGTTGTTCACATCATATGACCAGTGATAAAAGAAAATTTGTGAGTATGGAAAGATATGATGGTGGAATAGTAAGATTTGGAGATGACAAAGCCTATGTGATCCATGGAAGAGGTTCTATTTCCTTTGATGGTAAGCATAACATTGATGATGTCTTGTATGTTGAAGGTTTGAAGCATGATCTTTTAAGTGTTGGACAAATGGTTGACAAAGGTTATGATTTACAATTCAAGAATGGAAAATGAATGATACTAAATGCCTCTGGTATAGAGATTGCTTCCAAAACTAAGACTAAAAGTAATATCTTTCATTTAAATGCTGGTGAGACAAGTTGCTCGATTTCTCAGATTAATTGATGAAAGTTGGTTGTGGCATAGGAGAACATGTCATGTTAATTTTGACTCAATGATTAAGATCAGTTCTATTCAAGTTGTTATAGATTTTCCTAAAATTGTTAAGCCTGCTAATCCGGTATGTAAAGAATGTCAAATGGGTAAGCAAACAAGAATTTCTTTCAAGAGTAAGTAGTATACATCGAATGGATTGCTAGATCTTGTGCATACTAACCTATGTAGACCTACAAAAATTATAAGTGTATAAGGAGACATATATTTTATGTTGCTAATTGATGATTATTCCATAATAATGTGGGTTGTCTTTTTGAAGGAGAAATCAGAAGCATTAGACAAATTCAAGATATTCAAAGAAAAGGTTGAGACAGAGACAGGACTAAAGGTGAAATGTCTAAGATTTGACAAAGGAGGAGAATTTTGTTTTCGTGAGTTTGATTCATTCTGTGAGAAGCATGGGATTATAATACAGTTATCTGCTCCTAGAACCCCACAACAAAATGGAGTTGTTGAAAGGAAGAACAAAAATATCTTGGATGCTGCAAGCTCTATGTTGATTGAAGGGAATGTTCCGAAGATCTATTGGAGAGAAGTTGTTAGCACTGTTGTTTACACATTCAACTGGGTATATATAAAAGGTGATACCGATAAGAATCGTTATGAGATATGGTTTGGTCATGTTCCTACTATGATATATTTCAGAATCTTTGGAAGAAAATGTTATATCAAGAGAGATGACGACATAGGAAAGTTTGATGCAAGAAGTTATGAAGGAATTTTCTTGGGATATTCAACAAAGAGCAAAGCCTATCTGTGCTACAATAAGAGACTGAGAAAAATAGTAGAAAGTGAAAATGTGAAGGTGGATGAGAACTTTAGAAAAGAGATCAGAGCTTGCGGATATGATGATGGTCAGCATATTGTTCTAACTCCTATTCAAACTAAAGAATTGAAGCAGAATGATCTGGTAGAGACTGCCAATCCGGATGTTGTTGTTGCTGGTGAAGAGGTGATGGAAATCAGAATAATCAGAAGACTCTGAGGTATGCAATATTGAATAATTATGAAAATCAGATTATCAGTGATAAAAATAAAGGTGTGATGAATAGAAGAAAGCTAGCTACTAAAGAGGTATTTTTTATTTCTAAAGTTGAACCTAAAAATGTGTTGAAGCTTGCAAAGATGAAAATTGGATAAGGGCTATGGAAGAAGAATTGAATCAGATTGAAAAGAATAACACATGGGAACATGTGCCTATACCTAAAGATAAAAATGTTATTGGTACTAAATAGGTATTAAGGAATAAATTGAATGAAGCTGGTGAAGTTGTTAGAAATAAAGCATGATTGGTTTGCAAAGGATATTCATAGAAGGAAGGAATTGATTATAAGGAGACTTTTTGTCTGGTAGCCAGACTTGAAGCTATTATACTATTGCTTGCATATGTTGCCTATAAATATTTCTAGGTATATCAAATGGATGTCAAATTAACCTTTCTGAATGGCGATCTTGAGTAAGAAGCCTACATTGAACAACCTGATGGATTTTTATTATCAGATGATGGATACATGGTATACAAACTGAAGAAAGCTCTTTATGGATTGAAACAAGCCGCTAGAATCTGGTATGCTAAATTGGATAAGCACTTGTTGAAATTAGAATTTAATAAAGGTATTACTGATAGTAATCTATATTTCAAGATTGAGAATGATAACATTTTGATTGTTGAAGTCTTTGTTGGTGATATTATCTTTGGATGAGATGATGGCTTGAGTTTGAAGTTTTTCGGTGATATGCAAAAAGAAGTTGAGATGTCTATGATAGGAGAAATGAAATTTTTCTTAGGTTTGCAGATTTCATAGATTGGAAAAGGTATCTTTATATCTCTAACTAAATATATGAAGGAATTGTTGAAGAAGTTTGGGCTAGAAGAATTTAAACCAGTTGGAACTCCTATAGTGACTAGTTGCAAATTATCTAAAAATGATGAATCTCCAAAAGCTAATCAAACTTCGTACATATCTATGGTTGGTAGACTGCTACATCTTACTCAGACTAGGTTGTACATTATGCATGTTGTGTACATGGCTACTAGATATTTGTTAAGGATATAGCTTCATTCAGATTGAAGCAAGTAATATATAATGACATTGAACGAAGGGTCATGTCCCCGTAGGGTCATGAATCTACGTGGCATAAGCCATGTAGAAGTCATGCCCCTAGGTGGACACGACTCTTCATCCTTTTATTTATAGGCACCAACACTTGCTGTGAATGAAAAACCAATAACCGTGGAAGTTTCATGAACCAACAAGCTTTCGATATTATCATAGAAGGTTAATAGTTAGAGTTATATATATATATATATACACATCGGAGGTAAAACATATTCATTGTAGTGATCTTATTAAAGTATATCCTCACTACATATTACCAGACTATTGTATTCTCTATCTCTGATCTAAATTCCTTAACATAGTATCAGAGCCAGGTTGGTAGAGAAATTATAAAATAGTGACACCTCTTTTCTAAAAAAAAATTCAGACTTCCACTCAGAATCAAAGGAAAAATAATCATGGTGAACAGTGTTAGAGTGGAGGATAGACTCGAAGGTAAATCCAACTTCATCTCATGGAGAATTTGAATAACATCAATTCTTCAAGAACTCGAACTAGATGCATACATAGAAGAAGATACTAAGATTCCCGAAGACGAGCCAGAGAAAAAAACCTAGAAAAGACACAACAACAAGGCTAAGAATATCATAATTGACGCTGTTAAATATCACATTCTCCCAACCATCTCAAAACTAACTAAAACTTATGATATGTTCAAGACCATTCAAAACTCATATGAAATAAATAATGCAATCATATTGCTCACTTTAAAACAATAATTAATGCATATCTACATGAACAAAGGAGAAACAATCACATCCTATTTCATGAGGATTTCAGAATTAATAGACCAATTGTCAACTATTGGGATTAATATAGATGATATGGAGCTATCTCTAATAGTACTTAAGGGATTACCATCCAGTTGGGAATCCTTTATTCAAGCCATTAGTGCTCGTCCGACACTACCAAAATTTGATCAACTCAAGAATGATTGTACTCAAGAATAATCTCGACTAATCACAAGAGGATTGGGTCCAAACAAAGGGGGAGAAATTCAAGCACTACATGCTAACACAAGCAAAAAGGGAAGAAAAGGAAGTTCAAATGGAAGAGAGGAAGTAATCACAAAAGCAAAGACTTCTCCAAGATTCAATGGTACAAGTGTGATAAATTTGGACACACTCATAGGTTCTGCCCAGAAAAAAAGAAAGCTCAAGCAACCATAGCTGAAGTCAAGGAAGTAGAGAATCCTCTATTTTTCTTAGCCTTATCAAGCAAACTAAACTCAAACAAACATATGTGGATAATTGACAGTGGAGCATCTCGACACATAACCAGTTTTAGAGATCAATTTGAAACCTTTGAAGGCCACTCAATTGAAGAAGTTACAATAGGAGACAATTCTACCTATCTAGTGAAAGGAATTGGGACCTGCTCAATTCAATTAAGAACAGGAGTTACATTACAATTGAAAGATGTTCTCTTTGTACCAGGTATCAAAAGGAATTTGGTCTCTATTTCAGGACTAGCTGATCAAGGATATCGTGTCACCTTCCATGAAGATAAAGTTCTACTCTGGCCTAAAAAATCTAACATAAAGAATGCTATTCCTATAGGATCTAAAGATGGTAGTTTATACAAATTATGTAATACTCAAAAGAAAGCACTAAATCATGAAGTATCAAACTATAATGAAATTTGGCATAGAAGATTAGGACATCTTCGATTTAGTGCCCTACCTTCTATAGGAAAAATTACCACATGATTACCCAATCTAAAATCTGATCATGTTGGAACTTGTAAAGGATGTGCTCTAGGGAAGAACTCAAAAGGGTCTTTTCTCTCAAGTGAACACAAATAAAAAGTTGTACTAGAAATTGTCCACACTGATTTGTGTGGTCCAATGTCATTACCATCACTAGGGGGATCCTTGTATTACGTGATATTTGTTGATGATTACTCTAGGAAAACTTGGATCTATTTCATAAAACTAAAAGAATCAAATGAAGTGTTATTAAAATTTAAAGAATTTAAGGCCCTAGTGGAAAATCAAATTGGGAAGAAAATAAAGACTCTAAGATCAGATAATGGGGGTGAATATATCTCTAAATTTTTTAAAGAATTCTACATTTCTATTGGGATTAAGAGGGAGTGTACTGTACCTTATAATCCTCAATAAAATGGAGTTGCAGACAGAAAAAATAGAACCATCATCAAAGCTGCTAAAGCCATGATGCATGATCAAAATCTACATATCTCATTTTGGGCCGAAGCCTCAAATACAACTATGTACATTCAAAACCAATGCCCTCATTCAATCCTAGAGAATATAACACCTAAAGAAGCCTTTATAGGAAATAAACCAGATTTAAGCCATCTAAGAATCTTTGGTTTCCACGTGTATATTCACATTCCTAAAGAAAAGAGAACCAAACTAGAACCCTCCGGGAAGAAAGGCATATTTGTTGGCTACAATGAAACCACTAAAGGATACATAGTCTATATTCTAGGATGAAGATCTATTGAAATCAGTAGAGATGTCAAATTTGAAGAAGATGCTGCTTATAAACTATCTCTAAGTGCAGAAGATGATCTAACTACATAATCAGATGAAAACCCTACAATTGAAAATCAGAGGGAGAATAGCATAAAAAATCATGAACTTCAATCACCTAATTTCGAGAATGCTGAAAATCCTAACAACAAGAAAAGACCACTATGGGAAAGAAAGATGATTGAAGAAAATAATGTGAAACCCAATGAAATATTCAAATAGAACAAGAAAACAAGAATTCAATCATGCTATGTTGCACTCATAACCGAACTTATAAAATCTGAACCATCAAATGTTGAAGAGGCTTTGACATGTCAATCTTGGAAAGATGCAATGATTGAGGAATACCAATCTATCTTAAAAAATGATGTCTGGGACATTGTACCTAGACCAAAAGACAAATCAGTTGTCTCATCAAAGTGGTTATTCAAAATTAAATATGCACCAGATGGTAGTATTGAAAAACACAAAGCCAGATTCATTGCTAGGGGGTTATCTCAAAAGGCTAGAATTGATTACAAAGAGACATTTGCTCCAATTGCCCAATATACTTTTGTAAGAACCATCATTGCCATTGTAGCTTCCAAAGGGTGGAAGATACACCAAATGGACATGAAGATCACATTTTTGAATGGTGTTATTGAGGAAGAAGTATATATATAACAACCTGAAGGCTTTTCTACACATGATAGAAATATCTAAGTGTGTAGACTAAAAAAGATCTCTACGGCCTTAAGCAAGCTCCCAGTGCATGGTACGAAAGGATAGATAGTTATCTCTCCAAACTAGGATATTCCAAAAATGAAGAAGACTATAACGTATACTTCAAAATATCAGATGGTGACATGTTAATACTTTTTCTCTATGTTGATGACTTGTTGATAATAGGAGAAGATCACCTCATTGAAAAATGCAAACAAGATCTTGTGGCTGAATTCGATATGAAAGATCTAGGTCTACTGCACTATTTTCTGGGCCTAGAAGTATGGCAAAAAGAGAATTATATTTTCCTAAATAAAGTAAAATACACCACTGATATCCTGACCATATTTGGTATGATATATTCTAAGCCTCTATCCATTCCAATGGAAACAAATCTTCATAAGCTCAAAAGTGAAGCAGTAGATTCAGAACCTACAAATCCTACATACTATAGACAAATGATTGGATCTCTTATGTACCTGGTAAACACTCACCCTAATATTTTTTATGCGACCAATGTGTTAAGTGATTTCATATGCAAACCTAAGAAGATTCACCTAATGGTTGCTAAGCATATTCTGAGATACTTGCGTGGCACTATTGGACTTGGCCTGAAGTATAAAAATGTTGAGATACAACTCCAAGGGTATTCTGATTCCGACTGGGCAGGAAGTTCCATTGATTGTAAACATACAATGGGGTGTTTTTTTAGTCTTGGATCAACTATGATATCCTAGTTTAGCATAAAATAGCCAGTAGTTGCTCAGAGTTCCACTGAAGCCGAATATATGGCTGCCTCCATGGGAGCACGTGAGGCAGTATGGTTTAGGAAATTGCTAGTTGGACTATTTGGGAAGCCCCTAAACCCCACTGCGATTTACTATGATAATCAAAGCTGCATCAAACTTTCTGTAAATCCAGTTTTTAATAATCGATCCAAGCATATAGAAATCCTATACCATTACATAAGAGATATGGTAGACAGAGATGTCATCAAATTGACCTACATCAACACTGAAGAGAAAAGTGCTGACATAGTCACCAAACCTCTTGCAAAGTTGAAAGTGGATTACTTTAGAGGTAAACATGGTATGACTAAATTATAATGGAAATTTATAATACTAATCTTAATAATATGTAATTGATATATTCATGATTATCTTGAATGCAATATTGCATGTATGTGTTATGTCATGGAAGGTGATGATCTTTCATGTGATGTAAGTGTGAGATCGCTATTGTAAGGTGATGACTTTCACAATAGCCCAAGCTGTTATCAAGATTGACTACATTAAGTTGTTGTCCCGGAATGTGCTGGAAATCTTGATACTAAATTTTGTATGATGAGTTATTGAATTGATATCATTAAATGATTGTTTTGAAATATGTCAGAAATTATGATAACAATCATATCATGATTGACTACATTAATTCGCTGTCCTAGAATTTGCTAGATATCATGATACTAAAATTATTTCACCTATGATAATGACAATGTTACAATTGTCACTAGAATAAAGGTTGTGATCTGATAAGACTTCAAGTAGTTGTTGTCCCAGAGTGTTGGATATCAAATAATCCATATCTCTTTGAGATATGAAGTATTTCACTAGTAAGTGTTACTAAGTGAATGATCATGTCAAATGAATGTGTATATCTAGAATGTTGTTCCTTAAAACTTAATTATGAAATTCAATCCTCTTTTGCTAAGAGGGAGTGTTAAGGATATAGCTTCATTCGGATTGAAGCAAGTAACATATAACAACATTGAACGAAGGGTCATGTCCCCGTAGGGTCATGAATCTACATGGCATAAGCCACGTAGAATTCATGCCCCTATGTGGACATGACTCTTCATCCTTTTATTTATAGGCATCAACACTTGCTGTGAATGAAAAACCAATAACCGTGGCAGTTTCAAGAACCAACAAGCTGTCGATATTATCATAAAAGATTAATAGTTAGAGTTATATATATATATACACATCGGAGGTAAAAAATATTCATTGCAATGATCTTATTAAAGTCTATCCTCACTACATATTACC
This sequence comes from Cryptomeria japonica, assembly GCF_030272615.1. NCBI lineage: Eukaryota > Viridiplantae > Streptophyta > Pinopsida > Cupressales > Cupressaceae > Cryptomeria > Cryptomeria japonica. The sequence continues at coordinate 309,818,526 of NC_081412.1, read as the reverse complement.
AAACTATCGTATTCTCTATCTCTGATCTAAATTCCTTAACAATATCAAGCTGATCTAAAAGAGAGTCAAGTCACTATTGTAAAGAGGATATTCATATACTTGAAGGGAACTATGGATTGTGGTTTGTGGTATATGAGGAATGATAATTTCATATTATGTGCTTACACTGATGTTGATTGGGTTGGTGATCTTGATGACCGGAAGAGTACCTCTTATGGTGCATTCTTTTTGGGTAAGAAATTGGTTTCATGGGCAAGTAAGAAACAAGATTCAATGTCCACATCTACTACTAAAGTTGAGTACATTGTTGTTGCTGGTAGTTGCACTCAAGTAGTTTAGATGAAGGAAATGTTGAAGGATATCAGAGTTATCTATGATGAGCCTACTGTCATATATTGTGATAATTCCAGTGTTATTAATATGTCAAAGAATCTGGTGCAACATTCAAAGACTAAACATGTATCAATCAAATATAATTTCTTGAGAGAAAAGGTTAGTAAAGAGGAAGTAAACTTGGAGTATGTGTCTATAAAGGAAAAAATTGCTGATATTTTCACTAAGCCTTTGCCTGCAGATACATTTGTCTATTTGAGAGACAAGTTAGGGGTATCCACCCCTCCTGATGAGAACTAGATGTCTTAAGTTGCATCGATCCGGTGGACTTCACAATCTTATTTTTTTTATCCGGATTGATGAGTTTATGTTGCTCCTCTAGTGGAGTAGCCTGTTTTTGGATTGGTTATCTGTTTAAGGGGGAGAGTAAGTTTGGTTTTCTATTTTCAGATCTTTGGCATTGCTATCAAAGGGGGAGAGAAATCCTGTGAAAAACTGTTTGATCTTAGGGGGAGTTTGTTGAAGATTTTTTCTTTCTTTGCATTGATTGTTTTTCACATTCATATGTTGCCATCAATGCCAAAGGGGGAGATTGTTCGATGTTGTTGCTGCTAGGATATGTTGTTGTCATTGATGTCAACATATTCCTATGCTTTATTCCTCAGGTGATTGCAGATTGGTTTATTGGGATCATGTTTTGGTGTATTGAGTATTTATAGTGTCACTATATTGTTATGCATTGGTTTCAATTATCTGGGAAGCTTAATTGATCATATCATATGATCCGGTTTGTAGTTTGTTTTTCTGATCAGTGCTTTGCAGAGTTGAGTATTTCCTCCGGTATATTTTGGTGTGATTAGATCATGAGCTAAGAATTTGGGAGATTTTTTGGGATGTTCATGTGTATCTTCATTTCAAATGGTTCATGATTTGGTACTCCACAAGTTATCTTTCTTTGTGACAATTGCTATTGTTTGAGTGTTCTTGAGTTTCAAATGTTGATAGATGAAGATTTGATAAGTGGTGTTGGTGTAGCTATTACTAATGATTCTAATGTGCTTGTTGGTGTTTTCTAATTGTGTCCTATTTGTTTTGATTATTCACATTGATTGTTGTGCGATTTATTGGTGATTTTTCTGATCCGGTGATGTTCTTCATGTTATGCGGCATTCTTGGTGGTATAGCGTGTTACGGTTGATCTTGGCGAGATTTGTGGTGGTGTTGCGTGTTTGGAGATTTGATTTAGGTCCATGTTATATCATGTATATCATTCTATTAATCCGGTGGTCGATATTTGTATCATGTAATGTAATTTTCTAATTATGAGTTGAGGGTTTAGCCGACCTTGTTGTCAAGGTTGATGAATTGTATAAATAGTTGATCTAGTCATGTAATTTAGGTGTTGAGGTTGTGTCTGCATTATCATAGAGGGGTGTATGTGTGAACAAGGATTCATATTTTGGTGTGGTGTATTGAAAAGATATTGGTGAAGGGTAGACAAATGTGTTTAACTGGAACTATCATTAGGCATTAGCAAATGCTATTATTGCAGTTCATTCATTCTGGATTGTAGTCTGAATCTTGTTGTAAGTCAGTGAGACTTCCTTGAGGGCTATAGCCTTTCGGGTTATTGTATTTTGATCAAGTGAGCTCTAGGAAGTGTCCCTGAATGTTGGTGCATCCCCCATTGTAATATTGTCACATACTACTGCAGATTATCATCTTATTGTGGGTAGGTTCCCACCCTGGTTTTTTCCTTAACCGGGTTTTCCACATCAAAATCTTGGTGTTGTGTGTTTTGTTATCAATTTGTCTATCTTTGTTGCTGCTGCAGTTTATCAGATTTGAATTTGTGCTTAAGTTTGTAGATCCAATGAAAACTGTTTCACCCCCCCCCCCCTCTCAGTTTTCCTTCATTGTTGTTGCCAACAAATTTAGCCCAAACTTTTAGGAGCATGTTTTCATCTTATTCCTCTGCTCAAATCCCTTTATGCGTCTCTATCTAATATCTCTAGCAGTTTGTTATTATTGTTTCACTTTAATTGTTCATTTTGTTATCCTAACTTTATAATTTATAGCCAATTTCAACTCAAAAGGGGAAGACAACAAATTGGTAAATTCAATTAGTGTTTTAGCCCAGTTCCTAATTGGATTGTGGCTAGATCTATTGAATTTACCCCATTTTTTAATGTAATGGTCCCTTAGGTAAGATTGTTGATTTTATTATCTTAATTGGTGAAACCCTAATTTCCTCACCATTACAACCTTAAATCCCTCATAAATAAAAAGATGGTTGTTGGTTTGTCTAGTTAGTCTACTAGTTTTGATTTATGCAAATCGTGTGTGTATGGAAAGAAACATAAAGTATCTTTTAAATATGAAAGTACTAGAGCTAAACAAGTTTTGGAGGCAATTCATAGTGATATTTTTGGTCATATGGATGTACAATCTAAAGTCTTGCTACTATATTTCCTTTATTAATGATTATTCTTAATATTCATGGATTTATTTTTTGAACAAAAAATCTGTTATTTTTTCTATATGCAAATAATTTATAACACTTATTGAGAAACATATAGATTAAAAAAGGTTCTAAGGATATATTATGGTGGTGATTTTTTCTCTAAGGTCTTTAATCACTACTATAAGCATGCAAGAATTCTTAGGCAGAAAATAGCTCCATATCCCACAATAAAATGGATTGGTAGAGAGGATGAATAGGACTTTAATGGATAGAGCCAAAAGCATGTTGAGTAGTACAAATATTGATCAACATTTTTGGGTTGAAGTAGTTCACACTGCTTATTATCTGATTAATAGGTTACCTATTTCTACTCTTGTTGATAAAACCCCCTATTAGGTATGGTTAGACAAATGACCATAGATTCTCACTTTAGAGTTTTTGGTAGTGAGGCATATATTCATGTTCCTAAATAAAAATGTTCTAAGCTTGATTTCAAATCTAACAAGTGTGTTTTTGGGGGTTAAGGCAAAAAATTAAGGTTTATAAGCTTTGGGATCCTATAGCAATGAAAATAGTATATTGAAAGGATATAATTTCTAGGGAGCTAAAGGAATTTAAAAATGATTAATAATATCATGTTAAGCCTAACAAAATAGTGCATTTTGATATTAAGGTTGAACCACATTAAGATATACAAGTAGAAAAACCTCAAGAAGATGCACGTGCAGAACAACTTAATGAACATGAAGTTGAAGAAGAAGGATTAGAAGAGAATCCTAAAGATGAAGAACTAGAGCATCTTGTTACACCTCAAAGAAGATCCACTAGACAACATAAACCCACTGATAGGTAAGGATATAGTCCATTTGATTTTCATTGTATTTTTTCTTTATCTTGTACTGACAACGAACCTAGATCTATGAAAGAGGCCTTATCTCTAGATGAGCATGAGTATTGGTTAGAGGCAATGAAAGATGAAACAAAGACTTTGGACAAATGTGACACATAGGATCTAAATGAGCCACCTAAGGAGAGAAAAGCGATTGGATGCAAATGGATATTTAAGAAGAAATTTAGAGAAGATGGTAAGTTGGAATGGTACAAGGCTTGATTAATGGCAAAAGATTACTCACAAGTTGAGAGAGTGGATTTTGATGACATTTTTTTCTCCCGTGGCTAAAGTAACATCCATTAGATTTATTTTATCTATTGTTGCTACTCTTGATTTAGAAGTAGAGCAAATGGATGTTAAAACAAATTTCTTACATGGGGATCTTGATGAGGAAATATTTATGGAACATCCTAATAATTTTACTAGGAAGGGGCAAGAACACTTGGTTTGTAGGTTAAAAAGATCTTTGTATGGTTTGAAGCAATTGCCAAGAACATGGTATTAAATTTTTTATTCTTTTGTATCGAATCATGACTTTGTTAGAAGTGAAGACGATCAATGTGTTTATTTCAAATTAATTAATGATTATTAATTATTGTCCTTTATGTTTATGACATGTTAATCATTGGAAATGTTTAGGTAACTTAAGAGTCAATTATCTGGTACATTTGATAACACTATGGTTAAGTTAACAAAATTATGTTAACACTATTTTGCAACATTTTTCCATGCATGAATGTAAACTAGTTAGTATTGCCTTTCCAATTGACACTAATATATCTTTAGAACAATATCCTAAAATAGATGATGAAATTGAAGAGATGTGTAAAGTTCCATATGCTGGTGTTTTAGGAAGCCTTATGTATACTATGGTATGTTCAAGCCCAAATATTGCCCAAGAAGTGGGAGTTCTTAGTAGATTTATGATAAATCCTAGTAAAGAACATTGGACTTATGTGAAAAGGGTTTTAAGATATTTACATGGTAATTCTAATCATTGCATTTATTATCGTGTATCTAATGGTATGAGTAAGGTGATTTATTTTTAGGGCTTTGTTGATTCATATTTTGTTGGTAATCTAGATTGCAGAAGGTCCACAAGTGGCTATGTTTTTTAATTTGTTTGGAGAAGTAGTTAGTTGGATGAGCGAAAGAAAAACTATAGTTGCAATGTCCACTATAGAAGTAGAGTACATGGATATGAAACATGCTTGTAAGGAGGTAGTGTGGTTAGACAGATTGTGTTCAAGTATTGGCTTTCAGGGTAAACAAGTAATAATTAGATGTGATAGTCAAAGTGTCATTTGTTTGGCTAAAAACCCAATGTATCATGCCTACCAAAAACACATTTATGTTTAGTATAACTTTGTTTGAGAAATGTTTGAGGGTGGTAGAGTCATGCTACATAAAGTAGACACTTTAGAGAATATTGCAGACTCTCTTACTAAATCAGTAAGCACAAAAAAAATTGTTGGTGCAGAGAGGCCATGGGCCTCACTTCTTTGGAAGCTTGATTTATTCAATTTTTCTCTATGATTTTTGCAAGGTTTTCAATAAGTGGGAGAATGTTGAGAAAATGTCTCAACCTTGCTTTCACCATATTATATTATATTTATTAATTGGCAAATTGTAATTATCTTTTCATTGTCATGAAAGTTGCTAAATGCAATTGTGACAATTTGTAAGATGTTTTTTATTGTTAAAATAGTAAAACCATAAAATTTAAAAAAAAAAAAAAAGTTAAAAGAAATCTTAGATAAAATAAGGAAGATCTTTCAAAAGGTGGTTTAGATCACAAGTTGAAAGAGGAAGTTTTCTATTTTTTGTTATTTGTGCCTAAATGGTTTTAAAACTTATTTATGATTTATGTTTTATCTCATGCCTATATATTTAGTGCTTGAGTTGAAGGAAACATATGTTATTCATAGGTTGTTGAAGCAATGAAGTGTTGCAACAATTCAAAGAGAAGTTGTATTCATGTAAATCATTTGAAGGATTAATACAAGTCTTGGATCCCTTTGGTTGTGGAGTTTTTTTTTTCTCAAAAGGGTTTCTCCATATAATTCTTGAGTTATGGTTCTCATTTATATTATTATCCATTTCCATCTATTATTTATTTCTATTTTCTTATTTGGATACAAAAAATTATTAACATAATTTCATTGTCATAAAAGTGTTATGCAAGTTATGTCAAAACTTACCTTAAGAATACAACATAAAGAACATGTTAAGATTTATTGTTTTTCAACATCATAGGGAAGAAAATTGAATTTAAAAAAATCAATCTCTTGGATTTGTACTATAATTCCCCATGTAAATGAGGGATAATATAACAAATAAATTTCAATCTATTGCAAATAGTCATTTTTCATGACCTATAAATGTAGTCATGGAGAAGAACTTTCACTACCAAATCTATGAGGTTTAATATTTGAAGTTGTGGGGAAAAGCAAATGAGAGGAGTTGTATGTGGAAACCATGTAATATCCTTTAATTTGTAAATAAAACAAGAGGGACAAAAAAAAGTTGTCTTTATCTCTATAAAGAAACATCCTTCTTCTTTATGATGCCAAAAAATCATCTTGTTGACCATGCTTAATAAATCTATCTTATGTGAACTTATAACAACAATAAATAATAATTAATATTAGCATAAGATATAAACAATAAGGCATAAATAAGAAACATAACATCCACACATAACACAAGATTTACGTGGAGAAACCCTTGTGGGAAAAAACTCGACCAAGAAGAGAGGACAAACTTGTATTAACAACAATAAAAGTGATTACAATACAATAACTTCCATTCTCCTCTTTACATCCACCATACAAGAATCTATGTACATGTGAACAACCTCTTATCTCTCTCATTCATTCTTTATTTCTGTAGAGAAAACTACATTCAATTGTTCCCCATTTTATTACACATAAAATTACACCCAAGGGCTAAACTTATACAATGGCAAGAGCTCCAAAACCACCAATAAAGGTTCCCAAAGAAGACTCTTCATTACTTACATTTACAACCCTTTGAATGCCTCCACAAAACTTTAAAATAAATTGGTTTAGCTTCCAATCCTTCCTCCCAACTATAATGCCTACTAAAATATCCTAGAGAAAACTAACCAACCAACAAGAAAATATAGAGATAAATTATTTTTTATCATAATTTACACATATAACTTAAATAAAAATAAACATTATCTAGGAATGATTTCAAATATTACATACATCATCTAAACATGCACATAATCAACTCAACAGGATCATAAGAACATAAGTACGCAAGCAGAAATATTAACATCACTTAGATCAACCTTCCCTAGGGTATCCCAACACCCTCACTTAACATGCCACTAAGAATATAAACAACATCATAAAACTCTAAAACATAACTTCCTACAATAATTAATATTTATTGGAACTAAATCATGGGAAGGTAGCCATTAATCTAAGCCATCATATTTACATGAGGTATATCCCATCAACTTAATCCATTTCCTAGAAGATAAATCCATACAAATCTAACACATATCACACATCACCATTACACGTGATAGAAATAACATAACCTATTTCAACAAAGAACCACAACTCTATTTACAAGAGTAGTAATCATCTAGGATACAAAGCAAGTCTTACAAGAGTATCTTTTCCTACAATACTCCTTGTGATCATTTCTCCTAAGATCATAGCAAACATCTATTTAACAAGCCATTACACATATATAATTACAACCAAATTTACTTCTATGTTATTGGTTCGTTTTATAACACCAAATCCAAATGTTCTTAATCACTTATTCTCAACCATCAAATATCCATACAATTCCAAATACCAATTCTAAAGCATAATCATTTTCTATTCTCTAATAGAAGATATCACACAAGTATAAAGCATAATTCTCAATTCAATCACATAAATACACATATTTCTAATCCAAATAGCATTTTTTATTTAACCATGAATCTCAACCTCTAATTACATGAATAATGGATACCCAAGACATGTTATATAACTAACAAATTTACATCAACATCTCCTAGTACACAAACCATAGTCTCTACCTACTATATCAAAATCCAAATTACATATGACTACAATGATGTCTTCCATTTATAAAGATACATGAAATCTTCTCCAAGAGTCCAAGAACAAGATGAAAATTTAAGAATTCACATCCACACACTCGAACATCCAATGAAGAGGAAAATCCAAATGGAAGAAGGCATCAAACCACCCGACCATGTGGAACCATAAGGGACCACCCCCGTGCTCCAGAGAATGACACAAGATCTGACACACACTCTAGATCTAGGCTGACGCCTAACAACCAAAGGACATAAACATACCAACAACCTCAATTGAAAACATCCACATGAATAATAATCCAAATCACATCACAAGTCTAAATCAAAAGTATAAGAATCCCAAAGGATTCTCAACAAAACAAGGCATAAGGAACTAGGATCTACATGTAAGGAAGAGTGTCATCACATGCTATCCTCACAAAGAAGGAAGATCCATGGGTCTCTGCCCTGACACCCCTGATACTCATGCATAACCATCTCAACCTGAGGAAATAAAGGGAGTTCAATTTTCTTGGATCACCAAGGCCTTCCCAAAGCTCATCTTGAGTCTGTACTAGCACTCCAGGTCCATGAGTTGGGGCACCACAAATCCATTTCTTATCTTATTAATATGAATCACTACTACCCATCCCAGCTAGGATTAATTTAATAAAATTTATCACTTGTTTACATAATAAAATCCCAATGAGATTTCCTGGCGGCTTAGACCTCAACACCTATCTCAAGGAGTTCCTGGCAGTCTATTCCTCATGACCCTAACATTCACTTGGAAGCCCATTCCCCCTATCATTCTCCTAAATGTTAGGGAACAACATACACATGCTCATATAAACAAGGTCTCTGAAATAAAAATAACCCAATTATCTAGGGTTCTCTATATCAAGATGATAAATCATAATCAATGCATTATCAAAATGCCAATAATCTAGCCTCATACATAGGCAACATGCAAATCACATAATATCCAATAATCACAATATCACATATATCCAATATGAGCCCCATAATCAACAACGAGGCATATCCATCTTGCTAAATCCATAAATATCATCAATACCATCTTTGATCAAATAAATCAATTTGGAAACATCACAGGAACTTACAAGGATTTGGATATCAACCTTTGGACTGGCAAAAAAATCAAAACAAAAAGAAAAATTGACTCATGAAATCAAATAAAGAAGAATTATGAATTTGTAGACCAAAACAACGTATTCAAAAAATAACTCAATGGTTATGAAAAATAGTTCAATGCATATAACCACTAGAAAAATAGTTCAATGCATATAACCACTAGAATCATGCATCTCAAAAATAGTCTAGTGCTTTTGTGTTATAGAACAGTGCATATATAAAAAGCTACAACACATACATGGTATAAACTAGCACATAAGGGCCACAGTATAGCGCATCCATCAAACACTTTAGTGTATGTGATATAAACAATAACACATTCAGCATAAGGTCTAGCACATATAAGTTAGAGGGCTAAATAGTCTCAGAAAATGAAAACAAAATTACAACTAAGGCATAAAATCAATACAAAACCAAATACGACATTTGACAAGAGCTTCCAAGACTAAAAAAGTCATAACACTTGCAAAATAATAAACTAGCATCCAAGACAAGCACAAGGCTTCTTGACATTTTACAAGAAAATCATCCATGGAGTCATATCCTCCCAGCAGCACAAACCAAAAACCAATCTCCAAATTCACAACACTATAGATATCCACAAGGAATGGAAACTTTAAAGCTCTCAAGGAATAATAAAACCAATAAACCGAGCATACAACAAAACAACGAAAGACTCCATTCACGGGAATGCACAGTCTCGAGAGTTCAAATTCTAGAATGCCAATAAACAAAATCAAAAGAATATAACATAGTAGATACACCAACCATTTATTTTTACCCAACAAATGTTTTCCCACAGACACGATGAATACAATCTTTTCAAATAAAAATGCATAAGAAGGATTAAAATCCCCAACCTAGAATTAGAAGTTATGGGAAGCAAATTATTGTAGAGAAACACAACCAAGCCCGAATCCTCATTCTGCTAACGAAAATCAAGCCTCAAGAAAATCCAACCCAAACTCCAAAATCCAAATCCATTACAGAAAATGCTCATCAACAATAGAATTCAGAAATTTCTCCAACCAAGCAACCCCCAAAAGTCACAAATCTCCAAATAAATAAAAAATAACAAAAAACTATGCAACCTTCCCAGCCAGTCAAAATAATCCAAAGTATAATAATTTCTACTAACCATCTCAAAAATCAATACAAAGATAATATAAAATAATATTATCTTAATTCCCAAATCTCACAACCAATAATAAAAGAGGGTAAGGTAAATGATAAATAAATAAATGGGTAAAAGATTAAACAATAATAAATAATAAATAAACCCATTAACCAATAAATAAAGTAGAAAGGGTTAATAAATAAAATAAATAAATCAAAATCCCAATAAATGTTAAACCACAAAAATAATATAAATAAATAAATAATCAATTAAATAATAACATCTCACAAACACAACTCCCAAAAAGACCAATCATAAAAAGGGGCAAGTAAATAAATAATAACAAATAAATAACCAATAATTAGATAAGCCAACAATAAATAAATAAATTAACAATAAACAAAGAAGTGAATGTATGGATAAATATAAATGCTACAACCAATATAATTTAAACTCAATTTACCTTTAATATCTCCCACATACATATGAAATATAATAAGTAAATAAATAATCTTTCATGCATAATTATAAATGCCAAATATTATGATCCACAAAATAACATTAATAAATAATAACCCTCAATAATTAAATACGCAATTATATTTAATTATCAATGCCATCCATTAATAATTTAATATTAATAAACCATATAAACCAATAATTAGTTAATAATTTAATAATTAGACAGGTGAAAGAGAGTCACAATGGCATACCATACTCATAGACGAGTGGTATGGCATCATCTCTTTCACTAACACAGTAGTAAAACAATCATGGCAAACATAGCATTATCATCATCATTACCCAATATAAACATGAACTGAGGTTAGCACATAGCACGATACCATCATATCATCATAAGCAAATATAAACCTTGCATACATAATGAGTGCATACAAATCACCAACAATAAGTCCCTCATCATAATAGTCCTGAATATATCGTCAGCCATATAACACCATAATGTCTCATCTGTCAATATGAAATATCTAGTCCAAGATAAATTGTCATAAGAAACAAACATGAACCACATGCCCTAAATAGTGCAATAATCATGAAGCTCAACATAGTCCTCTTCAATATTCAAACTAGAGCTTTGAATCAACATCGTAACCATAATGAATTTACTATTGTCAAAGAGAATATCAATATTAAGAATGAAATAGGAGGCATCTAAAATATGAACAACTCCAAAAGTACTTAACACATCCTCTCATAAATTGTTAATCAGGGAGGGGTACTACACCAACATTGACACATATACTTGCAAGATAAACATTACATTAAATGTAATAAGTGTCTGGAAACCAAAAAACACCTGGTGCCTCTTCCATACTCCCACTTGGAGAAGCCCATTGGTCACTCTTTTTACACTTTATTAAGCCATTAAATATCTTATTCTTGAAATTCATAAGTGAAAAAAACAATATTAAATATTTGTGTTCACAACCCACTTTTACTATTACTAGTGTAACTCATCACCCCTTATGAATGTATTACAAACAATGGTGATAATTAAATATTATAAATTATTTTTCTAATACATCCTAAGTTCCTTGAGACACTTTCCAAGGATGTTGGAACCATGTCATAGGATTTACAAGGTATATGACATGTTAATCCTAACAATAATAACATCTCAAGAGATCTGTAATGCCCGCCAAAATGCACCAGAGAAATATAGCTAAATACACACTAATTTAATTTTTTTTTTAACAATACAACACATAACATCACTTAGGCAATGCATCGAGCACACAACATCATTTAAGTGTTACGAGAATAGAATGATTCACTCAAGATATTCAAACAATTACGCAAGCAAAATACAATAAATCATTACTACTAACTCCATAGGGTATCTCAACGCCATTAATTAATCTACCTACATAAGCAATAAGCATTTACTTTCTTCTAGGTCAATACCTCATAATCTTAATCACTTTACAAGCATAGGTGCAACATAGCAATACCTAACACTCATGATATGCAATCTACTTAATCATTCATTTAATATGAGATTCTATCTTTAAATGCATAGCTACTTTCCTTTTTCTCTTAGGTTCATTTAATACACCAAGTCCAAATATTCCTACTACAATTAACCAACCTCCGACTATAAACATCACCATACACATACCAAGATTAACCCTTATATTACATTAACACAATTTCCATTTACAATTAACTTCCACATAATCACTTATGATACTATGCTCCTAGCATGCTTATTACTTCATCATGATTCCCAAAGTACATAAAGCCATAATCACAAAGTCTTCCTAAACATTTAACCCATAGCTCATTTAATACTCCTAAAATCTCTTACACAATAACAATTAACCAACAATCATCTTATTATGCATTAAGTAACTATACGAATTCATCTCAACACAAGCTAAGATACAGTATCCTAATTCCAAAACAACTAATAGCATCCACCAAATGGAGATATAATCTTAAACCATAACACATGATACATTCTAATCCTTTCGTAAAAGACAATCATTCATTTTACCATCTACCCATACACTTACTAGTAATTTCCATTAATAAGACTAGTAATTCATTCATTTAGATCATCCCTACAATATTTTTATAAGGACCATTCAATCACATCCCAAGCATTATAAGATTTCACTCCTACCATTAGATCACTGACTACGGAGTATAATACTATAAGTTTGAATTCTTTAATCACAACACATAAACATGTCCTAAGATATCTTTCAATGTTACTCAACTCATGCATCCTACCAAGGCATAACATTTCTTCTAGTCAACCATTAGTTAAAGACATCATTTCAAGACTAATACCATTATCATAACATTTACACCATTTCCTTTTAACATGGCTCATCAAGAATACAAATGACATCTTTTAATTCTAAACCATATTACTTATCCACATCTCATGCATTCATTTCATTTAATATAAATGCATTGCAATACAACTCAAGGTTCATCATTACAATCATCTACCATAACCATAGTTATCACTACAACTAGAACAACATATCCATTTCTCATAAACCTGATTTCTTTTACAACCATTACATAAGAATTTCATTACATAAATCACATCATCATTTACATTCTTGATACAATTATTATCCATGAACAATCTGAAGAACCATCCTCATCCACACAAGAAGAATCCAAAGACAAGAGAATCCCAATGGTTCAAAAGCACCAACCACTCGACCATGTGGAACCAAAGGAACCAACCCCTGTGCTAGGAAATGACACAAGCTCCCAACACACACTCTACATCTAGGCTGACACTCAAAACCAAAGAGACTAACCAACATTAGGACACTCAATCAAGAACCAATCACAAGATAAAACAAATAGAAAAACTCCTAGAGGCACACAAATCAACAAGATATCAATACATCTCAAGCAAAGTACACATGTAGGAGCGGATTGTCATCACATGCTATCCTCCCCCATAATATTGCCAAAACACAACTCTTCACGATATAACCCTGATAGACATGTGGAGCCATTTCTACCCATGAGAGAATCAAGGGAGATTTGACTTACCATCTTCATGGCCTTCTCATGCTTATCCTAAAACAACCTCCCTAAGAATCAGACATGAGGCTCAAAATATTAATTATCTTGTTTAAATGAGATCTAATTACCCATTCTAATTAATTCATTATTAATGTTATCACTTGTTTAAACCAAAGGAAAACCCCCTATGTGCCCTAGCAGTCTAGACTTCATGCATCCTTACTAGGAATCCTCATGAAAGCCCATCTCTCATGACTCCAATCATCACATGAAAGCCCACTCTCCCTACCATGCTCCAAAACAACAATAGAAAAGAGGCTCCAATTCAAATTCCAAGAAGAGATCCATACTTCATCATGCAGCCCAACAACACATAAAGAATACAAGGAAAAACCATAGCTAAAAAGTGCAAAGGGCTTAAATCCATTATAATGCAAAATGAGCCTCAAAGTGGAAATCCATATCATATAAGAAATATTCCATCAATAAAATATATCAATTTTACTATCTTCACAACAATATCACCTTGTTGTCTCCACTTATTAACATCTTGTTGTCTTCACAACAATAACATCTTTCCATTTCAACATCTCAATATAAGAAAAGACTCAAATCTTCATCAATAAATAAGCCAAGAATGTTTTAGAATATAAAACATAAAATCACATCAAACTGATAAATAACAGTAGCTGGAAAATGTTTGCAAAAATCCCAAAAAGCCTCTGGAATGAAACCAAACTTGAGAATCCAAATCTGTCTAGAAAAATAGTGAAAAATACCAAGACAGGCAGAACAACGCTTTCACATTGAATTTTAGTGCTTTTGCATTACAGGTTAGCGCCTGTGTTTAATAGTCTAGCACCTGTGTATTTAAAGACAACACTTTTTCCCAAAAGACAACGCAAGTGCAACGAAGGACAACATAAATGCATGAAAGGACAACAAAAATGAATGAAAGGACATTGCAAATAAATGAAAGGACAACACATATGCAACAAAGAACAGTGCATATGCATAATCAACGCTTTTGCATAAAATAGACAAAAAAACAAAGAAATTTCGGGAGAGCTTAAAAATTAAACTTGAAAACATTAAGCTTCGAAAAGTATATACAAAGAGTCGCCCATAACAATAGATTTAAAGGGCATAAATGAAATCAATAATAAACACTTAGAAACCAAGATTCAATCGAAACTCCATTGACGACACAGACTCAGAAAGACACCAGAAAAAAATCCAGAATATAAATATTTTCCACAAACTATAGAATAAAGTCTTGCAACAAATTTATGCATTCACATATTTCCTTCCATAGTATGCAAACTATAGATTTATTTTCCAAAGCTCACACATTAAATCTACAAACACAAAGCATACAGGAAAATTGTAAAACAAAATACAAAAGGAGGAATACATCTCCAACCTGCAACCCGTGTGATGGAAAGAAGCTGAAGAAGAGCTCCCCAAATCCAAAAGCCAAAACCAACAAGCTCCAACAAAACTCCAAGCCAAAAACCCAAAGGAAAATCTTGCAGAAAAATAATTTCGCAAAGAAGAAGCCACCCAAAAAATTCACGGGAAAGAAAATAAAAGGCAAACATTAACCAAAAACCCTAGCCTCAATCTCGGCCAATCAAAATATTCTAATTTTTAATATATTTTACCAACCCCACCATATAATATAATTTTACCTCCCTTTCCAAATTCAACCAATAAGAGAAGAGGGTAGGTAAGGTAAATATAAATCATGCTTTTACAATTAGGTGGGAATGTTTTATTAATTTATTTTAAAATGTATTTATACAACCCACTTAATACAAAAGTCAACTAATAAATAAAACATGAGCCACAATTAAATAAATCAAATGGGGAAATTAAATTAAATAAACCAAAGGCTCATAAATGAATTAAAGAACCACATAAACATTAAATACCAAATAAATATTAAACCATAGACGATTAAATAAATAATTAAATGCCAATAAAAAGTGAATTCACAAATAAATATAAAATCACAACATAAGCTAAACAATAAATATTAAATCATCATTAAAATAAATAAATATTTAAATATCAAATAATTAAATACCCAAAAAGGCAAGAATCCAATAAATTAAATTAAACATTAGATAATCAAATAAGCAAATCGCTATTACTCAAAATAATTAAAATAAACATTATTAACTATTTAATCTCGCATCAATAATCAATCAGCCTCAACATAATAGGATTAACCAACCAATACTAACCTACTCACAAGACAGAAGAAATCAAGCTTACTAACTGACATGGTGAATTGCACCAAGACGCGGATGACTCATAGTGAACAACTTAGATCTAGAGTATGTGAGGGGAACTTGTGTCAACTCCGAACTACATACCATTGGGATTTAAAGACACGCTCAGACCTGTGGAGCCAGATGGAGTCAATGTCTGGTACCTGCAAATCCTGCATCCACAAAACAACGATACGACATATGTATATATATACATATTATAACAAACAAGGGTTAGAGAATCGCAATGACACATCCTGCTCACAATGAGTGATGTGGAATTGTCTCTATCTTGAAGACAGTCAGGCAACAATTAAAGATACCGTATGATCAACTCATCATAGATAATCATTAGATATGGTCAGTACATAAAAAAACATCATCAAGTGCATGATTAGTATAATTCATGATTATATTAAGGCATGTAAAATCCATCAACACTTATGCTCATCAATTCACATGATCAATATAACCTTTCGATAATCAATCACATAATAAGTATATATATTGTCTAATAAATCACACAATCAATAACGATAGTATCAACATCATATAAATCATCTGAAATAGCCTATGCCCAATAATGTCTATCATGCATGAATTAAAAGTCAACTCTAGTCAAAACAAGTCAGGCAAAGGTGGACCCTATATCCTCCCCCCCTTACAATTGACTTACTCCTGGAAGTCGTAAGAGTTAGGGTGACAACTAGCACACATAAATCAAAAACTTCCTTTTAACACAAACATATTATAATATTTTCTAACTCCAAGAAAGATAATGACAACTAAATTTCCTCCTTATGCTTCAATTATTTGAAATAAACACGTTACACAAGAGGTAAATGAAGCACCAATTGCTATTAAGTACGATATGTAAACTAATTTGTTAAAATACTTGCAAGGGAACTTCCTTTTAACCACACTTGCAATACAAAACTATAATTTTAATCACTGGTTTAAGCATCAATAAGAAGAAATCACTATATTTCACACCAATATTCATAGTAACACTCCTTCCACATCTAGTTGCATGCAATATATATATATATATATATATATATATATATATATATATATATATATATATATATATATATATATACACATATGCACCTATTATATTATTGAACAAATCATGTCATAAGCCTAAATGAGGGAAAATTTCTCAAAAGTAAGCTTCCTCAAGTTAAATATATTGTAGACATCACATGATAATCAAACATTTATAACCTATTTATTAAAAAAAACAAATTTCATGGCATTCAAATGTCCTAATCTCCACCATGCTTACATTGTGCTACACTTTATACAAACATTAGCTCCAATCCTTATCCAATCAAATCATTAAAAGGGTATCCTTAATCCATTATGTGTACACAAAGATTTTGAAGGCAAGAAATCAACAATTTCTTTTGTTTAACTATTCCATAAATTTCAGACTTCACAATTCCAAGGCACTTCTATCTACTATAAAATTTTAGAAAGTTACCAATAAATTTCATCTTATTAACACTTTTCATTTACTCCGCTAATAGCTTCATTATCTAATTTTTTTCTTAGTCTAGTGCACTTTTCCGCGATGTCCTCCCTCGCACACACTATCAGAGGTTCAAAATGAACATGATAGAGACAACACTGGCTCAAGATTTGGGCCACAATACATTGACACTCAGAATGACCACCACAGACAACAAAAAAGAGGTCAAAGGAAATATCCTCAAATCAATTCATTAAATTAAAAAAGAAGAAAAGTTGTCGGCAAAATCAATCAAAAAATTTAAGTGTGACAAGTGCCACCACGAGGGTAAAAATAAAAGAAAGAATAACTTAGTGGTCATCTGAAAGGTAAAGAAATCTCAAAAATACACTTTAATCCCAACGACACACCACATAAGTCATAAATTAACTCAAGGAAAAATAAGCGATACATCCAACCCACATCACGAGGCGACCAACATTAGTCACACCAAAGGGAGTAACCGCTGCATAACATCCAAGGGTGAAATTCCTTGAATGTGTTAGAGAGTACATGCCATATTTAAGACTACTAATCCGTATGTTGGCATTCTTTCCATTATTTTTATGCAATTCAATATTTTCAAAAATCTAGGCAATTATCATGTATGAAAGTTGACATAGGTAGGAAGAGATAAAGCAACTGCACACTCACACATGCACAAGGAATATACTCATACCATGACTAATGTTCAAGATATCTTATCTATACCATGATCATATTCACCAAGTTATAACAAAAATAGAGGTTAGAGCCTCAATTAATCACTTGATAGTAGACTATAACATGCATCATTTCCATTAATGCACAACTAATAACCTATAGAAGATTAGAAATTCCTTCACAAGGTCTTTAAGCAATTTAGTCAATCATATATTTAAACAAGCAAAATAGGTCTAATTACAAAAGCAAAAGTTTAGTATCAATTTCTACTCTTACAAATAATAATATTATGACATACTTCTAGTTATC
This sequence comes from Cryptomeria japonica, assembly GCF_030272615.1. Taxonomy (NCBI): domain Eukaryota; kingdom Viridiplantae; phylum Streptophyta; class Pinopsida; order Cupressales; family Cupressaceae; genus Cryptomeria; species Cryptomeria japonica. The sequence continues at coordinate 309,800,210 of NC_081412.1, read as the reverse complement.
TAAGTTAAGAATATCTCAGTCCCTCTTCCAGAACTTAGTTTTTTTTTCATCTAATGCCACTTAAATTCCAAGAATACATGCATCATTCTATTTAAACTCACTTCCTATTATTACTTGATTACTATCATTCATAGACTATGTATTTTCAACATTTCAAGACAAATTGACATTTAGAATCCCAACACAAATTCATATAACTAATTATCATTTTATCTCATTAGAATTCGCTAAGGAAGAATTTCTTAAAATTCAATTAAGGCAATGATATAGAACCTTTCTTAATTTATCCATCTAGTTAAGATAATTATTTATTCAATGCCACACAATTCCTACACAAAGCTAAAAATTTTATCTTGCCAAACCAAATAAAGACACAATGGTATCATTTCAATTTCTACATATGCAATGCACCAATCCTTGCTTCAATAAACAAATTTATCTCCTTTTACTTTCACGATACATTTCCTATTTAAATGATGGGATATTATATTTAATCAATTTTTCCCTTTAAAGAACAAGGATCATGAATGCAATACCTAAATTTCAATCTTCAATGCAAATTAATTTCATCTAATCTTCCCTTTAACGTATATGAGTCATTTTCATTGATCATTATCCAATCCTTCTGCTTAATATCAATAACCCGCAAATATTTGGATCGTTTACCCCAAAGAGAGAAGAGGAAGGAAGCGATATTGCCACACAAATCGATACATGCAAATTTATGCAAACTCGGTTTGAATTACCTAGTCATGCCAAAAACAACTACCACTTCTAAAGGTATGCAATTTCAGCTTCCATAAGATCTCCTACCAATGCAAGTGCAACTAGAAATCCCAAATCCTTTGATAGCTATGATTTCCTCAAAGAATCTTTTATTACATACAAAATCACACATATACCAAAACAACCAATAATTCTATGGGGTATTCGTTACATTACCAACCAACATCCTTATATTTCACATAGGAGATTTAAAATAATGAAAAAGGCATTCCAACTACTTTTATTAAGCACCACATAAAATTTCTTTGATTTTCACCTCATGATCCATACTAAATTATTCCTAAATGCATAATACAATCACTTCATCCTTCTATTCATAGGAAGATCAACATAACAAGCTAATTTTATGATCATCGCATTAGTTAAGAGGATACACACCTTTTTTTCTCATTATACAACATAGTTAATTATGTATAAGGAAAGCAACCCTAATCATTCAAGTAAGAACTAGAAATTTATAGAGCAAGTAAGAACATATAGGCACTTCTCTTATTATAGAGACATGCATATGGAATAAATAAACACTTTACTTAATTTATGATTCCTAAAAGGAATTAGAGAGAAACACAAGGCATAGATATCTAAGATTCAAAAAATTCCAATAACACTTCTTCTAACACAAACCTCGAAGAGTAACTTGATTCAAAGAAACATCAAGGCACATTCGCAAGACTAATAGCAACTTCCTTAACCAGAGATCCCAGCGTTGCAACATAGGTTCTTATACCAAATGTTATGCTTGCCAAAATACCCCATAGAAATATAGCTAAATACACACTATTTTAATTTTAATTTTTTTAATAATACAACACATAACATCACTTAGGCAATGCAACGAGCACACAACAACATTTAAGTGTTATGAGCATAGAATGATTCAGTCAAGATATTCAAACAATTATGCAAGCAGAATACAATAAATCAATACTACTAACTCCCTAGGGTATCTCAGCGCCATTACTTAATCTACCTACATAAGAAATAAACATTTACTTTATTCCAGGTCAATACCTCATAATCTTAATCACTTTACAAGCATAGGTGCGGCATAGCAATACCTAACACTCATGATATGCAACCTACTTAATCATTCATTTAATATGAGATTCTATCTTTCAATGCATAGCTACTTCCCTTTTTCTCTTAGGTTCATTTTATACACCAAGTCCAAATATTCCTATTATCATTAACCAACCTCTGACTATAAACATCACCATACACATACCAAGATTAATCCTTATATTATATTAACACAATTTCCATTTACGATTAACTTCCACAGAATCACTTATGATACTATGCTCCTAGCATGCTTATTACTTCATCATGATTCCCAAAGTACATAAAGAAATAATCACAAAGTCTTCCTAAACATTTAACCCATAGCTCATTTAATACTCCTAAAATCTCTTACACAATAACAATTAACCAACAATCATCTTATTACACATTAAGTAACTACACGATTTCATCTCAACACAAGCTAAGATACAGTATCCTAATTCCATAACAACTAATAGCATCCACCAAATGGAGATATAATCTTAAACCATAACACATGATACATTCTAATCCTTTCCTAAAAGACAATCATTCATTTTATCGTCTAACCATATGCTTACTAGTAATTTCCATTAATAAGACTAGTAATTCATTCATTTAGATCATCCCTACAATATTTTTATAAGGACCATTCAATCACATCCCAAGCATTATAAGATTTCAATCCTACCATTATATCATTGACTACAAAGTATAATACTATAAGTTTAAATTCTTTAATCACAACACATAAACATGTCCTAAGATATCTTCTAATGTTACTCATACTCATACATCCTACCAAGGCATAGCATTTCAAGCATTAGTTAAAGATATCATTTGAAGACTAATACCATTATCACAAAATTTACACCATTTCCTTTTAACATGGCTCATCAAGAATAAAAATTGCATCTTTTAATTCTAAACCATATTACTTATCCACATCTCATGCATCCATTTTATTTAATATAAATGTGTTACAATACAACTCAAGGTACATCATTACTATCATCTACCATAACCATAGTTATCACTACAACTAGAACAACATAGTCATTTCTCATAAACTTTATTTCTTTTACAACCATTACATAAGAATTTCATTACATAAATCACATCATCATTTACATTCTTGCTGCAATTATTATCCATGAACAATCTGAAGAAGCATCCTCATCCACGCAAGAAGAATCCAAAGACAGGAACATCCCAATAGTTTAAAAGCACCAACCACCCGACCATGTGGAACCAAAGGAACCACCCCCCATGCTAGGAGATGACACAAGGTCCCAACACACACTGTACATCTATGCTGGCACTCAAAACCAAAGAGACTAACCAACACCAGGACACTCAAGAAAGAACCAATCACAAGATAGCACAAATATAAAAACTCCCTGAGGCACACAAATCAACAAGATATCAATACATCTCAAGCAAAGGACACATGTAGGAGTGGAGTGTCATCACATGCTATCCTCCCCCATAATATTGCCAAAACACAACTCTTCACAATATAACCCTGATAGACATGTGGATCCATTTCTACCCATGAGAAAATCAAGGGAGATTTGACTTACCGTCTTCACGTCCTTCTCATGCTTATCCTACAACATCCTCCCTAGGAATCAGCCATGAGGCTCAAATTATTAATTATCTTGTTTAAATGAGATCTAATTACCCATTCTAATTAATTCATTATTAATGTTATCATTTGTTTAAAACAAAGGAAAACCCCCATGTGCCCTGGCAGTCTAGACTTCATGCATCCTTACTAGGAATCCTCATGAAAGCCTATCTCTCATGACTCCGCTCATCACATGAAAGCCCACTCCCCCTACCATGCTCCAAAACAACAATAGAAAAGAAGCTCCAATTCAAATTCCAAGAAGAGATCCATACTTTTGTTGGTATTTTGATGATGTTTAGTTGTGATTGTCATTGATGGACACACACTTATTTGATGAATGAATTATTCTCAACCGGTAGCTGTTCTAACTAATGAATAATGATGAACAGTAAATACCTAATAGATACTAAGAGGGGGAGGTGAATCAATATGGACAAAAACTTCTCCAATAACTTAAACTACAAAGACTGCACTTACTGGTAAACAATATCACCGATCTAAATCAAGGCACTACCGATAAAACACAGTATGACAGTAAAATACATAAACCAGTAACATATAGATCTTCTAAAATCCATTATCTCATCTCAACTTCACCCATATGCTTAAGAAAGTAATACATCAGAAATACAATGACCATTGGATCAGCTTGCATTACCGCTTAATAGAAAACACTAAAACATCACATGAAAAAGCATCACACATAACACACTGTTTTTTCATGTGGAAACCCAATTGGGAAAAACCACAGTGAGGATGAATACCCACAAGTTGTTCTTGATCTCTTCTGAAGTTCGCTCTGTTAGGAGCCTAGTCCTGTTAAAGACTTTACAACTGGTTCTGCTAGGAACCGATCCTGCTAGGGATCACCCAGTTAAGGGATGGCTAAATACTCGGTTAGCGGTTAAAACCCTGTTAAAGGTTACCTTGTCAGAGGATTTAAAGAACTCAATGATTTTGAGTTACCCTGTTAAAGGATTTACAAAAAGCTTGTAAAAGCTACCTGGTAAAGGGATTTTCCATATGCTGAAATGGTTAGAAGTCAATAGGTAATACACTGATCTGATAACAAAACTTAATGCCAAGACAGATCCACTTTAGTTCCTTTACATCTGCAATCACACTCTATAGATCTCTACTCACTTCTCTAGTCTAGCAAGAATCACCTCACATACATTCATTTGCCAACAACTTCAAACAAAAATTATCATCGACCTTATAGACAACAATTAGGTCGACAGCCAAAACCTAAAACCCTAAGCATCTAGGTTAACAATACAGTTGGTCCAATCCTGGCCATTTCAACACATTACATAGGGTAGAACAATCTTGAACAAATCTCAAGACATTCTCCATCGTCCATTCTTCACTGCTTCTGGAAGTTGATAACCCATCACGCGCTCTCCACCATTTACTAAGATTTTGCACATTCCCGAGGTAGATAAAATCAATCTTCTTCATGAAAGATCCTCAAGGAAATTCTTCACGCGCACAAGGATGACATGGCAACACGATCTAATATTTATTTCAATGCTAACTCATCACAGGATATTGTCAGTCGAATCACACAGACTTGGAATGCATCAACCAGAAACCCTAAAGCTGAGACTACCAATTGGTAGTCATATCAAATGAAACCCCGATACAAACTTTGCATATATCGGTTCACATTCCAACATATCGGTTCACCTTTTCGCATATACCGGTTCATACCATCATACTAGTTCACTTGCCAGTTTGCATTCTTCAATATACCAGTTCAAACTCCAACATATTGACATCAATGACAACATACAATCCTATCATGTTTGCATTCTTCAATATACCGGTTCAAACTCTAGCATATTGGCATCAATGACAACATACAAACTTTGCATATACCAGTTCACATTCCAACATACCGGTTCACCTTTTCGCATATACAGGTTCATACCATCATACCGGTTCACTTGCCAGTTTGCATTCTTCAATATACCGGTTCAAACTCCAGCATATTGACATCAATGACAACATACAAACTTTGCATATACGGGTTCACATTCCAACATACTAGTTTACCTTTTCGCATATACCAGTTCATACCATCATACCAGTTCACTTGCCAGTTTGCATTCTTCAATATACTGGTTCAAACTCCAGCATATTGACATCAATGACAACATACAATCCTATCATGTCATCAAACTCTGCACATATGCCAACAATCTCCCCCTTTGGCATTGATGGCAATACACAAAGATATCTCTACATCTTCTTCCATATAATGTCTTCAATACTATAGATATCTTCTCTACTTCACATCTTCTCCCCCTTTGACAACAATGCCAAAGTGGAGGCACAGACATCCATGATCTACTATGCTACTCCCCCTGAGGAGTAGCATCCTTCAACACATCAGTCCTAAAAAAAGATTTGACAATGCACTACCTGACTGATGTGGAGCACATACCTTTAGTTTGCCTCTTGAAGGGGTAGCACCCCTAATTCACCTCTTAAATAGGTAAATGTAGCCTTTGGTAGAGGCTTGGTGAATATATATGCTAACTGCTCTTTACTGGAAACATGTTCCAATACAACCTCTTTGTTCTGAACTTTCTCTCTCAAGAAATGATACTTGATCTCAAAGTGCTTGGTTCTAGCATGCAATACCGGATTCTTGGAAATATTAATTGCACTTGTGTTATCACAAAATATACTCACTGATTCAGATATAGAGACTTTGAAACCACTTAATACATGCTTCATCCAAATTGTCTGAGTGCACTTCATAAATGCTGCTACATATTCTACTTCTACTATGGACTAAGAGATACAACTCTTCTTTTTGCTCATCCATGAGACTAGTCTACCACCAAGAAAGAATGCACCACCAGTTGTGCTCTTTCGATCGTCCACATTACCAGCCCAATCGGCATTGGTAAATACTTTGAGATTGAAATCATTATTGTATGGATACCACAATCCATAATCTATAGTTCCCTTCAGATATCTAAGAATCCGCTTGATTGTTACCAAGTGGAATTCTCTTGGACTTTTTTGAAAATGTGCAGCAATGCACACTACATATGCAATATCCGATCTGCTGTGTACTACATAGTGCAACTTACCAATCATTAACCGTTATTCCTTCTCATTCACCAATGTTGAGTCATCTTCTTTTGACAATTTACAACCGGTCATCATAGGTGTACCAACCGGTTTGCTGTCTTCCATGCCAAAGGTCTTCAACACCTCTTTGACATACTTGGACTGAGTGATAAAGATACCATCTTTCATTTGTTGAATCTGTAGTCCAATGAAGAACTTAATCTCTCCTATTAGTGACATCTCAAATTCCTTCTTCATCTCATCTGCAAATGCATGGCTCATCTTATCATTTCCACCAAAAATTATGTCATCAACAAACACTTCACAGATTAGAATGTGATCTCCTTCTGAATTCAGATAGATATTGTTGTCTTCACTTGTTCTTTTAAATCCAATCTTCACAAGATGGGAGTGTAAACCTTCATACCATGCTCTAGGTGCTTGCTTCAATCCATACAAGGCTTTATGTAGCCTACACACCATATCACTATCTTCTGATAGGGCAAACCCATCTGGTTGCTCTATATATACTTCTTCTTCAAGTTTTCCATTTAGGAATGCAAATTTCACATCCATCTGATACACTTTGAATCCCTTGAAGGCTACATATGCAAGAAGAATTTGAACTCTTTCCAATCTAGCTACTAGAGCAAAGGTTTCTCCATAGTCTTCTCCTTCTTCTTGAGCATACCCCTTACATACCAATCTTTCTTTGTTTCTTACCACTATGCCATCTTCATTCAGCTTATTTCTAAATACCCATTTGGTGCCAATAACATTTTTGTGCTCAAGTCTGGGTACCAAAGACCATGTACCATTCTTTTCTATCTGGTCAAGTTCCTCTTCCATATCCTTAATCCAGTCTTCATCTTTGTGTGCCTCTTTAAATGTTTTGGGCTCAAATTCAAAAATCATGCAAGAATTTTCTCTGACCTTTCTTCTTGTAAGAATTCCTGCATCCTTATCTCCTATGATCTTCTTTGGATCATGATGCAACTTTACATACCTAGGGATAATCTTGGTTGATTCCTCTTGCTTTTCCTCTTCATCCTCATCTTCATCTTCATCGACCTCAGCATCTACTGGTGTAGGAGCACTGTTACTTATACTTGGTTGTTTTGCAATCGGTTCCCAGAAGGTTACATCCGGTTCATCTACCACTCGCTCGCTACTGGTTTCCTCAGGTTTCTCAGAGGTTTCATCAACTCTAACATTGATACTTTCAACAATTCTCTAAGTCCTATTGTTAAAACACTTGAGAGCTTTGCTCTTGGTGGAATACCCTAGGAATATTCCCTCATCACATTTTGCATCAAACTTTCTCTGGTATTCACTTCTCTTGATACAACACTTGCTACCAAACACTCTAAAGTAGCTTACTATTGGAGTCTTATCAGTCCAATACTCATAAGGAGTTTTATCCTTACCTTTCCTGATGAGTACCCAGATCATAGTGTAGACTGCAGTGCTCATCGCTTCTCTCCAAAAAGTGTGAGCAACCTTCCCTTGAATCGACATCGTTCTGGTTGCTTCAACTATAGTTCAATTGTTCTTTTCTGCTAGGCCATTCTGCTGTGGATTCCAGGGGGAAGACAGTTGCCTCTTGATGTCGTTCTCTTCATAGTACTTATTGAACTCACTAGAAGTGAACTCACCTCCTTGGTCAGTTCTAAGGCATTTAATCCTCTTACCACTTTCCTTTTCAACTAGTGGTCTGAAGGCTTTAAACTTTACAAAAGCTTCAGACTTGTCTTTCAAGGATGTGACCCACATCATTCTAGAGCAATCATCAGTAAGAATCATAAAGTACCTATCTCCCTGAACACTCCTAGTTTTCATAGGACCACACAAATCAGTATGTACAAGATCAAGTAAATTATCTGTTGTGAAAGATTTACCTTTGAAGGTTGAGGAAGACATTTTCCCCAGTTGACATTCTCTGCACAAAGGATTCTCTAGTTTGTTCAGTACAGGCAATCCTTCAACTGCCTTAATCTTACTAGCCTTCACAATATTATCAAAATTTACATGGTATAGTCTCCTATACCATATCCAACTATCATCAAACTTAGCCATTAGGCATTGGCTGATATTTGTATTTAACTGAAATAAGTTACCTTTGGTCTCCATACCGGTGGCAATCAGTTCACCACTCTTTCCTTTTATTTTGCATACTCCATCTTTGAATTCCAGAGTGAGTCCTTTATCATTCAACTGGGCAACACTCAAAAGGTTATGCCTGAGACCTTCTACCCAATAGACATTATCAGCACTGCTTTTTCCATTTAGAGAGATGGACCCTTTGCCTTTTACCATACATGGTGCATAATTACCAAATTAGACTACACCTCCATCGTACTCTTCTAGAGACAAAAACTTTTTCTGGTCACCAGTCATGTGGTGAGAACATCCACTATCAATAATCTACTCATTAGAATTATCAAAGTGGGAGACAAGAGCCTTCTTGTCTGACACATCTTCCTTAATGGATACAAACACTATGTCTTCATTTTTTTCATCTTCTGATTCATCATCAGTGACACCTTCATCGACTGCAACAAGACAGTTTCTCCTATTTCCTCCTTTGAACTTTTTAAACTTCTCCGGTTTGTCCTTATTATCACTGTTGGGACAATTGACAACAATGTGTCCTATCCTATTGCAAGAAAAACATTTCAAAGGGAGCTTACCTCTATATTATCCATTTCCCTTAGGAAGTCTCTTGGCAATAAGAGCTTCAAACTCCATCATGATCTCCTCATCATCCATATCCCTTCTTTGTCTGGGTTCACAATTGGTACCAACCTCTTTTCTCTTTCCGGATAATGCAACAAATTCTCTAAAGGTTGATTCAGTCTTCTGAACACTGCCATCATAACTGTTTAGCTCATACGCAGTCAACTTAGCAATGATGGAATCTAGGGATACCTTTGTCTTGTCAATAGATCTCAACTCCTGAATAGCGGCAACCCTTATTGCATAGACCGGTAATAAGGATCTCAAAATTTTGATAACAATGGTGGAATCATCCATTGTACCTCCCGTACTCTTGATGTCTCCAATAACAGTTTGAATCCATATCCCATATTATTGAATGGTCTCTCCTTCAACCATCCGCATGTCTTCAAATTTTCCTCTAAGGATTTCTTCCTTAGCCTGCTTCACATGCTCATCACCACCATAGATAGACTTCAGAGTATCCCATACATCTTTCGAATTGTCTTTGTCTTGAACATCTATAAACTCAATATCAGATAGACTGCTGATAAGAGCTTCCATGACTTGCCCATTCTCCTGAATTTCTCTTCTTTGATCATCGGTGAGAGTACCAGTAGGGACACAATAAGTATTCTCAACATACTTCCAGTTTTGAGCACCCATGCTTTTAATGTATATCTTCATTTTGTCCTTCCATATCTTAAAGATATCTCTATTGAACTTAGGACCTTCCCTCTTCATCATTAGAATAGGATCTTTTCCTCAAGCGGTTAAGCTTATAACATAGAGGACCTGGAGGATGTTTTGATACCAATTGATGAATAATGATGAACAGTAAATACCCAACAAATACTGAGAGGGGGGGTGAATCAGAATGGACAAAAACTTCTCCAACAACTTAAACTGCAAAGACCGCACTAATTGGTAAACAATATCACCGATCTAAATTAAGGAACTACAGGTAAAACACAGTATGACAATAAAAGACATAAGCTAGTAACATCTAGATCTTCTCAAAATCTATTATCTCATCTCAACTTCACCCATATGCTTAAGAACATAATACATCAGAAATACAATGACCATTGGATCAACTTGCATTACTGCTTAACATAAAACACTAAAACATCACATGAAAAAGTATCACACATAACCCACTAATTTTTCACGTGGAAACCCAACTGGGAAAAACCATGGTGGGGATGAATACCCACAAGTTGTTCTTGAACTCTTTTGAAGTTTTCTCTGTTAGGAGCCTAGTCTGGTTAAAGACTTTACAACTAGTTCTATAAGGAACCGATCCTGCTAGGGATCACCCGGTTAAGGGATGGCTAAATACCTGTTTAGAGGTTAAAACCCTGTTAAAGGTTACCTTGTCAGAGGATTTAAAGAACTCAATGATTTTGAGTTACCCTGTTAAAGGATTTACAAAAAGCTTGTTAAAGCTACCCGGTAAAGGGCTTTTCCATCTGTTGAAATGGTTAGAAGTCAACAGGTAATACACTGATCTGATAACAGCACTTAATGCCAAGGCAGATCCACTTCAGTTCCTTTACATTTGCAATCACACTCTACAGATCTCTACTCACTTCTCCAGTCTGGCAAGAATCACCTCACATACATTCATTTGCCAACAACTTCAAACAATAATCATCATCAACCTTATAGACAACAATTAGGTCGGTAGCCAAAACCTAAAACCCTAAGTATCTAGGTTAACAATACAGTCGGTCCAATCCTGGCCATTTCAACACATTACCTAGGGTAAAAAAATCTTGAACAAATCTCAAGATGTTCTCCATCGTCCATTTTTCATCGCTTCTGGAAGCTGATAACCCATCACGCACTCTCCACCGTTTACTAAGATTTTGCACATTCCTGAGGTAGATAGAATCAATCTTCTTCATGCAAGATCCTTAAGGAAATTCTTCATGTGCACAAGGATGACGTGGAAACACGATCTAATCTTCATTTCAATACTAACTCATCACAGGATGTCGTCAGTCGAATCACACAGACTTGGAATGCATTAACCAGAAACCCTGAAGCTGAGACTACCAACCGGTAGTCATATCAAATGAAACCCCAATACAAACTTTGCATATACCGGTTCACATTCCAACATACTGGTTCACCTTTTCGCATATATCGGTTCATACCATCATACTGGTTCACTTGCCACTTTGCATTCTTCAATATACCAGTTCAAACTCCAGCATATTGACATCAATGACAACATACAATCCTATCATGTCATCAATCTATGCACATATGCCAACACTAACTAGTATTGTATGTATATACTTTGTTTGTTGAAGACTATCGATGTTGTACAGAAAATGCTTACCGGTCTTAGTATGACCGAAGACCCCAAGTGGTATGAAGATCTCAAGCTAAACGAAGATCCCGAGCGGCAGTTAATCTTTTTATCAGAACGACAATGTTCCAATTTTCCAGTCTTCACTTGTTAACCGGTTATTGGTAAATGTAATTAATTGGTATACATGTAATGTGTGATGAGTTACCATCCACCAACACTATGGCAATGTTTTTGTGTCATGTTACCAAATGTGTCTAGATGCATGATTTCTAGGAAATTGTAGTCTAATCTTATTGGACCGACATGAAATCAAGTTCCTATATAAGGACATCATGTCTAGGGTTTAAAGAAAAAGAAGAGAAGTTGTTATGTGTGAAGCTTTTGTAAAAAGATTAGGTCTGATCGAGAAAAGGTATCTCGTGACTGAGATTGAGAGTGCAAAACATAAGAAGACTAAAGTAATGCTTGAATGCATTAACAAGGAATTGTCAAGGATCTAATCAAGCATTCTATGCTACTATCTAGATCATTCACTCGTTGATTACTAATATCTTCAACAAGTCTGAAACTCTGAACCGGGTAGGCCCAGCCAAGCCTTTTGTAAAACCTCTAACAAGGTGATTGACAGTTGTGAATTTGAAATCCTTTAACAGTGAAGTCTTTAACAAGACTTATCTAACAGATATCTAGATTCCTAACAGGATATGTTCTAGTGAACATTGTAAGACCTTAACCGGTTTGACCTTAACCGGTCTGGTTACTATTCTGCAGATAGTTGACTTGTGAGTTTTACTCACTGTGGTTTTTCCCATTTGAGTTTTCATGTCAAAATCATCTTGTGTTATGGTGATTGCACTTTTGTGGGTGAATGCTTTATTTTCTATCTGGCTTGTTTTTATTCTAATCAAGTTATTGTTTAACCTACTTCACCAGTCAACAGTTAAACTGTTTAAGTGTTTATTGAAGTTATTAGGTATACTAATTCACCCCCCTCTTAGTATTCATCAATTGGTATCAGAGCCAACCTTTCCATAAGTCTAACCAACTGAAAGGAGATATTGGGGAATACAACATGAGGGAACTCACTCACCGTCTGGCTGAATCTGAAAAAAGCCTATGATGAACTCAAGATCAAGTTTAAAGCCTCTTTAGCCAAGAGAAGAGAGCTTGTTGAGCAGTTGATGGAACTTACTGAAAACAACTCTTCTGATGAAGCAGACATGGATGCCCTAGTTGGAGAAGTGGAGAAATTAAATGAATCCAAAACTAACCTAAGGAGAGAGTTAGAAGGACTGAGTATTAGGATGAGTCAGGAACTGGAAAATAAAAGAAAAGATGAAGATTTGGTAAAAGACAAGTGGCATGAGATCTCTAAATTAAAGAAAGAAATCGGTACCATTATCACCTATCTGTAGGAGGGTAAAGAAGAGAAAGAAGAAATGCAAGCTAAACTGAATGCAGCTATCTTGCAAAATGAAACCTTGATGAAGACCAATGATGCTCTTTCCAAGGAACTTGCTGAGACAAAAGAAATACTTGCTAAGTTCAACCGGAGTACTGTCAAGTTAGAACAAAAAATGGAATCGGTAAAGCCATCAAAGGATACCACTGGACTTGGTTTCTCTAGATACAAGGAAGGTGAGACCTCTGGAACCAAGAATGATGCACTGAAGAAGCATTCGGCACTTAAGGACAACAATGAAAGTAAAGGTAAGAAAAAGTTTAAACCTGTTTGCTTTAACTGTCTTAAGGAAGGACAGACTGCCAATGTATGTAGGAGCAAGCCTTACAATAACTTTCTTTATTTTCAAAACAATGTGGCTAGACCTGGTAGATTTAATGGTCACTGTTATACAAGGAACAAGTTTGGATATAGAGCTTTTGAGTGCAGGTCAGTTATGAACAACGCTGGGAATTATCCACCAAGATCCAATGGAGCTGTCCCTGAACCTCCTATGAACTGGAACCCAAACCGGTACAAAACCCATGACCACCGTGTTGTTCACTAAAAGTGATAACCCAAGAACACCTGCAAATCTTTCTATGAAATGACCAATTTCAGTCTACAAAACACATCAGGGTTTGGACAACATAACATAGGACCCTAATTGATCCTCCTGCACTTCAGGTTCTGCTAGACCTAGGGGGGGACACCCTCTTGATGCACTAAATACAACAATTACAGACACGTAACTGCATCAACATTAAGCAGATAGATCATTTCACAAGCTCAACAGGTTAGGAAACATTACAGATTGGCTAGATCTGTATTAACAATAGGATGAAACAGAGCTTGGAAAGAATGGAATACACACCCCTAAACATAAAGGGAAATAGATTTGTCTTTTAAAATGTTGATCTGAAACCATCCCCCAAACTTGCAAGACCAGTGCCTTGTTCATTGGGCAACAAAGTCACAGACAGAACTACAAATATGAATCATAGATGCAAATTTGTTTTCCTTAAACAAGATATTCATGCACCAATACCTGATACTAATGCACTATTTAATTCATTCACAAATTTATCAGATCTGGAAATACATTTCATCATTTATGACTGACTATAGAATTTAAAACCTTCCTTGAAGGATACCTACAACAGTCACACAATCTCCTTGAGATGACAAATTTCATCCTCCTTGAGGATTGAATTCATAATAATGAAAAACATATCACAGAGACAATATCATGGGAAATTTACTCATGCCTGACACAAGTAAGACCTGCAACTAGGAAACAATCTGTCATCCTGCAATGTAGCCTCTATACCCTGAATAGATCCATAGAACTTTACAAGTGTGGGTCAAGATTTTTAGAAAATGGAAGCCATGAAAACTGGAGCACTTCCTCCCAGAATTCTGGAACCCTTCAACTGAGAAGAATGGGGAATAAAAAGAGGAGGGAAGAAAAACAAATCCACAACTGAAAATTGCCAAGTGTCTCTTCTCTCCAACTGAATTTTGTTCCCGTGGAAACTGCTTTTAAAATATCCCACATTTGTCCAAATTAACTTCATAATCGGATTCCTCGCTCCGAGAGTTTTCCGAAAACATATAACACTTTATACTTTGGCCAAAAATTGGACCCTGGGCGAATTAATTCTCATCATGGATCCATCATTCAAATATTTCGAATTTCAATATAGTTTGAACTATATTATTTAATCATTTTAAATTTGATTTTTTGCCTCCATTTGTGCTCTGACGCCTTGCCACGTGGCGGCCTCTGATTGGTCGATGGGGTTGACCGGACGCCACCTGGGATGACACCTCATCATCGCCATGTCATCTGCTTCGTCACTGCCACTTGGCCGCCACGTCATCGCCACTGGACTGCCACCTGTGCGCCAACTGTGTGCCACCTCACCGGGACCCGCCTGCTGGACCGCTGACTGTACCCGCCACCTACATGCCACGTGGACGGCTCACGTTCATCCTCGCTATTTCGCGGGGTTTAAACTTCGTGCATCTTCCTTCGCGAAATAGCGCGAGCCGTTGATCTCTCTCGAACTTGCTCGCTCGTTAACTCGGCCGTCGTCTGCAAAATTTTGCCTGTCTGCCTCGAGAAGCGTGCCTGCGTGGGGTCCACTTTGTTTTCGTCTAGTCAACTCCTCCATCGCCTCGAGAAGCGTGCTCGCACGTGGGCCCGCCTTGAGCACCCATGGGCATCTTGTGTCAAAAGCCTTCAAGGCTTAGACATTATGTTGCTGTGCGCTTTTGCATATAAACATTAAAAAAGAACATTTCCCAGCCAATGTGGGATAAAGCTATTTGCCTAGGACTGCGTTTTTGAAGCTTTTCTCATGGGTTTTAATGGCTGCCTTCCTTCTTAAACCTGAATGCCTCTATTTTCACGCAGAGGAGGATGCTGGTAGAGAGAAAAACAAACACCTACCAATGGAGAGGTTATGGCTTTATAACAGCCAGTTGCATTTGTTTTTAAAAAATGAAAACCCCTCCTTCCAAATAAAAATCACACAGGAGGTAAACTGGTTCTTGCTCTTAATGTTTGAAATTCATTTCCTTCTCCATATTTGCAGCAGATCCATGCCAAAGTGGAGAGGAGGAACATTGGTATTAAAATTCCCATGAATTTTGATTTTAAACATCTGTAGCCTCTCCAAACTGCCACGTGAGAATTTGGGATTTACTTATTTTTCATTTTTTTAAGATTTATACAACACATGGGGGGAGAAGCTGCTGGGAACCTGTTTTAAACCCCTCCTTTGTCAGCCACGCAAGGGAGGATAGGGAGGCATTTGCTACTATTTTCAAAAAAAACTTCACACCATGCAAGCCAAACACCACTCCACACAGGGGCTGCCAAACTACTGTTTACATCTTCTCTGAGGCTTCAATGCTGCCCACCAGACATTGTTTTCCACATGGAGAGGGATTTGCTATGTTTGCATTTGCCATTTGCACTTAGTAGAAAATTTCACACTATTTCCATTTGTTTAAAAATCTCTGCTACTGCCAAATATCAACATTACCTGCTGCACATGGGGAGAAGAACTCCAATTTCAATTATTTTATTATGCCCTTCTCCAGCCATCTCGTACCACAGACAAGGAGGAGAGGACGCTGGCAACTTCTGGTTTTGGTTTATGCATCTGCTGGAGTTGCTATGTTTTTACAATGTCATTGCTATTTGCTTGAAAGGTTTAATTAATTATCTTCAATCACCACTCTACGCAAAGGGAGATTGCTGCCAATGTGCACTTGCTGGGAGTTCATTTCCTTTTTTAAACACTACACCAGTCGCCAAAACACATTTGGCTGAATGTTTCAAAAAAAAAAAACCTTCTCAAAACACATCCCCTTTACTTTGCACTCACATGCCAATTGAATCACAATCCACATTTAAATATTCTAAAATTCCTCAATAAACAAAGTTGCCAATAAAATAACAATGCACAGGCAAGAGCCAGGTCGGGCCCCAAAGTGGGTCCGACTAAAATTTTTTTCGTTTTCACGCAATTGACCTTCGGAATGCTTCAGGAACCTCAAACACACCTCTGGAATCGATCGGCACCATTTTCGGATCATAAAATTGCATTTTACATCTTTCAGGCAATTACGCCACAATTTTCGCATTTAATCGCGAAGACGTAATTTTCAATGTGGTCAAAACACCTTTCTGGAGCTCGCCGTCTGACAGGCATGTACTTTGATATACAAGGATGATATCTACCAAACGGTTTCTCAAGATGAGTCCCGAGCGAAGAGATATTAATTTCCGAAAATGGCCAACTGGCTTTGTCGACACTGCGGACCTGATGAAGTCAATGTTCTGGCAACACATGATGCCTTTCTTAAAAATATCAAACGACCTCCGTAGGCTCTCAAATTTGGAACATAGGTACCTTTAAGTACATATTAAATCTTTGAATTCTCAGTTTGATCACCCGACTGACAAGATGCAAACGGCGCGCTCACCAAAACGGCTACATTAATTGATCTAACACAGGAAGTGCGGATAACTGAATTTGATGGCGAAATGAGTCCTTTTGAAAACCGATCAAACGGATTGATAAAAGCTTGAAATTTGAAATGTAGCTCACCATTTATACCAACATTAGCTCGGAACAAACATTCTGACATGGCGCTCACCGGGACATTTTTGCACTTGTACAAACATCACAAACTACAAACGGATTGAGCTTTGAAAACTGAGCAAACGGATTCATAAGGACTTGAAATTTGAAATGTAGCTCACCATTTATACTGACATCAACCTGGAAGAAACACTTTGGCATGATGCTTACTGAGGCAAGTTTTACAATTGTCCAAAATAGGGCTCCGACTAGCTGTCGAAACAGGGACTTGCCAAAACACACAAACTGCAAACGGATTCGGTTTTGAAAACTGAGCAAATGGATTCGTCAAGACCTGAAATTTTGTAAGGTGACTCACATTAATGCATCCAATTGAATCCATTTTGAATTTTTTCATGATGATCAACAGGGCAAAAGATGTAATCGCTCAAAGAAGGCTACTCCATAAAATCTGCATTTGTGCCTAAAATGTGCTTCCAGCTCACCCCTCAAAATGGGTACCTCATAAACTTATCCAAAATGAATTCTGAAAGTTGCACATCACTGAATAGGCCAAATGAAAGGTGTGGGACATGAATCCCGAGCCTTACCCTCTGAAAATCAACTGGCTCCATTTTACCCCCTTGCTAACTAGGCCATTCAAACTGACTTATTTAGGTATGCAGAGCAAATTTTTGAAATAGGCCTACAAACTTTGACTCAATTTTAAATACTCCCAACAGTGGCTCTGACTGGGGATGGTTGATTGCAAGATCAACACAAGAATCCAGATATCTTTGGTTAAGCAGACCACCCGAAAACGGATCATTCTTCTCTTCTCATTTCTTCTCTTCCAAAACAGGGCTTCCTTATTCTACCCAAACAGCAGGGCACTTTATTGAAAACCACACAACTGAAGCAAAGCAACTATACAAAATATACAAACAACTCACAACTGATTATAACTGCTCCACTTACAAACATTTACCTCTGTCAAAAATCTGATTTTCATCACTTGACATATTGATCAAAACAAAGGCACCTTCTAGTAACAACTGAGCATGATCATTATAATCAACCTCTTTTGTCTCATTACTGAAACAACTAGTGTGCATACCTTTGGTTTGATTTTGAACTTTGTGATCACACACTATTTCAACACAAGTAAAATCATGAGACAAATCACCATAGAGGCATTCCCACAAGCTGACATACCTTTCATTGTCCCACTCAACTATATCATTTGCAAGGACATCATCATGCTGAACTTGAAAAATAAAACACTCATTTTCAACATTGTAGTTCCTATCAGCACATACTTTATTATCATTTAAATCAATAGAATGAGGGACACTACTAACCAACTGATGCAAACAAGGAACATGAACATTACCATCCAGCTGTGATACTTCACTACGTTGATCACACCTCATACTATCCTTGCTTAGCAAACTGAAAACCTTTGCATTCTCAACATCCCCTTCATGGAAAAGAATGCATACCTCTGGCTGAAGCAAATCCTCAGCTAAATCTTTTTTATCCAAACTTATATCCACCTGAAACACTTTCATTTGTGGTTTTAAATGATCATCACATAATCCGTGCCTCTTACCTTCATCATGAAATAAATGCGTACAACTCATGCTATTGTTGTTCAGAATTTCATCAGTATTATGGACTGGTTCATCATTTACAACATCTGGCTGATCAGTTATTTCTTCATACAAAGGGTTAGAAACAAAATGGACAATCCCTTTATGAACATTATGACACTGAAGTGATTGGTCTGTATCTATATCAGCATTGAATAAAGCAATT
The DNA here is from genome assembly GCF_030272615.1 of Cryptomeria japonica. Classification (NCBI taxonomy): domain Eukaryota; kingdom Viridiplantae; phylum Streptophyta; class Pinopsida; order Cupressales; family Cupressaceae; genus Cryptomeria; species Cryptomeria japonica. Next base: position 309,781,269 of record NC_081412.1, on the reverse strand, counting down.
AGTAAAATTGCTAAAGACACCATCCATTTGATCCTCATAATCATCTTCATCAGACAAAGAAGAAAATGAAACTTGGCTGGAACAATCCTCAGTGTTCCATGTTTCATATTCATGAGATTTTATTCTATGACCATCATTCTGAAAATCAAGATAATCAAACTTATCTTGCCACAACTGATCTTCTTCACCAATTGAACACTCGTCATCAGCCAAAGAATGAACATGAACATCGCTGCCATTCACTTCATCAGATAAGTTTTTACCATGTTCACTAAATCTTTCTATCATAAAACCATCTGTTAGATCAGCATGTTCATCAAGTGTACACGCATTCAATTCACAGTCCTTTTCTGAAGAATCCTCTTCACTATATTTCAGAAGGTCTTCATCAACAGCTCGAAGGCTCTCCAATATCTGAACCTTCTTGTCCACAACTTCAAGAGCTTTCTTAAGTTCTGCAATCTTTTGGACTTGCATTGCACTTTGCTGTTCCATTTGAGATTCCGTAAAATTTTGTCCATTCATGTGTGCTATATCTTCATCGCAATCATGTGTACCATTACAATTTTCTGAATTAACATTGTGCATATCTTTCAAAAAAGAAAGATTATCAACATGATTATAAGAAATGAAGTCTGAAGTGAAATTTGAAAAAACATTTACTTCATCCTCAACACAATTGACATCATCAATGTTTAAAAGAGGATCAACTATTGTTTGCACTAAACAATTCTGATTTTCATCATATGGCACATTTTCATTTGCACAAACAGCAACACTTAGTAACCCCTCTGTATTTGGTATTTTAACATCAAATACATCAACAACATGTAAAGATTGATGGTCATCACCATCATTATTTTCACCAATATTATCCTGGAGAGATGCATGATTCACTTGGTAACTGGCAATCACATAATCAGCATAATCGGCATACAAATCAAATGGTACATATCCCTTGTATATATCTGTCTCTGTATCAACATTTTCACAATGCTTCCCATTGATCATTCCATCACTACTGCAAGAGACAACCGGCATTAACAGCAAAGGTTCTTGACTCTCATTTAAATCTGAAACACATGCATCATAAAAGCCATTTGGAACTGCAAAGTTTGATGCACCTAGACACGGAGTGATTTGCTCAACTTCATATGGTATTCCACCATTGAAGGTGCTTTGGTATGAAACAACAGCAGACACGAATCTCTTCGAGATTCCAAACTTCAAGTTATTTTCTATATCCCTAGCTATGTTAAAGGCTTCATACAAGGTTTTGGGTTCTTTGTTTCTCAATAGGAAACCCATCTTCTCATCAAATGCACTCATGTAAACATCCAGACATACTTTATCATCGAGTTTATACTTTCTAGAAATTTTGGACAAAGCTTGTGAAAATCTGATGTTAAATGTGGGTACCAATTCATCATCCCTGATTTGTATATGGGTGAATTCTTTCAGCAAGTCGGAATCACTCACCTTCTCATCGAATTGATCCATGAAATCTGAAACCAATTCTTCCCATGAGGTAATAGAATTCACTGGCAGAAAAGAGAACCAATCTCTTGCATCTTCTTTCAATGACTGAATAAACAACTTCATGCATACATCTTCTTGGCAAATTTCGAATTCTCCTATCAAATCTGAAAATCTTTTAACATGTTGACATGCTAATTCTGATTTCTTCCCACTGAATATGGGCAAATACTTTTTGATTTCTGTGGGTATGGGATTTGGGTAACCCGGAATATCTCTGAAATTTAGAGCAGCATAATGGTTCATGATGAAACTTCTCCTATTATATGGTTGTGACACTTCACCAGGCATGGTTCTATGTGGAAATACACAAGACTGAAAAACTTCACGATTCATTTTTCTTACTCCCACAAATGATTATAAAATCTTGGACAAAAACTTCAAGCACATATCCTCATACTGATCTATTCATAACATTGCTTGACACAAAGTTCTTCCACATTTGCATACTACGGAGGATAACATACACTGAATACTTTAAGTAGCATAGATATGCAAACCAATTTTGAGATTCTCTCTTTCCCTCTAGACTAGTGCTGTTCACTAAATGGGAAAACTACATTATACATTCAAACTTTCAGAAGAGATGTCTTGCATTTAAATCCTTTGAAAATACCTGGATATTTGCAGCTGTAAAACTTGTAGATCTGAAGATTTAGTTCACCTTTAGCACGGTCTTTTATCACAGAGTCACCACCTCTTGCATAGAGGATAGTTTGAACAGCAGAATGCCACTCAACACTTATTCAATTCTTTGTTTCTCTTTCAATCTCACTGCAATAAACACTCTTCCAGGCTATTTAACACTGGTATGAACCACAGAGTCACCACCCAATAAGGAATTGGGAAAAAATTTCACACACGGCTGAGAGAACTTCTTACAACTTTCAACCATGCATTCATTGTTACTCCTTCATAAACTATGACATGATACACATATCATTATGCAGATCCCGAACAAGGAGCATTTTCTAGCTCATAAATTCACTTTACACTCTGTGCATGCACAATGGACTGACTAACTGGATGAAATTAGGCAATTTCTTTTCAGCTTCCCCAGCAGAGTCGCCATTTTTGTTGTGGTGACTCGGATGGGATAATCTCAACCTTATATGAATTAATTCTTTCTTAACCAGAGGCTCTTAACAATTCATTTACTCCCCAGCAGAGTCGCCATTTTTGTTGTGGTGACTCGGATGGGATAATCTCAACCTTATATGAATTAATTCTTTCTTAACCAGAGGCTCTTAACAATTCATTTACTCCCCAGCAGAGTCGCCATTTTTGTTGTGGTGACTCGGATGGGATAATCTCAACCTTATATGAATTAATTCTTTCTTAACCAGAGGCTCTTAACAATTCATTTACTCCCCAGCAGAGTCGCCATTTTTGTTGTTCACTAAAAGTGATAACCCAAGAACACCTGCAAATCTTTCTATGAAATGACCAATTTCAGTCTACAAAACACATCAGGGTTTGGACAACATAACATAGGACCCTAATTGATCCTCCTGCACTTCAGGTTCTGCTAGACCTAGGGGGGGACACCCTCTTGATGCACTAAATACAACAATTACAGACACGTAACTGCATCAACATTAAGCAGATAGATCATTTCACAAGCTCAACAGGTTAGGAAACATTACAGATTGGCTAGATCTGTATTAACAATAGGATGAAACAGAGCTTGGAAAGAATGAAATACACACCCCTAAACATAAAGGGAAATAGATTTGTCTTTTAAAATGTTGATCTGAAACCATCCCCCAAACTTGCAAGACCAGTGCCTTGTTCATTGGGCAACAAAGTCACAGACAGAACTACAAATATGAATCATAGATGCAAATTTGTTTTCCTTAAACAAGATATTCATGCACCAATACCTGATACTAATGCACTATTTAATTCATTCACAAATTTATCAGATCTGGAAATACATTTCATCATTTATGACTGACTATAGAATTTAAAACCTTCCTTGAAGGATACCTACAACAGTCACACAATCTCCTTGAGATGACAAATTTCATCCTCCTTGAGGATTGAATTCATAATAATGAAAAACATATCACAGAGACAATATCATGGGAAATTTACTCATGCCTGACACAAGTAAGACCTGCAACTAGGAAACAATCTGTCATCCTGCAATGTAGCCTCTATACCCTGAATAGATCCATAGAACTTTACAAGTGTGGATCAAGATTTTTAGAAAATGGAAGCCATGAAAACTGGAGCACTTCCTCCCAGAATTCTGGAACCCTTCAACTGAGAAGAATGGGGAATAAAAAGAGGAGGGAAGAAAAACAAATCCACAACTGAAAATTGCCAAGTGTCTCTTCTCTCCAACTGAATTTTGTTCCCATGGAAACTGCTTTTAAAATATCCCACATTTGTCCAAATTAACTTCATAATCGGATTCCTCGCTCCGAGAGTTTTCCGAAAACATATAACACTTTATACTTTGGCCAAAAATTGGACCCTGGGCGAATTAATTCTCATCATGGATCCATCATTCAAATATTTCGAATTTCAATATAGTTTGAACTATATTATTTAATCATTTTAAATTTGATTTTTTGCCTCCATTTGTGCTCTGACGCCTTGCCACGTGGCGGCCTCTGATTGGTCGATGGGGTTGACCGGACGCCACCTGGGATGACACCTCATCATCGCCATGTCATCTGCTTCGTCACTGCCACTTGGCCGCCACGTCATCGCCACTGGACTGCCACCTGTGCGCCAACTGTGTGCCACCTCACCGGGACCCGCCTGCTGGACCGCTGACTGTACCCGCCACCTACATGCCACGTGGACGGCTCACGTTCATCCTCGCTATTTCGCGGGGTTTAAACTTCGTGCATCTTCCTTCGCGAAATAGCGCGAGCCGTTGATCTCTCTCGAACTTGCTCGCTCGTTAACTCGGCCGTCGTCTGCAAAATTTTGCCTGTCTGCCTCGAGAAGCATGCCTGCGTGGGGTCCACTTTGTTTTCGTCTAGTCAACTCCTCCATCGCCTCGAGAAGCGTGCTCGCACGTGGGCCCGCCTTGAGCACCCATGGGCATCTTGTGTCAAAAGCCTTCAAGGCTTAGACATTATGTTACTGTGCACTTTTGCATATAAACATTAAAAAAGAACATTTCCCAGCCAATGTGGGATAAAGCTATTTGCCTAGGACTGCGTTTTTGAAGCTTTTCTCATGGGTTTTAATGGCTGCCTTCCTTCTTAAACCTGAATGCCTCTATTTTCACGCAGAGGAGGATGCTGGTAGAGAGAAAAACAAACACCTACCAATGGAGAGGTTATGGCTTTATAACAGCCAGTTGCATTTGTTTTTAAAAAATGAAAACCCCTCCTTCCAAATAAAAATCACACAGGAGGTAAACTGGTTCTTGCTCTTAATGTTTGAAATTCATTTCCTTCTCCATATTTGCAGCAGATCCATGCCAAAGTGGAGAGGAGGAACATTGGTATTAAAATTCCCATGAATTTTGATTTTAAACATCTGTAGCCTCTCCAAACTGCCACGTGAGAATTTGGGATTTACTTATTTTTCATTTTTTTAAGATTTATACAACACATGGGGGGAGAAGCTGCTGGGAACCTGTTTTAAACCCCTCCTTTGTCAGCCACGCAAGGGAGGATAGGGAGGCATTTGCTACTATTTTCAAAAAAAACTTCACACCATGCAAGCCAAACACCACTCCACACAGGGGCTGCCAAACTACTGTTTACATCTTCTCTGAGGCTTCAATGCTGCCCACCAGACATTGTTTTCCACATGGAGAGGGATTTGCTATGTTTGCATTTGCCATTTGCACTTAGTAGAAAATTTCACACTATTTCCATTTGTTTAAAAATCTCTGCTACTGCCAAATATCAACATTACCTGCTGCACATGGGGAGAAGAACTCCAATTTCAATTATTTTATTATGCCCTTCTCCAGCCATCTCGTACCACAGACAAGGAGGAGAGGACGCTGGCAACTTCTGGTTTTGGTTTATGCATCTGCTGGAGTTGCTATGTTTTTACAATGTCATTGCTATTTGCTTGAAAGGTTTAATTAATTATCTTCAATCACCACTCTACGCAAAGGGAGATTGCTGCCAATGTGCACTTGCTGGGAGTTCATTTCCTTTTTTAAACACTACACCAGTCGCCAAAACACATTTGGCTGAATGTTTCAAAAAAAAAAAACCTTCTCAAAACACATCCCCTTTACTTTGCACTCACATGCCAATTGAATCACAATCCACATTTAAATATTCTAAAATTCCTCAATAAACAAAGTTGCCAATAAAATAACAATGCACAGGCAAGAGCCAGGTCGGGCCCCAAAGTGGGTCCGACTAAAATTTTTTTCGTTTTCACGCAATTGACCTTCGGAATGCTTCAGGAACCTCAAACACACCTCTGGAATCGATCGGCACCATTTTCGGATCATAAAATTGCATTTTACATCTTTCAGGCAATTACGCCACAATTTTCGCATTTAATCGCGAAGACGTAATTTTCAATGTGGTCAAAACACCTTTCTGGAGCTCGCCGTCTGACAGGCATGTACTTTGATATACAAGGATGATATCTACCAAACGGTTTCTCAAGATGAGTCCCGAGCGAAGAGATATTAATTTCCGAAAATGGCCAACTGGCTTTGTCGACACTGCGGACCTGATGAAGTCAATGTTCTGGCAACACATGATGCCTTTCTTAAAAATATCAAACGACCTCCGTAGGCTCTCAAATTTGGAACATAGGTACCTTTAAGTACATATTAAATCTTTGAATTCTCAGTTTGATCACCCGACTGACAAGATGCAAACGGCGCGCTCACCAAAACGGCTACATTAATTGATCTAACACAGGAAGTGCGGATAACTGAATTTGATGGCGAAATGAGTCCTTTTGAAAACCGATCAAACGGATTGATAAAAGCTTGAAATTTGAAATGTAGCTCACCATTTATACCAACATTAGCTCGGAACAAACATTCTGACATGGCGCTCACCGGGACATTTTTGCACTTGTACAAACATCACAAACTACAAACGGATTGAGCTTTGAAAACTGAGCAAACGGATTCATAAGGACTTGAAATTTGAAATGTAGCTCACCATTTATACTGACATCAACCTGGAAGAAACACTTTGGCATGATTCTTACTGAGGCAAGTTTTACAATTGTCCAAAATAGGGCTCCGACTAGCTGTCGAAACAGGGACTTGCCAAAACACACAAACTGCAAACGGATTCGGTTTTGAAAACTGAGCAAATGGATTCGTCAAGACCTGAAATTTTGTAAGGTGACTCACATTAATGCATCCAATTGAATCCATTTTGAATTTTTTCATGATGATCAACAGGGCAAAAGATGTAATCGCTCAAAGAAGGCTACTCCATAAAATCTGCATTTGTGCCTAAAATGTGCTTCCAGCTCACCCCTCAAAATGGGTACCTCATAAACTTATCCAAAATGAATTCTGAAAGTTGCACATCACTGAATAGGCCAAATGAAAGGTGTGGGACATGAATCCCGAGCCTTACCCTCTGAAAATCAACTGGCTCCATTTTACCCCCTTGCTAACTAGGCCATTCAAACTGACTTATTTAGGTATGCAGAGCAAATTTTTGAAATAGGCCTACAAACTTTGACTCAATTTTAAATACTCCCAACACACCGGTCAAATTGTTGTGAAGCTGCAACTAGCTGGAGAGCAACCTATCTAATATGTTATGGTAGTGATCACACTGCTGCAACATGCAGAAGGGAGAATGGAAATGTGAACACCGGACCATGGAGAACACCTGGAATGGTATGCTATCACTGCAACAAACTGGGACACACCGCCAGAGCATGTAGAATAAGAAAGAATCCATTGGGAGATATACCGATCAACACCAAAGGGAAGATTGATGTTGAAACCATTCAGGTAGATATGGAAAAAACCTACAAAAAGAAATCTGAAGAGAAGCCAAATGATGTACCAGTTTCCACACCAAGTGTGGAAATCCCTGAATCAGTAAACTAAGCTTCAAAAAGCTTAGGGGGAACATATTGGTATAAATATTTAGAAACCCCTGGAGTATATCGGTTAAACACTTTTATCGATAGTTGTTACCTGTCAACTAACAGAAGAATTGAAGTGGTTTAAAGTGAAATTAGGGTTTGAACCCTAATAGTGATGCATTTATTATGGTAGGTGGGAGAGTGTTTAAAAGTGACTTTTGTCATCATTTCTACTTACCTAGTTTTCGAGAAACTTTGTTTAAGCTGAGAAGCACAACCAGATAAATTCATCTTGCATTTGAAAAGAATTCAGAAAGGAAGCTTGCACAAAATCTTGCAACCACTTCATACTATCAGTGTGAAAGTCAAAGTGGTAATCAAGCGTCCGGAGAAGTGTGTTTTGCTCGTCATCGGCAAACCCTAAGCTCAGAGAATAAAGGTATTTCTCGTTGAAACATTCTTATCATTTGGAATCCATTTGATATGGCATCTGCATCTAATGTCCCCTCTAGTTCTATTGAACCTAAGGACACACCTGAGCTTCTTAAGATGAGATATAATTCCCTATCTCGAATTCCCGCCAGAGTCATTGTCAAAGGCGATGTTTCAGGATACATTGATTGCAAACTAGAAGACCTAGGGTCCCTAGTAATTCACTCCTAGTTGAGTCTGTTTTGTGGAGAGGATAAAAAGATTAAACCTAAATATAGCATAATAGAGAAGAAGAAATTGCATAATGTAGTATACTTTCTCAAAGAATTTACTGAGGAACACATCAGGATCATCCTCAGTAGGGTTCATGGTGACAAGATGTACCTTGAACAAACTCATGAAATTACACCAGAGGCAATTCATGCCGTGACCGGATTCTGTAATAGTGGGGAAGTGCCCATTCTTTAGAAAATCCCTAAATCCAAAGTAACAGAGCTCACCGGTTCAGTGAGTGACCAACGAGAAATGACTGTCAACACCATTAGAGATGATTTGGTGAAATATGCATGTATGGTAATTGGATACAGAATATTCTATGCTAGCAGAATGAATTTTGTTCCTTCAGCTGCGGTGCATGCCACTTATAGAATGATGAAGGAAAATGCAGAATGTGATATATGTACCTGTATGCAAAAACAACTCATAGATAACCTGAAGTTGATCAAATAAGATAAAACTCAGAGGTTTAAGTTTGGTCAACTACTTATTGGTTTATTTTTCTACTTTCAAAGTTACTTACCTGGAGTCGGTGATGTTGAATGGTCAACTGATCTACTAGTTACCAAACAAATAAAGGAGAGTCTGCAAGCAGTAGGAACTACATATCCAGAGACTTTGAATAGGTATTTTGATGAATTCAAACTAAAAATGAACCAAAGAATGAGAATATCTGGTGATTTAGTTAAGAAATATGAAGATGACATCTGTTTCACCATGAAAATAGATGAATGCATAATGGAAGTAGTTGAACCTAGAAAAGATATAGTTGGGCCTATGGGCTATGAGGTGGTAAATGATATATTGATAGGATATGCCTCAACCCTACTAGCTTCACCCCTGGAACCCAAAAATAAGAGGACTGGTACTCATTTAGAGAGGATCAAATCTACTAAGGTACCAAAGGAGATAAAGGGTAAAATAGTACCATCAGCATCGGCACCGGTTACATCTGCTGCTAAACCTCAAGTGACCAAAAGGTCACTTGCTAAAAATAAACTAGAGGCTATTCCAGCAAAAGTGTTCAAACGGATGAGGAAAACTAGGAATGACTCACCAGATCCAGAAGACTCTGAATCAGAGGTAGAAGTAAAGAAGACAAGGCAATCTACCAAGAGAATGAAGTCAATCGGTAATGTACCTATAATCTTTGCACCAGTAAAATTAGATATGTCTTCTTACAAACCTATGACACACTGTCAAAGGACCATAAAGAATATTAGAAGAAAAGTCCTTGATGATTTAAAAGACTATTTTGATGATTTCAATGATAATGAGAAGGAGGATGTTGAACAAGAACTTATTAAATATCTATGCATAAATGATCGGTCACCTTTTGAGATTAAATTTGTTACATCTAAATCTTTGTATGATTCTTTGGACAACAAATGGCGCATTGCCATTGGAAAAGAGAAAGACATCAGGGAGAAAATTTTTGCTCAACACTTTCCAAATGTCTCTAATTCAGAATTGTTTGAAATCATTGACAAGAACAAAGAAATTTTCTTCATGCGAAGAAGAAGACTTCAGCTAATTGAAGCCAAATCTTCTGAAGTAGAAAAAGATACCCATTTGAAGGTGAAAATTGTTGTCAACATGCAAAAAGTACACAAAGCTAATCGGTTGGCTGAACAAGAGCCTGATCTATCCACAACCAAACCCGATGTAGTCTTTTACAGTATGGGTGAAAGAATAGCATAACAAAATGACCTCATTGATATTGATGCACTAGAAATGGAAGATACCACTCCAGATAAGGAGGAAGCTGAAAAAAAAAGATTAGAGAAAGAAAAAAAAGAGAAAGCGGAAAATGAGAAACTTGAAAAAGAGAAAGAAAAGAAAGAAAAACAAGAAAAAGAGCAAGTGGCGAAAGCGCGATAGGAAAAGAAGAAAAAGGAAGAAGAGGAAAGAAGAAAAAGGAAGAAGAGGAAAAGAAGAAAAAGGAAGAAGAGGAAAAGAATAAGAAGGAAGAAGAGGAGAAGAAGGAAAAGGAAGATGAGGAAAAGAGGAAAGAAATAGCGAAGAAGAAGGAAGAGGAGAAATAGAGAGAAGAAGAGAGGAAGAAACAAGAGGAGAAGGCTTCCAAGGTAGCTCAAGAAAGAGAAGAAGAGGAGAAGAGAAGACAAGTGGAAGTCCAGGCCAAAGAAGGAGAACAGATTCCTAAGGCAACTGGAGATCAAGCCAAGCAGGTTGATTCCACTAGTTCCACTGATTTGACTCTTACCTGTCTAACTCAATTGGCTGATGAAATTGAGCTACTACAAAGCATTCATTTAGCGCATGAGAGTTTGGAAGAACTAAGGAAAAAGAAAGAGCAGGATGTCATTTAGTTTGTCATTGACACCCTCTCCAATCTAATTCCTGGTACTAATCTCCCCAGTATTGACTCCTCGCTGGCTAAACTCAAACTACTTTTCACAGTAGTTGATGACCAGGTACAATGTTTGGAAGATGTTGCCCAGGCCACTGCAAAGAAAATCCATGAAAAGGCACTCACAGTTACCTTAGTACAACTCATGAATGATGATCGAGCAAAATTGCTTAAACAAAAAGATGATATAAGTTCAGCTATGGGTGAAGGTCACCTACTCTTGAGTAAAATATATCAACCACACCTATTTTGTGAAGATGCTCTGAAATAGAAGACACTATTACAAATAGAGTTATAGAAGTACATCGGCAACTTCAAACTGCCCTATGATTGGTTCACAACCTATGGCTACATTGTTCATCAATATCAACATCAAATTGCCAAGCTTGACTCAGAGATCTGCAATCGGAATCAAGATTTGTAGGAGCTTCAATTGCTCCTATTGCCAAAATTGCATATTCTTTATAAATGCTTTCTGAACTTAGAAGCTATCATTGTGACCCGGGAGTTGAGAATGATAGATGCAATGGAAGAATTAGTCTTCCAAATGAAATCTGAGAGTGAAATTGCTGCCTCACTTCTTGAGTCATGGTCCTCAGACATGAAGGACTTCCTACAAACCTTTAAATCTCTTTTTGAAAAGTTTAATTCTTTATTGTCATAAACACATACTCTGTTTTTACATTATGCAAACTGGCAAAATTTTGCATTTACTTTGTCATTGTTGGCAATGGGGGAGTAGTATTATCTATCTTCAAATTTTGATGAGTATTTTGCATATACTTGTAATTCTTGCAAAGGGAGTAGTGTATATGCTTAGGGGGAGTAATTTTGCTCATGGCACTTTTTTTTGGTTTAGCACTTGGATGTCAAAATTTCTCCTAAGTGTTTCCATCAATGCCAAAGGGGGAGATTGTTGGTATTTTGATGATGTTCAGTTGTGATTATCATTGATGGACACACACTTATTTGATGAATGAATTATTCTCAACCGGTAGCTGTTCTAATCGGTATTGTATGTATAGTCTTTGTTTGTTGAAGACTATCAATGTTGTATAGAAAATGCTTACCAGTCTTAGTATGACCAAAGACCCCAAGTGGTATGAAGATCTCAAGCTAAACGAAGACCCCGATCGACAGTTAATCTTTTGATTAGAACGACTATGTTCCAGTTTTCCAATCTTCACTTGTTAACCGATGATTGATATATGTAATTAATTGGTATACATGTAATGTGTGATGAGTTACCATCCACCGACACTATGGCGATATTTTTGTGCCGTGTTACCAAATGAACACCTGCTTAGATTGAGCGTGTGATCAAAGAAACTCTTTAAACCCTTGGTTGAGTTTAAACGAATAATCAGCTTGATGAAAAGCGATGAAATTGATTAACGTTAAGAAATTGATTTAGACAAAGACAATGTCAGCTTGATATGAAGCGATAAAATTGATGTGCCCCTAGAGATTGATTTGATTCAGATGATCGATAAATCTCAACTTGATATAAAGCGATGAAGATGAGATGCCCCTTAGTAATAAGAATTTGATTGATTTTTTTTAGATGAATTTTTTTTTTTGCTCGACTTTCAATGAAGATTTGAAAATTTTCTCGACATTTGAAGATGTAAGGTCATAAGGTCATGAGTATGCCCCCTTAGGAGCGAAATCGAAAGATAGCGAGGATACATGATTATAGGCAATTTTGAGCGATGATAAGTTGTTTTGAGCAAAAATTGATTCAGAGGAATTTTTGAAAATTTTGCGTTGATTGATAAGAAACTGAGTGCAAAGTTGATTTGTAGAAATTAAATTGAGATCCAGCGTTGATTCATGAGAAATTGAGCGCAATTAAAGAAGAGAGAATGAGCCTTTGATGAAAAGCGCTAAGTAGTCCATACTTTGTGAAATTGACTAGCAAGATGATCTCGAATTTTGATTTCGATCCCAAAAATGGAGTCAAAATGGGCAAATTAGCTTAGGGTACAATTTTCATGACCATCGGAGCAAGTTAAAAAATTAGGTTTTTGGCTATATATGGGACAAAAGGGTCATTTTCAATTCATTTTAACCCTCCAAAGTTTGAAAATTCAAAAAGCCTTCTATGAGAAAAATGGTGGTCCCACTCATGAGCATCGATTTGAGCACCAAAGATGACATAATCGACTGCGACACTATGAGCCACTAGTAAGTGATCTATCTTGAGCCTGTTATTCATTCCAAATTTGAATTTTTTTGTTGATTTTTCAAGTTTTTTTTTTATGTTGAGTCGGGTTTTATCATTTTGTCGTGCGAGACAGGATCCTATCTAGTACGACAAACTGCTAAATTTTATTTTGTCATTTTAGACCATTAGATTTGTCATTCTAGGGCCACCCTTGTGTCGTACGACAACCTTCTTGAAAGACCATTTTGTCATCTAGGGTCTAATCTTTTATTGTTTGGGAGTCTTTTGTCACATGGGGCTCAATCCTGACTTGAACGAGTTTTTGATCTTCTGTGTTTTGTCGTTTGGAAAACAGTGAGCATTTTTGAAGGTCTAAACTTGAAATTTTGTTTTTGCAATTGACGTAGTTGTGTTTGCGTGATGTTTTACTCCTCTTGCAGGCTTAGTTGGAATATATTCTGATAATCCATTGTTTGATTTTGCAAGTTCGATTGCCTCATGTTCTCTTCAGGTGTGTTTATCCACCTACCATGGCTTTAGTTCGACAGCTATCAGAGGTTGAGCAAGCTCATATTGACTTGTGCATCTTGACACATTTGTTGAGATTACCCGATATCTGTGTGAATCACGGTATGCTCACAACATTGGTAGAGAGATTCTATTCTGAGCATAACACCTTTCACTTACCAGTTGGGGAGATGACTATCACTCCCGATGATGTATATAGGATCCTTCATATCCCTTTTGTTGGGGATAAGGTGGACTACGATTTAGGACACCTTCCTGGATTACAGGCAGTGAGGCATGTCTTCAGGGATCCTGATATCTTGACACGTTCCATCAGTTGGGACATCATGATGAGCAGGTACTGTGATGAGTTTACTTTGGCTTGCATCCTAGTAGGTTTTATCGGTTGTTTTCTGATGTCGGATAGAGGTCAGCAGGGATTTCAGTGTGGATGGGGCCAAATGCTGAAGAGATTGATGGAGACCCCTCAGAGGCTTGGCTGGGGTTCATGCATTTTGGCCCACATGTATCGCGATATGCATGAGATAGTGTACAGGGAGGGCAAGAGAATGGCCGTTGGTGTTTTGATTTTACAAGTTTGGGCTTGGGAGCACCTCCTAGTTTGTTAGCCTCTTGTTGATGATAGTAGAGAGCCTGGGTAGCTGGTTGTATATAGGTATGTCGGTTACGTTACACAGCCCCATCTGGGCAAGACAGATTTTTGGCGGCAGCAGTTGGATGACCTAATAGCCATGGTATGGAGGCCTTATAGTGGCTTAGAGCCATGGGATGACTGGAGGCTGGTACACAGGGACCTTTTTGTTAGTCACCCTCTTATTGGCAGATCGCAGATGATAGTGGAGCAGTTTGTAGTATCATGGGTGATGAGGCAGTATGGCCGGCCTCAGGGGATATCACAGGAGTTTACAACATATGCCCGATATGCTGATGAGGAGAGGAAGGGATGGTCACCAAGGTTGTCCTATGCCTTGGCCATGTAGAAGCTGATTGGTCTATAGAGACTGAGATGGGATTACCTGGGTGATATCGCAGATGCAGGGGTATTCCCCCAGTATAGAGATTTTTTCAGCAGCATCCATTCCCTCATTTGGTGGATCCAGCTAAGCATGCTCCTCGCATTGAGGAGGTTGAGGATGATGCCCCTACGTAGGGATAGGGACAGGGTCAAAGGCAAGGTCAAAGATAGGGACAAAGAGTTGAGGCTCCGAGGTGGACAGGGGGTGATCCTATTGCTAGCAGTAGCAGGGTTCCAGTTGATGTAGGATAGCAGAGGGGTGAGGGTGGATCTCTTGAGGGTATAGGCGTGAGATTGGGTGAAGCTGAGGAGAAGTGAGCAGCTCTGAGATAAGTCCATTAGTGGCGAGAGGAGCAGGGTGGAGCTGGAGGTGGAGATGGGGGTGGAGAGCCTGCAAGAGAGTAGGGGACGGATGCTAGATGATCGATGAGGGCACATTTAGTGGAGCTGCAGTCACAGTTGATAGTGGCTTAGACTCAGCTAGCGAAGTGAGACCGAAAGCTTTCTGATCTTAGGGTTGAGCGTGATTGCCAGATCTCAGAGATGAGAGTAGAGATGAGAGCAGAGATAGATCCCTTTCCATAGGAGGTCCTTCACCAGACTAGCAGGGCAGCCTATATGTTGCAACATATAGTGTCACAGTTCTAGTTGCGCAGTAGGTTATACCCTACTCATAGTATATGGCACGTTCAGAGGGAGCTCAGGCACCTTGTTAGGATCCCAGTCATCAAGCTCCACCTCCTCCACCAGGCGATGAGGGAGAGGCCCAGAGCTAGATATTCTTTTTGTAGACACACCCATTTTTTTGTAGCCTATACGATTCTTGCTTCGATGGGAGTTTGTACATGTCATTGGACATCATTTTGTACTCTTAGACTTGATATGATATATATATATATATATATATATATATATATATATATATATATATATATATATATCATACGAGATCCGATTTGACTTCATTATACTTGTGCTGATTCAATTTTTGAGATTCTTTCTATATGTTGTATTCTAAATGTATGCATTTCTTTCAGTAGGGATGTATTTAATACAAATGATCATGGATGTCTATGTTTCTTTCTTTTCATATGCAAATAAATGAATATGAATGAGTAATGAGTAATGCAAATTTTTCATTTTTCTATGCAATAAGATGAATGCAAATGAGTGATAGTGAAATGTATGAATCTATATAAGATGCTTATGTATGCAGCTAACATCTCAAAACACAAGTACTCGATCGGAGAAATGATGATGAAAAAGAGACCACTTAGCTGAGAAATGATGAAGCTTCCAGCTCTTATTCAAAAAATAAGGAGATCATTGTTACCATACCGAAATCACTCTAAATTCACAAAATGCAAAATGAAATGCAAAATGAGATGCACAATGAGATGCAATCCTAAACCTAGTCACTATATTTTGAAGAGCTTAATTTTCATTATTGAGTGTTTTACAACCACAACAAGCATATTAGAGTTCCTGGCTTTTCATGTGCAATATTAATTATCTTGTCCACAATGACCCATTTTTTTGTTCATATCCTTGGACAGATTTGGTAGGGACCTGGATTGCACAATAAAGAAATTCCCTCAAAACAGATAAAGAAATGATGGAAACCTCCCTGTAGCATTCAAATAAGTGGAGTCAAGGTATGTGAGGTGATTTCACCTTGATGTGAAGGCTCTTATCATAGACACGCAGCTAATTTAGATGTTTCTAGATCATTGGGATCATTTCTACAAGCATAAAAACAAAAAAGATATTATGCCCCCAATCCTTGCTCCTCTTAGTCAAGATAGACTTCCTCGAGTTACTCAGAGGGATAATAATCAAAAACCAATATAAAAGACAACACACAAAGAAAATTTTTATGCATAGCTCAAACTATTTAGTGATTGTTTTCCGGTATGTTGTTTTGTTTGTTAACTCAGTGATAAAACTCTTCAGTAGTGAGGAGACAGGTAACTGACTCGGAGTGGATGACCAGGTTTCACTGACGTAATGTTGACTTGGTTGATACTGCTTAGGACATGTAATGTGTTCTTGTCAATTACCTAAGACTAGGACATTGATCGGTTTCAAGCCATGAGGTTTCCAACAAACCAGAATGTCACAAAAGTGAATAAAATATGTACAAGCAAAAGCGAATATGCAGGAAAGTGGGAATGCCAATGTTGCGTTGATAGATGGAGCGCTTGAGTACAAAAGGCACCTGTTTACCAGGTTTTCACCTGCTTGGCAGGGATTCATTTTTATTTTATTTTTTTACCAAGGTGCTTGTTTACTAGCTTTTCACCAAGGCATTTTCTCTCTTCTTTTTTTCTTTTTTTCTTTTTTTTTTTTTTTGAGGATTTTTTCAGGACTTTTTCTGATTTTTAGCATTTTTTCAGGACTTTTTCTGATTTTTATGATTTCTTCAGTACTTTTTCTAATTTTTATGATTTGTTCAGGACTTTTTAGCTGTATAGGTTGCTGGAGAAGAGAATATTTAAGTGAAGAATTTCTTCAAATAGATGGTGTTGATCAGTTCACAGAGCTATTCTCCTTTCGATGTTGAGAGTTGATAGGCACTAGAGCCAAAAGCTACAGTAACGATATAGGGACCCAGCTAGTTGGGTTCGAACTTCCCTTTGTTGTCTTGAAACTATTTATTTTTAGGATTTTCTCTTAGAACTAGGTCACCAACCTGAAATTCTCTTTGTCGAACCTTCTTGTTGTATCCTCTAGACATTCTCTTTTGATACACTCTAAGATGATCAAATGCCACTTGCCGACATTCATCCAATAATTTGAGCTCTTGCAATCTAGATATTATATATTTTTCATCAGTAACAAGGCCTTGCAAAGAAACTCTTAGAGATGGTATTTCCACCTCAATAGGTAATACTGCTTCAGACCCATACACCAGAGAAAAAGGTGTAGCCCCAGTAGGTGTTCTGATACTTGTTCTATATGCCTACAATGCAGGATTGAGCTACAGATGCCAATCCTTCCCAGATTTGTTCATTGTTCTATGCAACATAGTCAATAGGTTTTTGTTAGATGCCTTTGCTTGTCCATTACCTTGAGGGTAATATATTGATGACCAGTGTTGTTTGATTTTTAATTTCTCACAGAGTTCATTTAGGTATTTGTTCTTGAAATGTCCTCCATTGTCAGTTATGATGGATGAAGGTATACCATACCTACAGATGATATAATTAAGAATAAATAGAGCTACTTGTTTGATGGTTGCTTTGATGAGAAGAACCACTTCTACCCACTTAGTGAAGTACTCAGTGGCAGTGATAATAAATTTGTGTCAGTTAGATGATGTAGGATATATTTGGCCAATTAGATCAAATGCCCACTGTTGAAAGGGCTAGTGTGTCACGAAAGGTATGAGATCCCTTACAGGAGCATGGATAAGGTGCCCATGTAGTTGACACTTTTCACAGGTTTTAGCAAATTTTATAGCTTCTTTCTCCATGTCTGACCAGTAGTAGCTAGCCCTTTGTAGTTTTAGTGCTAAAGTTAAACCATTCAAATGGGATCCACAAACACCTTCATGAACCTCGGATAATGCGCGTCGGGGTATAAACTCAATTAAGAGGTCTCCCAGCCTTGAAAAACAACGTTCAATATACCCGAAGATACTGAGGAGAGCTATTCCCGAGCACTGCCATTGACTTAATTTTCATCAAATCACGTTTATTTTATAGTGGGTTGGATTACATAGTGTTTAGCCATTCCCACTTAGGTCATTCCCCTCACACCGGTCGTAACGGCTTTAAGAGTTTTTCAACCCCTCGGGAAGGCAGGACTGGTAAAGATGTATAAATCTCAAACAAAGAAAATGCCTCAAGGGTCTAGATTTCTGATTGTCTAAAAAAAGACAAGAGCATACTCTCCTACCTCTCAAAATTTTCTAAAAACACAAAAGATATATTTGTTCATTAACCAGATAGCAAGTTAGGTGCTTAAGAAATTAAAGAATACACAATGTTTGATTGATTCTCTTTAGGCAACCTGCAAGAACAACGTATCAGTAGTCATCTTGTTTTTATTCTTTAATAGGTGTATGTTTGATTGATAAATTCTTTGACAAGCATCCTGCAAGAAATTGGTTAGGCTGTGAAAATACCAGGCAGACAAAAGACAATTCAAGGTTAGCGTTAGCGTAATCAAAATTTAATTCAACAAAAACCCTAAAAATGTGAAACTTGCTTTAATCCAACAGAAAATAGAATCGTACGACAATTCTCATAGAATGAAACGACAAAAGGATTTTGTTGTACGAGTTAGAACTAAGCATAGGATGACAAAAGACAAAAATAAATATTCAGAACATAATGTCGTACGACACCATTTTCTGATTCGTATGACAAATAACAGGCTTCAATATAATGTCGTACGAAAAATAACAGGCTTCAATATAATGTCGTACGATTCAGTAAAACTACTCATACAATATTTCACAGAGATTGTACGGATGAAACCTGCAGGATAAAAAAATGATTTTGAGGCCAAAAAATTAGTTTCCAGCCCCACGGTGTGTGCTAAAAATGTGTGTGTGAAAAGTGGACCTGTATCTGTATCTGAAAGGCACAACACTTCAATTAAGTCATTAGATGCATGGTTAGTAAATCAATAATCAATAAATAATAAACCATTGCAAAGCGACCCATTGCCTTCTAGTAGATGCGATTTTAGATCGCTCTCAGATTGCTAAGCTATCCAGTGACTAGACAACACCTAAACGAAGGATTTAATATATATGAGCATGAATTGAAGCTAGATGGATGCAAGATTTAAGCTAGATATGCAAGATTGATCTAACATGATTTAAGAAATATATGAATATTTAAGCTAAATGATTTAAGCAATATGAAATAACTAATATGCAATATCTCAATGCAAATTCTCAATGAACCTAGAGAAAAAATAGTATAATAACAATACATTCTCCAGGATTTTTTTAATGAGAGATGAGAGCCTGAATTTATAGAAAATTCAGAAAGAAACCAAAGGCTGAGATCAAATGATGATGAGCGGTCAAGATTTTCCAAGAGGAAGCACAATCCAGGTGAATTGATGTGATTGGATGCTTTTCTCAGTTTTAAAGGAAATTGAATATTTTGACGAGTAATAAAAAGTATTCGGGCACCAGAACCATGTTGAGTGAAAGACCCATCAAAGAACATCTTCCATGATTGTTCAGTAAGGTGCATGATTGGTTCATCGAGGAATTCTATATGCAGAGGTTGACTGTCTTCAAGTGGAACATCAACAAGTTGGTCTGCAATAACCGGTCCTTTGATGGCTTTACGTTCCACATATTCGATATCAAATTTTGTAAGAACCATGACCCATTTGGCCAGCCTCCTTGTAAATGTTGCTTTACTGAGAAGATATTTGAGTGGATCAATCTTGGCTACCAGCTTAATAGAGTGTGATAACATATAGTGCCTTAATTTTTCTGATGCAAAGACCAATTTCAAGCATGCTTTCTCTATGATAGTGTAGTTCATTTCATATGACACCAATGTTCTGTTGATGTAATAGATACCTCGTTCCTTTTTATTGTCATCTTGTTGTGCCAGAAGTGCCCCCAGTGAAGTATCTGTAGCTGATATGTATAGGATCAATGGCTTACCTTGAATCAGTTGCATTAATATGGGTGCACTATCTTCTTTGAAAATCGATTGGAGAACATCATCTTCTTCTATTTCACCTGAAAGAGAAGTAGAGGATTGTATAAAGAGACCATCATACATGACTTTTGGAGTTGAAGTTTGTGGCTTCATAACCTCTTATGGTTTTCCCGATTGTCTTGGTGATGGAGGAAGAGACATTAGTGAGAGTATAGGCTTTATCATGTAGCCATCTATGCCAGTGTTTGGGATTTTCAATTTCTTTTCTAAATCTTCCAGCAAAGATTCTGAACTTTCAGCTGTAGAGGCTTCTCTATTATGAGGAACAAAAGCATCAACACTCTGCGTTAATGCATTGCAGGTATAGCTTGTATTGGCAGGAATACTGACTTCAACTCCATTATAAGGAAACTTCAGGCATTGATGATACATAGATGGTACTGCTTTCATTTCATGAATCCATGGCCTGCCCAGTAAGATGTTGTATGAAAGATGAAGATCCAGGACATGAAAAATGACATCTCTTTCTACAGGTTCTACCCTGATCGATAATCGCACCAGACCCTTAGAGGTTCTTTCTTCTTCATCATAAGCCTTGCTTATTATTTTCTTTGTTGGATCAATAACATTTGCAGAAAATCCTAGCTGTGTCAGTAGATTGTATGTACAGATATTCAACCCAGTGCCTCCATCTATCAAAACACATTTAACTTGGTGTTTATGGATCATGGCTTCAATGTGTAATAGTTGGTTATGTGAGTGACTCAATGAGTTATCATCTTCTTCAGAGAAAGTGAGGTAATGAGGTGAGGTCGGGTGCCCCACCATAGATTGAAACTGATCTACATCTAAATCTTTAGGGACACTGGAGGTAAGTAGAGCCTTGTCCAAGACCTCTCTATGAGCAGAAGAGATCTTAAGCAGTTCCAAAATGGAGATTTGAGCATTGGTTCTCTTCAATTGTTCGACAATACTATAATCAGGAGAAAATGATGAAGCCAGCTATTTTGATTTGGCCATGATTGTGTCTGTTTGTCTTTTTGGTAGATTTGATGTTGTTTGATCAAAAGTTGAGGAACTAGCTCCTAGGAGAGTAATCTTCCTTTGAGCGCGAGTCACAACATTAGCAATTTGTGCTTGATTTTGGTGATCCTGGACTATGATCACATTGCAATATTTAGGTTGAGCAGATTCAATCATGTTGATCACATTATCATTGTTAGCGTAGGTATAATTGACTCTAGCTCCTCCCTTGGATTATGAGGAATCTCCTTGTTCATAAGTCGGTAAGGGATCTTTAAAGGCATTATGATCAGCATTAGTCACGTGATTTCCAACAACAATCTTGCCCGCGTCAATGACATCTTGGATTTCATGTCAGAGTTTCATGCAGTTGTTTATGTTATGTCCCTTGTTCCGATGGTAGTCACAGTATTCATTTTCTCTCCACCATTTGGGTCTAATTTCTAGGTCATATGGTCGAGAATTATCTAGCAATGTTATCAGATTATTTGCCAATAAGGTTTTAAAAGCAGATTCATATGATTCATCTAGAGGAGTAAAATCACTCTTAGGTTTTGAGAGCCAAGGCTTTTCTTTAAACCATTCTCTTGTTTTCTTTGGAGGATTTTCTGCCACAATTTCAGCTGCCTTGAGCGCTTGCGTGCCATTGGCCAAGTTAAATATTGTGGATTTTGTTTTTGCTTGGATGGTATCTACCACTCCATCACTAACAATGTTTCTATTGTTATCTTTACCATATTTCCAGTACTTTCTCTTTTCTTTAGAACTAGAACCTTGCGATGTTTCTTTCCAAAGTGATATATCTCCCTTTTTTATAAGCACATCTTCCATTTTGAGGGCGTTATCTACCATTTTGGTGAATGAAGGGTGTACATGCATCTAGACACTGTACTTCAATTCAGGGATTAAGTTGTTGACAAAGATATCTATTCTCTCAAGGTCTGGGATAGTCCGTGAATACCGAGAGAACATCTTTCTCCATCGTTGGAGAAAAGTAAGAATGGGTTCTCCTGTCTTTTGTCTGGTATTGCAAACTTCTATCATGGTGACCGGGTGACGAATGTTGTAGGAGTATTGTTGTAGGAATAGTTGGATTAATTCTTTGAAAGTTTTTATTCCCATGGGTAGACTTGAGAACCATTTCATAGCTTGCCCTCCTAAACTTCTCGGGAAAAGGCGCATGAGATATGTTTGGTTATGCATGAACTCCATACATAAAGCACAAAATTCTCTGATATGATCTTGGGGGTCCGTATTCCCATTATATTTGTCAAACTTAGGCATTTCTACTCTTGAGGGAAATGGAGGCATGTAAAGGTTTTTGTCAAATGGGAATGGGCATATTGTGTCCAAAGAATATTGTTTTGGTGTTTTATCTTTGTTTTTTAGTTTTGTGACCTCTTTTTCTAATGTTTACATTTGTTTGCTTATCTTTCTCTATGGTGTCTCTTCCTCTTTAGTGATGAGGGCCTCTTCAGTATAACCAGTAGGGAGTTTGGCACCTTGCTTTGCTAATTCTAGGAAATAGTCTTCTTTTTCCCTAGCCATGATGACCTTCATCATTTTTTGGAACTCTTTATCATTCTGACATCTATGTACTTCGGCCTTGAGAGGTTCAGGAAGCTCAAATTCAGTCGATGAGGAATCACTATCAGTGGCATGATTGCTGAAGTCATCGTGAGTGTCTCGTTTACTAGCTTCTCTTTATTGTCTTTCCCCAGACATGGTGGGAGATAGGGGCTGACCAAAGATTGGTAGATCATAAACTGGTATTTGTGATGAGGACGGTTTATTGTGAAAGGGATTTTCTACAAAGAATGGATTGTTGTTTGACGAAAAGGGTGTTTCTTTTTCTTTGTCTATTTTTCTGCGAGAGTTTTTGGTTTGAACAGGCATTTGTAACTGACAGGACCGAGAGCTAAATGTGTTGTAGAAGTAAAGATCAAATTGTAGCTAGTAGTTTGTTTAACATAGTGATTGGGAGAAGTTAATAAGATCTGGTTTGGTTTCAGGAATGATCTATCATGTGTAAGACATTATCTAAGCTAACTTAGGTTTGATAAGATGTTGTTTGAACTTGTTGAGAGATGATCGACAAAATCGTGCAACGCAATGACAGAGGTACACTATCAAGGTTGTTTATGCTCTGGAGGATGATAACCAATTTTAGGTTTGCTGTAGACTGTTTTAGATAGGTTTGACTGTTCTCGACTGGCAAAATCAGAGACTCGTATGACAAGATTTCTGAGACCGTACGACAGTATAACAACTTTAGGATGATAACAGTTTTGCTTCGTACGAGTTGCTGCCTAGTACCGTACGACAAATGGGCAGGTCTCGAATGACAAAGGATTTAGTGCAGTTTTGTCTCGTACGACATAAGATTTAGCTTAAACGACAAACTGCTAGGTCTCGTACAACAGAGGATTGAGCTCAGACGACAATTTAGAATACTCGTACGACACGTGATATGGTGCAGGACGACAAATGATCAGGCTCCTACAACTGTTAACCGGATAGAGACAAAAATTCTACGTTTTTCAATAGCTGAGTATGACAACTAAGTATGACCAATTCTGAGGTGGACTGATTTTTGACTGGGATAGACTAGTTTTGACACGGATAGAGTTTTATCACTGAGTTGTTGATTTGTTTGATTTGTTTTCTCCAGTTTTAGTATTTCAGTTTTAGTTTGAGGGATGAAAACACAGAAAACACATAGTATGAATAGTAACTCCAATCACAACATGCAAACCCTATGGAAGTTGGCTTAGAGAAGAAAACCTTTGCTTGCTGACTTAGGTACACACCCAATAGCTAATCAGAATACGACCGCTGAGTCTCGCACAATGAATTCTCAACGTCATATTAGCTGACTCCAAAAGCTAATGGGGGCACGATATGGAAAGTATCTTGGCAGAGTTACTATCTCTCTTGCATAAAGATTATCAACCTTTTAGAGGTGAATCAGGTAGCTTCTAATTTTAATTGGATCTAGTAAGGGTTTCGTTTAGCGCGTTGAGGTATAAACTCAATTAAGAGGTCTCCCAGCCTTGAAAACCAAGGTTCAATATACCTGAAGATACTAAGGAGAGCTATTCCCGAGCACTGTCGTTGACTTAATTTTAATCAAATCATGTTTATTTTATAGTGGGTTCGATTACTTGGTGTTTAGTCGTTCCCACTTAGATCATTCCACTCACACCGGTCATAACGACTTTAAGAGTTTTTCAACCCCCCAGGAAGGCAGGCCTGGTAAAGATGTATAAATCTCAAACAAAGAAAATGCCTCAAGGGTCTAGATTTCTGATTGTCTAAAAAAAGACAAGAGCATACTCTCCTATCTCTCAGAATTTTCTAAAAACACAAAAGACAAATTTGTTCATTAACCAGATAGCAAGCTAGGTGCCTAAGAAATTAAAGAATACACAATGTTTGATTGATTCTTTTTAGGCAACCTGCAAGAACAATGTATCAGTAGTCATGTTGCTTTTATTCTTTGACAGGTGTATGTTTGATTGATAAATTCTTTGACAAGCATCCTGCAAGAAACTGGTTAGGCTGTGAAAATACCAGGTAGACAGAAGACAATTCAAGGTTAGCATTAGCGTAATCAAAATTTAATTTAACAAAAACCCTGAAAAAGTGAAACTTGCTTTAATCCAACAGAAAACAGAATCGTACGACAATTCTCATAGAATGAAACGACAAAAGGATTTTGTTGTACGAGTTAGAACTAAGCATAGGATGACAAAAGACAAAAATAAATATTCAGAACAGAATGTCGTACGACACCATTTTCTGTTTTGTATGACAAATAACAGGCTTCAATATAATGTCGTATGAAAAATAACAGGCTTCAATATAATGTCGTATGAAAAATAACAGACTTCAATATAATGTCGTACGATTCAGTAAAACTACTCATACAATATTTCATAGAGATTGTACGGATGAAACGTGCAGGATAAAAAAATGATTTTGAGGCCGAAAAATTAGTTTTCGGCCCCACAATGGGCGCTAAAAATGTGTGTGTGAAAAGTGGACCTATATCTATATCTGAAAGACACAACACTTCAATTAAGTCATTAGATGCATGGTTAGTAAATCAATAATCAATAAATAATAAACCATTGCAAAGCGACCCATTGCCTTCTAGTAGATGTGATTTTAGATCGCTCTCAGATTGCTAAGCTATCCAGTGACTAGACAACACCTAAACGAAGGATTTAATATATATGAGCATGAATTCAAGCTAGATGGATGCAAGATTTAAGCTAGATATGCAAGATTTATCTAACATGATTTAAGCAATACATGAATATTTAAGCTAAATGATTTAAGCAATATGAAATAACTAATATGCAATATCTCAATGCAAATTCTCAATGAACCTAGAGCAAAAATAGTATAATAACAATACATTCTCCAGGATTTTTTTAATGAGAGATGAGAGCCTGAATTTATAGAAAATTCAGAAAGAAACCAAAGGCTGAGGTCAAATGATGATGAGCGGTCAAGATTTTCCAAGAGGAAGCACAATCTAGGTGAATTGATGTGATTGGAGGCTTTTCTCAGTTTTAAAGGAAATTGAATATTTTGAGGAGTAATAAAAAGTATTTGGGCACCATAAACATGTTGAGTGAAAGACCCATCAAAGAACATCTTCCATGATTGTTCAGTAAGGTGCATGATTGATTCGTCTAGGAATTCTATATGCAGAGTTTGACTCTCTTCAAGTGGAGCATCAACAAGTTGGTCTGCAATAACCCATCCTTTGATGGCTTTACGTTCCACATATTCGATATCAAATTTTGTAAGAACCATGACCCATTTGGCCAGTCTCCCTATAAGCGTTTCTTTATTGAGAAGATATTTGAGTGGATCAATCTTGGCTACCAACTTAATAGAGTGCGCTAACATATAGCGCCTTAATTTTTGTAATGCAAAGACCAATGACAAGCATGCTTTCTCTATGATAGTGTAGTTCATTTCATATGACACCAATGTTCTACTGATGTAATAGATACCTCGTTCCTTTTTATTGTCATCTTGTTGTGCCAGAAGTGCCCCCAGTGAAGTATCTGTAGCTGATATGTATAGGATCAATGGCTTACCTTGAATCGGTTGCATTAATATGGGTGGATTAGAAAAATATTCTTTAATTTGTTGTAAATGTTGTTCACAATCTTTATCCCAGTTGTATTGAACTCCTTTCCTTAATACCTTTGTGAAGGGTTGAGCTTTGTCTGCTAGCTGAGATATAAAACACCTTATTGACTGAAGACGACCCTGTAAACTTCTCATCTGACTGATATTCTTGGGCGAAGGCATTTCCATTATAGCTTGGACCTTTTCAAGATCAACCTCAATTCCTTTTTATGAAATTATGTAACCAAACAATTTTCCTGATGTTACCCCAAATGCGCACTTTTTAGGATTTAACCGGAGCTTGAATCTTTCCATTGTATCTAGTATGAGGCCTAGTTCTTGAATATGCATAGATCTCTTCATGGTTTTTACCAAGGTGTCATCAACATAATCCTCCATGTTTTTATGCATCATACCATGGAAGATAGTGGTTACCGCTCTTTGGTAAGTTGCTCCTACATTCTTTAGCCCAAACGGAATAACATTCCAGCAGAAGGTTCCCCATGCACACATGAAAGTTGTCTTTTCTTGATCTTCATGTGCTATCTTGATCTGATTGTAACTAGAGAATCAATCCATTAATGAATACATCTCATATCCAGCAATCATATCTACTATCATGTCAATGTTGGGCAATGTAAAATCGTCTTTCAGACATGCTTTGTTGAGATCCCTAAAGTCTGTGCAAACTCTAATAGATTTGTCTGCCTTTGATACAGGTACTATATTTGATATCCATTCTGCGTAGTCTATAGCTCTGATAAATCCAACTTTTAGCAATTTTTCTAGTTCAGCCTTGACTAGCAGTACCACATGAGGATGCATCTTACGAAATTTTTGCTTGACTGGTTTAACTCTTGGTGTAATAGAGAGATGATGCATGATGAGATCAGGATCTAGTCCTGGCATATTTGAGTATGTCCATGCAAAGTTGATCTTCTTTCCTAAAAAAAGGTTGCTGAATTATTTTAACTCTTCTGCTGATAGTGATTGGGCTAAATGAATGATGCGTGGTGTCTCTTGACTCCCAATGTTCACTAGATGAGTTGGCTCGATCAATATGGAAGATCTCTCCAAAAAATGACTTGGCATTATATCAAGTATCTCACCTTTAGGCGCCTCAGAGAGGTTTTCACCTTTACGTACGTTCTTTATTTTCTCTTTTTTAGATTCTGATACCGCCACAATGTGGTTTTCGCCATCAGGTCTTTTATTTTTATTTTTCTTATTTTTGCTACTAATATACTTGATATTTGTTTCCGTCCTATTTTCACTGTGTTCACTGGTGGAAGAGTTCATGGGTTCAACTGCATTGAGATAATAGGATAACGTATAATCATTGGCAAAAGTAAGTACATTCAACGATTGGTTATAAAGAGTATTATCAATCAGTTCCCGATGCATTAAGGATAAGTTTAGAACAGGCTCAAGGGAGTTCACAGTATTATCATCATGGCTTCGGACCGACCAGTCGAGTTCCAGAAAACAACCTTGCATATGTGTCTCGAGACCAGGAAGAGTTACGACATGATTATTGAAATTCATGTTAGTATTTATTTGACCTAACCCAACCAACCTACTTCTAGCGTCATCACCTACTTCAGATTGGACTACATATCATGGTGTGACAGTAACAGGGTCAGTGGACAACATCTCAACATTCATGACAGAGTAGTCATAATGTGTTGTTGAATAATTGTTGTTATAAAGAGAGCTCTTGTCTGAGTTGTTAGAGTCATAAGATGAAGTTTCTAACTCATCTTCAAGCGGCTTAGTAAAAGTATATATAGTATCAATACCCACAACTTTGATGCTGCAAGTTCCTTCGTGATTTGGTTCGTTGAGTACTTGTATTTGACACACTTGTGGACATAACATTGATGGTTCTATTGATCCCTATCGTCTATTCCATTCAACTTCTTCTGGACTGATGACTGGTTCTGTTTCTATAGCTTCTAATTCTTCTTTTGTAGTTTGGTACCTAATTTGTCTTATCTCATTAGAGGGAGAGTTGGTAGGTGAAGAAATTGCTTGTGTCCTTTCTTCCTCCAACTGTCGTTCATAGTCTTTTTGTCTTTTTAGTCTGATTTATTCCATTTCCTTTTGCATTTTTAGGTGTATCAAGTCTTGTGCATCATCTATGATATCACTGAATTCTTTAGTCATTTCTATAGTAGATGTATCTAAGAGATGGTCAGGACCCCATTCATACTCATTTGAATCAGTTTCTGAATCATCTACTTGTTGTCTGCCAGTATATGTGATCATAATGTTCAGCGGTGCAAACAATTCTCTGATTTTGTATACTTCATCTCTCATATCCTCTGGGATTTCTACTTCCTATGGTATTATAGATGATATAATTGAAATTTGATTACCATTTGTTTCCTCTCTCTGGGTGGTCAATTCTTTTTTTTCATCGTCACACTCTTCCTGAGTTTGTTGAGTATTAATTTCTTGTGTTGTTAAAGGTAGTACCTTCTTCTTCCACTTAAGTTGATGGTGGGACGTGTGCTTCTAATCTAATGACTTTCTTAGATCATATCCCAGTCCAACTTTATCATTGGCAGACTTAGTTTGTAACTGAATAGATTCAACAATACCTTTTTGATGTTTGCCTAGAAGACCAATACCTAAATATCCCATGCATTGAAGCATCTTATACCCTGGACCATATTGTGTCGGGGAAATCTCACAATGTCGTATTTCTTTATTTGCACTATCTTCTTTGAAAAGCGATTGGAGAACATCATCTTCTTCTATTTCACCTGCAAGAGAAGTAGAGGACTATATAAAGAGACCATCATACATGACTTTTGGAGTTGAAGTTTGTGGCTTCATAACCTCTTATGGTTTTCCCGATTGTCTTGGTGATGGAGGAAGAGACATTAGTGAGAGTATAGGCTTTATCATGTAGCCCTCTATGCTAGTGTTTGTGATTTTCAATTTCTTTTCTAAATCTTCCAGCAAAGATTCTGAACTTTCAGCTGTAGAGGCTTCTCTATTATGAGGAACAAAAGCATCAGCACTCTGCGTTAATGCATTGCAGGTATAGCTTGTATCGGCAGGAATACTGACTTCAACTCCATTATAAGGAAACTTCAGGCATTGATGATACATAGATGGTACTGCTTTCATTTCATGAATCCATGGCCTGCCCAGTAAGATGTTGTATGAAAGATGAAGATCCAGGACTTGAAAAATGACATCTCTTTCTACAGGTTCTACCCTGATCGATAATCGCACCAGACCCTTAGAGGTTCTTTCTTCTTCATCATAAGCCTTGATTATTATTTTCTTTGTTGGATCAATAACATTTGCAGAAAATCCCAACTGTGTCAGTAGATTGTATGTACGGATATTCAACCCAGCGCCTCCATCTATCAAAACACATTTAACTTGGTGTTTATGGATCATGGCTTTAACGTGTAATGGTTGGCTATGTGAGTGACTCAATGAGTTATCATCTTCTTCAAAGAAAGTGAGGTAATGAGGTGAGGTCGGGTGCCCCACCATAGATTGAAACTGATCTACATCTAAATCTTTAGGGACACTGGTGGTAAGTAGAGCCTTGTCCAAGACCTCTCTATGAGCAAAAGTGATCTTAAGTAGTTCCAAAATGGAGATTTGAGCATTGGTTCTCTTTAATTGTTCGACAATACTATAACTAGGAGAAGATGACGAAGCCAGCTATTTTGATTTGGCCATGATTGTGTCTGTTTGTCTATTTGGTAGATTTGATGTTGTTTGATCGAAAGTTGAGGAACTAGCTCTTGGGAGAGTACTCTTCCTTTGAGCGCGAGTCACAACATTAGCAGTTTGTGCTTGACTTTGGTGATCCTGGACTATGATCACATTGCAATATTCAGGTTGTGCAGATTCAATCATGTTGATCACATTATCATTGTTACTGTAGGTATAATTGACTCTAGCTCCTCCCTTGGATTATGAGGAATCTCCTTGTTCATAAGTCAGTAAGGGATCTTTAAAGGCCTTATGATTAGCATTAGTCACGTGATTTCCAACAACGATCTTTCCTGCATCAATGAGATCTTGGATTTCATGTCAGAGTTTCATGCAGTTGTTTATGTTATGTCCCTTGTTTCGATGGTAGTCACAATATTCATTTTCTCTCCACCTTTTGGGTCTAATTTCTGGGTCATATGGTCTAGAATTATCTAGCAATGTTATTAGATTATTTGCCAATAAGGTTTTAAAAGCAGATTCATATGATTCATCTAGAGGAGTAAAATCACACTTAGGTTTTGAGAGCCAAGGCTTTTCTTTAAACCATTCTCTTGTTTTCTTTGGAGGATTTTCTACCGCAATTTCAGCTGCCTTGAGTGCTTGTGTGCCACTGGCCAGGTTAAATATTGTGGATTTTGTTTTTGCTTGGATGGTATCTACCACTCCATCACTAACAACATTTCTATTGTTATCTTTGCCATTTTTCTAGTGATTGCTCTTTTCTTTAGAACTAGAACTTTGTGGTGTTTCTTTCCAAAGAGATATATCTCCCTTTTTTATAAGCACATCTTCCATTCTGAGGGCGTTATCTACCATTTTATTGAATGAAGGGTGTACTTGCATTTGGACACTATACTTCAATTCAGGGATTAAGTTGTTGACAAAGATATCTATTTTCTCAAGGTCTGGGATAGTCCGTGAATACCTAGACAACATCTTTCTCCATCATTGGAGAAAAGTAAGAAAGGGTTCTCCTGTCTTTTGTCTAGTATTGCAAACTTCTATCATGGTGACCAGGTGATGAATGTTGTAGGAGTATTGTTGTAGGAATCGTTGGATTAATTCTTTGAAAGTTTTTATTCCCATGGGTAGACTTGAGAACCATTCCATAGCTTTCCCTCCTAAACTTCTCGGGAAAAGGCGCATGAGATATGTTTGGTTATGCATGAACTCCATACATAAAGCACAAAATTCTCTGATATGATCTTAGGGGTCCGTATTCCCGTTATATTTGTCAAACTTAGGAATTTCTACTCTTGAGGGAAATGGAGGCATGTAAAGGTTTTTGTCAAATGGGAATGGGCATATTGTGTCCAGAGAATATTGTTTTGGTGTTTTATCTATGTTTTTTTGTTTTGTGACCTCTGTTTCTAGTGTTTGCATTTGTTTGCTTATCTTTCTCCATGGTGTCTCTTCCTCTTTAGTGATGAGGGCCTCTTCATTATAACCAGTAGGGAGTTTGGTGCCTTGCTTTGCTAATTCTAGGAAATAGTCTTCTTTTTCCCTAGCCATGATGACCTTCATCATTTTTTGAAACTCTTTATCATTCTGACATCTATGTACTTCGGCCTTGAGAGGTTCAGGAAGCTCAGATTTAGTCAATGAGGAATCACTATCAGTGGCATGATTGCTGAAGTCGTCGTGAGTGTCTCATTTACTAGCTTCTCTTTCTTGGCTTTCCCCAGACATGGTGGGAGATAGGGGCTGACCAAAGATTGGTAGATCATAAACTGGTATTTGTGATGAGGATGGTTTATTGTGAAAGGGATTTTCTACAAATAATGGATTGTTGTTTGACAAAAAGGGTGTTTCTTTTTCTTTGTCTATTTTGTTGTGAGAGTTTCTGGTTTGAACAGGCATTTGTAACCGATAGGACTGAGAGCTAAATGTGTTATAGAAGTAAAGATCAAATTGTAGCTAGTAGTTTGTTTAACATAGTGATTGGGAGAAGTTAATAAGATCTGGTCTAGTTTCAGGAATGATCTATCATGTGTAAGACATTATCTAAGCTAACTCAGGTTTGATAAGATGTTGTTTGAACTAGCTGAGAGATGATCGACAAAATCGTGCAACGCAATGACAGAGGTACACTATCAAGGTTGTTTATGCTCTGGAGGATGATAACCAATTTTAGGCTTGCTGTAGACTGTTTTAGATAGGTTTGACTATTCTCGACTGGCAAAATCAGAGACTCGTATGATAGGATTTCTGAGACCGTAAGATAGTATAACAGCTTTAGGATGATAACAATTTTGTTTCGTATGAGTTGCTGCCTAGTACCGTACGACAAATGGGTAGGTCTTGAATGACAAAGGATTTAGTGCAGTTTTGTCTCGTACAACATAGGATTTAGCTTAAACGACAAACTGCTAGGTCTCATACAACAGAGGATTGAGCTTGGACGACAATTTAGAATACTTGTACGAAACGGGATATGGTGCAAGATGACAAATGATCAGGCTCGTACAACTGTTAACCGCATAGAGACAAAAATTCTGAGTTTTTCAATAGCTGAGTATGACAACTGAGTATGACCAATTCTAAGGTGGACTGATTTTTGACCAAGATAGACTAGTTTTGACATGGATAGAGTTTTATCACTGAGTTGTTGATTTGTTTGATTTGTTTTCTCCAGTTTCAGTATTTCAGTTTTAGTTTGAGGGATGAAAACACAGAAAACACATAGTATGAATAGCAACTCCAATCACAACATGCAAACCCTATGGAAGTTGGCTTAGAGAAGAAAACCTTTGCTTGCTGACTTAGGTACACACCCAATAGCTAATCAAAATACGGCCGCTGAGTCTCACGCAATGAATTCTCAACGTCGTATTAGCCGACTCCAAAAGCTAATGGGGGCACAATATGGAAAGTATCTTGGGAGAGTTACTATCTCTCTTGCACAAAGATTATCAACCTTTTAGAGGTGAATCATGTAGCTTCTAATTTTAATTGGATCTAGTAAGGGTTCTGTTTGGCGCGTCGAGGTATAAACTCAATTAAGAGGTCTCCCAGCCTTGAAAACCAAGGTTCAATATACCCGAAGATACTGAGGAGAGCTATTCCCGAGCACTGCCGTTGACTTAATTTTCATCAAATCATGTTTATTTTATAGTGGGTTGGATTACTTGGTGTTTAGCCGTTCCCACTTAGGTCATTCCCCTCA
The DNA here is from genome assembly GCF_030272615.1 of Cryptomeria japonica. Lineage (NCBI taxonomy): Eukaryota > Viridiplantae > Streptophyta > Pinopsida > Cupressales > Cupressaceae > Cryptomeria > Cryptomeria japonica. The sequence goes on along the minus strand of NC_081412.1, from coordinate 309,748,212 downwards.
CACTAGTCGTAATGGCTTTAAGAGTTTTTCAACCCCCCGGGAAGGCAAGCCTGGTAAAAATGTATAAATCTCAAACAAAGAAAATGCCTCAAGGGTCTAGATTTCCGATTGTCTAAAAAACGACAAGAGCATACTCTCCCACCTCTCAGAATTTTCTAAAAACACAAAAGACAGATTTGTTCATTAACCAGATAGCAAGTTGGGCGCCTAAGAAATTAAAGAATACACAATGTTTGATTGATTCTATTTAGGCAACCTGCAAGAACAACGTATCAGTAGTCATCTTGTTTTTATTCTTTGACAGGTGTATGTTTGATTGATAAATTCTTTGACAAGCATCCTGCAAGAAACTGGTTAGGCTGTGAAAATACCAGGTAGATAGAAGACAATTCAAGGTTAGCATTAGCATAATCAAAATTTAATTCAACAAAAACCTTGAAAATGTGAAACTTGCTTTAATCCAACAGAAAACAGAATCATACGACAATTCTCATAGAATGAATCGACAAAAGGATTTTGTTGTACAAGTTAGAACTAAGCATAGGATGACAAAAGACAAAAATAAATATTCAGAACAGAATGTCGTACGACACCATTTTCTGATTCGGACGACAAATAACAGGCTTCAATATAATGTCGTACGAAAAATAATAGGCTTCAATATAATGTCGTACGATTCAGTAAAACTACTCATACAATATTGTACGGATGAAACCTGTAGGATAAAAAGATGATTTTGAGGCCGAAAAATTAGTTTCCGGCCCCACGGTGGGCACTAAAAATGTGTGTGTGAAAAGTGGACCTGTATCTGTATCTGAAAGACACAACACTTCAATTAAGTCATTAGATGCATGGTTAGTAAATCAATAATCAATAAATAATAAACCATTGCAAAGCGACCCATTTCCTTCTAGTAGATGCGATTTTAGATCGCTCTTAGATTGCTAAGCTATCCAGTGACTAGACAACACCTAAACGAAGGATTTAATATATATGAGCATGAATTGAGCTAGATGGATGCAAGATTTAAGCTAGATATGCAAGATTGATCTAACATGATTTAAGCAATATATGAATATTTAAGCTAAATGATTTAAGCAATATGAAATAACTAATATGCAATATCTCAATGCAAACTCTCAATGAACCTAGAGCAAAAATAGTATAATAACAATACATTCTCTAGGATTTTTTTAATGAGAGATTAGAGCCTGAATTTATAGAAAATTCAGAAAGAAACCAAAGGCTGAGTTCAAATGATAATGAGCGGTCGAGATTTTCCAAGAGGAAGCACAATCCAAGTGAATTGATGTGATTGGATGCTTTTCTCAGTTTTAAAGGAAATTGAACTAAAATTAAGATAAAATCAGAAAAAAACTGATTTATTCTCTATTTCATTCAATTTTAATATTTAATTGTTTTAATTGCTTTCTTTGAGATTATTCATCAATTGTTAATTTGTTTTTCAAGATTATCTCCGATTGATTTCTTTTCTCAATTTTTAATTCTTTCTTGGTCAATTAATTCCTTTTTATATTTATTTCCTTTTTTTGAAGATTTGTGCTCATAATTTCGAATTCCTCTTTCTTGATTTGTTTCCTTTTTTGAAGATTTATGGAAAATTGATTTATTTAATTAAATATGCTAAGATATTTAATAAAATAAATAAGATAATTGTTTAAAAATGATCTACTTGGAATGATCAATTAATTAAATAAATATTTAATTAATATTGAGTGATTAATTTTGCCATGTGACATTGATGATTTAAGAATTAATTGTGTGCTCAAGATTGATTTAATTGCCTTTGGTTAGGACCTTGGTGATGTTGTCGAGATTAGGGGCCCATGGTTTAGATGACCATTTTTAGGGTATTACACACACCGGTCTGTACTGGAAATCAGTGCCATATAGCTTTCCTATGTGTTATCTTCCTTTACCAGTACAAATGCAATCCCTTCTCCATCAGATCCTTCTGATTCTTCATCGGTAAATTCTTCTTCTGCAAGAGTACACTCCTTCTTGTTCTTCTCTTTGTATCTTTTAAATTTATCCTTACTATCATTGTCTGGACATCTGGATACAATATGACCTATTTTATTGCATGAGAAACATGTTGGTATTATGGATGACTTTGTCATGTGTTGCATTAGTTTTGTCATTGATGTCAACACTTATCTTCTTAGAGGTCTACATTGTTGATTTGGCACTATGGTTATATTGGTTTATTGTTGAACCGACACATTGTGGTCCCGACATGGATATTGGCTTAGGCACAGTCACCAGTAGGTTATATTGTTCACCAGAAGTTGATGGTGACTTGTTATCATTTGGAGATCATTTGGTTATGTCGAAGACATGGATTGGATGTTTGGATTTGGTGTTTTGCTTATTGGTCTAATCGAGTTCACATATTTTCCTTTACTGACAGATAGGTCTAGGTTATGGACCAGTACATGATACATGTTCCAGATCAGCACGACATGTTTTGGAAATGGTTTATTGATTGGATAATGTGTAAATGTATTGAGCCGACATATTGTATTGCATCAAGACTTATTTTGTAATTGATTTAATTGTAATATCTTTAGTGAGTTGACCTTAACATATGTTCTTAGGTTTTGTATAAATGATTGTAAGATCTTATTGAAGATTAGATATTATGAGTGTGTGCGAATATTGAAGATCATTGAAGAGCACAAATAAGAAGATCCTTGTGTGAATCATGCAAACATTATTTGAAGGTTGAAGGAAGGTTATGAAGGTGTTTGGCACTCATGTTCAGAGCTTAAAGAAGTACTGAATTCAAAATTGCAGATGCTATTTTAAAGCAATACATTTTTATTGGATTTAACCATCCAAATGTAGTTAGTGTGACTCCTATTTTGTGATTGAGCAGTGAGCTCTAGGGGGTTGGCCTTTCTGCATGTGTAGACCCCATTTGTATACACTTATTATTTGCAGTAGTATCATCTGATTGTGGGTAAGTTTTCCCACCGTGGTTTTTCCCCTTGCAGGGTTTCCACGTCAAAATCTATGTGTCATGTGTTGTGGAAGTTGTTTCTCTTTTTGTTTCATGCATTAAGTTATACCGACTCTGCTAAAATTGTTAATCTGTTTTACCAGCATTAAGTTTGTTTTACTGACACTGAGTTTTAAGCTGGAATAATTTGTTTTGGGTTATAATTTATTGACAACTAGTTCATAATTGATTCACCCCCCCCCCCCCCCCTTCTCAGTTGTCCTTCTTGGTTCCTCACAATTGGTATCAGAGCTAAGTCCTCTTTTTGTAGAAGCCTAACAACTTGAGGTGATCCTATGGCAGCAAATATTTTCAAGAAAGACAGTCCTAAACTTGATGGAACTAACTATGGTATATGGAAGATCAGAATGGAAACACATCTGAACTGCATTGTAAGAGATACATGGGATGTTACAAAAAATGGCTATGTTCGTCCTACTCTGAATATCCCTCATCCACTGACATTGGCTATAGACTTGGAGAATGATTGCAAAGCAAGAGAAGCACTTTTGAGCACATTATCAGATCAACAAATCATGGGATTACCAGACAGATCTACTACTAAAGCTATTTGGGATAAACTAGAAACATTGAATGAAGGAGATACCAATGTCAAGATTGCAGAACTGGAATGTTACCGGGTCAGGTATGAAAATTTAAAAATGGAAGAAGATGAAAGAATTCCTGCATTTATGGAAAGAGTAAATGAAATTGTTTTAGGAATACAATGTTGTGGAGGATCTTTAAGTGAAGATGAAATTGTTTCTAAAGTTTTAAGAGCTTTGCCACCGGATTACAAAATGAAAGTGACTATTATTAATGATCTGAGAATAATGCCTAATACATCACTTTCTAGAGATAATTTGGTTGGAAAACTTTCAGCATTTGAGCTTGAAGATTTTGGTCTTGTTGCTACAGTCAAAACTAATATAGAATTCAAAGCTTCATCATCAGCATCATCATCATCATCTGACAAAACTGATTGGAAAGCACTTTATGCAAAAGAACTTGAATCACTATTTGCAAGGAAGATGCCTAAAGGTCCAGCAGGAAGTAAGTATGAAGGTAAAGCACCTTTCAAATGTTTTAATTGCAATAAAGTTGGTCATATGGCTTCTAGGTGTCCTGATAGACATGCAAGACTAAGGGAGGAAGCAAAAAGAGAATATAAGCCTAACCCTGAATATCAGAGATACAAATTTAAGAAAAATAGAGATAAGTCATGTTACTATGTAGATGAAGGTGTTACAGATGATTCAGATGAAGATCCAGCAGATAATGGATGGGCTTTTGTTGCAATAAAAGAAGAACAACTGACACCTATTGTCAAACCGGTAGAGAAGGCATTAGCAACAAAAATTGAAGAAAATGATGAATGGATTATGTATAGTGGATGCTCACATCATATGGCTAGTGATAAAAGAAAATTCTTATAATTACAAGAAATTCAAAGTCTAGTAAGATTTGGAGATGACAAAGCCTGTTTAATCAAAGGAATATGCAATATATCTTTGGATGGTAAGCACAATACTAAAAATGTTTATTATGTACAAGGTTTAAAGCATAATATTTTGAGTGTTGGTCAGTTAGTGGAAAAAGGATTTCAATTACAATTCAAGAATGGAAAATGCAAAATCATGAAAAGAACTGGATTGGAGATTGCAAATGGTAATCAGACTAAAGGTAATATCTTTCACTTGAATACTAGTGATAAGACATGTTTGATTGCACACATTGATAAAAGTTGGTTATGGCATAAAAGACTCCGTCATGTGAATTTTGATTGCATTGTAAAGATCAGTTCAACTAAGGTAGTAAGGGATTTACCTAAGATTGTGAAACCTTATAATCCGGCATGTAAGGAATGTCAAATGGGAAAGCAAGTTATAACAACATTTAAGAGCATTTCTGAAAAATCCAATAATATTCTTGATTTAATTCATACTAATTTATGTGGTCCAACAAGAACAAGAAGTCTTCAGGGAGATAGATAACTTATGTGCTAATAATTGATGATTATTCTAGAATGTATTGGGTTACTTTTCTCAGGGAGAAATCAGAAGCTTTTGGAAGATTCAAGATATACAAGGCAATGGTAGAGAATGAAATCAGCAAGAAAATGAAATGTTTAAGATCAGATCAAGGAGGAGAATTTACATCTAGAGAATTCAATTCATTCTATGAGGAAAATGGAATCAAAAGACAACTATCAGTACCCCAGACACCCCAGCAGAATGGAGTTGTGGAAAGGAAGAACATAACTATTCTAGATATAGCAAGAACCATGATGATGGAAGCAAATCTACCTCATGTGTACTAGAGAGAAGCAATGAATACAACAGTTTATACTTTCAACATAGTTCACATCAAAAGTGAAACCGGTAAGACCCCTTATGAACTATGGTTTTGTCATACTCCTACTCTTAAGTATTTCAGAATATTTGGAAGCAAATGTTATATTAAAAGAGATGAGTATATTGACAAATTTGATCCTAGAAGTGATGAAGGAATTTTTCTTGGTTATTCAACTAGAAGCAAGGCATATAGATGTTATAATAAAAGATTGCAGAAAATCATTGAGAGTACTAATGTGAAGATAGATGAACATTTTAGAGGAGATTCAAAGTCTGTAGAACCGACAGTTGAAATGATTATAAATGAACTGGAATAAATTGCACTGGTACAAAGTGAAGAACCGGTCACATCGACATCATCAGAAAAATCAACTGTGACTGAAGAACAGGAGCATGTAATTGGAAATCAGAATAAACACAAGTATGTAAGATTGAATCATTCAAAAAATCAGATAATTGGAAATAAGAATAAAGGTGTTATGACTAGAAGAAGATTGGCAAATGAAGAGGTATGTTTAATTTCTCAAGTTAAACCAGCATCTGTTATTGAAGCATGTCAAGATAAACATTGGATAAAAGCAATGGAAGATGAATTAGAATAGATTGAAAAGAATAATACTTCGACATTAGTTCCTTGGCCTAAAGACAAAAATGTAATTGGAACTAAATGGGTATATAGAAATAAACTTAATGAGGATGGTGAAGTAATCAGAAACAAAGAAAGATTATTTTGTAAAGGTTATTCATAGAAAGAAGGAATTGATTATAATGAAACCTTTGCATCGGTAGCCATAATTGAAGTAGTTATACTATTTCTTGCATTTGCAGCTCATAAGAACTATAAAGTTTATCAGATGGATGTAAAATGTGTATTTTTGAATGGAGATCTTGAGGAGGAAGTTTACATTGAACAGCTTGATGTATTTTTATTGACAGATGATAAGGATATGGTTTGCAGGTTAAGGAAAGCTTTATATGGATTGAAGCAAGCTCCCAGAGCTTGGTATACTAGACTTGATAAATATATTTTAAAGCTTGGATACACAAAAGGTAATGCTGGCAACAATTTGTATTACAAAGTTACCAATGATGACATTTTGGTTATTGAAGTATTTGTGGATGATATCATTTTTGGAGGTGAAGAAGAGTTATGCAAAGACTTTGCTAACAAGATGCAGGAAGAATTTGAAATGTCTATGATTGGAGAGATAAAAAAAAATTTAAGTTTGCAGATTTCTCAAATAGATAAAGGTATATTCATATGTCAAACAAAGTACTTGAAGGAAATTTTGAAGAAATTTGGTATGGAAAACTCCAAACCAATAAGCACTCCTATGACTACAACTAATAAATTGACATTGAAGGATGATTCAGCTCCTATTAATCCGACAAGGTACAAATCTATGATTGGAGGGTTACTGTATTTGACACAAACTAGACCTGATATAATGAATGCAGTATGTATTATTTCAAGATTTCAAATAAATCCTAAAGAAAATCATGAAACTGCAGTAAAAAGGATTTTCCAGTACCTACAAGGCACAACAAATCTTGGTTTATGGTATCCTAAGAATGAAAATTTTGATTTATGTGCATATACAAATACAAATTGGGCAGGAGATGTAGATGACAGAAAGAGTACCATTGGCGGTGCATTCTTTCTTGGCAGAAGGTTAATTTCATGGATCAGCAAGAAGCAGACTTGTACATCATAATTTATAGCAGAATCAGAATATGTTGCAACAACAACTAATTGTACTCAGGTATTATGGATCAAGAAAATGTTGAAGGATATAAAGGTAAAATACAAAGAACTGATAATTATTTATTGTGATAATTCAGCAATAATTGATATATCAAAGAATCTGGTATTTCACTCTAAAAAAAAGTATGTTTCTATTAAGTACAATTTTCTGAAAGAGAATGTTGAAGCAAATGAAGTAAGATTAGTTTATGTGAATACTAAAGAGAAAATTGCAGATATCTTTACAAATCCTTTGCCTAAGGAAAAATTTGAATATCTCAGAGAGCAGCTTGGGGTAATTTCCCCACCAGTAGAGACTTGAATGATGAATATTGACATCAAACTGACAGGGACTAATAGAAAACTATATTGCCGGCTTTGATGAAGGAGAGCTACTGCTCAGGGGGAGTAGTTAGTTGTACATCATGTTATGTTTTGATTCTTAACTACTTTGGCATTTGATGTCAAAGGGGGAGAGATATGTATGCAAAAACATTGTACTTTGGGGAGAGATGTATTTGGTTTTGGTTTCTATTTTGGCATAGAACTTTGTATTGATCTATTTTGGGAGATTGTTGGTTTATTGGTTTTTGGCATTCTGTTTTTGGCACTTAGATGTTTTTCCATCTAGTGTTGCCATCAATTCCAAAGGGAGAGATTGTTGGTATTATGGATGAATTCATCATGTGTTGCATTGGTTTTGTCATTGATGTCAACACTTATCTTCTTAGAGGTCTACATTGTTGATTTGGCACTATGGTTATATTGGTTTATTGTTGAACGGGCACATTGTGGTCTCGACATGGATATTGGCTTATATACAGTCATCGATATATGTTCACCAACAGGCTATATTGTTCACTAGAAGTTGATGATGACTTGTTATCATCTGGAGATCATTTGGTTATGTCGAAGACATGGATTGGATGTTTGGATTTGGTGTTTTTCTTGGTCTAATCGAGTTCACATATTTGCCTTTATCGACAAATAAGTCTAGGTTATGGACCGGTACATGATACATGTTCTAGATCAACATGACACATTTTGGAAATGGTTTATTGATTGGATAATGTGTAAATGTATTGAGCTGACATATTGTTTCACATCAAGACTTATTTTGTAATTGATTTAATTGTAATATCTTTAGTGAGCTGCCCTTAACATATGGTCTTAGGTTTTGTATAAATGATTGTAAGATCTTATTGAAGATCAGATATTATGAGTGTGTGGGAATATTGAAGATCATTGAAGAGCAAAAATAAGTAGATCCTTGTGTGAATCATGCAGACATTATCTGAAGGTTGAAGGAAGGTTATGAAGGTGTTTGGCACTCATGTTCAGAGCTTAAACCGGTACCAAATTCAGCATTGCAGATGTTATTCTAAAGTAGTACATTGTTATTGGATTTAACCATCCAACTGTAGTCAGTGTAACTCCTATTTTGTGATTGAGTAGTGAGTTCTAGGCGGTTGGTCTTTCTGAATGTGCAAACCCCATTTGTATGCACTTACTATCTGTAGTAGTATCATCTGATTGTGGGTAAGGTTTCCCACTGTGGTTTTTGCCCCTTACAAGGTTTCCACATCAAAATCTCTATGTCATGTGTTGTGGAAGTTGTTTCTCTTTCTGTTTCATGCATTAAGTTATGTCGGCACTGCTAAAATTGTTAATCTATTTTACCGGCATTAAGTTACTAGCGTTGAGTTTTAAGTTGGAATAAATTGTTTTGGGTTATAATTATTGACAACTGGTTCACAACTGATTCACCACCCCCCTCTCAGTTGTCCTTCTTGGTTCCTAACAAAACACTTCAGGGGTAGTTTACCTATGTACTTCCCTTTTCCTCTTGGTAGCCTTCTTGCTATTAGAGCTTCAAGCCCATCTTGTTCTTGTTCTTCAAATAACAAGTTGTCATGTTCATGACAATGACCGGTTCTTATAGTAGAACTATTTCTGATTTTTTTTCTTCTCATTGTTGGCGCAAGTGTCATGGAATATTTGAAGGCGACATCAATCTTTGGCATACTGTCATCATAGTTGCTAAGTTCAAAGGTAGTCAACTTACCGATCAGGGAGTAACATTAACTGTTCCCAAAGATCTGAGTTCCTAAATTGCAGAAACCCTTATGGCATATTGTGGTAGCAAGGTTCTTAATATTTTTTTGACCACATCATCTTCTTCAAATTTTCCTCCAGCACTTCTGATGGAATTTACCACATCCTTTATTCTTTTGTTGTACTGCTCTATATTTTCTCCTTCTTTCATCCTCATCTCATCAAATTTGCCTCTTAAACTATCCACCTTAGCCTTTTGTACATGAGGATCTCCTCCATAAATAGTCTTAAGCTTATTCCACATCTCATAGGTTATTTTCAGATCTTGAACCTCAACATACTCGTTATCAGATAGAGTACTAGCAATCACATCCATAGTTGTGTTGTTATCTTGTTTCTCTTTGATACGATATTCAGTGAGAACCCCTTTAGGTTCATTGTACTCTATGCTTACATGATTCCAGTATTGATCTTCTAGGGTTCTTAGGTAGAGCTTCATTCTACCACACCATAATGTGTAATTCTCCTTAGAGAACTTAGGGCCTTCCTTTCACATCATCTTGTATCTTTCCTTAATCTATTAATCTCTTCTAAATATAAGGACCAAGGCTCTGATACCAATTGTTAGTCCCAACCGATGTTGAGAGGGGAGGGGTGAATCAACACTATACCGGTTTGTTCCAGATTTAAAATTAATCAAAACTTCTATTCAAACTTAACACTTATCAGTATAAGCAACATTTAATAAGAAATATGCATACATAAAATCAAACACACATGACTACCAAGATTTATCACATGGAAACCCAAATGGGAGAAAACCATGGTGTGAGTAGAAACTCACAAAATCTGCACTCTTCTGGAGTACGCTTAGTGAGGAGGCATCTCTATTAGGAGATTACAAAGACACTGTTAGGTGCCACCCGGTTAAGGGATTTTCTTTAAGTCCTGTTAGAACCTTTACCCTATTAGAGATAGCCTTGTTAAAGGACTTAGGATCATCATTTAATATGTCACTCGGTTAAGGGATTTTACAAATGGACCTGTTAAAGTCCACCCGATTAAGGTATTTTACTGTTGTAGTTATTAGAAAACAACAAAGAGAATGATTTGATGTAATAGCTACTCTTAGCTTATGTTGTTCTCAAAAATGAGAAACCCAACTTCACCTACAAACTACCTATAAAATAGCCAATCTCAATCAATGAAAAGCATCGAGGCTTGGACAACATAACATAGGATCCTAATGATCCTCCTACACTTTAGGTTCTGCTAGACCTAGGGGGGACACCCTTTGATGCATAGAATACAACCATTTATAGACATATGGCATCAGCAAAAGTAGATGAATCTAAAAAGGCTCAACAACAAGGAGGTTACTGCAGATGGGCTAGATCTATATTGACATCTCAACTATATTGGAGCATGAGATAGGTGGAACACACTAACCTACAAACATGAAAGTAAATGGATATTTGATTTTTAAAAATCTCTGAGAACCCCCAGAATCTGCAAGACCAGTGCCTTATCCAAGGGCATGGAGTCATACATCAAACTATAAATGAAAACCTCCATTGCAAATCCACCTTCATCATTAAATATCCCAACATTAATGCCTTACAAAAATGCATTACTCAGCTCACACACGATATCATCAAATCTTGAAAATATATCCCACTATGTATGATTGATTACAGAGTTTAAATTCTTCCTTGAAAAATGCCTGCAAACAATCACAACAATCTCCTTGAGATTGACAAACTCCAGCCTCCTTGAGGATTTAATTTGTAACAAAGTGTTAGGCCCAATATGGAAAGTTAATGTACTGAGAGGGGAGGGGTGAATCAGTACTTCAAATCCTTTTAACAACAATATCTTTACTGTTATGTATAAACCAAAAATTGCTGCAACATAACATAAACATAAACACAAAGTCATCAACAACACATGACGCCAATATTTGTACGTGGAAACCCTGTAAGGGGAAAAACCATAGTGGGAAACCTTACCCACAATCAGATGATACTACTGCAGATAGTAAGTGTACAAAGAGGGGTCTGCACATGCAGAAAGGCCAACAGCCTAGAGCTCACTGCTCAATCACAAATGGGAGTCACACTGACTACAGTTGGATGGTTAAATCCAATAAGAATGTACTATACAAAATCGCATCTTCATATGCTGAATTCAGTGCCGGTGTAATGCTAATATTCTTCTACAAAAACCTAACTTCACCTTCAGATGATGTCTTCATGTATACCTCTTCTTGATCTCGCATATACCTTCACTCAAATTGTTTTCGCATTCCACACTTGATCTTACATTTATACCATACCCTAAGACCAATTTTAGTAGGTCGGCTCTACAAGATATTACAATAAAACATTTTACAAATAATATAATATCCGATGCAATAACTGATAAAACATGTCATCTTAGAGCATTTATAACAATAATAAATCATCTCCATAGCATGCCATGCTGATCTGGAAAAAATAAACCTCCCGGTCTAACCCTAGATAACCTGGACCTATTTGCCGGTAAAGGCAAATATGCAAATATGCAAATAAGAATATATCAATGATTAGTACTTCAAAATAAAGTGTCCACATGATGTCTTTGACATTATCAAGTGTCTTCCATGTCATTCCAGGTACCGGTGAACATTATATCCTCCCGGTTGATCATATACTAGTAACTGTTGCACAGATTACTGCTTGTCGGTGAATGTTGCTGGATCTCCAAAGTAGGTGTATTTAGTAGGTGTTGACATCAATGACAAAACCATACCAAAATACCAACAATCTCCCCCTTTGGCATTGATGGCAACACAAGATGGAAAAACCATCAAAGTGCCAAAACAGAAATGCCAAATACAAAAACCAACAATCTTCATTTCTCCCCCTGGGAGTAACAATACCAATCTTTTTAAAAAAACTTTCCCTTAAAATCTCTCTTTCTTTCCAAAAGGATAATGTGTTTTTCCATAGATATCTCTCCCCCCTTGAAATCAAATGCCAAAGTCACAAAAGGTCAAGTTCATACAAAATACCAACCAATTCAATATACCTACTACTCCCCCTGAGAAGTAGCTTCCTCAACAAATACTGGAATAAAAGATTTGTCCATTTAATTTTGCCGGTTGATGGCAATCATCAACTGTCTAAATCACTACCAGTGGTGGTATGACTCCGAGCTGATCTCTGAGATACTCAAAAGTTTCCTTAGGCAAGGGTTTTGTGAAAATATCTGCAAGTTGTTCTTTAGTATTCACATAAACCAATTTTATCTCTTTTTATTCAACTTTTTCCCTTAGAAAATTTAGTTTGATAGAAACATGTTTTGTTTTAGAATGTAATACAGAAATTTTAGATATATCAATTGCTGCAGTGTTATCACAGTATATAGTAATAGGTTCCTTGCATTTTACCCTTATGTCTTTCAACATTTTCTTAAGCCAAAGTACCTGTGTACAGTTTGTTGCTGCTGCAACATATTCTAATTTTGCTATTGATAAAGATGTACAACTTTGTTTCTTACTCAACCAAGAAACTAATCTTTTTCCAAGAAAGAATGCTCCTCCAGTGGTGCTTTTTCTATCATCCACATCTCCTGCCCAATTTGCATCTGTATATGCACATAGATCAAAATTTTCATCTTTAGGATACCATAATCCAAGATTTGATGTGCCTTGTAAGTACCGGAAAATCCTTTTCATTGCTGATTCATGATTTTCCTTAGGATTACTCTGAAATCTAGAAACTATACATACTGCATTCATAATATTAGGTCTGGTTTGTGTCAAATACAGTAAACCTCCTATCATATATTTGTATCTAGTTGGATTAACAGGTGTAGATTCATCCCTTTGAGATAATTTGTCATTTCTAGTCATAGGTGTGCTTACCGGTTTAGAGTTCTCCATCCCAAATTTCTTAAGTAGTTCTTTCAAGTACTTAGATTGACTCAAAAATATACCTTTATTAGTCTGTAAAATCTGCAATCCTAAAAATAATTTTATTTCTCCAATCATAGACATTTCAAATTCTTGCTGCATTTCAAGAGAAAATTCTTTGCATAATTCATCTTCTCCTCCAAAGATTATATCATCAACAAATACTTCAATAATCAAGATGTCATCATTAGTTACTTTGTAATATAAATTTCTATCTGCATTTCCTTTAGTAAAACCAATCTTTAAAAGATACTTATCCAATCTTGCATACCAAGCTCTTGGGGCTTGTTTTAATCCATACAAAGCTTTTCTTAATCTGCAAACCATATCATTGTCATTTGTTAAATAAAATCCATTAGGTTGTTCAATATAGACTTCCTCTTCAAGATCTCCATTCAAAAATGCATATTTAATATCCATTTGTTAAACTTTGTAATCCTTGTGAGCTGCAGAAGCCAAGAATAATCTAACTGTCTCAATTCTGGCTACCGGTGCAAAGGTTTTATTGTAATCAACTCCTTCCTTCTGAAAATATCCCTTACACACTAGTCTTGCTTTATTTCTGACAACCTTACCATCTTCATTAAGTTTGTTTCTAAATACCCATTTGGTTCCAATTACATTTTTATTTTTAGGCCGGGGAACTAATGTCCATGTATTATTTTTCTCAATTTGTCCTAATTCTTCTTCCATAGCTTTGATCCAAAATTTATCTTCACATGCCTCATTGATAGTTAATGGTTCAATTTGAGAAATAAGACATACCTCTTCATTTGCCAATCTTCCTCTTGTCATAACTCCTTTAAATTTGCTTCCAATTATCTAACCTTCAGAATGATTCAGTCTTACATACCGGGGTGTCTCAGTTTGTTGTTGTTCTTCAATTATTGTGGAATCCTTTGATGATACCGAAGTAACTGGATCATCATTATGTACCGGTGGATTTATTGTAGGTTCATTTGTCATAATTTCTATTTCTGGTTCAGAGTCTATATATCTTGAAGTTCCTCTGAATTGTTCATCAATCTTTACATTTGTACTCTCAACAATTTTCTGTAATCTTTTATTAAAACATCTATATGCCTTGCTCTTAGATGAATAACCAAGAAATATTCCTTCATCACTTCTAGGATCAAACTTGCCAATATACTCATCTCTTCTAATATAACATTTACTTCCAAAAATTCTGAAGTACTTAAGAGTAGGAATATTACCAAACCATAGTTTATGAGGGGTCTTTCCGGTTTCACCTTTGATGTGAGCTTTGTTGAATGTATAGACAGCAGTGCTTACTGCCTCTCTCCAGTACACATGTGGTAGATTTGCTTTTGATAACATACTTCTTGCTGCATCCAAGATAGTTCTATTTTTCCTTTCAACAACTCCATTCTATTGTGGTGTCTGAGGTGCTGATAACTGTCTTTTGATTCCATTCACTTCACAGAATGTATTAAAATCTTTAGATGTGAATTCTCCTCCTTGATGTGATCTTAAACATTTGATTTTCTTACCGGTTTCATTTTCAACCATTGCTTTGAATAGTTTGAACTTTCCAAGTGCTTCTGATTTTTCTCTGAGAAAAGTAACCCAACACATTCTAGAATAATCATCAATAATTAGCATGAAATATCTATCACCTTGTAAGCTTTTAGTTCTAGCTGGACCACATAAATCAGTGTGATTTAAATCAAGAGCATTATTGGATTTTTCTGGAATACTTTTGAAACTAGCTCTAACTTGTTTTCCAAATTGACATTCCTTGCAAATTGTATTCTGAGGTTTCATAATTTTAGGTAGATCTCTAACTGCCTTAGAAGTACTGATTTTTACCATGCAATCAAAATTTACATGACATAGTCTTTTATGCCATAACCAACTTTCATCTATATATGCAATTAAGCATGCCTTTTCACTGTTATTGAAATGAAAGATATTACCTCTAATCTGATTACCGGTTGCAATTTCCAAACCAGTTCTATTCATGATTTTGCATTTTCCATTTTTAAATTGTAACTGAAAACCTTTCTCAACTAATTGACCAACACTTATAAGATTTGGTTTTAATCCTTCAACATAGTAGACATTGTCAGTGTTATGTTTACCATCAAGAGATATTGAACCTTTACCTTTGATTGAACAGGCTTTGTCATCTCCAAATCTTACTTAACCTCCATTGTATTCTTAAAAGTTCAAGAATTTACCTTTGTCTCCAATCATGTGATGTGAGCATCCTGAGTCAATAATCCATTCATCCTTTGATTCAACTTTAGCTGCTAGGGCTTGTTCTACCGGTTGAGCAATAGGTGCCGGTTGATCTTCTGTTATAGCAACAAAGACCCATCCATTGTCTACTGGATCCTCATCAGAATCATCAGTCACACCTTCATCAGAAATGTAGCAAGATTTATCTTTGTTCTTCTTAAATCTATATCTCTGATATTCGAGATTAGGCTTGTATGTTCTTCTAGCTTCTTCTCTTAGTCTAGCATGTCTATCAGGGCATCTTGAACCCATATGACCAATCTTATTGCAGTTAAAACATTTAAAGGGTGCTTTACCTTCATACTTACTTCCAATTGGACCTTTTGGCATTTTTCTTGCAAATAGTGCTTCAAGTTCTTCAAGATCTTCATTCTCCTTCCTGGTTTCTTCAAGTTCTTTTGCATAAAAGGCTCTCTAGTTTGATTTGTCAAAAGATGGAGCAGATGATGTTGATGCTTTGAAGGCCAAATCAGTCTTTATAGTAGCAATAGGACCAAATTCCTCAATTTCAAAAGCTGAAAGTTTTCCAATCAATGTATCCCTAGTTACTGATGTATTAGGCATTGTTCTCAACTCATTTATAGCAGTAACCTTCATTTTATATGCCGGTGGCAAACCTCTTAAGATTTTTGAAACAATCTCATCCTCACTCAGGGTTCCTCCACAACATTTGATACCCAAAACAATTTCATTTACTCTTTCCATGAAAGCAGAAATCCTTTCATCTTCTTCCATTTTTAGATGTTCATACCTGACTCGGAAGCTTTCAAGTTTTGCAATTTTGATTGTGGAGTCTCCTTCATTCAGTGTTTCCAAATGATCCCAAATAGCTTTAGCAGTAGACCTATCTGATAATCCCATGATTTGTTGATCTGATAATGCGCTCAAGAGTGCTTCTCTTGCTTTGCAATCATTTTCTTCATCTTTAGCTAAAGTAGTTGGAGCAGTCTGACCAACTACAACAACAGTATAACCATTCTTAGTAACTTCCCAGATGTCTTTACCGATGCAATTCAGATGTGTCTCCATTCTGATCTTCCATATCCCATAGTTGGTTCCATCAAGTTGTTGGGACTCATCAAAATTGAGTCAAGTTTAGAGGCCCATTTCAAAAAAAATTGCTCTGCATGTCAGAAAAGTACCTGAATGAGTTAGTTTGAATGGCCTAGTTGGAGAGAGAGAAAGTGGAGCCGATTGATTTTCAAAGGGTAAGGCTTGGGATTCATGTCCCACACCTTTCATTTGGCCTATTCAGTGATGTACAACTTTCAGAATTCAATTTGGATAAGTTTATGAGGTACCCAGTTTGAGGGGTGAGCTGGAAGTGCATTTTAGGCACAAATGCAGAGTTTATTGAGTAGCCTACTTTGAGCGATTACATCTTTTGCCCTGTTGATCGTCATGGAGAATTTCAAAGTGGATTTAATTATATGCATAAATGTGAGTTAGTTTGCAAAATTTCAAGTCTTGACGAATCCGTTTGCTCAATTTCATAGCCAAATCCATTTGCAGTTTGTGTGTTTTGGCAAGTCCCTGTTTCGATAGCTAGTCGGAGCCCTATTTCGCATAAGTGTAAAAGTTGCCTCAGTAAGCGTCATGTCAGAATGTTTGTTCCGGGTTAATGTTGGTATAAATGATGAGTTACATTTAAAATTTCAAGCCTTTATCAATCCGTTTGATCGGTTTTCAAAAGGGTTCATTCAACAATCATTTTCAGTTATCCATACTTTCAGTGCTAAATCAGTTAATGTAGCCATTTTTGTGAGTGCACCATTTGTATCCTATCAGTCTGGTGATCGAACTGAGGATTTGAAGATTTAATATGTACTTTAAGGTACCTATTTTTCAAATTTGAGGGCCTACGGAGGTCGTTTGATATTTTTGAGAAAGGCGTCATGTGTTGCTAGGACATTGACTTCATCAGGTCTGCAGTGTCGACAAAGCCAGTTGGGCATTTTCAAAAATTAATATCTCTTCGCTCAGTACTCATCTTGAGAAACCATTTGGTAGATGTCATCCTTGTATATCAGAGTACATGCCTGTCAGATGGCGAGCTCCAGAAAGGTGTTTTGACAGGTTTGAAAATTACATCTTCGCGATTAAATGCGAAAATTGTGGTGTAATTGCCTGAAGGTTGTAAAATGCGGATTAATGATCCGAAAACGATGCTGATCATTTCCAGAGGTGTGTTTAAATTTCCTGAATCATTCCAGAGGTCAGTTGCATGAAATCGAATTTTTTTTTTAGTCGGACCCACTTTGGGGCCCGACCCGGCTCATGCCTTTGCAGTGTTAATTTTAAAGGAATATTGTGGGACATCATGCTTAAAGCAAAATATAGGCAATGATGATGGAATTATGTACTTCCTGAACAAAGGGGGGTAATATTGTTTCTTCCGATGTCCAGTGGAGTTTTTCAAAAGAGTATTCTTCTATGTTGACATCAGCAAATGGTGTTCTACAGTGAGAATATGGTGATTTGATGAGGCCAAATCTGAATGGAAGCAAGCTTTAGTAATGCCTGTTTCTATGTGTTCGATCCTTTGGAAAGAAAGCCGACTTAAACTGTACAGCTCATGATAACTTGATGATGATTATGATTGGTACAAGTTCTTGTGAATTCAATAGTCTTGTTTTTTGTAATTTTATAGAAAGCTCATGGAGAGAGTTGCTTCTTTGTTCTCTGGCTGGAGACTGTGTTATCAAAAGGTTTGTATTTACCTTTCAATTTGAAACAAGGCTAGAAACCCCATGTATTACCAGCAATCATAGAATCATCTAAATAAAATGCCAATGAAGTTGAAGCCAGAGAAGATGTTGGACGTGGTATGCAAAAGGGGGCAGCATGTTTAAAACCCAAGCAAATGCTATGGCACGATCGTTGGAGATTGGGCAAGTTGAAGTCTTCAAGAAATGGCAACGTGGAAAATTGCAGCAAGTGCACATTCGGCAAGCACAAAGACACGTAGTGGGTGTTTGGAGTGAAGGATGTAGCTAGAAGGGGCGTTTTTTTTTTTAAAAAACTGCAGCATATGAAATTAGCTGCTGCAAACCCAAATATCCTCCTACGTGGTGTGGAAGATGTTGCAGAAGGCCTCCAAGCTGGATGTGGTGGCAAAGGGGCTGCAGTGAGAGTGGGGAGAGCTGAAACCAAATTAAATGAAGACAATGCATTCTCCCATGTTCATGTGCCCTCCCAAATGCAGACCTCCAAGTCTCACGTGGTAAGTGAAGTGGTTTGCAGAGGCCTCCCAACAGTTCATGTGGTGAAGAAAAGGGGGGGGAGGGCAGATTGATGTTATAAAACAAATGCCAGAGTGCTAGGAGTGTGGTGTGTATTAAAACAATTTTTGAGCCAATGCTATTTGCATATCAGCCCCTGCGTGGAGTATGGTGTTGTGAGAGGATAAAGTTTTCAAATAAAATGAAATTGGCAAGTTAAAACCCCTGTGAAAGGGAGAAGAGGAATAAGTTTTAAAACAAATGTAATTTGTAGATGCAAACAACAATCAGATTTTCCCTCCACGTGAGCCTTTCAAGAGAATGCAAATCAAATAAGATGCCAAAGACTCCTCCTTTGCCTGAAAATAGAGGCATTCAAGTTACAAATGAAAGGCAACCATTAAAAACTTAGGAAAAGCTTCAAAAGAGCATTCCCAGGCTAAAAGTATTTATCCCACATTGGCTGGGAAGTGGTTCTTTTTTGTATTTAAATGCAAAACCTTACTAATGTAATATGTCTAAGCCATAAAGGCTTTTGACGGATGGTGCTTGATGGCACCCAAGGTGGGCCCATGCATGAGCATGGATCCCGAGGCCATGGAGGAGGTGACTAGGCAGCGACTAGGTGGACCCCACGTAGGCACGCTTCCTGAGGCAGACAGACAAAATTTTGTAGAGGAAGGTCGGCTTAACGAGTGAGCAAGTTCGAGATGGATCAACAGTGCGCGCGGTTTTGCGAAGGTGATATGCACAGAAGTTAAGCCTTGCGAAGTTGCGAAAAGGATAAATGTCGAGCATGTTGGATCAAGATCGACGGCCCGTGCGGTTTCGCAGATTGAAGATGCACGAACATTAGACCCTGCAAAGTTGCGAAAGCCAGGTGGCGCACAGGTGGCGGTACAGTCAGCGGTCCAGCAGGCGGGTCCGATGAGGTGGCGATGATGTGGCGTTGAGGTGGTGTACACGTGGCGGCCAAGTGGCAGTGACAAAGCAGATGACGTGGCAATGATGAGGTGTCATCCTAGGTGGCGTCCGGTCAACCCTATCGACCAATCAGAGGCTACCACATGGCAAGGCGTCAAAGCACATTCAAAGCAAAAAAATCAAAATTAAAATTGTAAATGATATAGTTTAAACTATATTAAATAATTCAAAAATCTAAATGATGGTGCACATTGGGGAATTAATTCGCCCAGGGCTCAATTGTTGGCCAAAGTATGAAGTGTTATATGTTTTCGGAAAGCTCTCAGAGTAAGGAATTCGATTATGAGGTTAAGTTTGACAAATGTGGGATATTTTGGAAGCAGTTTCCATGGGAACAAAATTCAGTTAGAGAGGAGACACTTGGCAATTCCGTTGCAGATTTGATTTGGTTCCCTCTCCCTTTTATTCCCAATTCTTCTCAGTTGTAAGGGTTCCAGAAATTTGGAAAGGGCTCTAGATTTGATGGCTTCCATTTTCTAAAGATCTTGACCCAAGTTTGTAAATGCTTTTGTTTGGTTTCAGGGTATAGAGATTGCAGTGCAGTGTTGTAAATATGGTTTTAATTGTAGGTCTTACTTGTGTCAGGCATGAGTAATTTCCCACAAGATTGTCTCTGTGATATGTTTTTTCATTATTATGAATTCAATCCTCAAGGAGGATGAAATTTGTCATCTCAAGGAGATTGTATGATTGTTTGTAGGCATTCTTTAATGAAGAGTTGAAATTCTATAGTCAGTCATAAAAAATGAAATATGTATCTAGATCTGATGAATTTGTGAATGAATCAAATAGTGCATTAATATAAGGTATTGATGCATGAATATCTTATTTAAGGAAAATAAGCTTGCATCTATGATTCATATTTGTAGTTCTGTCTGTGACTCGGTTGCCCAATGAATAAGGCACTGGTCTTGCAAGTTTGGGGATGTTTTCAGATCAAACATTTAAAAAGATAAATCTATTTCCCTTCATTTTTTGGGGGTGTTTGTGTTCTATTCTTTCCAAGCTCTGTTTAATCCTATTGTTTGTATAGATCTAGCCAATTTGTAATGTTTCCTAACCTGTTGAGCTTGTGAAATGATCTATCTGCTTAGTGTTGATGCAGTTATGTGTCTGTAATTGTTGTATTTAGTGCATCAAAAGGGTGTCCCCCCCTAGGTCTAGCAGAACCTGAAGTGCAGGAGGATCAATTAGGGTCCTATGTTATGTTGTCCAAGCCTTGATGTGTTTTGTAGACTGGAATTGGCTATTTCATAGAAAGATTTGCAGGTGTTCTTGGGTTATCACTTTTGGTGAACAACACAAGTTTAGGACTATCCTTTCTGAAATAATTAGTAGACATTGGATCTCCTCAAGTTGTTAAACTTCTGCAAAAAGAGGACTAGGCTTTGATACCAATTGTTAGGTCCCGGAGACAACTGAGAGGGGGGGGGTGAATCAGTTGTCTAATAAATTCAAACCAAAAACTTATTAACCAACTTAATGCTTAATACTTTTAAACCAGTTAAGTATGCCTGTAGACAGTGTTAACAGTAAATTGCCATATCGGTAAGAATTAATGCATGAAACATAAACACAAAGTCATCCACAACACATGACGCCAATATTTGTACGTGGAAACCCTGTAAGGGGAAAAACCACGGTGGGAAACCTTACCCACAATTAGATGATACTACTGTAGATAGTAAGTGTACAAAGAGGGGTCTGTACATGCAGAAAGGCCAACAGCCTAGAGCTCACTGCTCAATCACAAATGGGAGTCACACTGACTACAGTTGGATGGTTAATTCCAATAAGAATGTACTGTACAAAATCGCATCTTCATATGCTGAATTTAGTACCAGTGTAATGCTGATATGCTTCTACAAAAACCTAACTTCACCTTCAGATGATGTCTTCATGTATACCTCTACTTGATCTCGCATATACCTTCACTCAAATCTTTTTTGCATTCCACACTTGATCTTACAAATAATATCTTACATTTATACCATACCCTAAGACCAATTTTAGTAGGTCAGCTCTACAAGATATTACAATAAAACATTTTACAAATAATATAATATCTGATGCAATAACTGATAAAACATGTTGGCTTAGAGCATTTATAACAATAATAAATCATCTCCATAGCGTGCCATGCTGATCTGGAAAAAATAAACCTGCCGGTGTAACCCTAGATAACCTGGACCTATTTGCTGGTAAAGGCAAATATGCAAATAAGAATATATCAATGATTAGTACTTCAAAATAAAGTGTCCACATGATGTCTTTGACATTATCAAGTGTCTTCCATGTCATTCCAAATACCAGTAAACATTATATCCTACCGGTTGATCATATACCAGTAATTGTTGCACAGATTACTGCTTGCCGGTGAATGTTGCTGGATCTCCAAAGTAGGTGTTGACATCAATGACAAAACCATACCAAAATACCAACAACATAAAGCTAAAACTAATAAATAACAATCATACATGATTCACTCCATAACACATATATTTTGGTTACGCAGAAACTCTTGGTTAGAGAGAAAAACTGCGGTGGGGGATGGCACCCACAACGTCACTACTGCAATAATAAAGAGTGCTCGGTTAGAGCTACATGTTTAGCTATTTCTAATAGCTTACCATATTAGGAGTATCAAGATCTGTTAGATCTACCTTGCTAAAGGATTTTACAACACTTAAACTAAATGTTGTACCTGGTTAGAGGCTTTACAATTTATAGACTTGGTTAGAGTCTTTTATCCTGTTAAAGGTTTCTCTTACAACTTCAAAATATTTCAATAAAATCTTTACAAATATCTGCAACTTTACATCTGGAATGTTATAGCAGATTCTATGTGCTCAAAATAAGATTACCTTGCTTATAGCATACCTCGGTAACCCATAAAGTAACTCGGTAAACCCTTCTGTTTACTCTGTTCTTTGACTGTTCTCTGAAATCCTTCTCAGTGACCTCTGTCTCTGTAATAGTTATAACACTTAGTGCTTTCTCATGTATCACACATGTCTTGCTTCATACACCTTTGTATATCTTTGTCTATCACTACATGTATATATTAGATCTCAATCCATGTTGTATAAATAAATCTCTTATGTCGGTGATCTGATTCATTGCTTCAATCTTACAAACATGATTTATCAAATGAATAACTATACAAAATATTTCATTGGATAAATGACCTCGAAATCATACACAATCTTTAAGTGTAATTTCCAATGTGATAACGGTTCTATGTTCCTCGATCTTGTAACACATTTTCATATGTGTGTCCAGGTTCAATGAATCTGGTAACACATTTCACTCGGTGTATATCAACTTGATGTATCATATTTTCTGCTCAGTAGACATGGAATGATACTCGGTACATAGCTCGGTGCATACTGGGCTCTATGAATACTTTCTTCTTTAACCGACTGTTTTGTTCATACCGACTGAATATTTCAGCAGAGATATCCGACTAGAGTATATAGAATGACTTTGGATGTAAAACTAATGACAACTTGATGAGTAGTAACAATCTCCCTTTTTGACATTAGTTGAGATGTTTGACAAAACTACTTTCAAAGTCATAACTCAAAAATCTATATACTTACAAAATTTGACTAAACAAACAGTATATACATTAGTCAATGAAATAGTATATTCAGATATACTCCCCTTATCAATATACTGTACAAAATTTTGATTTTGCATGCTCGGTGATCAATGTTCTGTGATAACTGCTCTGTCAAAATTGACTCTATTTTGCTCAGTATATACTCCCCCTGTATACTACACTTCTTTTGTTTGATACTTTGATGCTTTGATAATATATCACTCCCCCTTTTTGACAAACATCAAAATTTAGTTACCATTTAGTGGTGGCAACTGGTTAAAAATAGATTTGTACTTTGTTCGGGCATCGGTGAGAGTGGCAGAGAGGGCATCCTTAACACTATCCATGAGTGAATTCTGAGTTGTAATGTCAGCTAACAGTGAAATGAGTCCATCTAATGTGCTTCCCTCTTGTTGAGTGGATAGGGATGTAGCCTTGTTAATCTGCTCTTGGACAGAGGAAAGATGAGGAAGGAATAATGTTTGAAGTGTCATTATGTCCATCCTTATCTTGTGTTCTTCATTCCTTAGTTCCAGTTGTTGAGCCATGAGTTGTTGTAGCTTGGTATAAAAATTCTGAATGGAATTAGGCTCAGTGGTCAACTTATTAGAGAGATCGATGATCTCTTTCTCAATCACTTCAGTTTTATTCTTGATATCTTTAATAAATAAAGAGAATGTATAGAGTTTCTGAAATAAATAAAGAATGTGCTTGAGTTGAGGGGTCAACTCAGCAATAAATTTGATAAGTTTAACTTTGCCGATAGCTATAGCCTTCTGTACTTCTTCAATCATCTTAGCAATGAGCTCCTTGTCCTTTAACTTGCTCAAATATTCTGATGCATCTACTCAAGATGTCTCTATCTTGGTTAGGAGTTCATCCAGTTGAACATGGATGGCTACATCTGTTGTCACTGTAGCTTCAGGTAGCATGTCGGTTAAGAGTGCTTTCACCTTCTGAAGTACTTTATTTTTCTTTTGAATAGCCATTTGCTTCTCTTGTTCGGCTTTGGCTTTGCATAGTTCACCGAAATCAATGAGTGCTTGCCCCTTTAATTTGGATATATCAACATTGGGAAACACTATTGGTTTTGACAAATCTACTTTAAAACTATGCTTTTTCATCTTCATTTCTTTACCTTTCATCGATTGAACTAAGACAATGGCTTGTGAGGCTTAATGACCCTCGGTTGGTTGCTTGGTAGAGACAACACTTCGGTTGGTTTCTTTAGCCTCTGTAGTGTCCTTTGGTGTCTCGGTTGCAACATTTTCAATGCTAGAAGGTGCTTGTGAGGTCTATTCTTGAGAAGTACCTTCTCCTGCTGTAGACTTGTGACCTTCGGTGCCTTGTTTCGTATCCTGAGGGGCCTCGGTTGAGATAGGTTGATTGATCGGAGGATAGGGCTGAACTTGTTCCAAAACTGACTCATTGGATACAAGTTGGGCATAAGCATTTCCTTCTATCATTTCCTGTTCAAGTGCCTCTGTATCCATGATATCTTCATCTACTTGTATGGTGTCAGCAGGGTCTTTCTTGGTGACATCAGGATCTTGCTCAGTGACATCAATAATTTCAACTGTAGCTTGCTCACCAGCATCCTTGATTCTAAAGATTTCCTGCCATTTTTCCTTGGTCTCTTTCTCTACTTCCAGATAAAGTCCATTCATCAATTTTAAAGCTTTTTGCTTGACTAGGAAGCTTTTGTGGTAGTTTGTCAAATTTTCTTTGATTTCATCTACCGACATGTCTAGAAAGAGATGTACTAGACTTCTTTCTCTAATCTATTTTTCTGAGTCCATTGCATATTTCCACCTGTTATCAATATGCACATACAATTCTTTTGGAAGAGAATTGGATACTTCCAATGGGACCAATTGGAATTTCAGAAGTGTGCAGATGACAGCTTCTTATATTTGTCTCTTTTTGGCATCATTTCTGGATTCATACTTAACATATCTGAATGATCCAAATCCACCATATTGCTTTAGATTAGCACAAAAATTTTCAACACTATGTACATTTACCTTCTTGCTCTTGACAATCTGAAATTTGCTTGCATCTTCAGATTCGGTGTCACTTGACTCTTTTGCCAAAATGAGTCTCCGAGTAGATTTCTTGTAAGTTTTTGTTATCTTGGGTTCGGCAACACTCTTTGTTTTCTTACTTGATGATGTTGCTGATGCTGTTGTGTTAGGTCACTTTGTTGGAGGAGTGGGTAAGGCCTTTGATGTATCATGTTTCTTTCCTTTCAGCACTTTTCCCTTAGGCAATTCGGTGCTTAGTGTTATAGCTGCCTCTTGGGCTTTAGATTCCTCTTTGGTAATGGCTATAGTGCCTTTGATAGGTGTGGAGGAAGAATCTTCTCCAAATTTCTCCGTTAATTCCTTTATCATCTTTGTTGCCTTCCTTGTAGCTTTGGGTACTACAATGCTCATTTTTACTTTTTCCTTCACTTCTTCATATGTTCCATACCTCATCTCGGTAGCATGCCTTGGTAATGTAAGAAATGCATCAATTTGTTGTTGTGTGATGTCAAAATCAATCTTGTAACCCATAGGTGGCAAAGATTGAGTTCTTGGTCCCACAACATTCACATAATAGTAATCAGTGTCCACTTGAAAACATATGTCATCTTTGTATTTCTCCACTAGCTTGGGTGGAATCCGGTACCTGTTATGCATCCTTTCCTAAAACTTGCTGAAATAATCATCCATAATATCATTAAAATTATCACCTAGCTTCTTGATGAAGTCATTGGTCTGATGGGTGATTGGTCGGTGTAGCTCCCAAACAACTTTACCAACTGATGGAAATAATTTTTCAAAATAGAAAAACATGCATATTAACAGTGATCCAAACTTTAGTGTATTGGCCAAATTCTTCTTCTTTGGCTTCCTTATGGTGTTCAGATTCTCAAATAGGTTTTTCAGCAACACCTCACATAAATCAATTTTCATGCCTTTCTTCACAATTTTATATGCTAAGTCTACTGCTGCACAGGGTACACTATTTTTTCTTGCTGATTGGAAGAAACAGTAACCTATTACTCTAATGGAAAACTTTAGTTCTGCATCAGTGACATTGTTCAATTTTAGTCCTCTACAATCTGATTCTACTTCAGTTAAACTGATCAATTCCTTCTGTGATATCATTTTCTGAGCTCGGGCATGATCATAAATAGGGTAACCGGTGATCAAATGAATGATCTCCTTAGTGATCTTAAACGGTTGCTCTTCTAGCCACATGAAGTCATCATGAACTCTACTCAGAACAAACTTGACCCATTGGGGTTTGAATACATGGGGATAGGTTAGGGCTTTAGTCAATCCCTTGATCTTAATGTGCTCATACTTGCTATCCATTTTACCATTGGTGCACAATTCATCATAAGTGTCTTTGATTTCAACGTGACCTAGTTCTTCAAATTGACATTTGGTGAAGAATCTCACATCCTCGACTAAGAAATCTCTATCCAGGATGAGTGAAAATGCGGTTTTGTCATCCGATTTAGATGCAATTTTGGGAGTTAAAGAGTATTTTAGTGAGGGCTTTTCAATTTTCTCAACAAGAACGGGATTCTGAATCCTAGGTGCCATTGCAGATTTCAGATAAGAATTAACAAAAGATCCTTAGGGTTTGAAGATTTTCAAACGGCAGACGCTTCACACTTAGCAGATAATAACAACCTGATATGATCGGTAAACCAGCTTAACAATGCATTGAGATTGATGTAAATACCTTGAATTTTTCTTTGGAGGTGGTTTGATCACCTTTTATTTGCTTGCTCTACTCTCTTGAAAACTTGGTGAGTGAAAAATGACCACGTAAATGCTTTAAGTACACAACATACCTTATCGAGCTCCGTGCAGGTTAGGTTAAAAAACATTAAATGCACTCGGTTCCACTAAACTTTCTTTCCTTTTCATGCTTTAACCGAGTAACCAGACTTCCTTCATTTACCGACTTGACAGGCTTCCTGTATAGTGCTCCAAAAGACTTTGATAGAATTTCAAACTTACTACTACATCTTTAACTATGCAGATTTTGACTTAAGTACATAATAAAGTAGGAACTATTAAGATTTGACCTTTGAGAGAATGCAGTCCCTTCATACCTTTATCGATTAATTTGGAATAGGTGCACCTAACTCGGTAGGTAAGGTGCTTTCTTCATTTGACACAATTTTGTTCTTTTTCCAAATCATCTGTAATTTTTCTTTTATTTCTTCAGTGTCTCTTCTAGGTTGATCTTTGCAATCTCTAGCCAAGTGTCCAACTTTGTGACAATGAAAACATGCCATACCAAGATTTTTCCATGATCTTCGGGTTGTTCATTCCAAACCTTATAAAGCAGTTGGCACTTATATGTCCATATCTTCCACAACATTCACACCATATCCTTATATTGTAATCCCATGGAACTGTAGAATATTGTCTATATGGATCTGTGTGAGTTTGGTAACCTCTAGTATTTGCTCGGTGTACAGACCACATATAGTTCTTTTGCTTAAGCCAACACTTCTCGATACTATGTCCATATCTATTGTAATTTTTACAAAACCCTTTGAATTTTGCCTTTTGATAATTGTTAACAGACTTTGTCCTACATTGGTTAAATTTGTGACCATATTTTGCTTTCTGATTTGGCACATGTTAGTAGTATGACCTTGATTTCCACAGTAGTTGCAAATAGGCTTCTTTCTTTTGATGTGCTTCTTGTTTTCAGCTTGCTTTGATGATTATCCTCTCTCGATTGTATGAATTCTCTTCTCGGTAGAGTCTTTTCCTTTGTAACCAAGTCCTGCTTCTTTGTTGGGTCTTCTTGTATTCAATTGCTCATCCAACATCTTTGATTCTTCATAGCTTTTCTTTAGTGTTTCCTTGGATTTCTTTTCTGTTTTAAGTTCATTGGTAAACCTTGATATTTCAAGTTTCAATGCTTGATTCTCATCATCTTTCAAATTTGCTTCATGATGTGCATAACCTAATTGATCTGACAGATTTTGTTGAATCCCAGTCAACCTTATGATTTCATCATTCTTTTCAAATACTAATGCTTCAAGCTGTTGTTTTTCTCTTTCTAGATCTCTTACTTTATCCTCAGCTTCCCTCAATGCATCAAGATTCTCAGTCATCTGTGTGCTGAAATGTTCATGTCCTATTTTCATTGCTTTTAGCTAATCAGCCAGTGCTTTGTTCTTTTCTTTCAATACTCCAATCATTTCTTCAGTCTCTTCAGATATACTGTTCTCCGATGATGTCCCAATTTGTTCCACTAACTCTTGAGAGTCCTGCAAATCATTAGATAATCTTCTTCTCACTTTCAATGATTTTTGCATTTCTCTTTGCATGTCTGCAATCACCTGATTAGCATGATCCAACTCTTCTTGTAGATACACAATTTTCCGAGATTGTTTATAACCTTCCATTGATAAGATATTTCTCTTTAGGTTGTTAAACCTTTTTCCAAGATTCAAGCTTTGATACCAATTATTAGGCCCAATATGGAAAGCTAATGTACTGAGAGGGGAGGGGTGAATTAGTACTTCAAATCCTTTTAACAACAATATGTTTATTGTTATGCATAAACCAAAAATTGCTGCAACATAACATAAAGCTAAAACTAATAAATAACAATCATACATGATTCACTCCATAACACATATATTTTGGTTACGCAGAAACTCTTGGTTAGAGAGAAAAACTGCGATGGGGATGGCACCCACAACTTCACTACTGCAATAATAAAGAGTGCTCGGTTAGAGCTACATGTTTAGCTATTTCTGATAGCTTACCCTGTTAGGAGTATCAAGATCTATTAGATCAACCTTGCTAAAGGATTTTACAACACTTAAACTAAATGTTGTACCTGGTTAGAGGCTTTACAATTTATAGACTTGGTTAGAGTCTTTTACCCTATTAAATGTTTCTCTTACAACTTCAAAATATTTCAATAAAATCTTTACAAATATCTGCAACTTTACATCTGGAATGTTATAGCAGATTCTATGTGCTCAAAATAAGATTACCTTGCTTATAGCATACCTCGGTAACCCATAAAGTAACTCGGTAAACCCTTCTGTTTACTCTGTTCTTTGGCTGTTCTCTAAAATCCTTCTCAGTGACCTCTGTGTCTCTATAATAGTCATAACACTTAGTGCTTTCTCATGTATCACACATGTCTTGCTTCATACACCTCTGTATATCTTTGTCTGTCACTACATGTATATATCTGATCTCAATCCATGCTGTATAAATAGATCTCTTATGTTGGTGATCTAATTCATTGCTTCGATCTTACAAACATGATTTATCAAATGAATAACTGTACAAAATATTTCATTGGATAAATGACCTCGAAATCATACACAATCTTTAAGTGCAATTTCCAATGTGATAACGGTTCTATGTTCCTCGATCTTGTAACACATTTTCATATCTGTGTCCAGGTTCAATGAACCTGGTAACACGTTTCACTCGGTGTATATCAACTCGGTGTATCATCTTTGCTGCTCAATAGATATGGAATGATACTCGGTAGACAGCTCGGTGCATACTGGGCTTTGTGAATACTTTCTTCTTTAACCGACTGTTCTGTTCATACCAAATTAATATTTCAGTAGAGATAACCGACTAGAGTATATAGAATGACTTTGGATGTAAAACTAATGACAACTTGATAAGTAGTAACACAAATAAATATACATTTAGAGACAACTTTGTGTGAATTTATGCATGCCTTACATACATAAGAACCTACAACAAAAACACTTACAGCAAGAAGATGCCCTCCATTACTTGAAAGAAGACATTATATTACAAAATTGGAAAACCTCAGAATTGGAAACCAAGATTAAGGAGCCTCGCTCACAAAAATCTAGAACCCTTACAATGAGAAGAAAGTCAGAATAAATAGGAAGAGAAGAAAATTGGATTTCATCTTTGACAATGGAAACTGCCAAATCTTTTGCATTAACTGCCCAAACACTTGGCCTACAGAAAATCCTCTCTTTCTGACTGAAAAATAAATTTTGAGATCCTGAGGTAACTAACCCAAAAATACTTTTTGTGGGTTATACTTGACTGCAGAAATGGATTCCTCAAATCAAGAGCTTTCTAACGATATATAGCACTTATATATCGGGCAAAAAATAATCCCTCAGCCATCGGTCTCTCGGATGAGCCTAGTCATTAAAAATTTGGCTCTTTCACAATAGTCTAAAACTATATTTTAAACCTTTGAATTTGCCGCATAGATCTCCGCCATGTGGCACCCCCTGATTGGTTTCAAGGTCCCCATCTTGCCACCTCAGCATGGCCTAGACTCACTGCCGAAATGAAGCTCTTTGTTTGTCGCTGATCCACGATGATTATTCATCGTGCATCTCTACATAGCGGATCATCGACCATGATTGGATCCTTTCCAAACTGTCTGTTGTTTATCTTTCCTCTGAACTACTCACCTGTCGGGTCCCACCACTTGGTCGCCAAGTCACATCTCTTATCCATCGAGCATCTTTCCATCGCGACATGGCGACCACCGTTGGATCAACAAGCCCGATCGTTGGATCGTCCTCAACCTGTTCGGCCTTTATCTCTTCTGAGCAACTCCCTCTATCACTTTGTCCATCTGTGCCATGTGTCAATGTTTGGTTCACCCATAGATCCACCTAAACACCACATGGGCCTGCCACTAGACTTGGGCCCACCCTGGTTATTCTTCTACTTTCTGCCACGTGCCACATCCTGATTCATTCTTAGCCCACCTGGATGACCACCTCAATTACCACCTCACCAACGAGTATTCGGTGATCATCTTCCCATCGCGACATAGCAACAATCGTTGGATCTTTCTTGATCACTGTTGATCTTCCTTGATCTGCTCAACCTATAGCTTCTCTAAATGGCTCTCTCATGCCATGGTGTCACCACATGGCACCTCCTGATTTGCTTATGAGATCCACCTAGGTACCACCTATCTATCGGGCACACCACGTGTCAGCCTCTGGTTCACCACCTGATCCACCTGAGCATGGCCCCATCCATCACCTCAATGCCACTGGACCCACCATTTCACTTTGGTTTGTTCGGCATCACTCTTTCGACCAAACTTCCTTCTTGGCGAGACGTTTACAAGTCTCATCGAACTTGCAGTTTAATCGATGCCTTTTACTTTATCGGGGAGACTGGTTTGGATTTCTTTGATGTACCCTTGTCGATGGAACTGAGCCTTCGGCGAAACCTTTAAGAGATTCACCATAGCCAAGGTCTACT
Organism: Cryptomeria japonica; assembly: GCF_030272615.1. Classification (NCBI taxonomy): domain Eukaryota; kingdom Viridiplantae; phylum Streptophyta; class Pinopsida; order Cupressales; family Cupressaceae; genus Cryptomeria; species Cryptomeria japonica. The sequence continues at coordinate 309,716,738 of NC_081412.1, read as the reverse complement.
CGATAAGTCACCTGCCATCTATTATGTCGCGTGACCGCCACTTCACCATCATTGGACCCACCCTTCAACCTGGGCCTGCCACCTCACCAACCATTGGACCGCCACATCACCAGTCACCAAGTCACAATGATTAATAGTCGAGAATTTTTGCATAGCATTATAGTGATGGCCATCACATCCTCTACAACTTGCTCGCCTGTTAATTTGCCCTTTTACTGCAAAATTTGGCCGCTTTGAGATGTGCGCACGTGGGGGACCACCACTTCCTTAATCGGCCACTTGCCAAAAGCCCGTAAGCTTTGACACTAAGTATATATGTGGCCTTGCCTTTAAATGTGAAAAATTTCCTCCATGTGGCCAATGTGGGATAAATGGTCTATGCCTGGGCCTTTGCTTGAAAACCCTCTGAGTCTTTTCCTCTATCACGCGACTCCTGTCATTTGTTTTTGCCTTAAGGTTTCTGAGCCTCTTCAAGAACAACACAGGGGCACTAGCCATACACCAACCAATTGCATTTACTTGGAAATTTTGTGTGAGGGGAGGATGCAAACTGGGTTTTGTTTTTTCCTTCTTTGAAATGAATGCCTATCAAGCTGACCCATTAGGTAGTCCTTTGATAGCATATGCAAAAAATTAGAAATGGGCCTCCCAAATTCATCAAAATTTTATGAGTCCCAACAACTTATTCAGATACAAATGAAGCTCTTCAGTTTGACCATCGGTTACACCTGCTCTGCACTCTACTGGTGCTCTGCATTCTTTCTTTGATCTTCACACTCTCTTCACCACTCTGTTATTCACTTAGCAATTCTTCCCTCTTCTCACCTTGCTGGATCACCTCTCTTCAAAATTGCACTTTGCAAATTTTACGATCAATCTTTTTTGTTTTCACGAAAAACCTTTATACCATATTTTTCCAACACATTGATAACTCAATGATGAACCACTAGTACCAAACCAGTACTAAGAGGGGGGGGGGTCAATCAGTACAAACACAAATATTAGTCCAAAACCGGTTTGACAACAAATACTTCAAATGACTGATAAATAGGGATATCGGTAAAACAGAGTGCAATCGGTAACATCCAGTATAGTTCAATCAGTCATGAACTGGTCACTCAATAAGCTTTCCTCTTAGCTCAATACCATAATATCATTATATTCTCATGCATAAACAAGAAAACTTAACCATCAGATCTTCACAATAGTGAGTTCAATATGTTTTATAGACAGGCATAAAACATAGAACCTTCATGTGCTTAACAGATAAAACAAAGCATCACAAGACAAAAGCATTTCACATGACACACAAATTTTTTCATGTGGAAACCCAACTGGGAAAAACCACGGTGGGGATGAATACCCACAAGCTGCTTTTTGAACTCTTTAGAAGTCCGCTCTGTTAGGAGCCTTATCCAATTAAGGACATTACAATAGGTTCTGATAGGAACCGATCCTATTAAGGATCACCCAGTTAATGGATACCCAGTTAAGGGTTAAACCCGGTAGGGTCACCTTGTTAGAGGATTTTAAGAACTCAATAGCTGAAAGGATCTCCTAAGCTTCTCTAGCTTCTTAGAACTCATTAGCCTCGAGTTACCCGGTTAAGGGATTTAAAACAAGCCGGTTAAGACCACCCGATTTAAGGGATTTTGAATCAAGCTAGTTAAGGCTACCTTGTTAGGGGATTTTACAACTGTTGAAGTGGTTAGAGATCAACAAGTATTACAATGATCTATTAACAACACTTAATGCTAATGCAGATCCATTTAGGCTCCTCTTTTCCATTTGCACATTCACTTTGTAGGTATCTCTTCTCTCCTTTGATCTGGCAAGAATCATGTATCACTCTCCTTGGATACACATTCACAACTTTTGCCAACAACCTCAGATAGAAACCCAACATTGACCTTATAGGAAACATACAGGTCGGTAGCAAAAACCCTAAACCCTAAACCTGTCATGTTGAGCAATTCAAAACGGTTTGATCCTGACCGTTGAATCATACTGCATTAAATGCACCAGTCTTGAATTGATCTCAAGATATTCTCCATCATCCATTATCCACCGTTTTCATGGCGGCTGATAACCCATCACGCGTTATCACCATTTGACAGACTTTGCACATTCCCGAGGTAGATAGGAATAGTCATCTTCATGCAAGATCCTTCACGTGCACAAATATTACGTGGCAAAATGATCTGTCCTCCATCATACTGCTAACTCATCACACAAGGATCACCGATTGAGTCACACAGACTTGAGGTACTCCAACCGGAAACCCCGAAGTGGAAGCTTCCTACCAACTGGTAGTCATACAATGCTTCCATGTGCCGGTTCCCATAACTACATGCCGATTCATCTTTGAACAAATATGCCACTTCACTTTGGCATATAAACCGGTTCACACATATGCTGGTTCCTCTATCTTTACATATCACATGTGCCGGTTCACACTATGTCTCATATTGACATCAATGACAATATACAATATCATTATGTCTTCATGCCGGTTCACATAATGCCAACAATCTCCCCCTTTAGCATTGATGGAAATATACAAAAGATATCTTCTCTGCTTCACATCTTCTCCCCATTTGTTGCAGATATCTTTTCGTTTCACTCCTTCTCCCCCTTTGACAACAATGCCAAAGTGGAGGTACAAACATTACTATTTCATCATGCTGCTCCCCCTGAGGAGTAGCATCCATAAACACACCAATCAACAAAAGATTTGTCTTTTCAGTACCTGACTGATGTGGAACAATCACTTTTAGTTCACCTCCTGAAGGGGCAATACCCCTAATTTACCTCTCAAATGCACAAATGTTGTCTTTGGGAGAGGCTTGGTGAATATGTCTGCTAACTGCTCCTTACTGGACACATGCTCCAATGCAATCTCTTTATTCTGAACCTTTTCCCTCAAGAAATGATACTTAAGCTCAAAATGCTTGGTTCTAGAATGTAAAACCAGATTCTTTGATATATTGATAGCACTTGTGTTATCACAGAATATACTTACCGGTTCAGATACAGGGATCTTGAAGCCTTCCAGTACATGCTTCATCCTGATTGTCTGAGTGTAGTTCATGAAAGCTGCAGCATACTCCACTTCCGCTATAGACTGAGAGATACAACTCTGCTTTTTACTCATCCATGAGACCAGTCTACCACCGATAAAGAATGCACCACCGGTTGTGCTATTCCAGTCATCCACATTACTGGCCCAATCAGCATCTGTGAATACTTTCATATTGAAATTATTGTTGTATGGGTACCACAATCCATAGTCAATTGTTCCCTTCAGGTACCTAAGAATCTGCTTGACTGCACTCAAGTGAGATTCTCTTGGACTCTTCTAGAACCTTGCAGTGATGCCAACTGCATGTGCAATATCCAGTCTGCTATGCACTACATAATGCAACTTACCAATCATTGACCAGTATTCCTTCTCATCAACCAGTGCGGAATCATCCTCCTTTGTCAATTTGCAACTGGTCACCATAGGTGTACCAACCAGTTTGCTATCTTCCATGCCAAAAGTCTTCAACACCTCTTTGACATATTTGGACTGAGTGATGAAGATTCCATCTTTCATCTGCTGAATCTGCAGTCCAATGAAGAACTTAATCTCCCCTATGAGTGACATCTCAAACTCTTTCTTCATCTCATCAGCAAACTCATGACTCATCTTGTCATCTCCACCAAAGATGATGTCATCAACAAAAACTTCACAGATCAGAATCTGATCTCTTTCAGACTTCAAGTAGATATTGCTATCTTCACTTGTTCTCTCAAATCCAATCTTCACAAGATGGGAATGTAGGCGCTCATACCATGCCCTAGGTGCTTGCTTTAGACCATAAAATGCTTTATGTAGCCTACATACCATGTCACTATCTTCAGATAGGGTAAACCCATCTGGTTGCTCAATATACACCTCCTCTTCAAGTACACCATTTAGGAATGCAGATTTTACATCCATTTGATATACCTTGAACCTCTTAAAAGCTGCATATGCAAGAAGCATATGAACTCCTTCCAATCTGGCCACAGGAGCAAAGGTTTCCCCATAGTCTTCACCTTCTTCTTGAGCATATCCTTTGCATACCAGTATGGCTTTATTCCTAATCACTGTGCCATCCTCATTCAACTTATTTCTGAACACCCATTTGGTGCCAATGATATTTTTATGCTCTGGTCTGGGTACCAAAGACCATGTACCATTTTTCTCTATCTAGTCAAGTTCTTCTTCCATTGCCTTGATCCAGTCTTCATCTTTATGAGCCTCTTTGAATGACTTAGGCTCAAATTCAGAGATCATACATGAGTTTTCTCTGATCTTTCTTCTAGTAAGGATTCCTGCATCCTTATCACCTATGATCTTCTTGGGATCATGGTTGAACTTGACATACCGAGGAATGGTCTTAATTGGTTCTTCGTGCTTTTCTTCTTCATCCTCATCTTCATTAGTATCAGCATTCACCGGTTCAGGAACACTGTTACTAGTACTAGGTTGACTGACAACCGATTCCCAAAAGGTTGCAACCGGTTCATTTACAACTTGCTCACTACTGGTTTTCTCAATCTTCTCAAAGGATTCATCAACTCTTACATTGATGCTTTCCATAATTTTCTAAGTCCTATTGTTGTAGCACTTGAAAGCTTTACTCTTGGTGGAATATCCTAGAAATATTCCTTCATCACATTTAGCTTCAAATTTGCCCTGATGTTCACTCCTCTTGATGTAAAATTTGTTACCAAATACCTTAAAGTAGTTAACCACAGGTGTCTTACCGGTCCAATACTCATAAGGAGTTTTGTCCTTACCCTTTTTGATGAGTACCCGGTTCATAGTGTAGACTGTTGTGCTCACCACTTCTCTCCAAAAGGTGTGAGCAGCCTTTCCTTGGATCAACATGGTTCTAGCTGCTTCAACCATAGTCTGGTTATTCCTCTCTACTAGGCCATTCTGTTGTGGAGTCTAGGAAGCAGACAGTTGTCTCTTAATGCCAAATTCTTCACAATACTTGTTGAATTCACTTGAAGTGAATTCCCCTCCTTGATTAGTTCTGAGACATTTGATCCTTTTACCACTTTCCTTCTCCACTAATGCTCTAAAAGCTTTGAATTTCCAAAAAGCTTTAGACTTGTCTTTCAAGAATGTGACCCACATCATTCTTGAGCAGTCATCAATGAGAATCATGAGTACCTATCACCCTGCACACTTCTAGTTTTCATTGGACCACATAAATCAGTATGCACAAGATCAAGCAAGTTGTCAGCAGTGAAAGATTTACCTTTAAAGGTTGAGGAAGACATTTTCCCCAATTGACATTCTCTACACAGGGTATTATCTAGTTTGCTCAACACTGGCAACCCTCTAACTGCCTTGATCTAACTAGCCTTCACAATATTGTCAAAGTTCATATGGCAGAATCTCCTATGCCATATCCAGCTATCATCAATCTTAGCCATAAGACATGTACTTATATTTGCATTCAGATGAAATAGGTTACCTTTAGTCTGCATGCTGGTGGCTATCAATTTACCATCTTTACCTTTGATTCTGCAAATTCCATTCTTGAATTGCAAAGTGAGACCATTGTCATTTAGCTGGGCAACACTTAGAAGGTTGTGTCTGAGACCATCAACCCAATACACATTTTCAGCACTACTCTTTCCATTCAAAGAGATGGACCCTCTACCTTTGACCATGCAAGGTGCATCATTGCCAAAGCGAACCACACCACCATCATACTCCTCTAAGGATAGAAACTTGCTCTGGTCACTAGTCATATGGTGAGAACAACCACTGTCAATGATCCACTCATTGTAATCATCAAACTGGGAGACAAGAGCCTTCTTGTCTACCACATCTTCCTTTACAACAAAAAACACAATGTCTTCATTCTCTTCATCTTCTGATTCCTCATCTGTGACACCTTCATCAACTGCCACAAAACAATTTCTCCAGTTTCCTCCTTTGAATTTCTTGAACCTTTCCAGTTTATCCTTGTTATCACTATTAGGACAGTTCATAGCAATATGTCCTATCCGGTTATAGGAGAAACATTTCAAAGGAAGCTTACCTTTATATTTACCGGTTCCTTTTGGAAATCTCTTGGCAAGAAGAGATTCAAATTCCATTAGAAACTCTTCATCCTTCATTTCTCTGTTCTGATTAGGTTCCCCACTAGTGCTAGTCTCTTTTCCTTTTCTGGATGGTATAGAAGAAGCTTTAAAAGTTGATTCTGTCTTTTGAACACTACCATCAAAACTGTTCAGCTCATAGGCTGTCAACTTGGCTATGATGGAGTCCAAGGATGCATTAGACTTGTCTATTGATCTTAGCTCCTGAATAGCAGCAACCCTTATTTCATAGACCGACAATAGGGATCTCAAGACTTTACTTACCACAGTGGAATCTTCTATTTTGCCACCTGCACTCTTTATATCTCCAACAACTATTTTGATTCTTATTCCATACTGCTGAATGGTCTCTCCTTCAACCATCCGCATGTCTTCAAACTTTCCTCTCAAGCTCTCTTCCTTGGCCTGTTTTACATGCTCATCACCACCATAGATATTTTCAAGAGCATCCCATACCTCTTTAGGATTTGCCTCGTCCTGAACATCAATAAATTCAATGTCAGATAGGCTACTGATGAGGGCTTCCATGACTTGCCCCTTTTCTTGTATCTCTCTCTTTTGGTCATCGGTGAGAGTACCGATAGGAACAACATATACATTTTCAACATAACTCCAGTGTTGAACACCCATGCTTTTGATGAATATCTTCATCCTATCTTTCCATATACCAAAAATATCCCTGTTAAACTTTGGACCTTCCCTCTTCATCATTTGACTAGGATCTTTTCCTCAAGTGGTTAAGCTTACAACACAGAGGACCTGGAGAGCTCTGATACCAATTGATAACTCAATGATGAACCACTAGTACCAAATTGGTACTGAGAGGGGGGGGGTGAATCAGTACAAACACAAATATCAGTCCAAAACCGGTTTGACAGCAAATACTTCAAATGACTGATAAACAGGGATACTGGTAAAACAGAGTGCAACCGGTAACATCTAGTATAGCTCAATCAGTCATGAACTGGTCACTCAATAAGCTTTCCTCTTAGCTCAATACCACAATATCATTATATTCTCATGCATAAACAAGAAAAATTAACCATTAGATCTTCACAACAGTGAGTTCAATATGTTTTATAGACAGGCATAAAACATAGAACCTTCATGTGCTTAACAGATAAAACAAAGCATCACAAGACAAAAGCATTTCACATGACACACAAATTTTTTCACATGGAAACCCAACTGGGAAAAACCACGGTGGGGATGAATACCCACAAGCTGCTTTTTGAACTCTTTAGAAGTCTGCTCTATTAGGAGCCTTATCCAGTTAAGGACATTACAATAGGTTCTGATAGGAACCGATCTTGTTGAGGATCACTTGGTTAAGGGATACATGATTAAGGGTTAAACCCGGTAGGGTCACCTTGTTAGAGGATTTTAAGAACTCAATAGCTGAAAGGATCTCCTAAGCTTCTCTAGCTTCTCAGAACTCATTAGCCTTGAGTTACCCGGTTAAGGGATTTGAAACAAGTCGGTTAAGACCACCCGATTTAAGGGATTTTGAATCAAGCCAGTTAAGGCTACCCTGTTAGGGGATTTTACAATTGTTGAAGTGGTTAGAGATCAATAGGTATTACAATGATTTGTTAACAACACTTAATGCTAATGCAGATCCATTTAGGCTCCTCTTTTCCTTCTGCACATTCACTTTGCAGGTATCTCTTCTCTCCTTTGGTCTGGCAAGAATTACGTATCACTCTCCTTGGATACACATTCACAACTTTTGCCAACAACCTCAGACAGAAACCCAACATCGACCTTATAGGAAACATACAGGTCGGTAGCAAAAACCCTAAGCCCTAAACCTGTCATGTTGAGCAATTCAAAATGGTTTGATCCTGACCGTTGAATCATATTGCATTAAATGCACCAATCTTGAATCGATCTCAAGACATTATCCATCGTCCATTATCCACCGTTTTCATGGCGGCTAATAACCCATCATGCGTTATCACCGTTTGACAAACTTCACACATTCCCGGGGTAGATAGGAATAGTCATCTTCATGCAAGATCCTTCATGCGCACAGAGCTTACGTGGCAACTCGATCTGTCCTCCATCATACTGCTAACTCATCACACAGGGATCACCAATTGAGTCACACAGACTTTAGGTACTCCAACCGGAAACACCAAAGTGGAAGTTGCCTACCAATTGGTAGTCATACAGTGCTTCCATGTGTCGGTTCCCATAACTACATGCTGGTTCATCTTTGAACAAATATGTCGCTTTACTTTGGCATATAAACCAGTTCACACATATGCTGGTTCCTCTCTCTTTACTTATCACGTGCCGGTTCACACTATGTCTCATATTGACATTAATGACAACATACAATATCATTATGTCTTCATGCCAGTTCACATAATGCCAACACACATACCCACTGATTCCTCAATGAGTTTACACCTAACACCTGATAGATTTGAAATTCAAATCTTCATGGACTCTCTTTGCATTCTCTCCATCAATCTCACCAACAACTCATCCTTATCTGCCTCTACAACTCATAATTTCACCAACCTCCGGGTCCTAAACTGTCTTTTTAATGCGAACCGGAAAATCTGCATAAATCTCACCTTAACTAGTTGTTAACTACTATAGATTTAACTAGCCATTTGCTTGATGATATCTTGCCATGACTGACTCACATTTGGTCATCGCATCCATCTTACCGGTCACTGCTCTGAGATTCTTGGTGGATACCATTCTTCAACCTATATCACCGATTCACCGGTGCAACTCTTCATCTTTTGCCACTGGTCACTGATCACCTATCTATCTAGAGTGTTTCGGTCATGCAGAAGACTACTAAACTGTAATCTGAGTCACCTCTTGTGACCACATCATCATTTCATTTGCTAGTTTTAAGAAACTGATCTCAACACCTATTGGGTGCTTGATTGACCGATCAGCTACTCTGTTTATCCTTCAACCGATTAGTCTTCTACCAACATACTTCTTAAGTGTGTCAATAATGCATATTTGGGAAGTACTGAATCCTCCATACTATTTGCATCCATGAGTAAACCATTGGGGTTTACCATGCCTCCTTTCCTATGAGCTTGGCCTTATTCACCAATAAGTGTTAGTCATCAATGACAATACTAACTGATGAACTAGTTGTGCCAACATCGTTAGTTATTCCAACATGATATTCATTATTTTATATATTGTCATTTTATATGCACTTTCTTGAGGCTTAAGGTTGTTCTCTTCATAATGATTTTCTCACATTATATCTTTTTGATAGTCACTACCTTCTTTTGTTTTATGAGATATGAGTTCATTGCTCATTGATAATAAGCTATTTGTGTTTGCATAAATTATATATGATAAATTCATGTTGTTGTGTTAGTCTTCATACCACCTATGATAAGGTGTTCCTCAAACTGTCAGGCTCAAGGATTACACAGTAACAAAGATATCTTGATAGCACCCTTATTTGGTTATTGCACTTTAACCCCTTTTTCATGACTTTGAGATGGCACATTGTATGGGCTAGCTGTTCTTTGATGAATGATTTTTCCCATTGCACTATGGATGAGAGCTTATATATGCTTTGCTTAGATCTGTGAAGCTTTCTTGACTTGTGAGACACCTAAACAATGAGATTCTATTTGTTTTGTTGCTCTTTTGCAATAATACTATCTTTAACCATTTTGCCTCCAACACTAAGGTTTGATCTTTATTGATGAATTTGTGATTATAAATAACTCTAGAGTTTTGAAGCCTTGAAACCCATCTTCCAAGCTTTCTTATCACTGCTCTTTTACTTCTCCATCTTCATTGACTCACTATCATTTAATACTTAAACTGTTACTTCTAGATGAGACAATGACTGTAACATTGTTGTATTGACCTTGTCTTCCAAGAGGAATACAATTACTATTTGGAATCATGTCCTCATGCTAAGGAATGAAGAAACAATTCCTAGGCTTGTGTACCATGACTGATTCATGATCACTTTTATGCTTTTGTGACCTTTTCACACTATCATTTACTTATTCACTTTCTAGCCCTACATGCCTGCAATAAAACCTTTACTATAAAATTTGATAAATGTTGCACTTTGACACAAATTTCTGAAAATTGAGACAATGCATACTCTTATTTACTGATTGTAGTCTTGTTCAGTATTGTGAAATCATTACTCTATCATAAGAGATTTGAATCAATATGGCTATCTTTCACCTTTCGATTGCATTTTATGCATTGATTGCTTCTTGAAAATTGTGAATGTCTTTCCTACTATATCTCTCATGCTCATGACTATATTTGCATTGATCATTGAGATTATTGACTGAAATAATTTCCTTTATATGACTGTCAAATGGATCTTTGTTATATTGTGAGCTCAGGTCTTCTCTTTTATGACTTTGTAGACTAATTTTGTACCCTACTGTCATTGACCTTGCACACTACCTAAAGCTTACTACTCAATTACAATAAGGGTTGCAACCCCCAAAAGGCTCACTACCTTACGAATCTTTTACAATGATGAATTACAATTGTTGAACTCCAAGCTAGCATCAAACAATGTCTAGATGAGTTCCGGTTAAGTGCAAAAACTCTGACTGTATTTGCTCTGCAACTCTACTCTATTTTTTTTTATCTCATTCAGCTACCAGATGAAGAATGCTTATGTGAAACTACACCATAAAGGATTCTCAATCACCACTCACTCGCATTATCCACCAAATAGATCTTCTCCATCGGTCTTATATATCCGTACTCACAAAATAAACAATTATCAAGTCGGCCGTACAATGTAACGTGTAATCATGAGTCAACTTGAATCGGATCACCAAAAATGTATGCGGATCAAATAAATAATGTCCAAATGATTTCTATATGTTGGCTTCATCCCATGAGTGAATAAGACCACCGCAATCATCAGAAAGCTTCTGAACCAAAACTACTATGTTCAACCTAAATTACTAGAGCCAGATTACCGGTCACTAGACCACTTCTCCAAAAACTATAGCTACCGGATAGGATTCTCATGAAGAGTTTCCATCAATGACAACCCTAAACTATTATCCATGCACCAAAATTCACCGGATGAGTGTCAATTGCCAACAATCTCCCCCTTTGGCATCGATGGCAACACTCATGAAAAATGACTAAGTGTTGAAACCTATACACCGGATCAAAATTTCTAAGTCTCCCCCTTAGACCAAAATCTCAAAAACCTGTATCAACCCAAAAATTATATCCTTTTGTACATTTTTCACTCCTCTTCCCCTTTGACAACAATACCAAAGTAGGCGTGCTGTCCAAAAACTTGTGTACAAGGATATCTACTAGACAGTTTATACATACTTGAAGATGTCAACAAAAATGGTCTTCAAAAATCCTAAGCGGGTATCCCACCTAGTCTTCAAGTTGTCCAAAACTGTGATGGATGCACTAAAAACATAGGTATGAATCTTCACATCCTTTAATTCAATTGGAACAGGTTGTGTCATAGCCTTCATACAATCTACTTTATTACTCAACATGGTGTCCATCCGGGGGGCAATTAGGATCCGGAGTTCACCAACTCTCCTCAAAATTTTGTCTTTATCTATATTAAGGCTCAAGATTTGATCATTTAGATACATTACTTGCCCTTCTATGATGCTGATTAGGGCTACATTTGAGTCAAATGATTGTGAAATTCCATCTAGCTTGCCCTGACAAATACCAATTTGCTTATCTATATCAACTGTGAATTTGGGCAAAATAAGACAATACTTCTCTATCTTACCACCTTCAGTCAATGCCTCTGAGATTGTTTACAGACCCTTATTTAATATCACTCTGTCATCCTCTATCATCTTCTAAAATATCTGCATATGAACCTCCTTAAATCTATCTAATACTCTCTTAGTGGTGGACTTCTCCAATGATTCAAAATTGGTATTTACATTATTAATCAACTGCAATAATTTATCAAAGGGGTTAGCATTGGGATATAGTTGCAAGTCCAGTACCACCTTTTGGAATACATCAATAGACATTTGAATAAGCTTTTCATTTTCAGACTTAACCAGGTCTTGACTAGCTTGGGCCTGAATTGTGGTTGCAACCATTAGCTTTTCAGCTGGAGACATCTACCCAATATCCAAAGGGCCATCAAGATTAATTGAAATCTGAGGTAGGAAATTTTTCCCTTTGTCCTTTGGATTGTCAATTGTTGGAGTATCAGCAATTTTCTTTCCTTTATCCCGCACCTTTGTCTTCTCTAGTTCCTCTTCCTCTACATCATCCCCTTTATCCTATGTACCAGTGTCACCACTTGGTGTAGTATTATCCTTTGGAATCTTAGGAACTTATCCAATATTCCCTTCCACCAGAATAATTTTATTGATCTTGGCATTAAGAGTTACATTTTGCTGATCTATCGGATGTGTCTCAGCCTGAGTTTCATCTTTCGGATCATTTGGGACACCTTCTTGTACTTCCAAATGGGATGTGTCTTCCTTCTAAGTGGCATCATTATACAAAGGGTTGCTCTTTATGATCCTTTTCCATATATCTTCGGTTTCTTTCCTTACTTCTTCAATCCTACCAATCATTAGCTTGTTTACCCTATTCCTGCTCCTGAATTCCTTTTTATTGGCTTCCTCAATGAGTCTATGTGCTTCTTCTTGAGGTATTAAAGTGTAGACATTTATCAATTCATGCTCTTTCATCTATTTATCTACTATGTTGGTCGTCAACCTCCTAGCATCAAGAATGTTGTATAGATCCTTTAGGATGCTACATTCCAATTCAATCAAGGATTTGGTAAAGTTGTGTAAGTGCAAAACAACAACTTCCTCAATCTTCCTTTGATCAACCTCAATAAGATTTTTATAATATGATCCAACATATTTCAGATTACCATCAACAATTATTTCATCAATCAATTGCTTTGTTGTCAATGGGGGAACAAAGTTATATTTACCTTGCACATTTATGGATTCAAGGTCTTCATCAAGCTCAATCCTAAGCTTTCTTCCTCTCTTAGGTCTTCTGGTTAGGATTGGTTCAGATTTAGTCTTCTTGCTCTGTTGAGCTCTAGTGGACTATGGTTTCCATTCTACTCTGAATTTTTTTTTTTTAACTTCTTCTTCATCTGTCTCAGTGTCAGATGCAATAGCAACATAAGTCCTCTTTGGTTTCTCCTTTTGCTTTAAAACTCCTTTTCCAAATGAGCTTTGACCTATAGAAGGCTTTACCGGAGTAGGGGCAGACTTGGTCTCCTTAGGCTTTGCCTTGGAGGGAAACGGTTCAGCCTTAGGCTTCTTTGACTTCTCTTTAGCTTCCATTTGTCTCACCTTCTCCCTTGCTTGCTTGACTACTTCTCTAGTGAATCCCATCTACCCAGCCACTTCTTCAACCATTTTGGATACTTTTCTTTTTCGTGTTGGCTGGGTGAACTTCTTGTGAAGCTCCATATCTTTCTCCTTGAAGGTGCCAAATATTAGTGCATTTCAATCTACCAGTTTTTTCAGAAGGTGTTGAGCATAGACCTCAAGTGTTTGTGCATCAACCTAATATCCCATTAGCAAAATCCATATAGTCCTGGGCTCTACTACCTCCATATGGAATTGGTCCTTGTCGACCATGAAGGAGATAGATCTTTCATACTTCTCCACCAATTGATTTGGAGTCCTTTCCCTATCCTTCATTTTGCCTTGGAAGATTTTGAAAAATCTCCACAGGGCACCAGTCTGATTCTCCCTATTTCCCAATCTTTGCATGCCTTGCTTTATTTGGGTGGCCACCGGTAAGTCAAATACCCATTGCACTCTCCCTATTCTAGGAATCTCATTCACAAAATAAAGTGCAAGACAGATGATTAGAGAACCAAATTTAAAAACATTCTTCTTATCTGATTTAATCTTCTTCAAATTACTAAGAAACTCTTCAAGAAGGACTGAACATAGATTATATTGTACATCCTCCTTCACCATCTGATATGCTATATAAATTGTTGTACTGGAGACATAATTCAGTTTGCTAGACTAGTAAACTTTATATCCAATGATCATAGATGCAAATCTCGCATCATGTTCCAAAATTTCATCGATTGTCATAGATTTGCTATCAACTTGAGCATCGATTACTTTTGTAATAATTGTGTTTGTCACCTTCCTCAAATTAGGTCTTCCATCGGTTTGATGTAGACATGTGACTACATGAATGGCCTACTTGGTTATCTTGTATGGTTTTTCTAGCCAAATAAACTCATCATGCACACAGATTAGAATGTATCTCACCCACTCATTTTCATCGAAAATTGGGAAGTGAACAAATTGTGTGAAACCCTTCCTTTGCAACTATCCATATTTCGGTTTGAGGTTTCCATGTCTTCCTCAAAGGTGTTTGTTAGAGAGTGCTAGGATTGCCTCAATTCCGGTATCCTCAATGTTGCAGTGAATATAAGCTCTCACATCATCAACAAGCAGAAGTCCATATGGTACAGATGAGAAAACACCATTTGGATCGTCCTCAACTAACTTAAATGGATGTTTCTTGAATTGTGGCCTTTCTCTTTTAGAAACCTCAACTACCAAAGGTATATTAATAGAAGAAGATATCATTTTGAGAAATTTAGGGTTCAAAATATGATTCTGTAAATACCTCTTGTTCCTGATAGATGCACAATAATCTTTGTTCGATCACCTCAAAGCTTTGATCTCCTTGGAGACTGATTCGCCTTACTTTGTTGCTTCAACTCTTAGCTCGCAATGTGATAAATGATTCATATTTACCCTTTTTAACCTCGCAAACCCTTATTTTAAGTTGACATAAATGCATTAATAAGGTTCAACAAGATGCCCTATTCCGCATAAACTGACTTGCCGGATTCAATGATTGATATGATGAATTTTGGATAATCATCTGCAATCAACCATTATCAATCACAGATTTGTCCAGGGGGTTTTGCAAGATTGTGCATGAAAATGCTACCCCCCAAGGCCAAAAGCCTTAGTTATCGGATGAAGATCTTGCACCAGATTCAA
This sequence comes from Cryptomeria japonica, assembly GCF_030272615.1. Lineage (NCBI taxonomy): Eukaryota > Viridiplantae > Streptophyta > Pinopsida > Cupressales > Cupressaceae > Cryptomeria > Cryptomeria japonica. Next base: position 309,701,580 of record NC_081412.1, on the reverse strand, counting down.
CTGCAAATCCTCTGTCTACCTTGGATTCATCTTTTCTAACCCACATCTTCTCATGCTTATTCTTGATCTCTTCTACTTTCATTTTTCCTTTTTCATCTGATTTGTCTTTGTTTATCTAAGCATTATTCTTTCTTCTGTAGTACTTTACAATGTGGCCAGAATTATTGCATGTATGGCAAATAACACTTCTCTACATAGGTCTTAAATTCATCTGATTTGGTCTCATCCTGCATTGGTTAGAGATATGTCCAAATATTCCATAAGTATAACATCTCTTGTTTTGAAAATTGTTCATTACTTCTTTGCGCATATTTGACTTGTGACCAAAATTATTGAATATGAAACACTGATAAGTAAAGGTAGAACCATTGTTCATATTGTTCATTCCATTATTCATCCTACTTCTGCATTGATTTGCCATATGACAAAATTTATTGCAAGTAAAACATCTACCTTTGAATTTATAGGCATTATGTTGTCTTACCAGAGGGTTCTTTCTCTTCTTATGATTATGTTTTGCATTGCCTTGTCCAGATCCAAAGGATTCTCCCTTCTCAAATCCAAGTCCTCTCATGTCCTTTGCATGTCTCTGACTTTCTAGCATCTCATCAAGCCTTTCTAAGCTAGCATTGAATTTGTCTTTATATTCATTTGCAGTATCAAGTTCATCTCTTAGGGCAACAATTTGTCTCTCAAGTTCTTGACCATTATTCCTTGATTGTGTCAACTCAAGCTTGAACTGATCATTCTTATAGGTAAGCTCGAAGCATTCATCTAATATGTCTTTCAATGTTTGAGTCAAATTTTATTCAATCTTCTTCGGGTCTTCAATCTCCTTAGTCAACTTCATCACAATGTATTGCATCTTACTCTTCAATACAACATTCTCTCTAGCAATCTTATCACATTCAATAGCTTTGTCCTAATTTTCCAAGGTTTGTTCTTCTTTCTCCTTCAGCTTGTCCATCAACTCTTTCCTCATATCTCTTGAAGTCTTCACTTGATCTTTCAAATCATTAATGAAGTCTTCAACTGCATTCATATTTCTCTTTAAGGAACTTATCTCATTACTTGCTGCATCAAGATCCTCAAGTGCCACACAAAGTTGTCTCTGCAAACTGGAATCCATTGATTCAATCTCTCGAACCTTCCTCAAAGGATTAGGCTTCTTCAGAGGAACTAGGCTCTAATATAGATTGTTAGAATCAAGTATCACTAAGAGGGGGGTGAATCAGTGATCTACTGACAAATGAATTTCTGACTTAATCTCAAGCCACCAAAAGCATATGTAAGAAAGTAAGATGCAGAAACACAAAATAATCAACCACAAAATCATAACACCAGGATATTTACGTGGAAACACAAATAGGAAAAACCATGGTGGGATTTGAACCCACAATATTATTCCACTATGGTCAGTAGCAACAATATTACAAAAGAGGAATGCAGTAGTGTTACCCCCTTATTTATCCGCTTATAGCTTATCAATTAGGGGTCATCATTTTATTAAAGTATTGCAAAGCTTAAGTCTTCACCAATTTGAGTTTCATACTCATCTGTTGAACCCCTTTATAAAGTTCAAAATTCTGGTTCAAAGGAAATGTGTTCTATTAAGTTCTAAGTCTTCATTAGCATAGTCGTTGAACTTGAACTTTGAACCTTTCTGGTTCAAGGTTCAAGGTTCAATTGGTCTTTTGTCTTATGTATTGCGACTGTCTCATTAACGCCAATCCTTGTGGTCATCTTGAACTTGAACCGTTGAACCACTCTTGGAATGGTTCAAGGTTCAAGGTTCATTTTCGCATCATTGAAATTTTCTTTTGTTTCCTTCTTCCTTGCCGCAAGTGTTGATCTTTTGTCTTTGAACTTTGAACCAATGAACTTCTTTTGAAATAGTTCAAGGTTCAAAGCATTGTTTCAAATCAGCCCAACGGTGTTTAGGAGATAAAGGCGGCACGATGGGAACAAAATATTCCTCATTTTCCATGTTTTCAAATTATAATTATGGAAAGCAATCATGAGAAAGCATGTCGACTGTGTGGAATTGATAATTAATGAGCATGTTAGAACTATATCAAATCATGGGAAGTTTTACACGGATAAATGAGCTGGGACGAAGCATGCTTTGGTACTTTTCAGTGTTTTCCATTCTTAAATATGATGCTTCTCAGGTAAGAAAATCATTGTTGTTGTTGGCGAAGAGTAAGGACGTGGAGGATAATTTAGCTCAGTTTTTCCAAGGGTTACATAGTTTGATGGTGAAGACAGGTGAGTTTAATCACTAACCTCCCCTGCTCTATTTTAGCTCTGAAATTGGTTAGTGTAATTCTTTGCCTCGGGGTTGAATGTTGTCTAATTGATGCAATTTTAAGCAAACATGAGACCAACTCTTCCGAACTTGGGTCGAACATCATGCTTAATTAGTACCCTTCTAGAATTAGATCATACAACTTTAGTTCAGGATGAGTTAGAGAATTTTCTAGAAAGGGCTAAGAATCCAGAGGCCAATTCCATGATGGAAAAGATAGTTCATAGTGGTCCGGTTGAAGCCGTTGCTTTCCCAATCGCTGCTCCTTGCCCAGAACTAGTGTATGCATGCATGAGCAAATATGACGCTAGTAACAGGTGTATTAGGGCCAGTAATGGAGACATGTTAGTGCGGATTGACAAAGAAATAGTAATGGCTGCGATTGGGATCCCTCACAAAGAGCCGTGCGAAGATTGGTCCATAGGAACCTCATATGCATTTTTCTCTGAGAAGAAAAGTGTTTATCGGAGTGTCATTGCTAGAAATTGGCTCCTTAAAATGCAGAAGGGAGGTTCTAGGTTACCTAAACCCTTGACAAGGGAGTATTTTATTACAGAAGTGAGGGATATTGTAATTCTTTTGAACAGGCTTAAGGGGAATTCACAAGCCTTCTATTGGGAAGACTAGATGTATTTTTACATTCAGGTGTTATTGTCTGGCGAGAAATACCTTGATTGGGCGCAAGTAATTGCAGAGAGATTGCAGGAAGGTTTGAGTAATTTTGTTGGAGTAGCCAGTTTTCATATGTCTTCCTACCTGTTTTATATTTTAGCCTGCATCAAAGAATGGCCAGGATTATATCAAGAACCTTGGGTTGATGGAATGAAAGTCTATGAGTTCTATCCACACTTGCAGAGACAGAGGTATACAGAAAACTTCTTGAGATGGAATGATGTCTTTGTAGGAAGATTAACTTTTGAACTGTAGGGAAATATGAATAAGAGAACGTCCTCTGAAGCATTAAAATTGATTAGTACTTATGGGAGTTGTTTTATTCAATTTCCTAGGTTCACTTATATTAGAATTGGAGGCTTTGAAGTTGAACCTTTCAAATTGCCCAGATATACTCTTGATAGTTATGTACTCCTGTTAGTCTACCGACAGTTAGCTCATGTTGATAAGAAATTAGGGATGAAAAGTGAGTCTGGAGCAATTTTCCCAATTGAACTTGGATATTACAGCTGCAAAACTACCTCTGATGCATTGAATTTAGAAGTAGAACTCAAGAAAATGAATCTGTAGCCTTATGTTGCTCGGCAGGGGTTTGATAGTAAAGGATATGCAATAAAACACCTGAATGTTGATGTGAACTTTTCACATATACCCCAGCTAGAAGACTACTGGGAAGATTGTTGTGATGAATTTGAAGTCTGAAGAAGATTATGGTCAAGGTTCACGTTACAGCAAACCATTACTATGAAATTATCAATGAACATAGCAGGAGTACATGAAGAGGAAGGTGAAGATGTATTGGACCTAGAGTTCAATAAAAGACTTCATAAGCAACCTATTCCTGAAATTGACTGGGATAGAAGAGAAGAAGTAAATATCCAATCCAGAACCTTTAATGTTATAAGGAGAACATAAAAGTGGTTAAGAAACCGTAAATCTGGAATGAGATTGACCACTACCTCAGTTGAGAAATTAGTTGAGCAACCTCATACTATTGCACAAACACTCATTTCTTCCTTTGACATAGTTGTTGATATTGCAGGTCCTACTGATACGAAGAGTGAGAAGATTCAAACTAAGAGGTTCAAGGAATCACTATTTGGCTCCTCATCAGTTCGAGTCACCCGTTCCAGAAGTCAGAAGAAAAGTAAAGAACCTACAAGAGAAGAAGCTATCATAATTCTTGATAGTGAAGAGGCACAAGTAATTATGGGTGAACCAGTAGCAGATATCCCTGCAACTCCAGTAGCAGATATCCCTGCAACTCAAGATGCAGATAAACAAAAAGAACAACCTGAGGATAACCCCAATCAGGAGACCACTTTGGCTATCATGGATTCATCAGAGTATTAGACACCACTAGTGAAGGAATCTCCAAATGTTTCCAGATGGTTGGGAGCCTCAATCAGCAAGAAATGAAATGTGGTTCCTATCAGTGTTCCAATGGAAGATATGGTGAGTAGATGCCTCAGAAAAAAGTCTAGGTCTAAGAGGCTGAAAACGGAGGCCATGCTGGAGGTGGATGAGAATACAGGGCATTGGGTAGCTGAAATGGCTAAGCCAATTTCGGACAAAGATCCAAAAAATGCTACTGAGAAGGACTTTTCCATTGAAAAGATTGATTTAGGAACTGCTTCCAGGGCTGCTGACGCAAAACATTTAGAGTCTTCCACTAAAAGGATGTTATCTAGAACATGGAAGGATGAGAAGGACAAGTGGGAATTGAAACAAGTTGTTAAATAGATGGCAGAATATATCAATGCCATACATCATCCCAGCCCACAACCTCTGTCGCAAATTTTTCTGTGTTTTGATCCCAAATCGCCAATGAACCAAAATTTGTTGGATCAAGTTCAGAGGAATCGTATGATGGCAGAAACCTTCGATGAGTGGCTTGAATCCATAATTCAACAGGGAGAAAGTGTGAGGCCTCACCTCGACTCAGTTTGACATTCAGTGGATTTTATATTTTAGACTACTATGGATACTTTGTTTTGATGCATTTTGAGACTTAGAACTTATATGATTTCAGGATATTGGATAACATTGCTATGAATTGATGTTTTACTTACATGCTTTATGAGATAGAACACTACATGATTATTAGATAGAATGATATTGCAATGATAGATGTCGTTAATGAATTTGCAGGACTTTACTTTGAATATAGAACTATGATGTATGTTTAGTTTATGTGAATTGGGATGAAAATTGTTTATGTGAATTTGCTTGACAAAAGATGAAAGTTGTATGCAAGTAATGATGTGCATTGTTGTATTATTGAATTATATTATATATGAATATTTGGGAGTACTAATGTGTAAATTGAGATGCGCAGGAAATTTACCATGTGACCATGGAAAATTACGGAGAATCAAACCTAGACTTATGTATGTTCGTAAAGCTAGGGTTTGTCTATTTGGAGAGGCAACACCCCGTTTGTGTTGTATTTTATTCGTATCAGTATATGCTGCATGTGTGTTATGTGTTATTTAAATTTATTGTGTAAAAACCTCAAGAGACAATTTCATGTTTATTTTTGTAAAAGTATTTTATTAGTGTCACTTGACACATGTGTGGATTTAAATTTAAATATTTTATTTTGTCTCTTGATGGGAAAGTGTAAATTATAATTAACTTTAAATAAAATAATGTGTTGTCAAAAAGATATTTTGGGAATATAATTTTGGAGTGGTCAACTTATGTTTGGCCCGAAAATAAACTTCAGAGGGGTTTAAAATGGGTTAAATGAACACCTAGGAGTAGTTTATTAGGGTTTCCTGAAGCCCATAAGGTATACCTAGGGGTTAGGGGTAATTTTAGGCAAGTTTCTACTTTATAATGATCTTTTTAATGCTTTAAAATTTATTTTTTTTGAGTTGAGCGAAAATTGAAAATTGAAGTGGAATCAAATCAAGATTTTCCCTCTTGGAAGGAAAGTCTTTTTGCATTTTTTCTTTCTTCCTTCTTTTTGTTGATTTTTTTTTAGAATCCTGTGAGAAATCAGAGAGTGAGCTTCTTAAGGAAGATTTTTGGGAATAGCTGGTTAATCACCCACTCTCCATTTTTGGAGACAAAAGAAAATTTGGAAGAAAAAAAAAAAAAATGTTATGAGATAAAGAAATTTATTAAGGAAAATAAAGAATTGTGGATTGGGCAGCTCTTCTTCAGATATCATTATTACCTTTGGGCAGATTAAGGTTGGTTTCATTTTTACTTTTAATGACTTGTTCTTGTTTATTTCTGATAGTTGTTGAATAAGAAAATCTGTATTCTTGAAAATGAATGTTTGAAAATCTTTTGGTTTTGTTTTATGAATGAATGTGTTTTGGGAGTTTTCTCAAGATCTCTTTCTCTTGGGAGAGAAGAGGATCTTGAGGGTGGTAGCAGTGACAGCCCTCGAGTGAGAGACTCTCTTTTGAGAGCGATCACAAGGGATCTTTGTGTGACCCTTGCTGCATGGCCTGTTTGTGCAATGGGGGTCATAAGGAGGGTTATAAGGCTAGAATGCCTTTGGGGGGAATAAGGATTATGGGGTTGAGATTCTTGATATTTTATTTGTGCCATGAGGTGGCTTCTTGTTATTACATACTTGCAGATTCTCCTCAGGGTATTTGGTCCACTACCACCCTTTGAAAATGTTCACCACCAGAGTGTGGTGCTGTGAAAGCAAGGTTGGGAATGTGTCTGGAATGTTTGTATGTTTTGTGTCTCTTTGTGTTTGCCTGTTTGTTACCCGTCTAGGAATTGGTTCTCCGAGCTCGGGGGTGGCTACCAGTTAGCCTAGGCTGGGAGGTGAGCACTCCGTGGTCAGTTTTATGTTTTTCTATTATGCAGGAAATTCAGAGGAAAGAGGATAGGATTCATGAAAGATATTCAGAAGATTGTATTTGAAGATATTTGAATTCAGTTGCAGATGTTGTTTTAAAGTTGTTGTAAATAAATGCCTTATTCAAGAGAAAGGAGAAGCAAGTTGTAATTTGTAATTAGTAGACTTGAAGTCTTATTGTTGTGACTATTCAGAGAAAGCATTCTGTGAAATTGTAGAATATCTTTGAGATGTAAAGAAAAAAGCTTGTTATTTCTACTTCTAGTATATAAAAAAAAATAGGAAGAGTTATTAGTGATGCATGCAAAGCTTCTTGTTTTATGAAAGAAATAAAAAGTCTGTTTTCATTTAGATTTTTACCTGTATTTTTAATTGAGTCAAATTAGAAGTTTATTTAAGCTGAAAGCTATAAAGTATTTTAGATGGAAAGAAAAGTTGTTTTATGTGAATATTTTATTTAAAAGAAAAAAAATATAGATGGATTTCTTATTAAAAAAAAACGTATAATGTATCTTTGTGAAATACTTTAAATTGTATTTTGTTAACAATGATTTAGAAGCTTGTTTTATAGATGAATATAAAATTATATATATATATATATATATATATTTATTTATATTTTGATTTAACTTAATGTTATCTTTTCCTTTATTATATTAGCTTAAAATTTTGCATGTAAAAATTCTCTTTTAAAATATATGTAACTTTTATTTGGAATTTAAATTTATCTTTTTATCTATACATGTTAAATTATGTAAATACCACATATATATATATATACATATATATAAATATATATATTTATATATTTATATATATATATATATATATTATTAAATGTTATTGTTTTAAAAAAAAAATTAAAAAAAAATAAGTTGGGGACCCCGCGGGCTCCACTGTGTGTACGCACAGTGGACGACCGCGCGGCGCCCACTGTGTGCACACACAGTGGAGCCGCTTGCAGCTCCCACTGTGTGGGCACACAGTGGACGGCTGCGGCCGCCACTGTGTGGCCACACAGTGGTGCCGCGGCGCCACTTGCGCTCACACAGTGGTGCGCGCGGCCAGCCGCCACTCGAAACCTGCCTTCTTCCTCCCGTGACCTGCAATATGATTTCGTGGCCGCCTTAAGGTTTTTCGGCCCAGCATGTAAACTGTGACATGTAAAAAAAAGATATATGGGTAAAAACCCTAGCCCGGATGGGCTAGGGCAGATTCGGTTTTCAATTAAAAGTAAAATATTTGTTAGTTAGATAATATAAATATGGTAAAATTAGAACCCTAATTAGGGTTGGGCAGCAATATGGTTGTTAATTAGGAAATTATAATGGTAATTAAATTTAGAATTAAAATATCTGCCATTTAAGTAAAATATATATATATATATATATATTTCCATATATATAAATGGGAATATATATATATATATATGTAAATTTATGAATTGTTTTTTTGAGCACTTGTATAGTAATTAAATTTTAATATATAAATATATGCATATTCAAATATGAATATATGTATATATTTAAATAATCCTGATTTTAATTCGGGGTAAAATATAAAGAGAAAACTTTTAAAAAAAATTGAAAGGGCTATATAGTCATATTCGAGGACAAATTAAAATATCTCTCTTAATACTCTTAGTATGATTAATCTAATAAAACTATTAACTAAATATCCTTTGGAGATAGAATTTAAACCAGTAGGTTTTTCCGCAATTAAAATATAACAGATTGTCGATGCTTCGTTTGATTCAGAATGAGCTCGAATTCATTAATGAAATTTTCTTTAACGCTTGTCGCAAGAGTGTGCTTGTTAATTAAACTAGTATTTTTTTTTAAAAAAAATTGTTCTGTTTTTGCCCTAAATTTTGGGCATGACAGCAAGATATATTGCTAATCTGATCAGGGTATACGAGGATGTTGTAACTGTAACTTAGGAGCTTGAAACAAAGGTGACATCATGGGAGAAAGAAAGGAACAAATGGATAGTATCGTTGATTCAGATGAAAGATGTGCAAAAATATGGTGTCATGAAGTTTCTCACTGAAAAGGCGGTAAAAGATTTGGATGACAAGATATTGTATGTGGCAAAAAAAAATATTGAATGGAGAAATTCAATCATTAAGCAAGGCCACGAAGAATCCATTAAGTTGTTGAAAGAATTGAAAGAACTCATTGCTGTAATGCAGAAAGACTTGAAGTGCATTGATGTACAACTTCTCAAGGAAGACGGACAAACCATCGAGCAGATAGTGGATATGGTGGAGAATTTCAATGGAAAGATGAACCTAGTTAAAGAATCAAAATCTTTAACCAAAGATGACTTCTCCAGAGTTGCCAAAATTGAATCTATGTTGGTTGTTTGTTCTGATCACTTGGAAACGCACAAAACTAAAGTTATGGAAGTGAGTATGGACAAAGAGGTTTGGAAGCAACACATCTTGCACATTGGGCTCCCACATTATTAGGTTGTTCACAACTTTTCAACGGTGCATATGGAGTGGCAAAATATATGTGGCACAACACACCAATAAGACAAATCAAAAACCGTTTCTTGTTCTACAATTATAGCTCTATTTATGACTCTTGGCCATTTTAGTTAATTTCAGTTATGAACGGTTGTTTCTTGAAGCTTTGTGTTTAGCTATTAGGTTGGCCTGGTGGCTATAAATATTAGGAATGGATGTTTTGGTGTGGATCAATAAAATTTTGTAAAAAATTAAGATAGCAGACTGTTTTACTTGTTAATTTCAGTGAAATACTCCATCTTTGAATGGAATGGAATATCTGATACAGTTTTTGTAACCTGTGAGTTTGAATATATAAAAGATTTCTGTTGGGATATTTATATGTTCATGTATTGGATTCCTTTCTTTGATTTTTTTTAATCTAATATCAAGTCTATGAATCAATCTAATGAATGAAATTAGCTGAAAGCATTTGAACATTCTGATTCCCCTTGTCCTGTGAGGCATGAGCGAGTATCAATTAGAGTTCTAATATTTTAATCACTTTATATAGGTTAATCATTTTTTGAAGTTTAATGTTTGTCATGCATTCTGATAATCGTTGTGAGGCGTACATTTTGTGTTGACAAGTGAATGTTAAAGCCTTTCTTTGCTTTCTAGTTAAAAGTGAATTATATGATAAAATTTGGTCAAAATTCATTGAATATCATATGGGAAGTTGTACCCTTATACAAAGGGTAAATTAACATTATTTACCCAACTGTTGGTTTTCATTGGTTTCCTACTAGACGAACATGAGTATTTGTTAATAAATTTTGGGAAATCCAATCTGTTAACTAACAAGTAGCATTTAGGCACACTGTCTAGAGCTTACTGATCAATTACAATAAGGGTTGCAACCCCGAAAGGCTCACTGCCTTACAAATCTTTTACAATGATGAATTACAATTGTTGAACTCCAAAATAGCATCAAACAATCCGTGGATGAGTTCTAGTTAAGTGCAAAAACTCTGATTGTATCTTCTCTACAACTCTTCTCTAATTTTTGTCTCAGTCAGCTACCAGATCAAGAATGCTCACGTGAAACTGCACTAGAAAGGATTCTCAATCACCACTCGCTCACATCATCCACCAAAAAATTCTTCTCCATTGGTCTTATATATCTGCAATCACAAAATAAATAATACAATGTAATGTGTATCATGAGTCGGCTTGAATTGGATCACCAAAAACATACGTTGATCAAATAAATAATGTCCAAATGATTTTTATATGTCGGCTCTATCATCCCATGAACAAATCTGACTACCGCAATCACTGGAAAGCTTCTAGACCAAAAACTGCTCTGTTCAACCTGAATTATCGGAGCTAGATTACTTGTTACCATACCACTTCTCCAAAAACTATAGCTACTGAATAAGATTATCATGAAGAGTTTCCATCAATGACAACCCTAAAATTTTATCCAAGCGCCAAAATTCACCAGATGGGTGTCAATTTCCAACAACATCTACATCTTTAATGTGATAGTAATATTTTGTTCTTTCTTTATGCACATGAATGTAACACAACAAAATAAAAAATGTACCTAAAAGCACTACCTGATTGAGCTTGTTAGTAAAAATAGGTAACATTAATTAAAGGACAATTTTAGGTGTCTACATTTTGCCCCTCTTTGAGACAATGTAGTTTATCGCATTATTTCAAAGAATAAAAATTAACTAATACATGCCCCAGTTTGGAAGGTGATGGTATGCCCCCTCGAGATATTGTGTGAAAAAATAACTAAAAGGTTAGGACAATCTCAACAAAAATATAGAATAGTGTAGACAAAATGATAAAAGATTCAAGGTAAAGCGGCAAAGAAAGGAGAAATATTAGGTTATCAAGGGATGTGGGAGAGTGTGATAGGGTAACATGGGCAATTAGGGTTTCAACACCTATAAATAGGATCTTGGGAGAAGGATCTCCTCAGAAAATTTGTGCATGGTTTCTATGGGTGCATGCTTAGCAGAGTTGATAGATTTTTAGGGATAGAGTGGAAAAGGTGATAGAAAAATGTAGCTCATAAAGCTAAAGCGGCAAATGTGATAGATAAATGTGGTCGACAAAGTTGATGAAGCTAATAAAGCTACTAAAAATGATAAATCTAATAAAGTTGATAAAAATGATAAAGTTGATAAAGATGACAAAGCTGATAAAATTGATAAAGCTAATAAACTTGATAAAGTTGATAAAACTGATAAAGTTGATAAAGTTGATGACATTGATAATGTTGATGTTGATGCTAATGCAGTGATTGCTATGATTGTAGATTGATTTGGCACCAAGTATTTGGAGATGACTTAGAGATCCAAAGATGATATGTTAGTTGGAATGAAATGTTTTGATTAGGAGAGGCACTATAGGATGGTGCATGGGTTGTTGCATGGTTGGGGTAAAGTGATGGAGGAGATAGAGGCAAAGGGGTAGAAGCATCAAGAGAAATGGGAGTAACAAGGGAAAGTGGAGGGAGACCACAAACATCACCAAAAACAAGAAGAGGGGGGGCCAAACCATCATTAGGGGCTCAGAAACCTTCAAGACCTGTTGATTTCGAGGGTGAGAGTTCATCATAGCTCCAACCGATCTATATTGTGTATCGGTTCTTGTTGTACGATGATATGTAGACACCTAGGGTGATTTTGGGGCTCCCTGTAGCTATTATAATTTTGACATAATTGTAAATGGTAGATTATCTTTTGATTATATATGAGATGAGATATATTCCTAGTAGTGACTTATATGCATGTGTTCTTATGTGATGTTCTATATGATGTTCTATATGATGTTCTACATGATGTTCCATATGATGCAATGATTCTTATATTATATGATGTTATAGTTTATGATATGATAATAATGTATTTTCTCTATATGCTTGTATGTACTATTATGTTGAACTTATGATGCATATGTTGGTAAATTGGAGGAATTGATTGTGTTGCATTGATGTTTTGTCATTGATGGAAACACCGACTATTCTGGTTATTTATGATGCATATGTTGATAAATTGGATGAGTTAGGTAAGTCTCATACCTTTCATTTGAATCAAGTTTAAGGTCTTGAGACAATCGGGTTGTAGAGATCCATCAAAATCTATCTAGACTAGTCACAAACACTGCCAGCACCCAAGGTTTCATTGAAAAAATACCCTTAATCTGGCATTTTCACCAGAGTGTTGGCATTTTGAGTTTGTTGGTATTTTGCATCAAGATTGCATTAATGATATGTTGTCATTGATGTCAATTGAACCGGTAAAAGGTATTCATGTTATTGCTGATATTGTTGTTTTTTATATTGGCTAGTAACCGGTAAGAAGAGATTTGTGGAAGATGTTGTAAACCTGTATGTGAAGTTTGTGAGTTGAACTAGTGTAAAGGGTTAAAACTTTCTATATAATGTAACATGTAAACCCTATCAATTGTTAAACCCTAACCGACCAAGTTTGATGGTTTATTATCTAAAAAGCGGTAATGATGGAGACAAGTGTGATCATTTGATTAAGGAGATATTCAAATTGTTTTGGTGTGTTTGTTCTTGTCTAGGGAAGGAGCAAAGTGGATTGCATCTAATGCACAACGCGTGATGAGTTACAAAGTCCAATAGAGTGGTGATCATAGAGTGGTTGAAATTGTCTTGAATAATGTGAAGAGATTGTCATGATTTCTAACGGTCAAAATTGTAGCGACTTGTTTGTAATCTTGATGATGAAAATTAGGTTTTTGCTGTGTTACCGACCTAATTGATTTCTATTTAAGGTCGATGAAGTTGTTTGTTAAGGTTGTTGGCAAGGTTGGTAGAAAACCTGTTGAGTGTATAGTTTCCAAACCGGTGAATGGATCTGTACTTTGAGTGAAGGCAGACTGAAGGTTATAGAAGGATTTGATCAAGCAAAAGTAGTGCTATTCAGACAGATCAACAAAACTGTTGTTTTCTAACAATTATAGTAGAAGTTAAATTGCTTAACCGGGTAAGCTCTAACAAGCTTGGTTACTCATTTAATCCTCTAACAAGGTGGTCCATTAGATTGGATTCTTAAATCCTCCAGCAAGGTTACTCCTAACAAGGTATTGTGCTTCTGATAAGGCATATTTGTAAAATCCCTTAACCGGCTAATTCCTAACCGGAATTAGTTCTTAACAGGACTTATTGTAAAGCTCTAGCAGGTTTTGGCTCCTAAGAGGGAAAACTTTGAAAGAATTCAGATAGCTATCCTTTGAGTCTCATCTCACTGTGGTTTTTACCTATTTGGGTTTTCAACGTATAAACATTTGTGTCAAGTGGTGAATGCTTTTTTGGTTGTGATCTTATTTGTTGATTTGGTTAATCTTTGTTGGTGTAAATAATTATTCATCATGGATATTATTACACCTTACTTAAGTTTACTTAGGATAATGCATTTCATAATAGTTTAGGTATGAGACACTTGGGTATTTGTGCCACATTGGGATAGTGTGTGTAGGAGAATTTACACCTTTTATGGTGTGATCTTGTTGTTACACTCCACATTCAATGGGTGATCCACCTCATGTGGAATATTATATTGTTTCTCCTACCTACCCACACCTATTTCCTACCTACCCTTGTTTCTTATTGAGCCACATGTCATGTTTGTGTGCTCACATATCCATATAGCCTTTCCTATATAAGGAGGCTCATATTCATTATATGTAACGATCGCTTGATGATCTAGTTGATCACTATTTTCATCTTGATAGAATACAGTTTATTTCTATCATATATTTTGTCTCTCTTATTTGTTCTTTCCATTGCCTCTTGATCTTAGCAAAATCTCACATGGTATCAGAGCCATTAGAGTGTCATTGGTTTGCTAATTGAGAGAAATTTGATGCTATTTGGGGTTGTGTATTTTGGAGTTTTCTATTTCAAGTTAGTACTGAAGCTTGATAGGTCAAATCAGAGGTCACCATTGGATTTAAGAGGACCAAGAAAGTTAGTTTTACCTTTTGTTTCATCCAAATCAAAATTTGGAGGCCAAATCTAGAGGCATTTGAAGTTTGACGTTGCGGTGGAAATTTTCCAGAAATTATAATTTTGCAGACATTTTTCAAATAGCGATATCTCACTCATCCAGACTCATTTTTTCGAGTAGTTTTTTTTCTTTTGGGGTAGAATTTTGTGATCTGTACAGTGGTGTGGGAGGTTTCTAATTTTTGGAAACAAGTTTTTCAGAAATCGCAAAATCCCATTTTTTACAACTTTGGAGGCTTCGTTTGGGCTCATATGGACTCCTTTTCAGGTGCCATTTTTTTTGAAAGTGCATATTTTTTCATCTACTTTCATAATCTGCCATCTACTTGCAGTGATTTTAAGTAGAAATTGTACTTTCTGTATTTGGCCATTTTTGGCATATTTGGTACTTGTATTTTGCTTGGATCTTAGTTTAGATCACTAGCAGTATTTGTTGAAGTCTCTTAGATCTCATTTTGAGAAGTTGTAAATTGAAATTAGAAGTCCACTTTGCCTTGTTTTGCAAGTGGCCCATTGTATACACACTAAGTATAAAGTGTCAAAATCACCATTTTGGGGGGATTTCTTGATTGAGTATTTTGGGGGGGTGTCTTGTGTGATTGTGCCTCTCTCTATCTTGTGTTTTTTCATTTTGGTGCTATGGGTTCTCCTAAATTTCCACTTTTAACTCCTCATAATTATGCATCATGGAAAATTAAGGCATGGAGTAAACTAATGGAAAAAGGACTCATTCATTATTTAAATGAAACTATTACAACACCACCTGATCCTAAGGCTGATCCTAATGCTCAAATTGAATGGCTTACTAAGAATGCTATGGCACTTGGAACTCTTAGAAAGTATGTATCAGATGACCTCATTTTTAACATTGATAAGTGTACAACAATTAAAGAGGCTTGGGATATTTTTAAGAAATTGTATGGTCAAGTTGATGAGATTAAGGGCTACAAGCTTGATAGTGAACTCACAACTTTGGATCCCAAGGATTTTGATACAATCCAAGATTATGTCACAAAAGCAACTGAGCTAAGAGAAAAGCTAAAGGATTGTGGAATTGACAAAAAGGATGCTCAATTGGTTTATAACTTGTTGGACAAGCTTCCTTTAGAGTATGCAGCCTTTGTATCTAGCTTTCACACCCATAGGCTAGCTCAAGGTTCCTCATACACTTCTCCCTCATTTGATTTATTCATGAAGATGTTGATACTTGAGCAGTCTAAGTTGACCACGATGGGGATTCTCAAATCTTCAAAGTCACAAGCTTTGGTGGCTAACAAAGGGAATCAAAGTAATCAAGGAAAAGGCAAGAATCAAAAGCAACCTAAGTCTAAACCACAACAAGATGGAGCACAATCTTTCTCTCCACAACAAGGTGATTCACCATTCTCACCTAAGAGGAAATCATATAAGGACAATCTTTTTTGTGGATATTGCAAGAAGTCAGGACATGATGAACATCATTGTTATAAGAAGGATATTGATGAGTTGAAGAATCTTCTTGAGAAGAATAGAATCAATCTACCTTCTAGAATGTCTACATTGGCTTCTTCTTCCAAGGATAAAGGAAAGGGACAAGCTCTTTGTGCTACTACAAGTCATTATTTAGGGAGATGGCTTCTAGATTTAGGGGCTTCAAATCATATGGCATCTTCGCAGTCTATGTTTTCTACATTTGAGCCTTGCCACATGCCACAAATTTTGATGGGCGATCATACATACATGGATGTGATTGGGAAAGAATCTATTGCCATTGGGGATAACTCTTTCAATGATGTGTTGTGTGTACCTCACTTGACAAATAATCTTCTTTCCATCTATCAAATCACACATGGGGAAACTAGGAAAACTATGGAGTTCTCACCTGATTTAGTTATCATTAGAGACTTGGAGAGTCGAGCTATCATTGTGATTGGGGTGGTTGATCATTCATCTCAGTTGTACTCTTTTCAGATTTTGGTCCTGTTGATAAGGTTGGTTCTTCCTATGTTGATGATTCAGATTTTGAGGAGAACTTTGGGCATTTGAACTTGGGGATTCTCACATGTGACCCCATTCTTGAGCCTTGCATTTCATCTCTTTCTATTGATATCACACCACCTATTGCACCTGATGATGTAGCTAGTGCAACTATTTTTCCTTCTTATGATTCAGTGCAGTAGGATATTTCATGTCTTCCAGCCTTAGTTGATTGGGATGCCTACTCAGGAGACATTGCAGGTTTGTTTGTGGAGTCATACATTTTAGATTTGGGAGACACCATTGATGACATTCATCTTCTCTTTGATGAAGATGATCCTTCTTTGATTGTTGCAAGGGATCACTCTGACCCTCTTGTGCATTCTCTACATGATCAATCTTTAGAGGTTGACATGATTGTGGATACTTTTGTACAACACTTGGAGGAGGTCTCTTTATCTTTTGAGGAGATATATGAGTCTTTGGATATTGTTCTACATTCATCTCCACTAGATCTTGGAGTGCCTTTTTCAGTAGTGTGGCATAGTTTACCACCTTTGGAGGGGGTACCTTTCAGCATTGACATGGGGACACTTGAGCAGTTTTTAGAGATTCCTTTCATGGTTGGGGAGACTTCATTGATACACCTTTGGTTTTGTTTCTTCCTAAGGGGAGGAATGTTGTTCGACATTCGTGGAGCAGTTTCTTCATTCATCTTCGAGCTTCTATCATTGGTGCAAATTCCACATTAAGGGGGGGCTTCCTAGTCTCTCTTCTTCTTCTCTCATATGGGGGGGGACTTTTTCCTCACATGGGGTTTTGTCCTTCACATACTTCTATGAGAGTTCTTTGTATCTAGTTTTCATCTCTCTTTTGGGGGAGGGTTTTTTCCCATTGGGTTTTTCTCTCTCTCCCCACATTGTGAGAGATTTCATTGCATTGGTTTGCATGCATTTGCATTTGTACATGGGTACCTAACATGGCCTCATTGCCGGGACCCATCTTGCATTGCTTAGTTGCATTATAGACTTAAGTGCATTCCCCTAAGTTGCACTTAAGGGGGGGTGTTGGTGTAAATAATTATTTATCATGGATATTATTACACCTTACTTAAGTTTACTTAGGATAATGCATTTCATAGTAGTTTGGGTATGAGACACTTGGGTATTTGTGCCACATTGGGATAGTGTGTGTAGGAGAATTTACACCTTTTATGGTGTGATCTTGTTGTTACACTCCACATTCAGTGGGTGATCCACCTCATGTGGAATATTATATTGTTTCTCCTACCTACCCACATCTATTTCCTACCTACCCTTGTTTCTTATTGAGCCACATGTCATGTTTGTGTGCTCACATATCCATATAGCCTTTCCTATATAAGGAGGCTCATATTCATTATATGTAACAATCACTTGATGATCCAGTTGATTATTATTTTCATCTTGATAGAATACAGTTTATTTCTATCATATACTTTGTCTCTCTTATTTGTGCTTTCCATTGCCTCTTGATCTTGGCAAAATCTCACAATCTTTGATAAGGCATGTTAAGTAGAAGCATTGAGAGATGAATACGTTGAGTTATGATTAAGCATTGTTGATATTCATAAGATTGAATTTATTTACTGTTAAAGTTGTCATAACAGTTAAAGTGGTTGATGTCAAGTATTCTTATGAATATTGATCTTGACTGAGATATGATTACTTTGTTTGACTGAGGTTGAGTTTGGGAACTTTGTATCAGTTTTTTAGTGTATTGATTCACTCCCCCCCTCTCAGTATTGTATTGGATACTTATTCTTTCATCATACCATCAATTGGTATCAGAGCGTTGTAGGTCCTCTTAATCTAAAAGCCTAACAACTTGAGAAAAAGATCTTGTAGATCATGATGAAGAAAGAAGGTCCAAAGTTCAACAAAGATAACTATAGAATATGGAGTGACAAAATGAAGATTTAAATTAAGAGTCTTGGTAGTCAGTATTGGGAGCATATAGAAAATAAGTATACTACACCTACTGGACCCCTGACTGATGATCAAAAGAAAGAACAACAAGAAAATCACCAGGCACTAGAAGCTATTATCAGTTCCATGTTTGATGTTGAATATGTAGATGTTCATGGTCTTGAAACTGCATATGAAGTATGGAAGAAACTGGAAGAGATTTATAGCGGTGATGAGCATGTTAAGATTACCAAAGAGGAGAGTTTAAGAGGCAAGTTTGATGACATGAGAATGTCTGAAGGTGAGAATATCCAGCAGTATGGTCAAAGGATTAAAGAGATAGTTGGTGAGATAAAGAGTGTAGGAGGGAAAGTGGAAGATGCCACAATAATCAATAAGGTACTAAGAACCCTACTACTGGTCTATGCTATCCGAGTTGCAGCTATTCAGGAGCTGAAATCCATTGATAAGACAAAGGTAACTCTTGACTCTTTTATTGGCAAACTTACTTCTTTTGAACTAAATGGCTATGATGGTAGTGTATAGAAATCAGAATCTACATTTAGAGCTTCTGTCTCTAACCCATTTGTGAGAAGAAGTAGAGATACCGACCATAACTATGAATCTAGACCCAACAGAGATGCTGAAGATGAAGACAACTTAGTAGAACTTGAAGCATTGTTGGCAAAAATGACTGCCTAGAGGCACTAGTAAATATAGAGGTAAGCTACCTTTAAAATTTTTTGCATGCAACAAGATTGGTCATATAGTAGAAAATTGCCCTAATTGTGAAAAAGAATACAAGAGAGACAAATTTAAGAAATACAAGGGTAAAGGAAAGAGAGATTGTCTTGTAGCTATTGACAGTGGTGTTACTGACGAAGAATCTGATGATGATTCTAGTGAAGGTATTGTGTTTGTAGCAATTAAGGAAGAAATATCAAATCAGAAGGCACTAGTATCTAGAATGGATAACTCTGATGATTGGATCATTGATAGTGGATGTTCACATCACATGACCAGTGATCGGAGCAAATTTCTTTCCCTGAAAGAATTTGATGGTGGTGTTGTCAGATTTGGCAATGACTCACCTTGTATGGTTAAAGGTAAGGGAGTTATCTCTCTTAATGGGAAAAGCAGTGTTGATGATGTCTATTGGGTTGAAGGCCTAAAGAACAATCTTCTTAGTGTGGCACAACTTAATGACAAAGGATACCCACTAGAATTCAGAAATAGTATATGCAAAATCTTTGACAACAAAGGAGAATTGATTGCAACCGGTAAACAGACTAGAGGTAATCTGTTTCATCTCAATCCTAAAATTAGCAACTGTTTGATTGCGAAAGTGGATGATAGCTGGCTCTGGCATAAGATATTTTGTCACATTAATTTTGACAATATTATTAAAGTAAGCAAGTCTAAGATAGTAAGAGGTCTGCCCTAGCTAGACAAACTGGTTAATGCTCTTTGTAAAGAATGTCAACTAGGAAAGATGACTTCTTCAACTTTCAAGAGCAAGTCCTTCTCAGGAGAGAAATTGTTAGATTTGGTTCATACAGATCTATGTGGACCAATTAGAACAAGAAGCATTCAAGGTGATAGATACTTTATGATCTTCACTGATGATTGTTCAAGGATGATGTGGGTCACATTCTTGAAGGATAAAAATGAAGCATTTGGTAAATTCAAGGCATTCAGAGCCTTAGTTGAGAAAGAGAGTGGCAAAAAGATAAAATGTCTAAGAATAGATCAAGGTGGTGAATTCACTTCTACAGAGTTCACTAAATATTGTGATGATAATGGTATCAAGTGGTAGCTTTCTGCACCAAGGACACCACAGTAGAATGATACAGTAGAAAGAAACAACTAGTCAGTGGTTGAAGCTACTAGGACTATGTTGATACAAGGAGGTGTATCAAAAACATTTTGGAAAGAAGTTGTAAGTACAACTGTGTACACAATGAACCAAATTCTGGTGAAAAGAGGTAAGGACAAGACCCCATATGAGTACTAGTATGGGAGATCTTCTGATCTTAGCTATTTTAAGATATTTGGTAGAAAATGTTTTATTAAGAGAGGTGATTACATAAGCAAGTTTGAAGATAAGAGTGATGAAGGCATATTTCTTGGCTATTCTACCAAGAGTAAGGCCTATAAATGCTTCAACAACTGAACACATAAAATTATTGAAAGTGTTGATGTTCGTGTAGATGAATGTCCTGAAATTGCAAAAGGAACTAGTTCTGAGAAGAAGGATGAAGATCCTTGCATTTTTCTTTCAGAACATGAAACTGTTAAAACAGAAACTGGTAAAGCAAATACTGATGAACTTGTTCAACCGGAACAAATAAATTAAGAGGAAAATGACAATAATGAAGCTGAACCTAAAGAGAATGATCATGTTATTCCTAGGTATGTGAGACTGAATCATAGTCCTGAACAAATAATTGAGGATAAGGATTCCAGAGTACTAACTAGAAGGAGAATAAGAGAGAACTCTTGCATGATATCCACCTTTGAACCTAGAAGTGCTAAAGAGGCATTTGGTGATGATCATTGGGTGAAAGCTGTGGAGGAGGAGTTAGATCAAATTGAGAATAACAACACTTGGACCCTAATACCCCGATCGGTAAACAAGAATGTTATAGGTACCAAATGGGTGTTCAGAAACAAGTTAAATGAATATGGTGTTGTAGTTCAGAATAAGGCAAGATTAGTATACAAAGGTTATGCACAAGAAGAAGAAGAAGACTATGGAGAAACTTTTGCACCAATAGCAAGACTGGAAGGTGTCAGGACATTGCTTGCATTTGCAGATCATAATAAGTTCAAGGTACACTAGATGGATGTTAAGTTTGCATTATTGAATGACATACTGGAAGAAGAGGTTTATATAGAGTAGCTTGATGGTTATGCATTGGCAGATAAGGAAGACATGGTATGCAAATTGCATAAAGCCTTGTATGGATTAAAGCAAGCACCTAGAGCATGGTATGAATGGCTTCATATTCATTTGATGAAGATAGGCTTTACTAGAGCTAGTGATGACAACAACATTTATCTCAAGTCTGAAGGAGATAAAATATTGGTCAGTGAAGTATTTGTAGATGACATTATATTTGGAGGTAATGATGACATGAGTAATTTTTTGTAGATGTAATGAAGAATGAATTTGAGATGTCATTAGTAGGGGAAATAAAAAAATTCATAGGCTTACAGATACAGCAGATGAAAAATGGTATTTTCATTACTCAATCCAAGTATGTGAAAGAGGTTTTGAAGACTTTCAATATGAGTGACTGTAAACCAGTTGGAACCCCAATGGTTACAGGTTGTAAATTGTCCAACAAAGATGCATCTAAGTCTGTAGATGAAAAGGAATACAGGTCAATGATTGGCAAACTACACTATGTTGTTCATAGTCGGTCGGATATTGCCCATGGAATTGGTATTGTTGCTAGATTTTAGAAGAATCCAAAGGAAGCACATCTGATGGCAAACAAGAGAATTTTAAGATATCTGAAAGGTACTATTGACTATGGGTTATGGTATCCATATGGTGGAAATTTTGATATGAAATCATACACAGATGTTGATTGGGTAGGAAACATTGATGATCGGTAGAGTACTACCGATGGAGCATTCGTTTTAGGAGGAAGGCTAGTCTCTTGGAGTAGTAAAAAAAAGAGTTGCACCTCACAATATACTATTGAAGCTAAGTATGTAGCAGCTTATATGAATTGCACACAAGCTATGTGGATGAGGCACATTTTGGAAGGTTTCAAGATAGAAATCTCAGAACCTATAAAGATTTTGTGTGATAATACAAGTGCAATAAACATTTCAAAAAATATTGTTTTTCACACAAGGACTAAGCACATTGAATTAAAATATCACTTCTTGAGGGAAAAATTTGAAAGTAAAGATGTTATCTTGGAGCATGTTTCTACCAAGGAGCAACTTGCAGATATCTTTACCAAACCTTTTCCTAAGACCACTTTTGAGTATCTTAGAAGTCAATTGGGGGTTGTCCCTCTTCATGAAGTTAGTTAAGCATGATGTTGATTGCATCAGTCCCTAAACCATTTGTAGAAGCTTATATGGATTGATGGAGTGGATGTATTCCATAGGGGGAGCATCAACATTACAACGAGAGCAGAATAACATGTTTTACTTTCACTTTGGCATTGTTGTCAAAGGGGAAGAAGAATTATGTGATTGGGGAGAAGAATTATGTGTCTGATTAAGTGAACCAGCGACAGGATGAAGACAGATAGAGCAAGGTGAATACTTGGTAATGTAAACCAAGATTCCTATTCACCAATCTCAGCAGCAATCAGAGGCATTGATATTTGTATTGCCATCAATGCCAAAGGGGGAGATTGTTGGTATTTTGAGTTTGTTGGTATTTTGCATCAAGATTGCATTAATGATATGTTGTCATTGATGTCTATTGAACCGGTAAAAGGTATTCATGTTATTATTGATATTGTTGTTTTTGATATTGGCTAGTAACCGGTAAGAAGAGATATGTGGAAGATGTTGTAAACATGTATGTTAAGTTTGTGAGTTGAACCAATGTAAAGGGTTAAACCTTTCTACATAATGTAACTAGTAAACCTTATCAGTTGTTAAACCCTAACCAGCCAAGTTTGATGGTTTATTATCTAAAAAGAGGTCATGATGGAGACATGTGTGATCACTTAATTAAGGAGATATTCAATTTGTTCTTGTCTAGGGAAGGAGAAAAGTCGATTGCATCTAATACACAATGCGTGATGAGATATAAAGTCCAATAGATTTCTATTTAAGGTCAATGAAGTTGTTTGTTACGGTTGTTGGCAAGGTTGGTAGAAAACCTGTTGAGTGTTTAGTTGCCAAACTGGTGAATGGATCTGCACTTTGAGTGAACACAGACTGAAGGTTATAGAAGGATCTGATCAAGAAAAAGTAGTGCTATTCAGACAGATCAACAAAACTGTTGTTTTCTAACAATTACAACAAAAGTTAAATCTCTTAACCGGGTAAGCTGTAACAAGCTTTGTCACTCATTAAATCCTCTAACAAGGTGGTCCATTAGCTTGGATTCTAAATCCTCCAATGAGGTTACTCATAACAGGGTATTATGCTTCTGAAAAGGCATATTCCTAACTGGAATTAGTTCTTAACAGGACTTATTGTAAAGCTCTAATAGGCCTTGGCTCCTAACAGGGCGAACTTCAAAATAGTTCAGATAGATATCCTTGTGAGTCTCATCTCACCGTGGTTTTTACCTATTTGGGTTTTCCACGTATAAACATTTGTGTCAAGTGGTGAATGCTTTTGTGGTTGTGATCTTATTTGTTGATTTTGTTAATCTCTGATAAGGAATTTCAAGTAGAAGCATTGAGAGATGAATATGTTGAGTTATGATTAAGCATTATTGATATTCACAAGATTGAATTTGTTTACTGTTAAAGTTGTCATAACAGTTAAACCAGTTGATGTCAAGTATTCTTATGAATATTGATCTTGACTGAGATATGATTACTTTGTTTGACTGAGGTTGAGTTTGGGATCTTTGTATCAGTTTTTCAGTGTACTAATTCACCCCCCCCCCCTCTCAGTATTCTACCAGATACTTATTCTTTCATCATACCATCACAGAGGACCAAACAACTTGTGGGAAAATGTTAGAGGGGCCATTGTACCATAATATTTTGGTGTTGGTTTGCAGGGAGGCTCCAAGACTAAGGAAATTTAATTGACCCTAGGCGAGCATCTCTATGTGACTGCATGAACTGTAGAAGTGAAAATCACTTCCAGTAGGCAAAGGAGATGTGATTAAGTCCCAAAACCTTGGATTTGGTGGTTTTACATCTTACACCACCTTGAAGAAGTGTTGGTTTAATTAGGGGAATAATACAAGGGGTACTTGCTTTCTAAATTAGTCCTAATTGGCTTAATTAGGTCTGTAAGGATAGTAAGGGTACAAACCTTTAAAATTGGGGTTAGAGTATAATACTTTGGGGAATTGTGTAACTTGATAAAGGGTATCTGAATCTTCCCTTAGTTTGTCTTGTTCATTAGAATTTTAGTAAGTTGTGTGGGGAAGACCCAACTGGTAGGACTACTAGACAAATAGGATAGTTGTGAGACAAGTACCCCCCAACACATTAGATGGTCAGATCTAACAGATGTTTTGATTTGGTTGGACCACCAATAGATAAAATCCAATAGGGCTCAATCCCACCGATACCATAATATTTTCTACCATTCACACAAGTGTTGAGTGTTTCCATCCCACTGGTACTAGAAGAGTGTTAGATATAAATCCTTTATGGATCTAGTTGTTGGCATTGTGTTATCATTAATTTCAATCAGTATAGGATGGAAATTGATATGGAAGACTGAATGGGTAGTGTTGTCATTGATGCTTGTCAACTAGGCATAGCAGGTCACCGGTAAGGGAGAATTTCATCCAACATAATGATCATTGGAGTCACCGATACACAAGTTAGTGCTAACTTGTGTTGAAGACAAGTATTAGAGACTGGAAAAGAAAGATGACCTGCAAGTATGGTGTAGGCATTGAATTGTTGCCAACCAGCAAGCATTGGAAAGAAGAGACTAGTGAAGTGATAGGTTAATGGTTGAAGAATCTGTCACAAGATTAAGTGAAAAGTTGACTAAGAGTGTGATGCTTCTGTGAGCAAGGATGAAATATGTCAAGGTGAAGATGTATCCTTCCCTCGATGAAGTCACATTTATATTGGTAGAAGAATTCCCTGAGATAAGACTGCCAGAGTAGGCCAAGGCAGGTGATTGGATGCACAGACCGGATGACCAAGTGGAAGATGAGTAATCCTCTAGAGTGTGAGATCAGTGTTGAACATCGGATTAGCATGTGATGTCAAGATGTGCCACAGGGATAGAGAAAGAAGATTAACGAAGTGATGGGTTTGTCACTTTGACAAACCGATTGAGATATGGTCCGAGCTGATGATGAAGAAAGCAAGGCTGAACAACTGTAGATATAGAGATAAATTGGTATGTACATGTGTCAGATGGAAACAACTAAAGGTTGATGACATGGTGTCATCAGGGTGCCTACCAGTAAGCATATGAACCGGTAAGAGAGAAAAGAGGCTAAGTGGTTTGCTCCTACCTGATGAAGATGATCATGTGATGGATTGATATGCTTGGTGACCGGTTAAGGTATTCCACTAATAGAACAACAAAGTGTAGACATGAAGGATTGTCAGCAAAGTGTGAGATACTGACAGGGTTAGAGAACTAGTAGATGAACCTAGTAATGGAGTTGGTCGGTGAACCTATCCAGACCAACATAGAGGTCTTTGTTGTGATAGACATCGACATAGATGACACATGATGTTGAGGTAGCATGCATGCACAAGTCGGCATGTTGAGTTCGGTGATGTTCCCGTCGGCGAGGTAGATAGTGGTAGGTCAACATTAATGTCGACTACGTATTTCACAGATCAAGTGAAGAGTGTTCACGGCTCAAAGAAAATTGAAGGAGCAGTTGGTCAGTTGATCAAGGAAGGTCGATCCAATCTTTGTTCTTGCTTGTCATAGGAAATAGTTAAGACATTTATGGTGTTTGATAGATGCGGGTCTACATACAGGTCCGTGCTTACTAAAAATAGAAGGCATGTTCTGGAAGGCACGAAAATAGCGAGTTTGATTGGTGTGTTGGTGTTCATCAATAAAGGAGATCAGATCGTATGAGATCTTATTGGTTTTGATGTCCCTCGCGATCAGTGGAAGAAACCCTAAGGCACCAAGTTTGAATGTTGCTTTTGGTAGGAAAGTGTGATAATAAATATGTAGGGCGAAGACAGAATTTGATGATACCTCAGAGAGAGACGCTACCAAGTAATGCCAAAGGCCAAATAGAGAAGTAGATGAAGAGTGATATCTGCAGAGGATCATAGAGATCAAGCAGAAGGGAGATAACCAGTAATAGGTTCTAGGGAAGGTTTAACCGGCAAGGTTAAAGCTACCAGCATGCTACAAGAGAGAAACAGTAAAGCCAAACGGTAATGCTAGAATCAGCTGGAAGACAACAAAGAGTGTTGAAGTGCAGAGAAAGTGAAGAGGAGATCTGACAGAGCAGAAGCAGAGGAAAGGTAACCGGTAGAATTGAGTCGGTAAGGCAACAACAGAAGAGTGTAGCAGAGAGAAGAAGATAGTGATCCAACAAAGAGATGAAGAGAGGCAGAGTGATAGGAAGAGTAGAGAACTGGTAACGCAGAGAAGGGGTGATACCGGTAGAGAGATTATATGCATTGGTTGCAAGATTCACTTGTAATCAGGGTTAAAACTTATTGTTGGCATATGTGCAGAGTACGTTGACATGATGATATTGTATGTTGTCATTGATGTCAATATGATGAAGAGTGAACTGGTATAGTGAAGTAAGAACTTGCAAGAGAATTGGTATATGTGAAAAAGTGAAGTGGTATGGCTATCCAAGTGAACCGGTATGTTGAAATGAGAACCGGTATATGTGAAAAAGTGAACCGGTATGTTTGTCCAAGTGAACCGGTATGTTGGAATGTGAACTAGTATGTGGAATGTTTTGTATCAAGGTTTCATATGGTATGACTACTGGTTGGTAGTCTTAGCTTTAGGGTTTCCGGTTGAAGTGTTATATGCCTCTGTGATTCAACCAATGACATCGTGTGATGAGTTAGAATTGTAATGAAGAACAGATTGTGTTGCCACGATATCCTTGTGCATGTGAAGGATCTTGCATGAAGGAGATCGATCCTATCTACCTTGAGAATGTGCGAAGTCTCTGTAAACGATGGAGAACGTGTGATGGGATATCAGCCTCCAAGAAGCGGTGAAGAACGAATGATGGAGAATGTCTTGAGATTTGTTCAAGGCTATTGTAAGAAATGCAATATGATCAATGGTTAGGATTGAACCAACTGAATTGCTTAACCTAAATGTTTAGGGTTTAGGGTTTATGCTACCGGCCTATCTATTTCCTATAAGGTCGATATTGTTTTTCATGTTGAATTTGTTGGCAAATGTTGTGTGTGTATCTAAGTGCAAAGATACACGATTCTTGCCAGACCAGATATGAGAATAGATACCTACAGAGTGTGAGTGCAGAAGGAAGGAACTAAAGCGGATCTGCATTGGCATTGAGTGTTGTTACTAGATCATTGTAATACTTGTTGACCTCTAACCACTTCAACAGTTGGAAAATCCCTTAACAGTGTAGCTTTAACAGGCTTGCTATAAATCCTTTAACAAGGTGACTCAAAATAATTGAGTTCTAAAAATCCTCTAATAAGGTAACCTTTAACAAGGTTTAACCCTTAACCAGGTATTCTAGCCATCCCTTAACCGGGTGATCCCTAGCAGGATCAGTTCATAACAAAATTTGTTGTAACAGTCTTTAACCGGACTAGGCTCGTAACAGAGCAGACTTCTAAAGAGTTCAAGAATAGCTTGTGGGTATTCATCCCCACCGTGGTTTTTCCTAGTTGTGTTTCCATGTGAAAAATATGTGTGTTATGTACGATGCTTTTCATGTGATTCTTTGTTATTCTCTATTAAGAGGTAAAGCATGTTGAACCAGTAAGTCTTTACATTTCTGTTGTAGTATTATTAGTTTATGCATATGGGTGAAGTGGAAATAAGATGTCAGATTGTGTGGAAAGTTGAGTTACCGGTTTATGTCTTTCACTATGTTTAATCGGTAGTAATCTGGTTTAGACTGGTTTTATTGCTTGCCAATCAAAGTGCAGGGTTCTCAGTCAAACCGGTTCAAGGAAAAATGTTTTTATCAGTACTGATTCACCCCCCCTCTCAGTACCAGTTTGGTACTAACTATTCATCATTGATTCATCAATTGGTATCAAAGAATCCTCCAGGTCCTCTCTATTGTAAGCTTAACCACTTGAGGTAAAGATCCTACTCTAATGATGAAGAGGGAAGGTCCAAAGTTTAAGAGAGACAACTTTAAAATATGGAAGGATGGAATGAAGATATACATCAGAATCATGGGTGCTCAACATTGGAGCTATGTTGAGAATGCTTATGTTATCCCTACCGGTACTCTCATCGATGATCAAAAGAGAGAGATTCGAGAGAATGGGCAAGTCATGGAAGCCCTAATTAGCAGTTTATCTGACATTGAGTTTATTGATGTTCAGGACAAAGAGAATCCCAAAGAAGTATGGGATGCCCTTGAGAATATCTATGGCGGTGATGAGCATGTGAAACAAGCTAAGGAAGAAATCCTTAGGGGAAAGTTTGAAGACATGTAGATGGTTGAAGGAGAGACCATTCAACAATATGGAATAAGAATCAAAACTATTATTGGAGATATCAAGAGTGCAGGTGGTAAAATGGAAGATTCCACTGTTGTTAGCATAGTTTTGAGATCCTTATTACCAGTCTATACAATAAGGGTTGCTGCTATTCAGGAGTTAAGGTCTATAGACAAGACAAAGGTATCCCTGGACTCCATCATTGCAAAGTTAACAGCTTATGAGCTAAAAAATTATGATGGCAGTATTCAAAAGACTGATTCAGCCTTCAGAGCATCTGCTGCACCATCTAGAAAAGACAAAGAAGCTAGTACCAGTGGTGAACCAAGACAAAGTAGAGAAATGGATGATGAGGAGATCCTAATGGAATTTGAAGCTCTTCTTGCCAAGAGACTTCCAAAGGGAACCGATAAATATAGAGGTAAACTTCCTTTGAAATGCTTTTCTTGTAACCGGATAGGACATATTGTTATAAACTGCCCTAATGGTGACAACAAGGATAAACCGGAGAGGTTCAGGAAGTTCAAAGGAGGAAACCAGAGAAACTATTTTGTAGCAGTTGATGAAGGTGTCACTGATGAGGAATCAAAAGATGAAGAAAATGAAGATATTATGTTTGTAGCGGTCAAGGAAGATGTGTCAGACAAGAAGGCTCTTGTCTCCCACTTTGATAATTCCAATGAGTGGATTATTGACAGTGGTTGTTCTCACCATATGACTGGTGATCGGAGTAAGTTTCTATCTTTGGAAGAGTATGATGGTGGTGTGGTTCATTTTGGTAATGATACACCATGTATGGTAAAAGGTAGAGGGTCCATCTCTCTGAATAGAAGAAGTAGTGCTGACAATGTGTATTGGGTAGAAGGTCTTAGGCACAACCTTTTGAGTTTTTCTCAACTGAATGATAATGGGCTCACTCTGGAATTCAGAAATGGAGCGTGCAAAATCAAGGGAAAGAATGGTGAACTGATGGCTACCAGTATGCAGACCAAAGGTAACCTATTTTAGCTAAATGCTAATGTCATTACATGTCTTATGGCTAAGTTTGAGGATAGCTGAATATGGCATAGGAGACTCTGCCATGTAAACTTCGACAATATTGTGAAGGCCAGTAAGATCAAGGTAGTTAGAAGACTTCCTATGCTGAGCAAACTGGAAAATCCTTTGTGCAGAGAGTGTCAATTGGTGAAAATGTCTTCCTCAACCTTCAAAGGTAAACCTTTCACTGCAGACAATTTACTTGATCTTGTGCATACTGATTTGTGTGGTCCTATGAAAACTAGGAGTGTGCAGGGAGATAGGTATTTTATGATTCTTACTGATGATTGCTCAAGAATGATGTGGGTCACATTCTTGAAGGACAAATCTGAAGCTTTTAGAAAGTTCAAAGCCTTCATAGCACTTGTAGAAAAAGAAAGCGGTAAGAGGATTAAGTGCTTAAGAACTGATCAAGGAGGAGAATTCACTTCCGATGAATTCAACAAATACTGTGAAGAGAATGACATCAAGAGGAAAATGTCTACCCCCAGACTCCACAACAGAATGGCCTAGCAAAGAGAAACAACCGGACTACGGTTGAAGCAGCTAGAACTATGTTGATCCAAGGAAAGGTTGCTCACACCTTTTGGAGAGAAGTGGTGAGCATTGCAGTCTACACAATGAACCAGGTACTCATCAAAAAGGGTAAGGACAAAACACCTTATGAGTATTGGACCGGTAAGACACCAGTGGTAAGCTACTTCAGAGTGTTTGGTAGTAAATGTTATATCAAGAGGAGTGAACATCAGAGCAAGTTTGATGCTAAATGTGATGAGGGAATATTCCTAGGGTATTCCAAAAAGACCAAAGCTCTCAAATGTTTCAACTATAGGACTTAGAGAATTGTTGAAAGCATCAATGTTAGAATTGATGAAACCTCTAAGAAATCTGAGGAAATCGATAGTGAGAAAGTAGGAGATGAACCAATAGTAACCTTCTGGGAACCGGTTGCAAAATAGCCAAGCACCAGTAACAGTTCTCCCACACCAGTAAATGTTGATGCTAACGAAGATGAGGATGAAGAAGAAAAGTAAGAGGAAAAACTAAGATCATTCCTAGTTATGTAAAGCTAAATCATGATCCAAAGCAGATCATAGGAGACAAGGATGCAGGAATTCTTACAAGAAGAAAGATCAGAGAAAACTCTTGCATGATCTTTGAATTTGAGCCTAAAACATTCAGAGAGGCACATAAAGATGAAGATTGGATCAAGGCAATGGAAGAGGAACTTGACTAGATAGAAAATAATTGTACATGGTCTTTGGTACCCAGACCGGAGCATAAAAATGTCATTGGAACCAAATGGGTTTTCAGGAATAAGCTGAATGAAGATGGCTCAGTGGTTAGAAACAAAGCCAGATTGGTGTGTAAAGGATATGCCCAAGAAGAAGGAGAAGACTATGGAGAAACCTTTGCTCTAGTAGCCAGATTGGAAGGAGTTTGTATGCTTCTTGCATATGCAACATTCAAAGGATTCAAAATATATCAAATGGATGTAAAGTCTGCATTCCTGAATGGAATACTAGAAGAGGAGGTATATATAGAGCAACCAGATGGGTTTTCCCTATCTGAAGATAGTGACATAGTGTGTAAGCTACATAAGGCCTTGTATGGACTAAAGCAGGCACCTAGAGCATGGTATGAACGCTTGCACTCCCATCTTGTGAAGATTGGATTTGAGAGAACAAGTGAGGATAGTAATATCTACATGAAGATAGAAGGAGATTAGATTTTAATCTATGAGGTATTTGTTGATGACATAATCTTTGGAGGAGATGACAAGATGAGTCATGATTTTGCAGATGAGATGAAAAAGGAGTTTGAGATGTCACTTATAGGGGAGATTAAGTTCTTCATTGGACTACAGATTTAACAAATGAAAGATGGAATCTTTATCATTCAGTCCAAATATGTCAAAGAGGTGTTGAAGACCTTTGGCATGGAAGATAGCAAACCGGTTAGTACACCGATGGTGACCGATTGTAAATTATCCAAAGAGGATGACTCAGGGTTGGTAAATGAGAAGGAATATTGATCAACGATTGGTAAATTGCACTATATAGTACATAGAAAATCAGACATTGCACATGTAGTGGGCATTGCTGCAGGTTCCAGAAAAGCCCAAGAGAATCCTGTTGGGACTAATTAAAATTGAGTCAAAGTTTTTAGGCCTATTTCAGATTTTTGCTTTGCATCTCCAAATAAGTCAGTTTGAATGGCCTAGTTAGCAAGGGAGTAAAGTGGAGCCGATTGATTTTCAGAGAGTAAGGCTCGAGATTCATGTCCCACACCTTTCATTTGGCCTATTCAGTGATGTGCAACTTTCAGAATTCAATTTGGATAAGTTTATGAGGTACCCATTTTGAGGGGTGAGCTGAAAGTGCATTTTAGGCACGAATGAAGATTTTATTGAGTAGCCTACTTTGAGCGATTACATATTTTGCCTTGTTGATCGTCATGGATAATTTAAAAATGGATTCAATTCTATGCATAAATGTGAGTCAACCTGCAAAATTTCAAGTCTTGATGAATCCATTTGCTCAGTTTTCATAGCCAAATCCATTTGCAGCTTGTGTGATTTGGCAAGTCCCTGTTTCAACAACTAGTCGGAGCCCTGTTTCGCATAAGTGTAAAAGTTGCCTCACTAAGTGTCATGTCAGAATGTTTGTTCTGGGATAATGTCAGTATAAATGATGAGCTACGTTTCAAATTTCAAGCCTCTATCAATCCCTTTGATCGGTTTTCCAAAAGGATTCATTTAGCTATCATTTTCAATTATCCGCACTTCAGTGATATATCAGTTAATGTAGCCATTTTTGTGAGTGCGCTGTTTCCATCCTGTTAGTTTGGTGATCGAACTGAGATTTCCAAGTTTTAATATGTACATAAAGGTACCTATGTTCTAAATTTGAGGATCTACGAAGGTCGTTTGATATTTTTGAGAAAGGCATCATGTGTTGCCAGGACATTGACTCCATCAGATCCGCAGTCTCAACAAAGCCAGTTGGGCATTTTTGAAAATTAATATCTCTTTGCTCGGGACTTGTCTTGAGAAACCATTTGGTAGAAGTCATCCTTGTATATCAGAGTACACACCTGTCAGATGGCGAGCTCCAGGAAGGTGTTTTGACAGGTTTGAAAATTACGTCTTCGCGATTAAATGCGAAAATGTGGCGTAATCGCCTGAAAGTTGTAAAATGCGGATTAATGATCTGAAAACGATGCCGATCATTTCCAGAGGTGTGTTTAAAGTTCTTGAATCATTCCAGAGGTCAGTTGCATGAAATCAAAAAAAAATTTAGTCGGACCCACTTTGGGGCCCGACCAGGCTCGACTGCAATTTGCCAGTGGGAGGGTGAGAGGTGACTCCAGTTTATTTGTCGTTAATGGATTGATGGTGTATGTCTTGCATACTAGTTTTAAACCTCAAACATTTCAAAGAGACATCTCCACCAATGTTTTATATATTGAAAAATGGAAGGCGATGGGTATTGAAGCAAATTTAAAAAAAAATCAAAGCAATGCAATCAGTATGTGTATCTTCATGTTGAATCCTCCCTGTGGTTGTTGGTTAAAGCATATTGTAATTGGAGCTCCCTTGCTGGATTCCTCTCATGTGATGATTGGTGAGATTTAAAAAAAAAAAGAAAAAAAACTCCAAATTAACCAAGATGAGAGAGGGAAAATCAGTGGTTGGGCATTGAAGTTACCAGCAGGCATAGACATTTCTTTTCAAATGCAACATCTTCCTCTCCCATGTGAAGGCTTCAGGTCAAATGAATGGCAAATGCATGTTTTCAAGTTGAATGCATATCTCCAGGCCAATGTTCCTTCCTCCATGAAGTGTTGCAGCAGCTATAGAAACTTTCAAGCAAATGAATCTCAACCAAATCTTCCTCCTCCCACGTGGTAGCAGCCAGCACATAAAGTCAAAAAACCAAGTGAATGCAAAATGGAGTTTGGAGTGCAGAAAAATAGACCTCCAGGAAAACGTGGTTAATGAAATACTGTAGAAGATGCAAAGAAGCTTCAGACAATTTTAAAAAATGAATGTAGCTCCCCCCTCACTTGGTCTCCTTCTGGTAGCAACAGCAAGTCAGTGTGGTAGTTGAGACAGTTTGTAGAAGACTTCAGTAAGTCTCATGTGGTTTTTGAGAGGAGAGAGCAGTAGCAAAGGCCTCCCAGCAGTTCACGTGGTGAAGAGGGGGGGGCAGATTGAAACCATAAAGCAAATGCAATATGGCAGGTGTAATGCCATCTTCTACGTGGTATGATGAAAAGGTTTTCTTTATTAAAAACTGTAGTAAATGGTTTCTAATCCTCCTGCATGGCAAGTGGAATGGGCATCAAACTTCAAACTCCACGATTCAGCAGTTAACCTCCTCTCTCACATGCTCTCCTCCCAGCAGTTCACGTGGCGAGTAAAGAGACAAATAGAAACTTTCAAGCAAATGTATATGGCATAGAAGGAGAAGTAGAGATTTTTTAATCTTCTAAGCAATGTAAGTTTCAAAAAATCGCCATTAAAGCTCTGCAATGAAAGCTTCAAAAATGAAGTTCCAAGCGAAACTATTAATCCCACATTCACTGGGCGTAGGTCTTTTTGGTATTTAAATACAAATCTCCGCTAATGTAATATGTCAAAGCCATCAAGGCTTTTGACGGACAGTGCCCATTGGGCATCCAAGGTGGGCCCACACGTGGGTGCAGATCCCAAGGCGACTGGAGGAGGTGATCAATAGTGACAAGTGGACCCCACACAAGCATGCTTCCCGAGGCAAACAGGCAGAATTTTGCAAAGAAAGGCCGGCTTAACTAGTGAGCAAGTCCGAGATGATCCGACGGTGTGCGTGATTTCGCAGGCCAAAGTTGCTCACCAGTTAAGCCCTGTGAAATGGCGAAAATGCAGTAGGTTAACTAGTGAGCATGTTAGATGGAGATCGACGGCCCACGCCGTTTCGCAGATTGAAGATGCACGAACATTAGAGGCTGCAAAATGGCGAAAGCCAGGTGGTGCACAAGTGGTAGGTCCAGAAGGTAGGTCCCATCTCGGTGGCGATGATGTGGTGCAGAGGTGGCGCCTAGGTGGCGATGACATGACATTGAGGTGGTGTACACGTGGCGGCCAAGTGGCAGTGACAAAGCGGATGACATGGCGGTGATGAGGTGTCATCCGAGGTGGTGTCCAGTCAACCCCATAGACCAATCAGAGGCTGCCACGTGGCAAAGCGTCAGGGCCAAAAGGGAGGAAAAAATCAAAATTAAAATTAGTTAAATATATAGTTCTGACTATAGAGAAATTTCAAAAATTTAAATGATTGTGCACATTGGAAGGATTAATTCGCCCAGGGCTCAATTTTTGGCCAAAGTATGAAGTGTTATATATTTTCAGAAAGCTCTCGGAATGAGGACTCTGATTATAAAGTTAATTTTGGCAAAGATCAGATATTTTGGAAGTAGTTTGGTCGAGATTGAAATTCAGTTAGAGAGGAGACACTTGGCAATTCAGTTACAGATTTGATTTGGTTCCTCCTCCTTCTTATTCCCAATTCTTCTCAATTGTAATGGTTCCAAAAAAAATTTGGAAAATGCTCCAGATTTGATGGCTTCCACTTTCTGAATGTCATGACCCAAATTTGTAAATGCTTCGGTTTGGTTTCAGGGTATAGAGATTGCAATGCAGTGTTGTAAATGTGGTTTTAGTTGCAGGTCTTGCTTGTGTCAGGCATGAGTAAATTCCTCACAGTATTGTCTCTAGGTATGTATTTCATTATCATGAATTGAATCCTCAAGGAGGATGAGATTTGTCAATTTCAAGGAAATTGTTGTGACTGTTTATAAGTATCCTTCAAGGAAGGTTTTAAACTCTGTAGTCAATCATAAATGATGAAATATGTTTCCAGATCTGATAAATTTGTGAATGAATCAAATAGTGCATTAATATAAGGTATTTGTGCATGAATATTTTGTTTAAGGAAAATAAGCTTGCATCTATGATTCATATTTGTAGTTATGTCTGTGACTCTGTTGCCCAATGAACAAGGCACTGGTCTTTGCAAGTTTGGGGATGTTTTCAGATTAAACAAATTAAAAGATAAATCTATTTCCCTTTATGTTTAGGGGTTAATGTTCTATCATTCCAAAGCTCTATTTCACCTATTATTTGTATAAGATCCAGCCCATCTGTACATGTTACCTAACTTGTTGAGCTTGTGAAATGATCTATCTGCTTAGTGTTGATGCAGTTATGTGTCTGTAATTGTTGTATTTAGTGCATCAAAAGGGTGTTCCCCCCTAGGTCTAGCAGAACCTGAAGTGCAAGAGGATCATTAGGATCCTATGTTATGTTGTCCAAGCCTTGAGGTGTTTCATTGATTGAGATTGGCTATCTCATAGATAGATTTACAGGTGTCTTGGGTTATCACTTTTGGTGAACAACAAAAATGGTGACTCTGCTGGGGAACAAATGGATATAAATGCTTGATTGATATGGTTAGAGGTTGAATGTGTTCCTAGTCCTGTCAATTTCATATCCAGCCAGTCTATCCATGGTGTATGCACAGAGTGTAAATTGATTTTATGGTGAAGAGAATAGTTCTTGTTCTGTATCTGTAACATGATATGTTTTACATGTCATGTATTCTATGAAGGAGTAACAAATAAAAGTTATATTGCTTAGTTGTGAGCAAGTCCTTGCAGCTGTATGCAAATTTTTCCCCAATTCCTTATTCGGTGGCGACTCTAGTCTCTGTACCGGTGCTTGAAGGAAGTTTGTTTTCCAAGACTTTCACAAGATTAGTTGATAATCTTATGAATCATATTAAGATGGAGATGGTTTAATTAGCAGATTCATAGATAAGTGCTTTCATCATAAAAGCTTGAGAAGAAAAGTGCAGTAATAGCCTAGAAGAGTGTTTGTTGCAGCGAGATTGAAGAAATAAACAAAGAATTAACTTGTGTTGAATGGCGCTCTATTGTTCAAAATGTCCTCTGTGTAAGAGGTGGTGACTCTGATGTAAAAGACCGTGCTGAAAGTGAAGTAAATCTTCAGATCTACAAGTTTTATACAGCTGCAAATCTCCAGGTATTTTCAGAGGATTTAAATGCAAGATATTTGTTCTAAAAATTAGAATGTGTAATGTCATTTTCCCATTTAGTGAACAACACTAGCTTAGAGGGAAAGAGAGAATCTCAAAATTGATTTGCATATCTATGCTGCTTAAAATATTCAGTGTATGTTATCCTCCGTAGTATGCAAATGTGGAAAAGTTCTGTGTCAAGCAATGTTATGAATAATTTCAGTATAAGGATTTGTGCTTGAAGTGTTTCATTCTTTATCCAAGATTGTATAATCATGTTGTGGGGGTAAGGAAAATGAATAGTAAAGATTTTCAACCTTGTGTATTTCCACATAGAGCCATGCCTGGTGAAGTGTCACAACCATATAATAGGAGAAGTTTCATCATGAACCATTATGCTGCTCTAAACTTTGAAGGTATTATGGGTTACCCAAATCCCATACCCACAGAAATTAGAAAGTATTTGCCTATATTCAGTGGGAAGAAATCAGAATTAACATGTCAACATGTTAAAAGATTTTCAGATTTGATAGGAGATTTTGAAATTTGCCAAGAAGACGTATGCATGAAATTGCTTGTTCAGTCATTGAAAGAGGATGGAAGAGATTGGTTCTCTTTTTTGCCAGTGAATTCTATTACCTCATGGGAAGAATTGATTTCAGATTTCATGGATCAATTAGATGAGAAGGTGAGTGATTATGACTTGTTGAAAGAATTCACTTATATACAAATCAGGGAAGATGAATTGGTACCCACATTCAACATCAGATTTTCACAAGCTTTGTCCAAAATTTCCAGAAAGTATAAACTTGATGATAAAGTATGTCTGGATGTTTATATGAGTGCATTTGATGAAAAGATGAGCTTCTTATTGAGAAACAAAGAGCCTAAAACCTTGTATGAAGCTTTTAACACAGCTAGAGACATTGAAAATAATTTGAAATTTGGGATAGCCAAGAAATTTGTGTTTGTTGTTGTTTTATGTCAATGCACCTTCAATGGTGGAATACCATATGAAGTTGAGAAAATCATTCCGTGTCTAGGTGCATCAAGCTTTGTAGTTCCAAATGGTTTTGTTGATGCATGTGTTTCAGATTTAAATGAGAGTCAAGAACCTTTGCTGTTAATGCCGGTTGTCTCTCGCAGTAGTGATGGAATGATCAGTGGGAAGTGTTGTGAAAATGTTGATACAGAGGTAGATATATACAAGGGATATGTACCATTTGATTTGTATACTAGTTATGTTGATTATGTGGCTGCCAACTACCAAGTGAATCATGCATCTCTCCAGGATAATATTAATGAAAATAATGATGGTGATGACCATCAATCTTTACATGCTGCTGATGTATTTGATGTTGAAATTCCAAATACAAAGGGATTACTAAGTGTTGTTGTTTGTGCAAGCAAAAATGAGCCATATGACGAAAATCAAAATTGTTTAGTGCAAATAATAGTTGATCCTCACTTAGATATTGATAATCTTAATTGTGTTGAGGATGAAGTAAATCTATTTTCAGATTTCACTTCTTGTAATCATGATGATGATCTTTCTATTTTGAAAGTTATGCACAAAGTAAATTCAGAAAATTGTGATGGTATGCGTGATTGCAATGAAGATATAGCACACATGGATGGAGAAAATTTTACGAAATCTCACATGGAACAACAAAGTGCAATGCAAGTCCAAAAGATTGCAGAACTTAAGAAATCTCTTGAAGTTGTGGATAAGAAAGTTCAGATATTGGAGAGCCTTCGAGCTGTTGATAAAGATCTTCTGCAATATAGTGAAGAGGATTCTTCGGAAAAGGACTGTGAATTGAATGCTTGTATACTTGATGAACATGCTGATCTGACATATGGTTTTATGACAGAAAATTTTAGTGGACATGCTGAAAACTCATCTGATGAAGTAAATTGCAGCGATGTTCATTTTCTTTCTTTGGCTGATGACGAGTATTTTATTGGTGAAGAAGATCAGTTGTGCCAAGATAAGTATGATTATCTTGATTTTCAGAATGATGGTCATAGGATAAAATCTCATGAATGTGAAACATGGAACACAGAGGATTGTTCTAGCCAAGTTTCAATTTCTTCTTTGTCTGATGAAGATGATTATGATGATCGAATGGATGGTGTCTTTAGCAATTTTACTAATGCTTTATTCAATGCTGATATAGATACAGACCAGCCACTTCGGTGTCATAATGTTCATAAGGGGATTGTCCATTTGGTTTCTAACCCTTTGTATGAAGAGATAATTGATCAGCCAGATGTTGTAAATGATGAACCAGTCCATAATACTGATGAAATTCCGAACAACAGTAGCATGGGTTGTAAGAATTTACTTCATGATGAAGACAAGAGGCATGGGCTATGTGATGATTGTTCCAGGCCACAAATGGAAGTTTTTCAGATGGATATAAGTCTGGATGAAGAAGATTTAGTTGAGGATTTTCTTTAGCCGGAGGTATGCATTATTTTCCATGAATGGGATGTTGAGAATGCGGAGGTTTTTGATTTGATAAGCGAGGATAGTATGAGGTGTGATTAGCAAAGTGAAATGTCACATCTATATTGTAACATGTATATTCCTTGTTTTCATCTGTTGGTTAGTAGTGTGCCTCGTTCTATTGATTTAAATGATAATAAGACATGTGCTGAAAGGAATTGCAATATTGAAAATGAATGTTTTACTTTTAAAGTTCAGCATGACGATGTCCTTGCAAATGGTAGAATTGATTGGGATAGTGAAGTGTATTGCAGCTTGTGGGAAAACCTCTATGGTGAATTGTCTCATGTTTTTACTTGTGTTGAAGTAGTGTGTGATTATAAAGTTCAGAATCAGACAAGAGGTAAACACACTAGCTGTTACAGTGATGAGACAAAAGAGGTTGATTATAAGAATTATGCTCAGCTGTTATTGAAAAGTGCCTTTGTTTGGATCATGGTATCAAGTGATGAGAATCAGATTTTTGACAGAGGTAAATGCTAAGATTAATTGAGCAGTTTATAATCAGTTGTAAGTATGTTTGTATATGTTGTATAGTTGCTTTGCTTTCAGTTGTGTGGTTTCCAATAAAGTGCCCTGCTGCTTGGGTAGAATAAGGATGCCCTATTTTTGAAAAGAGATGAGAAGAGAAGAATTGAGGAAATGATCCGTCTTTTGGGTGGTCTGCTTAACCAAAGATATCTGGATCCTTGTGTTGATCTTGCAATCAACCATCCCTAGTCAGAGCCACTATTGGGACTAATTAAAATTGAGTCAAAGTTTGTAGGCCTATTTCAGATTTTTGCTTTGCATCTCCGAATAAGTCAGTTTGAATGGCCTAGTTAGCAAGGGGGTAAAGTGGAGCCGATTGATTTTCAGAGGGTAAGGCTCGGGATTCATGTCCCACACCTTTCATTTGGCCTATTCGGTGATGTGCAACTTTCAAAATTCAATTTGGATAAGTTTATGAGGTATCCATTTTGAGGGGTGAGCTGAAAGTGCATTTTAGGCACGAATGCAGATTTTATTGAGTAGCCTACTTTGAGCGATTACATCTTTTTCCCTATTGATCATCATGGAGAATTTAAAAATAGATTCAATTCTATGCATAAATGTGAGTCAGCCTGCAAAATTTCAATTCTTGACGAATCCATTTGCTCAGTTTTCATAGCCAAATCCATTTGCAGTTTGTGTGATTTGGCAAGTCCCTGTTTTGACAGCTAGTCGGAGCCCTGTTTCACATAAGTGTAAAAGTTGCTTCACTAAGCGTCATGTCAGAATTTTTGTTTTGGGATAATGTCAGTATAAATGATGAGCTACGTTTCAAATTTCAATCCTCTATCAATCCGTTTGATCAGTTTTCCAAAAGGATTCATTTAGCTATCATTTTCAGTTATCCGCACTTCAGTGATATATCGGTTAATGTAGCCATTTTTGTGAGTGCGTCGTTTCCATCCTGTTAGTCTAGTGATCGAATTGAGATTTCCAAGTTTTAATATATACTTTAAGGTACCTATGTTCCAATTTGAGGATCTACGGAGGTCGTTTGATATTTTTGAGAAAGGCATCATGTGTTGCCAGGACATTGACTCCATCAGGTCCACAATGTCGACAAAGCCAGTTGGGCATTTTCAAAAATT
The DNA here is from genome assembly GCF_030272615.1 of Cryptomeria japonica. Classification (NCBI taxonomy): domain Eukaryota; kingdom Viridiplantae; phylum Streptophyta; class Pinopsida; order Cupressales; family Cupressaceae; genus Cryptomeria; species Cryptomeria japonica. The sequence goes on along the minus strand of NC_081412.1, from coordinate 309,660,824 downwards.
AATATCTCTTTGCTCGGGACTCATCTTGAGAAACCATTTGGTAGAAGTCATCCTTGTATATCAGAGTACACGCCTGTCAGGTGGCGAGCTCTAGGAAGGTGTTTTGACAGGTTTGAAAAATTACGTCTTCGCGATTAAATGCGAAAATGTGGCGTAATCGCCTGAAAGTTGTAAAATGCGGATTAATGATCCGAAAACTATGCCGATCTTTTACAGAGGTGTGTTTAAAGTTCCTGAATCATTCTAGAGGTCAGTTGCGTGAAATTGAATTTTTTTTTAATCGGACCCACTTTGGGGCCCGACCTGGCTCGACTACAATTCGCCAGTGGGATGGTGAGAGGTGACTCTGGTTTATTTGTCGTTAATGGATTGATGGTGTATATCTTGCATACTAGTTTTAAACCTCAAACATGTCAGAGAGATATCTCCACCAATGTTTTATATATTGAAAAATGGAAGGCGATGGGTATTGGAGTAGATTTAAAAAAAATTCAAAGCAATGCAATCAGTATGTGTATCTTGATCCTGAATCCTCCCTGTGGTTGCTGGTTAAAGCATACTGTAATTGGAGCTCCCTTGCTGGATTCCTCTCATGTGATGATTGGTGAGATTTAAAAAAAAACAAAAAAAACTCCAAATTAACCAAGATGAGAGAGGGAAAATTAGTGGTTGGGCGTTGAAGTTACCAACAGGCATAGACATTTCTTTTCAAATGCAGTATCTTCCTCTCCCATGTGAAGGCTTCAGGTCAAATGAATGGCAAATGCATGTTGTCAAGTTCAATGCATATCTCCAAGCCAATGTTCCTTCCTCCATGAAGCTTTGCAACAGCTACAGAAACTTTCAAGCAAATGAATCTCAACCAAATCTTCCTCCTCCCACGTGGTAGCAGCCAGCACATAAAGTCAAAAAACCAAGTGAATGCAAAATGGAGTTTGGAGTGCAGCAAAAAAGACCTCCAGGAAAACGTGGTTAATGAAATACTGTAGAAGATGCAAAGAAGCTTCAGACAATTTTAAAAAATGAATGCATCTCCTCCCTCACTTGGTCTCCTTCTGGTAGCAACAGCAAGTCAGCGTGGTAGTTGAAATAGTTTGCAGAAGACTTTAGTAAGTCTCACGTGATTTTTGAGAGGAGAGAGTAGTAGCAATGGCCTCCCAGCAGTTCATGTGGTGAAGAGGGGGGCGCAGATTGAAACCATAAAGAAAATGCAATATGGCAGGTGTAATGCCATCTTCTGCGTGGTATGATGAAAAGGTTTTCTTTTTTAAAAACTGCAGTACATGGTTTCTAATCCTCCTGCGTGGCAAGTGGAATGGGCATCAAACTTCAAACTCCACGATTTAGCAGTTAACCTCCTCTCTCACATGCTCTCCTCCCAACAGTTCACATGGTGAGTAAAGAGACAAATAGAAACTTTCAAGCAAATGTATATGGCGTAGAAGGAGGAGTAGAGATTTTTTAACCTTCTAAGCAATGTAAGTTTCAAAATATCGCCATTAAAGCTCTACATGAAAAGCTTCAAAAATGAAGTTCCAAGCAAAACTATTAATCCCACATTCACTGGGCAGAGGTCTTTTTTGGTATTTAAATACAAATCTCCGCTAATGTAATATGTCAAAGCCATCAAGGCTTTTGACGAACGGTGCTCGTTGGGCGTCCAAGGTGGGCCCACGTGTGGGTGTGGATCCTAAGGCGACTGGAGGAGTTAATCTACAGTGACAAATGGACCCCACGTAGGCAAGCTTCTCAAGGCAAACAGACAGAATTTTGCAAAGAAAGGCCAGCTTAACTAGTGAGCAAGTCCGAGATGATCCGATGGTGCACGTGATTTCGCAGGCTGAAGTTGCTCGCCAGTTAAGCCCTACGAAATGGCGAAATGAAAATGGCAAAAATGCAGCAAGTTAACCAGTGAGCATGTTAGATGGAGATCGATAGCCCGCATGGTTTTGCAGATTGAAGATGCACGAACGTTAGAGGCTGCGAAATGGCGAATGCTAGGTGGTGCACAAGTGGCAGGTCCAGCAGGTAGGTCCCATCCCGATGGCGATGATGTGGCGCCTAGGTGGTGATGACGTGGCATTGAGGTGGTGTACACCTAGCGGCCAAGTGGTAGTGACAAAGCGGATGACATGGTGGTGATGAGGTGTCATCCCAGGTGGCATCCAGTCAACCCCATCGACCAATCAGAGGCTGCCACGTGGCAAAGCGTCAGGGCCAAAAGGGAGGAAAAAATCAAAATTAAAATCAGTTAAATATATAGTTCTGACTATAGAGAAATTTCAAAAATTTAAATGATTGTGCACATTGGAAGGATTAATTCGCCCAGGGCTCAATTTTTGGCCAAAGTATGAAGTGTTATATATTTTCAGAAAGCTCTCGGAATGAGGAATCTGATTATGAAGTTAATTTTGGTGAAGATCAGATATTTTGGAAGCAGTTTGGTCGAGATTGAAATTCAGTTAGAGAGGAGACACTTGGCAATTCAGTTACAGATTTGATTTGGTTCCTCCTCCTTCTTATTCCCAATTCTTCTCAGTTGTAATGGTTGCAAAAAAAATTTGGAAAATGCTCCAGATTTGATGGCTTCCACTTTCTGAATGTCATGACCCAAATTTGTAAATGCTTCGGTTTGGTTTCAGGGTATAGAGATTGTAATGCAGTGTTGTAAATGTGGTTTTAGTTGCAGGTCTTGCTTGTGTCAGGTATGAGTAAATTCCTCACAGTATTGTCTCTAGGTATGTATTTCATTATCATGAATTGAATCCTCAAGGAGGATGAGATTTGTCAATTTCAAGGAAATTGTTGTGACTGTTTATAAGTATCCTTCAAGGAAGGTTTTAAACTCTGTAGTCAATCATAAATGATGAAATATGTTTCCAGATCTGATAAATTTGTGAATGAATCAAATAGTGCATTAATATAAGGTATTTGTGCATGAATATTTTGTTTAAGGAAAATAAGCTTGCATCTATGATTCATATTTGTAGTTATGTCTGTGACTCTGTTGCCCAATGAACAAGGCACTGGTCTTTGCAAGTTTGGGGATGTTTTCAGATTAAACAAATTAAAAGATAAATCTATTTCCCTTTATGTTTAGGGGTTAATGTTCTATCATTCCAAAGCTCTATTTCACCTATTATTTGTATAAGATCCAGCCCATCTGTACATGTTACCTAACCTGTTGAGCTTGTGAAATGATCTATCTGCTTAGTGTTGATGTAGTTATGTGTCTGTAATTGTTGTATTTAGTGCATCAAAAGGGTTTTCTCCCCTAGGTCTAGCAGAACCTGAAGTGCAGGAGGATCATTAGGATCCTATGTTATGTTGTCCAAGCCCTGAGGTGTTTCATTGATTGAGATTGGCTATCTCATAGATAGAATTACAGGTGTCTTGGGTTATCACTTTTGGTGAACAACAAATCCCACTTGGTCACAGTCAAGCGAATTCTGAGATATCTAAAGGGAACTATTGACTATGGATTATGGTATCCATACAAAAATAATTTCAACCTTAAATTGTTTACAGATGCTGACTGGGTTGGTAATGTGGATGACTAAAAGAGCACAACCGGTGGTGCATTCTTTCTTGGTGGAAGATTAGTCTCATGGATGAGTAAGAAACAAAGTTGTATCTCTCAGTCTACAGCAGAAGCGGAGTATGTTGCAGCATTTATGAACTGCACCTAGACAAATTGGATGAAGCATGTATTAAATGGCTTCAAATTTCCTATATCTGAATCGGTGAGTATATTTTGTGACAAGACAAGTGCGATTAGCATCTCTAAGAATCCGGTTTTACATTCTAGAACCAAGCACTTTGAGCTTAAGTATCATTTCTTAGGGGAAAAGGATCAGAATAAAGAAGTTGTACTAGAACATGTTTCCAATAAGGAGCAGTTAGCAGACATATTCACCAAGCCTCTACCAAAGGCTACCTTTACCTATTTGAGAGGTGAATTAGGGGTGCTACCCCTTCAAGAGGTGAACTAAAGGTGTGTGCTCCACATCATTCAGGACTTACATTCGTATATTTTTCTCAAGATTGGTGTGTTGAAGGATGCTACTCCTTAGGGGGAGCAGCATAGCAGAACATAGATGCTTATGCCTTCACTTTGGCATTATTGTCAAAGGGGGAGAAGATGTGAAGTGAAGAAGATATCTACAGTATTGGGAGAGAAGATGTGAAGCTCAAAGATATCTTTGTATATTGCCATCAATGCCAAAGGGGGAGATTGTTGGCATATGTGCAGAGTATGTTGACATGATGATATTGTATGTTTTCATTGATGTCAATATGATGAAGACTGAACCAATATAGTGAAGTAAGCACTTGCAAGAGAACCGGTATATGTGAAAAAGTGAAGCGGTATGGCTGTCCAAGTGAACCGGTATGTTGGAATGTGAACCGGTATATGGAATGTTTTGTATCAAGGTTTCATATGGTATGACTACTGGTTGGTAATCTTAGCTTCAGGGTTTCCGGTTGAAGTATTCTAATCCTGTATGATTCAATCGATGACATTGTGTGATGAGTTAGCATTGTAATGAAGAATAGATTGTGCTGCCACGATAGCCTTGTGCGCGTGAAGGATCTTGCATGAAGGAGATTGATCCTATCTACCTCAGGAATGTGTGAAGTCTCTATAAATGGTGGAGAACGTGTGATGAGTTATCAACCTCCAAGAAGCAGTGAAGAACGAATGATGGAGAATGTCTTGAGATCTATTCAAGACTATTGTAAGCAATGCAATATGATCAATGGTCAGGATTTAACCGACTGAATTGCTTAACCTAAATGTTTAGGGTTTAGGGTTTATACTACCGGCCTATCTATTTCCTATAAGGTTGATGTTGTTTTTCATGTTGAAGTTGTTGGCAAATGTTGTGTGTGTATCTAAGTGCAAAGATATGCGATTATTTCCAGACCAGATATGAGAATAGATATCTGTAGAGTGTGAGTGCAGAAGGAAGGAATTGAAGCAGATCTGCATTGGCATTGAGTGTTGTTACCAGATCATTGTAATACTTGTTGACCTCTAACCACTTCAACAGTTGGAAAATCCCTTAACAGGGTAGCTTTAACTGGCTTGCTGTAAATCCTTTAACAGGGTGACTCAAAATCATTGAGTTCTAGAAGTCCTCCAACAAGGTAACCTTTAATAGGGTTTAACCCTTAACTGGGTATTCTAGCCATCCCTTAACTGGGTGATCCCTAGCAGGATTAGTTCCTAGCAGAACTTGTTGTAACAATCTTTAACTGGACTAGGCTCCTAACAGAGTGGACTTCTAAATAGTTCAAGAATAGCTTGTGGGTGTTCATCCCCACCGTGGTTTTTCCCAGTTGGGTTTCCACATGAAAAATATGTGTGTTATGTGTGATGCTTTTCATGTGATGCTTTGTTATTCTCTATTAAGCGGTAAAGCATGTTGAACCAATAAGTCTTTACATTTTTGTTGTAGTATTATTAGTGTATGCATATGGGTGAAGTGGAAATAAGATGTTAGATTGTGTGGAAAGCTGAGTTACCGGTTTATGTCTTTCACTGTGCTTAACCGGTAGTAATCTAGTTTAGACCGGTGTTATTGCTTGCCAGTCAAAGTGCAGGGTTCTTAGTCAAACCGGTTCAAGGAAAAGTGTTTTTATCAGTACTGATTCACCCCCACTCTCAGTACTGGTTTGGTACTAACTGTTCATCATTGATTCATCACTTATGTATTGATTTGTTATCTTTGTATAACACTGAGTTGGAGCTCGGTGTAGGGGTTGTAGCTCCTTTGGTTGGTGGTTCTCCTTGGGTTGGTGCCCTAAATCAGGGGTTGGTGCTCCCTGGGCTGGTGCCCTAAACATTGTAATCAGAGTTCATTGTGAGGTTGGATTGGAGTAGTAGACTCTTGCAACATTTCTCACCAAGGTTTTTCCCATCTTGGGTTTTCCTCGTATATGTTGGTGTTATGTGATGTCCCTTTTCATGTGTGATTGTATTTGTGATAGGCTCCCATCTAACTGGTAAGTCTTCTTTCTATTTGATTTGTTAACCGGTATTCACACATAGGATAGTTAGAGGGAAAATTTTGAAAACCATTGATTCACCCCCCCTCTTAGTGGCACATTGTGTGTAAAAATTGGTATCAGAACCTAGGTTCTCGATTGATTTGCTTTCTCCAGCTTGGGTAGATTCTAGTATTAGGACATAATGGTTTGTTTAGTACAAAACCCTGCTCCTGTGTTTGATGGTTCAAACTATTCTATTTGGAGTCGTAGAATGGAAGTCTACCTGTCCTCCCTAGGGTTTGATGTTTGGATGTCAGTACGCCCACTGGTCCTGAAGCAGAAAGAAAATGCAGGTACAATGATGTGGCAATGAAGGCTATATTTTGTAGGCTCTCAGATGATATTTCCTCATAGGTGGACAGATGTAAATCAGCAAAGAGCTTATGGGATAGATTAAAGAATCTATATCAAAATGAGCCTACAACCATAAGGTTAGTTTGCGAGAACAAGAATAATAGTGCAGCAAATTTATGTGTAAGTGTTGAAGGAAGATATGTCAACAACTGCAACAGTGATGATGAGGAAACTCATCTCTTCATGGCACAAGAAATTTAAAGTGAAGTGCACAAATCATAAGGTGACAAGGCAGATAGATCCCACAGACAAGATGTGTTTGGCAGTGATGAAGAAGATGAAGAACAATATGAAGCAGAGGTAGATCTTAAAGGAGAACTGGTGTGTGCTCTTGATGAACTCAACAGAGTTAGAATTGAATACAAAATGTTCAAGAATATTGTCATTGTTGAACAAAACCGGTTGGTCAATGGTCTTCAAGAGTCAGAGTTAGTTATTGTTAATCTGAAGCACAAGTGGGTGATGCTAAAAAGGTGATTGTAGAATCCAAATTGGACTTGAATACCAAGAAATGTAGATGTGAAGATTTAGCATTGGAACTAGAAGCCAAGGACAAAGAATGTCAAAGCCTAAATGATGAGGTGGAAAATCTCAGGAGAGACCTTGAGAAATATCAAGAAGAGCTCAAGGTAAGAATCTGGTTTAATGATAGCAGTGATGCCTTGGACAAGATGTTGAAGAAGCAAAAACACTCCAAGGATACCAGAGGTTTAGGTTGTGGTGTCGATGAGTGCTCCATCAACAAGGATGTCTCCCAAAAGGACATTTAGTTTGTCTCCTCAAATGGAGACAACAAAGGACAAACCTTCATGGTCAAGAATGCTCTAAGGAAGAAGGTTGACCTAAATACAACCGGTGAAGACATGACGAGGATAAAGACCAGTGCTGCAGGAAGGGATAATGCAGATCCTAAAGGAAAAGATAAGATGGAAGATGGCCTCACCTGTAGCAAAAACTTAGCAAAAAGACAACCTAGAAGATCTTCCACTAGTAGGAGACAAAGTGATGTTGCCCACAAGACAATGCAAGTGTGGAAAAAAAAGGGACCGGATGGGAGAATTGCAAAGAATGGACATCCTAAGGTCCATCCCCAGAGAAGAAGACATGGAAATACTAAACCGGTAAGATCTCCACATGTATGGTAGAATAAATTTGTAAGTCATATGCCATTCTTTATCAGTTGTTGCTTCTCTTGCAAAGATTATGGTCATAGGGCAGATGAATGCATAAAGAGGTCTATAAATAAGAATGTAGTCTATCTAAGAAGTAATGCATATGGCCATAGTATGTCAATATATAGGAACATGCATAGATCTTCTCCTATGAAAAATAGGAAGAGTCCATTTACTTCCTCAAGAAATGCAAGTTATGAATGTTATAATTGCAATGGATTTGGGCATATAAGTCATGAATGCAAGAACGGAAAAGTTTAGTCACATGACAACAAGTATAGCAGCTATGCTCAACATGAAAATGGGTATAGAACATATGAGAGACAAAGGGTTGCATGGAACAAAAAAAAAGAGGTTTTGTTCCTACAAGATCAAGTGGTCCACTAGTTCCGGTTGCAGGATACAACAACATGACCAAAAGAAGATGGTCAAACCGGTGTGCTAGAAGGTTCCCCAATCATGAGATTGGCATGGATGTTGTGTGCTACTATAGCACTGCTATTGGATATGATGCAGGACCCAAAAATGAAAGGACAAATCAGCAGAAGAAGGTAAGACCTTCTCTAAGGAGTGAAAATGGGAAGAAGTTTGAGACCATGCAGGTATGGAGGAAGAAGCAAGAAGATGTGACCTTGGACCAACATTGTGCATTCATTGCATATGTGATATCTCCTAAGGCTTAGAGGAGATGTAGGACCTTAGGGGGAGTTACATAGTGAACACATTATTCACCTCCTTGCTTGAAAATGACAAAGGAGAAGATAGGCTGTTGTCAGTATGAAGGAAGAAAATGAGATGGTAAATGTGTGTAGTGGTTGCCTTGGCTACACACCTACAAATGAAAGATGGATCACTACTACATATGTTAATGGATGGGAAATTTGCAATTGGGAGCATATGTAAATTGACAAAAGAAGTCAGGAGTTATAGGAAGGTGCTCCAGTAGTGATTATGGATTGGTACAAGAAACCGGTATGTGCAGGATGTTATTGGTAGGAATGCTAATAGGTACTTGCAGGTTATGTAAGACAATGAGATTCGGGTCATTGCATTAGCCCCGATAGCATGGAATGTGGAGTTTATGTCTTAGGTGGTGCTGATGAAGACCTAAATGACATATGTTGGCCCGATTGTTGATCATGTATGTATGCATCCTTTGTGGGATAATCGGTTTGATTTATGGTATGATGATGATATTCTATGACACTATGTACATCCAGGGTCATGTCATATGTTGTGGTAGATATAATGGATCTGGTAGATCATTAGATTGATCACATATGAACATCTCAACTAGTATATGGTTAATATTGGAGCTCCAATTTTGGGAATGACCGGAAATATGGACCTGAGATGCATGACTCAGGGGGAGTTTATAGCCATGTTTTCTAACTAGTATCAAACTCGTTGGACATAGAGGATGTGCAAGTGTCTATGGTTGTACCGGTATGATTATGTCTTTGGAAGTGTCTGGGGTTGTGAGATATTTCAATGTCTATCCAATTGAAAACACAACTAGATCAACAAAAGAGTTGTCTGCAAAAAGGGAGAGTTACCTGCACAAGAGAACATACAGTTGGTATCAGAAAAGATACAATTGGTATCAGTGTCAGCTTCAACACTTGATATCAGCTAATTGGGGTTAGAATAACTTTTGCATATCAAAGGGGACATGATGTAGTCTAATTGGCATGTAAGTTTTGTTCACTAACACGTGTATTCAATTGGTCTCAGACTTGTATATGCAAAGGTTTCTGGTTTTTATATACACTCAGTTGCTGAGAAATAGGTGTCAGTTGGTCGTTGAGCTCTTTATCTCAAATGCTATTAATTTAGAGGATACAGAAGGAGGAGAAGCATCTAGTAACCAAAAAGGGAGAGAGGAAAATCTATCAGTGCTCGGTAGACACAAGGAGGAGAGAAACCCTGTTAGTGCCCTTTGCCATTGTTGTCAAGGGGGAGAAATATTATGTAATATGTCGGATATTGCATGTGTTGATATCAATGCCAAAGGGGGAGATTGATGGCATTGTGTTGTCATTAATGTTAATCAGTATAGGATGGCAACCGATATGGGAGACTGAATGGGTAGTGTTGTCATTGATGCATACAGGAAATGGTGTCATTGACGCTTGTCAAATAAGCATAGTAGGTCACCGGTAAGGGAGAATTTCATCCAGCATAATGATCATTGGAGTCACCAGTACACAAGATAGTGTTGACTTGTGTTGAAGACAAGTATTGAAGACCAGTATGGTATGATGACCGGCAAGTATGGTGTTGGCACTGAATTATTGCCAACTGGCAAGCATTGGAAAGAAAAGACTAGTGAAGTGATAGGTTAATGGTTGAAAAAGATATCACAAGATTAAGTGAAAAGTTAACTCAGAGTGTGATGCTTCTATGAGAAAGGATGACATATGTCAACGTGAAGATGTATCCTTTCCTCGATGAAGTCACATGCATACTAGTAGAAGAATTCCCTGAGATAAGACTGCCAGAGTAGGCCAAGGTAGGTGATTGGATGCACAGAGTGGATGACCAAGTGGAAGATGAGAAAGCATCCAGAGTGTGAGATCAGAGATGAACATTGGAATAGCATGTGATGTCAAGATGTGCCACCGAGGCAGAGAAAGAAGATTAAAGAAGTTATGGGTTTGTCACTTTGACAAACTAGTTGAGATATGGCTTGAGCTGATGATGAAGAAGGAAAGGCTGAGCAGCTGCAGATAGAGAGAGAAATTGCTATGTATATGCCTTAGATGGAAATAGCTGAAGGTTGATGACATGGTGTCATTAGGGTGCCTACCGATAAGCATGTGAATCAGTAAGAGAGAAAAGAGGCTAAGTGGTGTGATCCTACCTGATGAAGATGATCATGTGATGGATCGATATGCTTGGTGACTGGTTAAGGTATTCAACTGATAGAACAACAAAGTGCAAACATGAAGGATAGTTGGCAAAGTGTGAGATACTGGCAGGGTGAGAGAACTAGTATATGAACCTGGTAATGGAGTTGGTCGATGAACCTATCCTAACTGACATAGAGGTCTTTGTTGTGATGGACATGGACATAGATGACATGTGGTGTTGAGGTGGAATGCATGCACAGGTTGACATGTTGAGTTCAATGATGTGCCTGCCAGCGAGGTAGATAGTGGTAGGTCGACATTAATGTCGACTACATATTTCATGGATCAGTTGTAGAGGGTTCGCGGCTCGAAGAAGATTGAAGGAGAAGTTGGTGAGTTAATCAAGGAAGGTCAATATGATCTTTGTTATTTCTTGTCAAAGGAAACAACTAAGACATTTATGGTGTTTGACAGATGCAGGTCGACATATAGGGTCGTACTTACTAAAAATAAAAGGTGTGTTTTGGAAGGAACGATAATGGCGGGGTTGATTGGTGTGTTGTTGTTCATCGATCAAGGATATAAAATTGAATGAGATCTGATTGGTTTTGATGTGCCTCGTGATCAGTGGAAGAAACCCTAAGGCACCAAGAATGAATGTTGCTTTTGGCGGGAAAGTGTGATCACAAATATGTAGGCTGAAGATAGAATTTGATGATGCCTCAGATAGAGATACTTCCAAGTAATGCCAACGGCCAAATAAAGAAGTAGATGAAGAGTGATATCTACATATGATCATAGAGATCAAGGAGAAGGGAGACAACTGGTAATAGGTTTTAGCAGAGGTTTAACCGGAAAGGTTGAAGCAATCGGCAAGCTGCAAGAGAGAATTAGTGAAGCCAACTGGTAATGCTAGAACCAAATGGAAGAAAATAAAGAGTGTTGAAGTGCAGAGCAAGTGAAGAGGAGATCCGGTAGAGAAGAAGCATAGGAAAGGTAATCAGTAGAATTGAGTTGGTAAGGTAGTAGCAGAAGAGTGTAGTAGAGAGCAGAAGATAGTGATCCAATAGAGAGATGAAGAAAGGTAGAGTGATAGGAAGGGTAGAGAACCGATAAAGTAGAGAATGGGTGATACTGGTAGAGAGATTATATGTAATGGTTGCAAGATTCACTTGTAATCAGGGTTACAACTTATGTATTGATTTGTTATCTTTGTAGAACATTGAGTTGGAGCTTGATGTAGGGGTTGTAGCTCCTTGGTTTGGTGCCCTAAATTAGGGGTTGGTTCTCCTTGGGTTGGTGCCCTAAATTAGGGTTTGGTGCTCCTTGGGTTGGTGCCCTAAACATTGTAATCAGAGTTCATTGTGAGGTTGGATTGGAGCAATATACTCCAACAACATTTCTCACTAAGGTTTTTCCCATCTTGGGTTTTCCTCGTATATGTTGGTGTTATGTGATGTCCCTTTTCATGTGTGATGGTATTTTGATAGGCTCCCATCTAACCAGTAAGTCTTCTTTCTGTTTGATTTGTTAACCGGTATTCACACATAGGATAGTTAAACAAAAAAGTTTGAAAACCACTAATTCACGCCCCCTCTCAATGTTGCATTGTGTCTAACACTGGTCACACAAATTATTGCGTGAGTTGAAAACTTGGTAGATGTTTTGTTTGACACCTTGAATAAACAAAAGAACTTGGTTTGGACATAATAGTTTTGGGTGAGAGAAGGTCATCACCTTGTTTGCTGCCTGGCTCTACATCATATTGGTATCAGAGCGAGTTCTATCACTTGGGGAAAGTGATTTTTGGTGTATGTCCATGGAAGGAAGTGAGGGAGAGGCTAGCAACATGCCTCCTAAGAGTATGTCTCAAGATGCCATAAAGAAGTTGTTTGAGGAGATGTTTGAAAGCAAAGTGAGGGAGTTAGAGAAGGCCAAGGGAAAAGGAAAGGAGGGTGAATGTGACTCTGATGGAGAAGAAGAACAAGGGGGAGAAGAAGAAACCCCAAGGAAGGAAGCTTAGTTACCTATAGATTAGAGAGTATTTGTTGAGGTCCTAAAGTCCATTGGAAAAGAATCCTCATCAAATAAAGATGGTGTCCCTATGTTTAGTGGGAAAATTAATGTAGAAGAAGTGATGGATTGGATCGAGGCATTGAACAACCATTTTGAATGCAAGGAGACCCCTAAGAATAAGAAGGTTATCTTTGCTAAGTCCAAGATGAGAGGAGAATAACTCACTTGGTGGAATTACCTCCAAGGTGAGAGGGTGGAGGAAGGTAGAGGTATGTGTGTGTGTGTGAAAAAGTGGAATAAGTCTGTAAGCTGCAAGACACAACCCTTCAATTAAGTCATTACATGTATGGTTAGAGGGATATAAGAATGAATAATAAAACCATAACAAATCGAGTAATTGCCTTCTAAAAGATGTGAGTATAAGATTGTTCTCAGATTTGTATAAGCAATACTAGTGATTAGACTGCACCAAGACGAAGGATTTAATTTATATGAGCATGATGTTAAGCTAAATGGATGCAAGATTATGCTAGATGGATGAATAGTAAGCTATATGAATTCAAGCAATCATAAAATATGCAAAAATAAATTAAAATAAGATGCAATAATCTCAAAAAGCAAGCACACTATCTTCAATGACTCTAGAGCAAAAATTGTATAATAACAATAAATCTCCAGGGTGTTTTGAATGAGAGATGAAGACTGAATTTATACAGAATCACAAGAGAGATCAAGAAAAAGAACAATTTAGAATAATTGAAATAATTGAGAAAACAGATTCAGTTAACCTTGAGATAAGTAATTTTATGCATATTCTTTGACTTATTCAAGAAAAGAGTCTTTTCAATGCAACTGAACTTCTTTTCTCAAAAGCTTTGAGTTCCAATTTTAGAGAATGATAAAATTCCTTTAATTGCTTTTCTGATTTCAAGTTCTCAATTTAGAAGAAAGAAATAATATCTCAAGTTTGATTTCTCTCTCAATTCAATTCTTTTATTCTATTTCAATTTAACTCTTGCTTTGCATATTGATTCCTCTTTTGTGATAAATTAATTCCTTTTTTATGAGCAATGGCAAATTTATTAATTAATTAAATAAGATAATTGATCAAAATGATTTCCTTGGAATGATTTAATTAATTAAATGAATATTTAATTAATATAGAATAATTCACTTGCCATGTGACATTTAATGATTGAAGAATTAATTAATTTTGCTCAAAGTTGATTAATTTCCTTTGGTTAGGACCTTGGTGATGTTGTCGAAATTAGGGGCCCATGGTTTAGATGACCAATTTTAGGGTATTACATTTTCCCCTCTTTGAATTAATGTGCGAGCAACGCGTTGGTTCAAAGTATATGTTGATGTCTAGGAGATACCAGTTTTGAACTTGATTGATCGCGAACCAGATGAAGAGCAAGGTGTTTATCTTGATTTGAAACGATGAAGCTAAACAAAGTTGATTAAAGCGAAACCAATCCCAAACTTGATTGAACTAGGAACGATAGAGAGCAAAGATACCAAACTTGAACTTGATTGATCAAGAAGCGGATCTTATCGATCTAGAACTTGATTGAACTAGACACAATGAGCGAAGATAAAATTAATCTTGAACTTGATGGATCAAGACACGATGAGCGAAGATAAACTATCCATCTTGATTTGAAGCGATGAAACTGAACACCTGCTTAGATTGAGCATGTAATCAAAGATACTCTTTAAACTTTTGATTGAGTTTAAATGAATAATCAGATTGATGAAAAGTGATGAAACTAATTAACGTTAAGAGACTAATTCAGATGAAGACAATATCATCTTGATTTGAAACTAATATGCCCCTAGAGATTGATTTGATTCAGATGATCAAGAAATCTCAACTTGATATGAAGCGATAAAGCAAAGATGCCCTTAGAGATAAGGTCTTGTTTGATTTTCTCTAGTTAAAAATATTTCCTCGACTTTTGATGAAGATTTGAAAATTTTCTCAACTTTGAAGATATGAGGTCATGAGGTCACGAGTGAAAATTTTCTCGACTTTGAAGATATGAGGTCATGAGTTCACAAGTATGACCCCTCGGGAGTGAAATCGAAAGATAGTGAGGGTTCATGATTTTAGGCAATTGTTGGCGATGATAATTATTTGAGCACAAAGATTGAATCAGAGGAATATTTGAAGATTTAGCGATGATTGATGTAAAATTGAGCGCAAATTGAAGAAAACAATGAGCATTTGATGAAAAGTGCTAAGTGGTCCAAATTGTATTGAAATTGACTAGGAGAATGATCTCAGATTTCGATTTTGATCCCGAAAATGGAATCAGAACGGGCAAATTAGCTAAGGGTACAATTTTCATGTTCATCGGAGAAAGTTGAAAAATTAGTTTGTGGGCTATATAAGGGATCAAAGTGTCATTTTCAATTCATTTTAACCTCTCAAGTTTGAAATTTGAAAAGCCTTCTGTGAAGAAAAATGGTCATTCTGATCCAGGAGCACCGATTTGAGCGCCAAAGACAACATAATTGACCGCAAAATTATGAGCCAGCGGTGAGTGACTAATCTTATGCCTCTTTATGTCATCAATTTTGAATTTTTTGTTGAATTTTTTCTTTTTTGTGTCTTTTAAAATTCAGTCGTTTTCAATTTGTCGTGCGAGATGATATTTTGTCTCGTATGCCAAACTGTGATTTTGTGTTTTATCATTTAAAGCCATTAATTTTGTCATTGGGGACACCCCCTTGTGTCATACGAAAGTTTGCTTGATAGACCATTTTGTCATACGAATGCATGTTTTATGTCGTATTAGAGTCTTTTGTCATCCTATAGCTATTCCTAACTCATACGAGTTTCTGCCTACACTGTGAAATGTCGTATGAAAAATAGTGAGCATTTTTAAGGGTGCAAACATGAAAATTTTATTTTACAATTGATGTATTTGGATTTGCGTGATATTTAAGCTGTCTTATAGCAAATTTGGATGACTCTCTGATGCTCTATTGTTTGCTTCTTGTAGTTGTGATTACCACATGTTGTTTTTTGATGCATCTATCCTTCAACTATGAGGCTAGTGTGTGAGTTATCCGATATAGACAGAGCACATATTGACCTGTGTGGGTTTACCCACCTTCTACAAATGCCAGATATCTATGTGAATCATGGGATGCTCACTGCACTTGTTGAGAGATTCCATTCTGAGCATAACACATTCCATTTACCAGTTGGGGAGATGACAATCACTCCCGAGGATGTTTACCAGATTCTTAGGATTCCATTCACTGGGGATAAGGTTGATTACAATTATGCAAAATGTCCTGGCTTACTAGCTTTGAGATAGGTATTTCACAATGAGGACATCCTTACACAAACTATCAGATGGGATGATATGATGACCAAGTATAGCGATAGTTTCCACTGGCTTGTGTCTTGGCAAGATTTATTGTTTGCTTCATTATGCCAGACAGGGGACAATAGGGTTTCTTATGTGGCTGGGCTAGGATGTTATAGAGGCTTGTGGATCACCCTGGGAGATTAGGATGTGGTTGGTGTGTTTTAGCCTACATGTATCGTGAGATGCATGAGATTGTATACAGAGAGGGGAAGAGCATGGTTACAGGGGTATTGATTTTATAGATATGGGCCTGGGAGCATATCGCAGTTTGTAGACCTATAGTGGATGACGCCAGAGATCCACAGTAGCTGATTGTTTATGGATATTCTAGATACGTTACTCAGCCCCATCTGGACAAGATAGAGTACTAGAGACGGCAGCTAGATGACCTGATAGTTGTTGTATGGAGACTGTACAGGGGCCTTGAGCTTTGGGACGACTGGAGAGCTGTGCGGAGAGATATGTTCATGACTCGTCCTCTTATGGGCAAATCTATGATAGTCATTGAGCGATTTTTTGTATCACGGGTTATGAGGTAGTATGGTGGGCCTCAGGAGATTTCACAGGAGTTTACTACCTACGCTCGTTATGCAGACAAGGAGAGATGAGGATGGGCCCCTAGGTTATCATACGCATTGAGCATGCAGGAGCTAACAGGGTTATAGCGACTTAGATGGGATTACTTGGATGACATCACAGATGCAAGGGTATTGCCCCAGTACAGGGATTGGTTCCGACAACATCCATTCCCTAGATTTACAAATCTGATGAAGCATGCACCTCTCATAGAGGAGATTGAGGATGATGCCCATGCACATGCACAAGGACAGGCACAGGGAGAAAGACAAGGAAAGGGACATAGAACAGAGGCTTTGAGGCAGGCAGGTGGTGATCCTAGTGTGAGCAGCAGTAGGGTACCATCTGGGGGGAGACTACAGTAGAGAGGAGAGGGCAGATCTCTAGGATCTGTTGGTGTGAGGAGGAGTGGTGTTAGAATAGTGGAGGGTGGAGGAGAGGAGGAGTGAGTAGTTCCTAGATAGGTACGATAGAGGAGGGATGAGCAGGGTGGAGATGGAGGTGAAGATAGAGGCAGAGAGCCTGTGAGGGATCAGGGGGTAGCTGATGTTGGCATTATAACAGACAAGAAGAAGGTTGTCATTCCAATTGCAATGAGAGATTGTTGGCATTTCAATAAGGATATTGAGAAGGTTGTTGATGACTATGGATATAACTGATTAAGGATGATTACTGTCTTAATATTATTATTTTGTCATTGATGTCAAGAAATTGATTTTCTAATTCAGTATGATGTTGCCATATCTTAAGAAGTATGATTTAAAGATGTCGATAAAAGACACAAAAAGAATATGATGAATAAGGGGATAAGTTATTCAATGGGCAGCTATTACCAAGTCAGACAATGATGAGATCATGATGTTTAGATTGTTTTGATATCCTACATATGCTATTGTTTGAAAGGTTAATACTATACTATGTTACCGAGCAAAGAACCTAGTCGGTAAACCCTAAGGTTATCGCTATCAGTTAATGAAGGCAGAATGTCTACCGAGTGAAGTTTAGTATTTACTGAGTTACAACCGAGCTATAACAGAATGCATTAAATGTTTACATGTGATATTTAATGAAGGAAGATGATGAGATGGAGCAAATTAAATGATTGGTAAGCCGTGTATGAAGATTGTTCAACAATCTATGGTAAAGAAAGATCGGCAGGAAGATCTACAACTCAAATTAAACCACAATACCCTAACACAAGTTCCAAGGTGAAAATGCAAGTTCCAAGGTGGGGTAAAATGTTTTCAGATTGAAGGATACATTGAACCTGGACAAGATTGAAGATCTGATGGCTATGATTGATCATGGGAAATGTGATCAAGGAGATTAAGTGGTTAGAAGATTGTTTATAAATAGGAAACCATTGATAAACAATGTATGCAGGCAAGTGTATGCACAGGGATGTTACATAGTGATTACTGAGCACAGAAGCTTGAAGACTTGTTTTGATAATAGAGTATAGTGCCCAGTAGAGGGACAAGATAAGTCCTATGAATTGATTTTATTGAGCAAATAAGAATCTGCTTTAGCATTTTTAGATGTGAAGTTGCAGACATATTTTTATTACTGTTATTTTGAGAAGTAGCAGAAAATCTCTTAACCGAGTGGACTTAATAGTCTTATATGTAAATCCTCTAGCAAGGTGACATTCTTATTGAGTGTTTGAAATCCTTTAACAAGGTCACTTCTAACAAGGTGAAGATCCTAACAGATCTGAGGGAAATCCCTTAATCGGGTCACATCTAGCAATGTGTTTGTAATCTTTAACAAGATTTGCTTTTAACCGAGCATACTCTAGAAGAGTATATTTCTTAGGGGGTCCAAAATCCCACAGTGGTTTTTCCCTATTTGGGTTTCCACGTTAAATCTGGTGTTATAAGGTTTAGATTGTTCATATGCTTTTAAGTTTGCATGTTTGACAGTTTTGGTTATATGACTGATATATATGTTACCGAGGTTGAATCTGATGTTTTTATGGATGATTAAGTTTGTATGATTCACCCCCCCCCCTCTCATCTTGTTGGCTATTGGATCTGTACTTACATTAAGTATCAAAACTATCAATTCATATCAGAGCTTTGGACTCCGAAAGGAAAGTTTAAAGGCACTTGAGTTAAAGATCTAAAGATGTATAAGAGGGATGCACCAAAGTTGAATAAGTCAAGTTTCTCTACATGGCAGAAAAGGATGAAGCTGCATCTATCAGGAATTGGAGAATATGTTGTCTATTATCTGGAGAATGATTTCATCACACCGAGCACCTATCCATTGACAATGGAAGAGATAAAGGCAAAGCAAGAACATATTCAAACAATGATTGAAATAACATCTGCATTGACTGACTCAGAGTTTAATGATCTAGAAGGCTACCATGATGCAAAGGCAATGTGGACTAAGCTCATATCTGTGTATGGAGGAGATGAACATGTTCAAAGAGAAAAAGTGGATAGTTTAAGAGGACAACTTGAATCTATGAGGATGAATGAAGGTGAGAACATAACCCAGTATAGTACAAGACTAAAGAAGATTGTAAATCAAATCAAAGGAGCAGGAGGAACTATTGAAGAAAAGGATGTAACAAGTAAGTTGTTAAGAATCCTTCTACCTACCTATGCAATCCGAGTCTCTACAATCAATGAATTGAGGTCTGTACCCAATATGCCAGTTTCTTTAGATGCTACTATTGGTAAGCTACATGCATTTGAGTTAAGTAACTTTGATAATAGTGGGTCATCAGTAAATAAAGTTGAATCTGCATTCAGTTCTTTTCATATTGATGAAATTGATGATTACAATGATAGAAAGTATAAGTACTCTGAAGGGAATCATAGTGGAGAAAGTGAAAGATTTCACAAAAACATGGAGGAGGTACACAAACTGTATGAGGAAATCAGAAAGCAAGGAGAGTTTGAAGCACTATTAGCCAGAAGATTACCGAGAGGAAAAGGTAAGTATAAAGGAAAGCTACCTTTAAAATGTTTCAATTGTGATAAAATAGGACATATGGCTTCTAACTGTCCTAACAAAGAATCTAGTGAAAAGAGAGATTGCCGAGATGACAGATAGAAAGATAATCATTACAGAGGACACTGAGACTTCAAGAGAAGAGATAAAAAGACATGCCTAATAGCTGATGAGGAATCTAATGATGATAAATCAAATGAAACTGATACAGAGGAAGTTGTTTATGTGGCTATTAAAGATGGATCAGATGAAGAATGGTATGAAGAAAAATCTTTAATATCTCATATAAATACTAATGATTCTTCGATCATATATAGTGGTTGTTCACATAACATGATAGGTGATAAACACAAGTTTATTAAATTAGATGATTATGATGGAGGCTATGTAAGATTTGGTAATGATGCACCATGTCCGGTAAGAGGTAAAGGATCCATAACACTTCTTGACAATGCTAAATGTAATGATGTTTATTGGGTTGAAGGTTTGAAATACAATTTGTTGAGTGTAGCACAGCTAAACAACACAAGTTACCGAATAGAGTTTGAAAAAGGAATTGTCAAAGTTCATGACAAGCATGGAAAGTTAGCTACTACTGGGACACAAACAAGAGGTAATACATTTCATCTTGACTCAACTCGGAATAAATGTCTATATGCAAGGATAGATGTTACCTGGTTATGGCATAAAAGGTTTTGTCATGTTAATTTTGATAATCTGATCAAAATAAGTAAGAAGTACCGAGTAAGAGGTCTACCGAGTCTTGAAAAACCTAAGAATGCTATGCGTCGAGGATGTCAGATGGGTAAGATGACAAGATCAAGCTTTACAAGTAAGTCCTACACTTCTAAGGGAATTTTAGATCTTGTGCATACTGATCTTTGTGGTCCTATGAAAGTTCAAAGTTATTATGGTGATAAATATTTCATATTATTTGTGGATGATTACTCAAGGATGATTTCAGTAATATTTTTAAAAGAAAAATCAGAAGCTTTTCAAATGTTTAAATGGTACAAGGCTAGAGTTGAAAATGAAACAGGAAGACAACTGAAATGTCTCAGATCAGATAGAGGAGGAGAGTTTACATCTGATGAGTTCAACTTATTTCACAATGATCATGGTATAAAAAGACAAGTCTCTGCACTGAGAACTCCACAGTAGAATGGGATAGCTGAGAGAAGGAACAGATCTATTGTGGATTGTGCCAGAACCTTGATGATTGAAAAGAAATTTCCACAAACATTTTGGAGAGAAGCAATAAGCACAGTTGTTTACACCTTGAACCAAGTTCAATTGAAGAAAGGTACTTTGAAGATGCCTTATGAAATCTGGTATGACAAGAAACCTAATGTAAGTTATTTTAAAATCTTTGGGAGTAGATACTATGTTCATAAAGATGATAGAAATGGCAAGTTTGATCAGAAAAGTGAAGAAGGAATGCTTCTAGGTTATTCTTCTAGAAGCAAAGCATTTAAATGTCTAATAAAATCATCTAACAAAATAGTAGAAAGTGCAAATGTGAAAATTGATGAATTTGTAGAAAGAAATGATGAAGGAAACTCCAAAGAACCAGAAGATTATGAAGGATTTGTCTATGTGCAACCGAGAAGTCCTACCGAGATAACTGTTGAAGAAAATGAAGAAAATATCCAGTTACCGAGTGATGAAGAAGATCATATAGAGCCTACAGAGCCTGTATTAGCCAAGTATGTCAGAAGACATCATGCACCAAGTCAGATTATAGGAGATAAGGATGATCCAGTGATGACAAGGAACAAACTAAGACAGAACACATGTTTGATATCTGAATTTGAACTGAGAATAGTGAAAGAGGCATTTAACAGTGAAGATTGGATAAATGCTATGATAGAAGAGATTGATCAAATCAAGAAGAATGACACATGGACACTGGTCCCAAGACCGAAGGACAAAAATGTAACCGGTACAAAGTGGATCTTCAGAAACAAGCTAAATGAAAAAGGTGAGGTCATTCGGAATAAAGCAAGACTAGTTTGCAAAGGTTATGCCCAAGAAGAAGGAATTGATTATGGTGAGACTTTTGCACCTATGGCAAGACTTGAAGGAGTAAGAACATTGTTGGCATATGCTTCTTACAATAATTTAAAGGTATATCAAATGGATGTCAAATCTGCATTTCTGAATGGTATATTAGAAGAAGAAGTTTTCATTGAACAACCTGAAGGATTTGTTGAAGGAGAAAATAATGATCAGGTATGTAAATTGAACAAAGCTTTATATGGTCTAAAACAAGCACCTAGAGCATGGTATGAGAGATTTCACTCTTATTTGATTAAGATTGGTTGTATAAGAACAAGTGAAAACAACAACATGTACATGAAGGATAATGAAAATGGAATACTGATCTCAGCCATATGTGTTGATGATATTATCTTTAGTGTAAATGACTCTCTATGCAAGAACTTTGGAAATGAAATGAGTAAAGAATTTGAGATGTCATTAATCGATGAGATAAAATATTTTATAGGTATGTAGATACTGCAAATGAAAGATGAGATTTTCATTACCCAATCCAAGTACATAAAGGAAATCTTGAAGAAATTTGGAATGGAGGATTCAAAACCAGTAAGTACTCCTATGACTACCAACTATAAACTATCAAATAATGATGAATCTGCATCTATTGATGAGACACTTTACCGATCTATGATTGGAAAGTTGCAATATGTTGTTCACAGTAGGCTGGATATAGCACATGCAGTAGGTATTGTTGCAAGATTTTTTGCAGATCCTAAGGAAACACACATGACGGCAATCAAAAGAATTTTCAGATACTTAAAAGGCACTGAAGATTATGGTTTAGTATATCAAAAAGGAAATGAGTTTGATTTAAAAGTTTATACTAATGCTGATTGGGCAGGCAACATTGATGATAGGAAAAGAACAAGTGGAGGAGCTTTCTTTTTAGGAGAAAGACTAGTGAGTTGGCTTAGCAAGAAACAAGGATGTGTTTCTCAGTCAACAACAGAAGCTGAATATGTTGCTGCAGCACTGAATTGCACCAACATAGCATGGATCAAACAACTGTTGGAAGGTATAAATGAGCAAGTTACCGAACTAGTAACTATATTCTGTGATAACACTAGTGCCATTAACATTTCAAAGAATCTTGTTATGCAATCTAAGACAAAGCACATCTCTATCAAATATCATTATCTTAGAGAAGAAGTTCAAGAGAAGAAAGTGGTGTTGGAATATGTTAGTACAAAGGAGAAAATAGCAGATATCTTCACCAAGCCACTGCCAAAGGACACTTTTGAATATCTCAGAAGTCAGTTAGGGGTCCTACCCCTATCTTCCATTCACTAACCGAGTTTGGTGAAAGCATCAATTCGATGACTCTACAGAATATCTTTTAGGAGTTGATGTTGATTTACACACTTTAGGAGGTTTTCTAAAGGTGTGTAGGAAACAATAAATAGGGAATAGGAATTGAAGACAAATGCTCTGACCAAGACTGAATTGATACATAACAGCATGGAATTCACTTCTAAGAGGAAGAAATTATGTTTTTAGTTCTTTTTTTTTGGAATTGTTGTCAAAGGGGGAGAATACCTATGAAAGGGGGAGAATACATAAGAAGAGCAGACTACAGATTGGAAAGAAGACTGAGAAAATAGGAGAAGTCTAATGTATGGGGGAGAGCATTTCAGCATTTCAGAATCACAGCAATTTGAATCTATTAAGGTCAAATCAATTGGTTTTGCCATCAATGCCAAAGGGGGAGATTGTTGGCATTATAATAGACAAGAGGAAGGTTGGCATTCCAATTACAATGAGAGATTGTTGGCATTTCAATAAGGATATTGAGAAGGTTGTTGATGACTATGGATATAACTGATTAAGGATGAAAACTGTCTTAATATTATTATTTTGTCATTGATGTCAAGAAATTGATTTTCTAATTCAGTATGATGTTGCCATATCTTAAGAAGTATGATTTAAAGATGTTGGTAAAAGACACAGAAAGAATATGATGAATAAGGGGATAATTTATTCAATGGGCAACTATTACTGAGTCAGACAATGATGAGATCATGATGTTTAGATTATTTTGATATCCTACATATGCTATTGTTTGAAAGGTTAATACTATACTATGTTACCAAGCAAAGAACCTAGTCAGTAAACCCTAAGGAACCTAGTCGGTAAACCCTAAGGTTATCGCTATCGGTTAATGAAGGCAAAATGTCTACCGAGTGAAGTTTAGTATTTACCAAGTTACAACTGAGCTATAATAGAATGCATTAAATGTTTACATGTGATATTTAATGAAGGAAGATGATGAGCTGGAGCGAATTAAATGATTGGTAAGCCGTGTATGAATATTGTTAAAGAACCTATGGTAAAGAAAGATCAGCAGGAAGATCTACAGCTCAGATTAAACCACAATACCCTAACATAATTTTCAAGGTGAAAATGCAAGTTCCAAGGTGAGGTAAAACATTTTTAGATCGAAGGATACATTGAACCTGGACAAGATTGAAAATCTGATGGCTATGATTGATCATGGGAAATGTGATCAAGGAGATTAAGCAGTTAAAAGATTGTTTATAAATAGGAAACTATTGATAAACAATGTATGCGAGCAAGTGTATGCACAAGGATGCTACATAGTGATTACCGAGCATAGAAGCTTGAAGACCTATTTTGATAACAGAGTATAGTGCCCAGCAGAGGGACAAGATAAGTCCTATGAATTGATTGTATTGAGAAAATAAGAATATGCTTTAGCATTTTTAGATGTGAAGTTGCAGACATATTTTTATTACTGTTATTTTGAGAAGTAGTAGAAAATCTCTTAACTGAGTGGACTTAATAGTCTTATATGTAAATCCTCTAGCAAGGTGACATTCTTATTGAGTGTTTGAAATCCTTTAACAAGGTGAAGATCCTAACAGATCTAAGGGAAATCCCTTAACCAAGTCACATCTAGCAATGTGTTTGTAATCTTTAACAGGATTTTCTTTTAATCGAGCATACTCTAGAAGAGTATATTTCTTAGTGGGTCTGAAATCCAACAATGGTTTTTCCCTATTTGGGTTTCCATGTTAAATCTGGTGTTATGAGGTTTATATTGTTCATATGCTTTTAAGTTTGCATGTTTGACAGTTTTGGTTATATGACTGATATATATGTTACCGAGGTTGAATCTGATATTATATGGATGATTAAGTTTGTATGATTCACCCCCCCCCCTCTCATCTTGTTGGCTATTGGATCTATACTTACATTAATTATCAGAACTATTAGCTAATGTAGCTTGGTCGATGAGAGAGAGATTAGTAGTTCTATAATCATAGTTGACAGTGGATCAGACATAGCTTACAGAGTGAGACCGACAACTGGTAGAGCTCAGAGTGGAGCGTGATCGTTAGGTCGTAGAGATGAGGGCAGAGCGAGATTGACAACTAGTAGAGCTCAGAGCAGAGCGAGACCGACAGTTGGCTGAGGTCAGGGCAGAGCGAGACGCTCTTCAGTGGGAGGTTTTACACCAAACCATTTGAGCAGAATATTATGTGGTAGCGTATAGCATAGCAGTTCCTATAGCACAGTAGGTTGTCCCATATTCTTAGTACATGGTGCAATTTGAGGGAGCTCGGGCACCAAGGCAGGATGCTGGTTAGCAGGCTCCACCTCCTCCACCACGTGGTGATGAGGGAGAGGTAGAGAGATAGATTTCTTATAGCTCTTAGATTTTGTCAAATACCCCATTTTTTGTAGCCCATACGATTCTTGCTCCGATGGGAGATTGTATATGATAGTTATATCACTTGTACTCCAAGATGTTGATGATTATGTATACGAGATCTTGATTTGATTTCATTGTACTTGTGTCGATTGATTTATGAGATGTTTTCTTCTATATGCTTTATTCTATATGTATACATATCTATTTAGTATGGATGGATGTAATGCAAATGAATATGAATGTTTGTTTTTTTCTATTTTCATATGCAAATAAATGATGAAAATGAGTAACTAGTAATGCAAATTGTTTATTTTTTTTCTATGCAATAACATGAATGCAATGAATGTATGAATCTATATAAGATGCGTATGTATGCAGGTAACAGCTCAATACACAAGTACTCAATCAGAGAAATGATGAAACAGAGACCACTTAGCTTAGAAATGATGATACTTCACACTCTCATTCAAAAGATAAAGAGATCATTATTATCATGCAGAAATCACTCGAAATGCAGAAAATGCAAAATGAATGCAACTTAAAAACTAGGCATTGGATTTGGAATGCTTAATTTTCATCATTGAGCATTTACAAAATAGTAGGCAGAATAGAATTCCTTCCTTTTCATGTGCAATATTAATTATCTTATCCGCGAATACCCTTTTTTTGTTCATATCCTTGGACAGATTACTCAAGCATCCAGATTGCACATTTAAAGAAATTCCCTCAAAATAGACAAAGAAATGATGCCAACCTCCCTGTAGCATACAAATAAGTGGAGTCAAGGTATGTGTGGCAATTTCACCTTGATGTGAAGGCTCTTATCACAGACACCCAGCCGATTAGATATTTCCAGATCATCAGAATCATTCCTACAAGTAGAAAACAAAGAAAATATTATGCCCCTAATCCTTGCTCCTCTTAGTCAACATAGACTTCCTCAAGTTACTCAGACGGAATAATAATCAAAAACCAATATAAAAGACAACACCCAAAGAAATATTTCATGCATATCTCAAACTATTTAGTGATTTTTTTTAGTAATGTTGTTTTGCTTGTGTACTCAATGATAAAACTTTGCAGTAGTTAGGAGACAGGTGACTGACTCAAATTGGATGACCGGGTATCACTGACAGAATGATGACATGGTTGATACTACTTAGGACATGTAAATTGCTCAGTCGATTACCCTAAGACTAGGACATTGATCAGTTTCAAGCCATGAGGGTTCTAAAAGAACCAAAATGTTACAAAAGCAACTAAAAGATATGTACAAGAGAAATCAAAGATGCAGGAAAACGGTAAATGCCAACGTTGTGTTGATAGATGGAGTGCTTGAGTACAAGAGGTTCCTGTTTGCCAAGTTTTCACCTACTTGGCAAAGATTTTTTTTTTTTTTTCTAGGATATTTTATGATTTTTAGGGTTTTTTTTCTAGGACATTTTTCAGTTGTACAGGTTTGCTGGAGTAGAGAATACTAAGTGAAGAAATTTTTCAAGTGGATGGTGTTAATCGGTTCATGGAGCTATTCTCGTTCCGATGTTGAGAGTTGATAGGCACCAGAGCCAAAGACTACAGTGACGATGTAGGGACCTAGCCAGTGTTGGCATATGCACACTCCAATGAGACATTTTAGGTGATTGAAGGTTTTGTCATTGATGGCAACCTTACAATCCTATGACACCAGCAAGGCATTCCACCAGCACTAGCAAGATCAAACTCTACACCGGCACTCAGATCACCAACACCGGCAGTGAAAGGTAGAATACCAGCACAGAGGCCGACAGGATTTTTGTTGTAATATATTTTGTTTATTATTTATAAAATCATTGTAAGCTGACTTGGAAAGTTGTAAAATGACTCTTATATAAGAGAGATCATTGTAGAACATTTTGTGTAAGTAAGAGGAAGGTAATTAGGCGAAATAAGGCAGACCTATTATGTGAATTATAGGTTAAGGGTTTATGTAAGAAGCAGAGCAAAAACCGGTACTGGATCTGGCATTATAGATGTTATTTTGAAGTAGTACAAGACACTGAATTTATATAATCCATTTTGTAAGTCAGTGAGACTTCCTATTTTGTATTTGAGCAGTGAGCTCTAGGCAGTTGGCCTTCCTACATGTGCAGGCACCTCTTGTAGCAGTAATATTCTCTTATTGGCCAGTAAGTGAATATTGTGGGTCACAAATCCCATCGAGGTTTTTCCCACACCGGGTTTCCTTGTTAAATCCTTGTGTTATGGTGTGTTTTTCATGTGGTTGTTTCTATCTCTATTTATTGCATTATTTTTTTCTTACCGGTACAGTATTCTAATATCTTCTACATGTTTTAAGTTAAGAAATTGCTCATACCGGTTAGATACTGATTCACCCCCCCCCCCCTCTCAGTATCTATGGGAATCCTAACAATTGGTATCAGAATAGAGGCAGCAATTAAAAACAATAAGAAGTTTATGGAAAGCATAAATTTGGTTTTGGCGGATCTTTTTCAAATTGTAACCACCCAGTTACAAGGTTGAGACAGAAAAACTACAACTCTATTGACACCTTGACAACCTTTGTCATTGATGCCAAAGGGGGAGTAGTAGTATGAGAAAATAATCTGCAAAAGACTTATCTGCTCAGGGGGAGCTCATATATTTTTGGTACACATTTTTAGATTACAAGTTTTGAATACACTTTTGAAATTTTCTCATGAGTGTTGCCATCAATGCCAAAGGGGGAGATTGTTGGCATATGCACACTCCAATGAGACATTGTAGGTGATTGAAGGTTTTGTCATTGATGGTAACCTTACAATCCTATGACACTAGCAAGGCATTCCACCGGCACTAGCAAGATCAGACTCTACACTGGCACTCAGATCACCGACACCAGCAGTGAAAGGTAGCATACCGACACAGAGGCCGACAGGATTTTTGTTGTAACATATTTTGTTTATTATTTGTAAAATCATTGTAAGTCGACTTGGCAAGTTGTAAAATGACTCTTATATAAGAGAGATCATTGTAGAACATTTTGTGTAAGTAAGAGGAATGTAATTAGGTGAAATAAGGTAGACCTATTATGCAAATTATAGGTTAAGGGTTTATGTAAGAAGCATAGCAGAAATCGGTACTAGATCTAGCATTATAGATGCTATTTTAAAGCAGTACAAGACATTGGATTTATATAATCCATTTTGTAAGTCAGTGAGACTTCCTATTTTGTATTTGAGCGGTGAGCTCTAGGCAGTTGGCCTTCCTACATGTGCAGGCCCCTCTTGTAGCAATAATATTCTCTTATTGGCCAGTAAGTGAATATTGTGGGTCACAAATCCCACCGAGTTTTTTCCCACACCGGGTTTCCTCATTAAATCCTTGTGTTATGGTGTGTTTTTCATGTGGTTGTTTCTATCTCTATTTATTGCATTATTTTTTTCTTACCGGTACAGTATTCTAATATCTTCTACATGTTTTAAGTTAAGAAATTGCTCATACCGGTTAGATACTGATTCACTCCCCCCCCCCTCTCAGTATCTATGGGAATCCTAACAATTGGTATCAGAATAGAGGCAGCAATTAAAAACAATAAGAAGTTTATGGAAAGCATAAATTTGGTTTTGGCGGATCTTTTTCAAATTGTAACCACCCAGTTACAAGGTTGAGACAGAAAAACTACAACTCTATTGACACCTTGACAACCTTTGTCATTGATGCCAAAGGGGGAGTAGTAGTATGAGAAAATAATTTGCAAAAGACTTATCTGCTCAGGGGGAGCTCATATATTTTTGGTACACATTTTTGGATTACAAGTTTTGAATACACTTTTGAAATTTTCTCATGAGTGTTGCCATCAATGCCAAAGGGGGAGATTGTTGGCATATGCACACTCCAATGAGACATTGTAGGTGATTGAAGGTTTTGTCATTGATGGCAACCTTACAATCCTATGACACCGGCAAGGCATTCCAATGGCACTAGCAAGATCAAACTCTACACCGGCACTTAGATCACTGGCACCGGCAGTGAAAGGTAGCATACTGGCACAGAGGCCGACAGGATTTTTGTTGTAATATATTTTTTTTATTATTTGTAAAATCATTGTAAGTCGACTTGGAAAGTTGTAAAATGACTCTTATATAAGAGAGATCATTGTAGAACATTTTGTGTAAGTAAGAGGAATGCAATTAGGTGAAATAAGGTAGACCTATTATGTGAATTATAGGTTAAGGGTTTATGTAAGAAGCAAAGCAGAAACTGGTACTAGATCTGGCATTATAGATGCTATTTTGAAGCAGTACAAGACACTGGATTTATATAATCCATTTTGTAAGTCAGTGAGACTTCCTATTTTGTATTTGAGCAGTGAGCTCTAGGCAGTTGGCCTTCCTACATGTGCAGGCCCCTCTTGTAGCAGTAATATTCTCTTATTGGCCAGTAAGTGAATATTGTGGGTCACAAATCCCATCGAGGTTTTTCCCACACCGAGTTTCCTTGTTAAATCCTTGTGTTATGGTGTGTTTTTCATGTGGTTGTTTCTATCTCTGTTTATTGCATTATTTTCTTCTTACCGGTACACTGTTCTAATATCTTATACATGTTTTAAGTTAAGAAATTGCTCATACCGATTAGATACTGATTCACCCCCCCCCTCTCAGTATCTATGGGAATCCTAACAATTGGTATTAGAATAGAGGCAGCAATTAAAAATAGTAAGAAGTTTATGGAAAGCATAAATTTGGTTTTGGCGGATCTTTTTCAAATTGTAACCACCCAGTTACAAGGTTGAGACAGAAAAACTACAACTCTATTGACACCTTGACAACCTTTGTCATTGATGCCAAAGGGGGAGTAGTAGTATGAGAAAATAATCTGCAAAAGACTTATCTACTCAGGGAGAGCTCATATATTTTTGGTACACATTTTTGGATTACAAGTTTTGAATACACTTTTGAAATTTTCTCATGAGTGTTGCCATCAATGCCAAAGGGGGAGATTGTTGGCATATGCACACTCCAATGAGACATTGTAGGTGATTGAAGGTTTTGTCATTGATGGAAACCTTACAATCCTATGACACCAGCAAGGCATTCCACCGGCACTAGCAAGATCAAACTCTACATCAGCACTTAGATCACCGGGACCGGTAGTGAAAGGTAGCATACCGGCACAGAGGCCGACAGGATTTTTGTTGTAATATATTTTGTTTATTATTTATAAAATCATTGTAAGCCGACTTGGCAAGTTGTAAAATGACTCTTATATAAGAGAGATCATTGTAGAAAATTTTGTGTAAGTAAGAGGAATGTAATTAGGTGGAATAAGGCAGACCTATTATGCGAATTATAGGTTAAGGTTTTATGTAAGAGGCATAGAAGAAACCGGTACTGGATCTAGCATTATAGATGCTATTTTGAAGCAGTACAAGACACTAGATTTATATAATCCATTTTGTAAGTTAGTGAGACTTCCTATTTTGTATTTGAGTAGTGAGCTCTAGGAAGTTGGCCTTCCTACATGTGCAGGCCCCTCTTGTAGCAGTAATATTCTTTTATTGGCCAGTAAGTGAATATTGTGGGTCACAAATCCCACCGAGGTTTTTCCCACACCGGATTTCCTTGTTAAATCCTTGTGTTATGGTGTGTTTTTCATGTGGTTGTTTCTATCTCTGTTTATTGCATTATTTTCTGCTTACCAGTACACTGTTCTAATATCTTCTACATGCTTTAAGTTAATAAATTGCTCATATCGGTTAGATACTGATTCACCCCCCCCCCCTCTCAGTATCTGTTGATTCAAACTTCCCTTTGTTGTCTCAAAACTATTGATTTCTTGTATTTTCTCTTAGAACAAGGTCGCCAACCTAAAATTCTTGTTGTCGAACCTTCTTGTTATATCCTTTAGACATTCTCTTTTGATACACTCTTAGATGATAAAACACCACTTACTGATGTTCATCCAACAACTCGAGTTCTTGCAATCTAGATATTCTGTAGTCTTCATCAGTAACAAGACATTGCAAAGAAACTCTCAAAGATGATATTTCCACTTCAATAGGTAAGACTTCTTTAGACCCATACACCAAAGAAAAAGGTGTAGCCCCAGTAGGTGTTCTAATACTTGTTCTATAAGCCCATAGTGCAGGTTTGAGCTGCAAATGTCAATCCCTCCCAAATTTGTTTACTGTTATGTGTAAGATAGTCAACAAGTTTTTTTTTTAGATGCTTCATCTTGTCCATTTCCTTGAGGGCAATATACTGATGACCAGTGCTATTTGCTTTTAAATTTCTCACAGAGCTCGTCTAGATATTTATTCTTGAATTGTCCTCTATTATTAGTCACAATGGATGAAGGTATCCCATACCTGCAGATGATATAGTTAAGGATGAATAGAGCTACTTGTTTACTGGTTGCTTTGATGAGCAGAACCACTTCTACCCACTTAGTGAAGTACTCAGTGGTAGTTATGATAAACTTGTGTCCATTGGATGATGCAGGATATATTTGCCTAATGAGATCAAAGGCTCATTGCTGAAAAGGCCAATGTGTAATGAAGGGTATGAGATCCCTTGCTGGAGCATGTATGAGATTCCCATGTAGCTGACACTTCTCACAAGTTTTAGAAAACTTTATAGCATCTTTCTTCATTTCTGGCTAGTAGTAGCCAACCCTTAGTAGTTTCCGAGCTAAAGTAAGGCCATTCGAATGAGATCCACAAATACCTTGATGGACTTTCGATAATGCACGTTGGGACTCTTCAGTTTCTAGACACCTAGGAAAAGTACTATCCAAACCTCACCTAAATAGGTCATTAGTGATGATGATGTACTGTGAAGCATTTCGGATTAGGTTCCTTTTCTCATTACGAGTAAGATTTTTTGGGACAATTTGGTCTCGTAGATAAGAGTAAATATGGTTGTAGTGAGATGAGTAATGTCCAATAATAGAACAGACCATTTGGGACTTAGGAGAATCATAGGAAGGGTAATGTAACTCTTCCACCAGGAATTCAAAGTGAAAATTAGATTCTTGTAACTCTGGTATGGATGCCAAGGTGGCCATAGCATCTGCTGCTCTATTTGTTGATCTGGGGATCTGCTGAAATGATACAAAAGTAAAATATTTCTTGAGATCATCCACCATTCTCTTATAAGGCATCAGTTTCTCATCTTGACTCTGATATATATCATTTATTTGATTGATTATTAGCTGAGAATCTCCATAGATGTGTAATTTCATAACCTTCCATTTGATAGCCAGCTTGATCCCATTTACCAAAGCTTCATACTCTACAATGTTGTTTGTGCAAGGGAAAAGAATCTTATAAGCCTTCAGGATTGAATACTTTTTAGGAGTAATAAAAATTATTCTAGCACCAGAACCATATTGAGTGAAAGACCTATCAAAGAACATCTTCCATGATTGTTGAGTAAGGTGCATTGTTGATTCATCTGGAAATTCTATATGCAGCAGTTGGGTGTCTTCAAGTGGAGCATCAACAAGTTGATCTGCAATTACTTGTCCTTTGATGGCTTTGTGTTCCACATATTCAATATCAAACTCTGTAAGAACCATGACCCATTTAGCCAATCTTCCTATAAGTGTTGCTTTGTTGAGAAGATACTTGAACGGATCAATCTTAGCTACTAGCTTGATGGAATGTGCTAACATGTAGTGTCTCAATTTTTGTGATGCAAAGACCAATGCCAAGCATGCTTTTTCTATTATAGTATAGTTCATTTCATAAGACACCAATGTTCTACTGATATAATATATATCTCTCTTTTTTATTTTCATCCTGTTGTGCCAGAAGTGCCCCCAATGATGAATCAGTAGCCGATATGTATAAAATCAATAGTCTACCTTGAATTGGTGGCATCGGTATTGGTGGATTAGATAGGTATTCTTTGATTTGCTAAAGGTGTTGTTCACATTCTTGATCCCAGTTGTATGTTACTCCTTTCCTTAATACTTTTGTGAAGGGTTGAGCCTTATCTGCTAGCTGAGAAATAAAGCATCTAATTGACTGGAGACATCCTTGTAAACTTCTCATTTGACTGATATTCATTGGAGGTGGCATTTCGATTATAGCTTGGACCTTCTTAGGATCAACCTCAATTTATTTCTTTGAAATGATGTAGCCAAGTAATTTCCCAGATGTCACTCCAAATGCACACTTTTTAGGATTTAGTCGAAGCTTGAATTTTTCCATTCTATCTAGTATAAGGCCTATCTCTTGAATATGTGTGGATCTCTTCATAGTCTTCACTAAAGTGTCATCAACATAATCTTCCATGTTTTTATACATCATATCATGAAAGATAGTAGTTACTACTCTTTGGTAAGTTGCTCCTACATTTTTTAGCCCAAATGGCATGACATTCCAACAGAAGGTTCCCCATGCACAGGTGAAAGCTGTATTTTCTTGATCTCTAGGAGCTATTTTGATCTGATTATAACCAAAGAATCCATCCATTAGTGAGTACATCTCATATCCAGCAATCATATCCACTATCATATCAATGTTAGGCAATGGAAAATCATCTTTCAAACATGCTTTATTGAGATCCCTAAAGTCTATGCAAACCCTAATATATTTTTCTTCCTTTGATACAGGTACTATGTTTGAAATCCATTCTACATAGTCTATTTCTCTAATAAATCTATCTTTTAGCAATTTTTCTAGCTCAGCTTTGACTAACAGTGCCACATGAGGGTGCATCTTGCGGGTTTTTTGCTTAACTGGTTTAACTCCCGGTGTAATAGAAAGATGGTGCATGATGAGATTAGGATCTAGACCCGGCATATCAGAGTATGTTTATGCAAAGTTGATCTTATTTTCTAGGAAGAGATCGCCGAAATCTTTCAACTCTTTTGTTGATAATGATTGAGCTAAGTGGATGATATGTGGTGTCTCTTAACTCCCAATATTTACTGGCTGAGTTGGTTCAATCAATATAGAAGACCTTTATTGGAAATGACTTGGCAGAATATCAAGTATCTCACCTTCAGGTGCCTCAGAGAGGTTTTCACCCTTAGGTACGTCCTTTATTTTTTCTCTTTTTGATTCTAACACTGCCACAATGTGGTTTTCACCATCAGATCTTTTATTTTTCTTCTTTTGATTTTTGAGACTAAGATACTCGATATCTATTTCAATCATGTTCTCACTTTGTTCTCTGGTGGAAGAGTCCATTGGTTCAACTACATTAAGGTAGTAGGCTAATGTATAGTCATTGGCAAAGATAGGTACATTCATAGGTTGGTTTTGGAGACTACAGTCAATTAGTTCAGGATGTACCAAGGATAAAGTTTGAACAGGCTCAAGAGAGTTCACGGTATTATCATCATAACTTTGGACCGACAAGTTGAGATCTAGAAGACTACCTTGAGTAAATGTCTCAAGACCAGGAATAGTCACAACATGATCATTGAAGTGCATGTTAATATTTAGTTGACCAAGTCCAATAGACCTACTCGTAGCACCATTTTCTACGTCAAACTGGACTACATATCATGGTTCGATAGTAACAAGATCAGTAGATAGATTCCTAACATCTATGATAGAAGAATAAAAGTTTGATGCTAAATAGGTATTATCATCAATAAGACTGTTGTTGGATTCATCAAAGTCATAAGAGGGAGTTTCCAACTCTTCTTCAAGTGATTGAGTGAGTGTATGTATAGTGTCAATACCTACATCTTTGGTGCTGCAAGTTCCTTCATGATTTAGTTCATTTATCACTTGTATCTGACATACCTGTTGACATAACCTTGATGGTTCTATGAATTTCTGTCTTCTACTCCATTCAGCTTCTTTTGGACTAATGACTAGTTCTATTTTTGTAGCTTCCAATTCTTCTTGTGTAGTGCTATACCTGATTTTTTCTGTCCTATTAGAGAGAGACATAGTAGGTAAAGAATTTTCTTGTGTCCTTCCTTCTTTCAGCTTTTGTTCATAGTCTTCTTGTCTTTTTAGTCTGATTTCTTCTATCTATGTTTGTAGTTTTAAGTGTATCATCTCTTGTGTGTCATCTATGATATCATTGGACTCTTCTAGAGTTTCTATACTAGATGTATCTAAGAGATGATCTGGACCCCATTCATACTCGTTCGAGTCAGTTTCTGAATCATCTACTTGTTGTCTACCAGTGTATGTGACTAGAATTTTCAATGTTGCAAAAAATTCTCTGATTCTTTTTACCTCTTCTCTCATATCCTCTGGGACTTTACTCCTTGTAATGTTGTAGTTGATACCATTGGAACTTGAGTACTAATTGTTTCTTCTCTCTTGATTTCTATTTCTTTTTGTTCTTTTTCATACTCTTCTTGAGTCTATTGAGTGTTTACTTCCTGTGATAGTGAAGGCAGTGTCTTCTTCTTCCACTTAGACTTAGAAGCATGTTTTTGGTCTGATGTCTTTCCTGGATTGTTTCCCAGTCCAGCTTTTTCATTTGTAGACTTAGTTTGTAGATGAATAGGTTCAATAATACCTTCTTGATTTTTTCCCAGAGGACCAGCACCTAAATATCCCATGTGTTGAATCATTTTATATCCTGAACCATATTGTATCGGGGAAATCTCACAATGTCTTACTTCTTTGTTTTCACTATCTTCTTTGAAAAGCCATTTGAGAAGAACATCCTCTTTTATTTCATCTACAAGGGAAGTAGAGGATTGTACAAAGAGACCATCATATATGACATTTGGAGTAGAAGTCTGTGGCTTCATAACCTCTGATGGTTTTCCTAATTGTCTGGGTGATGGAGGAAGAGAAATGAGTGAAAGTAATAGTTCTATCTTGTATCCATCCATGCCAGTATCTGTGATTTTCAATTTCTTTTCTAAGTTCTTCATCAAGGTTCTTGAAATTTCAGCTATAGAGACTTCTCTATTATGAGGAAAAAAAGGTATCATCACTCTTTGTCAATGCATTACAGGGGGATTTTGTATCAGCAAGAATATTGACTTCAACCCCATTATAAGGAAATTTTAAGCACTGATGATATGTAGATGAAACTGCCTTCATTTCATGAATCAATGGCCTGCCCAGTAAGATGTTGTATGACAGAGGAAGATCAAGCACCTAGAAAATAACATCTCTTTCTACAGGTCCTACCCTGATTGGTAATAGTACCAGACCTTTAGAGGTTCTTTCTTCTTCATCATAAACATTGATTGTTATTTTCTTGGCCAGATCAATGACATTTTTAGAAAAGCCCAGCTGTGTAAGCATATTATAGGTATAAATATTCAACCTAGTGCCTCCATCTATCAAAATACATTAAACTCAGTATTTATGGATCATATCTTCAATGTGCAATGGTTGGTTATGTGGGTGATTCAGCGAGTTGTCATCTTCTTCGGATAAAGTAAGATAATAAGGTGAAGTCAGGTGACCCACCATAGATTGAAACTGATTGATATCTAAATCTTTTGGGACATTAGTTGTGAGTAACGCTTTGTCCAGGATCTCTTTATGAGAAGAAGAGATTTTGAGCAATTAAAAGATGGAGATTTGACAATTCGTTCTTTTTAGTTGTTCGACAATGCAATATCCAGAGGATGGTGATGAAGTTAGTTGTTTAAATTTAGCAAATGTTGTATCTGTTTTTTTTTTTTATGAGGTTGGTAGGTTTGACATCATTTTAGCAGGAGTTGAAGAACTATCTCCTTGGAGAGTGGCTTTCTTTTGAGAGTGGGTCATAGCATTTTCATTTTGTCATTCATGTTGTTTGTCTTTGATTATAATCACATTGCAATATTCAGGTTGGGAAGACTCAATCATATTGACCACATTGTCATTGCTGGTATAGGTGTAATTAACTTTGGCACCTCCTTTTGACTTTCAGGAATCACCTTGTTCATAAATAGGTAAGGGATCTTTAAAAGCTTTGTGATCAACATTAGTTGTGTGATTTCCCACAACAATTTTGCCAGCGTCAATGAGATCTTGAATCTCATGCTTAAGCTTCATGCAATTGTTTGTGTTATGACCTTTGTTTCAATGATATTCATTGTATTTATTTTCTCTCCACCATTTTGGTTTAACTTCTGGATCATATGGCCTAGAATTATCTAGTAAGATTATCAGATCATTTGCCAATAAAATTTTGAAAGCGGATTCATATGATTCTTCCAGAGGAGTGAATTTGCGTTTAGGTTTTGAAAGCCAAGGTTTCTCTTTAAACCACTCTTTTACTTTCTTCAGAGGATTTTCTATTGTGGTTTCAGCTGCTTTGAGTGCTTGCGTGCCACTAGCCAAGTTAAATATCATGGATTTTGATTTTTCTTTAACAGTGTCTACCACTCCATCATTAACAACATTTTTCTTGTTTTCTTTACCATATTTCCAATATTTGTTCTTTTCTTTGGAACTAGATCCCAGTTGTCTTTCTTTCCAAAGTGAGATATCTCCCTTCTTTATAAGCACATCTTCCATCATGAGGGCATTATCTACCATTTTGTTGAATGAAGAGTGTACTTGCATTTGGATATTGTATTTCAATTCAGGAATTAAGTTGTTGATGAAGATATCCATCTTCTCAGAATCTGGAATAGGTCGTGAATATCTAGAGAACATCTCTCTCCATCGTTGAAGAAAAGTGAGAAAGGGCTCTCCTGTTTTCTATTTGGTATTGCAAAGCTCTATCATAGTGACTGCATGATGAATTTTAGAGGAGTATTGTTGTAGAAACAGTTGGATTAATTCTTCAAAAAAAATTATTCCCATAGGTAGGCTTGAGAACCATTCCAAGGCTTTTCCCCCTAAACTTCTCAGGAAAAGGTGCATAAGATACGTTTGGTCATGCATGAACTCCATACATAAAGCACAAAATTCTCTAATATGGTCTTGGGGATTTGAGTTACCATCATATTTGTCAAATTTTGGGATCTCCACTCATGAAGGAAATGGAGGCATGTAAATGTTTTTGTGAAATTGAAATGGGCATATTGTGTCCAGAGAATATTGTTGTGATGATTTATCCTTGTTTTTCAGTTATGTGATCTCAGTTCATAATGCTTGTAATTGTTTGTTTACCATTGCTAATGGTGTCTCTTCCTCTTTAGTGATGAGGGCCTTAATGTTATAACCAGTAGGAAGTTTGGCTCCTTGCTTTGCTAGTTCTAGAAAATAGTCTTGTTTTTCTCTAGCCATGATAACCTTCATCATTTTTCAGAAATCTTTATCTTTTTGGCATTTCTGTATATCAGTTTCTGGAGGTTCAGAGGCTTTAGATTCACTTGATGAGGAATCACTGTCAGTATCATGGATACTGAGATCATCATAAGTTTTGTGTTTAGTAGCTTGTCTTTCTTGTTTTGTTCCAGATATGGTGGGAGACAAGGATTGATCATAAATTGGCATATCTGATGATGAAGGTTTATCAGTGAGAGGATCCTTTACGTAAAATGGATTATCTTGATATGAAAAGGATTGTCCTTTTTCCCTGGCTGCTTTCCTATGAGAACTTCTGGTTTGAATAGGCATTCTTATTGACTGATGTGACCTAAAGTTGTTTGTGATGCAGAAGTCAAGATCAAATTTGGAGCTAGATGTTCGTTTAACATATCGATTGAGAGAAGCAACTAAGATTTAGTCTAGTTTAAGGAACGATCTATCCTATGTAAGACATTTATCTAAGTTACCTAGTTTGATTTAAGAGAAGTGACTAAGACTCAGTCTAGTTTCAAGAATGATCTATCCCATGTAAGACGTTATCTAAGTGACTTATGTTTGATAAATGGTTGATTGAACTAGCTGAAAGATGATCGACAAAATTGTGCAACACTACGACATAAGTGCACTGTTTAGATTTGTTTATGCTCGGAATGATGATAACTAGTTGTATGCTCATTGTAGACTATTTTAGGTAAGTTTGACTATTCTGGACTGACAAAATCAAAGATTCATATGACAGGTTTTACAGGACCAGACGACAGTTTAATAGCTTCAAGACAACAAAAATAGAATTTTGTATGAGTTACTTCCTATGTTCGCATGACAGATGGGTATACCTTAGATAAAAAACTGATGAATGTAATGGTGTTTTGTATGACACGGAATCAGAGACCAGATGATAATTCCCTAAACAGGATGATAGTTTATCAGATTTCATATGACACAGAATTGAGGCTCAGACGACAAACTGTTAAACCTGATAAAATTTCATATGACAGAATGTATGTAGCAGGATGATAAATCAGAAGACTCGTACGACAGTTTAGGAGACAGAGACAAAATTTCTGACAGAATGAGTTTTTAATGACTGACGACGACCAGTTTTGAGATGGACTGATTTTTTGGACACCTGAGATAGACTAGTTTGTGACACGGACAGAGTTTCGACTAAGATAGACTAGTTTTGACCTGGACAAAGTTTTGACTAGGATAGACTAGTTTCAACACGGGCAAAGTTTTGACTAGGATAGACTAGTTTTGACACGGACAGAGTTTTGACTAGGATAGACTAGTTTTTGACATGGACAGAGTTTCGACTCCTGAGTTGTTTATTGTTTTCTCCAATTTTGGTATTTCAGTTTCAATTTCAGGGATGAAAACATAGTAAACATGCAATATGTATAATTAATTCAATCATAGCACACTAACCCTATGGAAATTGGTGAGGGAAGAAATCCTTTGCTTGCTGACTTAGGTACACACCCAATAGCTAGTCAAAATACGGTTAATAAGTCTTACACAATGGATTCTCAACACCTTATTAGCCGACTCCAAATGCTAATGGGGGCATGATATGGCAAGTGTCTTGGGAGAGTTACTATCTCTCTTGCACAAATATATTCCCCCTTTCAGAGGTGAACCGAGTAGCTTCTAATTTTAATTGGAACTAATAAGGGATCCGTTCAATGCATCAGGGTATAAACTCAATTAAGAGGTCTCCCAGCCTTGAAAACCAAGGTTTAATATACCCGAAGGTACAGAGGAGAGCTATTCCAGAGCACTATCGTTGACTTAATTTCTATCAAATCACATTTACTTTATAGTGGGTTGGAGTACTTGGCATTTAGTCGTTCCCACTTGGGCCGTTCCCCTCTCACTGGCCCTAATGGCTTTGGCCTTAAAGGCTCCTCAGGAGGGCAGGCCCACTAAAGATATACAAATCTCAAACTTAGGAAAAAGCCTCAAGGGTCTGGATTTCTGATTATCTATACAGACAAGAGCATACTCTCCTACCTCTCAGAATTTTCTAAAAACATGAAAGATAGATTTGTTTGTTAACCAGATAGAAAGTTAGGTGCCTAAAAAATGAATTTAGTGAATACACAATGTTTGCTTGAATCTCCTCAGGCAACTTGCAAAGACAACAAATCAGTAGTCATATTGTCTTTGTTTTGACAAGCATATTCTTCAACAAGCGTTCTGCAAAAACTAATTAGGCTGTGAAAATTTCTCAGATAGATGAACAACAAGCTAGGGTCAGCGTTAGTATGATAAAAATTGAATGAGAAAACTCGATGAATGAAATCTGCTTTTAACCCAAAAACATAGAATATCGTACGATGATTCTCACTGAGTCATACGATAATTCATACAAGATCACATGATATTTGTCATTTGTCATTCATTAGAGTAGGAAAACTCATACGATAATTCGCAGCAACTGTATGGATGAAAATTCAAAAAAATAAAAATCTAAAAAATAAGAAAAAGTTAATCTCTGAGGCTGAAAGTTGTAGTCTTTTGCCCCACGGTGGGCACCAAAAATGTGTGTGTAAAAAAGTGGAATAAGTTTGTAAGCTACAAGACACAACACTTCAATTAAGTCATTACATGTGTGGTTAGACAGATATAAGAATGAATAATAAAACCATAACAAATCAACTAATTTCCTTCTAAAAGATGCGAGTATAAGATTGCTCTCATATTTGTATAAGTAATA
Organism: Cryptomeria japonica; assembly: GCF_030272615.1. NCBI lineage: Eukaryota > Viridiplantae > Streptophyta > Pinopsida > Cupressales > Cupressaceae > Cryptomeria > Cryptomeria japonica. The sequence continues at coordinate 309,619,835 of NC_081412.1, read as the reverse complement.
CCAGTGACTAGACTACACCAAGATGAAGGATTTAATATATATGAGCATGATATTAAGCTAAATGGATGCAATATTATGCTAGATGGATGAATAGTAAGCTATATGAATTCAAGCAATCATAAAATATGCAAAAAGAAATTAAACTAAGATGCAATAATCTCAAAAAGCAAGCACAATATCTTCAATGACTCCAGAGCAAAAACTGTATAATAACAATAAATCTCCAGGGTGTTTTGAATGAGAGATGAAGACTGAATTTATAGAGAATCACAAGAGATATCAAGAAAAAGCACAATTTAGGATATTTGAAATAATTGAGAAATCAGATTCAGTTAACCTTGAGATAGATTCCAATTATAGTTTAATTGAAATGCATTCAAATTACAAGTTTGAGTTTGCATTGGAGATAAAATTCAATTGATTCCATGCACTTGAGATGAAAATAGGTTATTCTATGCATATTCTTTGATTTATTCAAGAAAAGAGTCTTTTCAATGCAACTGAACTTCTTTTCTCAAAAGCTTTGAGTTCCAATTTTAGAGAATGATTAAATTCCTTTAATTGCTTTTCTAATTTCAAGTTCTCAATTTAGATGAAAGAAATAATATCTCAAGTTTGATTTCTCTCTCAATTCAATTCTTTTATTCTATTTTCAATTTAACTCTTGCTTTGCATATTGATTCCTCTTTTGTGATAAATTAATTCCTTTTTTATGATTAATGGCAAATTTATTAATTAATTAAATATGTTAAGATATTTAATAAATTAAATAGGATAATTGATCAAAATGATTTACTTGGAATGATTTAATTAATTAAAATTAATATAGAATAATTCACTTGCCATGTGACATTTAATGATTGAAGAATTAATTAATTGTGTGCTCAAAGTTGACTTAATTGCCTTTGGTTAGGACCTTGGTGATGTTGTCAAAATTAGGGACCCATGGTTTAGATGACCAATTTTAGGGTATTACAGTATGATAACCTCATGGGATAGAATGTTGGAAAAAGTGAAGGCACAATTCATCCCAGTGGACTATGAAGTCCAAGTCTACAACAAGTTACAAAGTTTGAGACAAAAAGACTTTGATGTGAGTGCATATACTAAGGAGTTCCATAGGTTGAGTCTAAGGACCAAACACCATGAGGAGGAACTAGAGAAAGTGGCAAGATATCTTAGTGGATTGAAATATAGTATCTAAGATGAGATCAGTATACTAGCACCTGAGATAGTAAACAAGTTCTTTCAACTAGCACTAAGGGCAGAGGAGAAGCTAAAGAGAAAGAATGATCAGAATAATAGAGGTAGAGGGGGCAGGAACTTCAAAAGTAGAGGCCATATGAATGGTAGAGGATAGAGTCCTAGGCCACAAGGAGAGGCTAATCAAGAAAGTCAGCATGGAGATGGTAACACAAGAGGGGGTTTCAGAGGAACAAGACCCAATCATAGAGGTAGATTTGGTAGAAGAAGCTCGGAGCCTTTCAGATGCTAAAATTGCAATCAAGTAGGTCATACCGCAGCCAAGTGTCCTGAGAAGACCAGATCAATCTCCCAAGGAGAGAGGAGAACACATTTGGTTCAAGACACTGATTGTCAGAGTAACAATTCACCTAATTCCTATGGACTTCCAAAGAGAGGAGAAACCTTGATGATGAGAATATTGTTGAAGGTACCAAGCAATACTGAACCCCCACAAAGGAATACACTCTTTCAGACCACATGCAAAGCATGAGGTAAGGTATGTAAGGTTATAATAGATTCAGGTTGAACTAAAAATTTAGTATCCTTAGAAATGGTAGAGAAACTAAAATTGAGAATAATTCCTCATCTATTTCCATATAAAGTTTCTTGTCTTACTAAAGGAAAACAAACCTTGGTAGAGGAGCAATCATGAGTTGAATTTCATATGGGACCATACAAAGACAAAATTTTGTTTGATATTATTGAGATAGATGTCTGTCATTTGTCATCTTCTTTTTGGGAGGCCATGGTAATATGACCTTAAGGCCCATCATGATGGACACAAGAACACCTACTCCATCACCAAAGATGAAAAGGTGATTGAGTTGATACCCCTTCCTGATAACAATGAGGATCAAAAAGAGAATAAGGCCAAGATCATGATAATGGAAGGAAAATAGTTTCTCAAGGTAATCAAAGAAGAAGGAGCACCTTGTTTTGCAATGATGTCAATACCAAGGCAAGAAGAAGAGCCCACTGCAGATGGCAAGGTAGAAAAGAAAAGGGTGACGATCCCTGAGGAGGTGAAGGAAATGTTGAGAAAATACAAGGAAGTAGTTGTAGAAGAGTTGCCAAGGACCCTACCACCAATAAGGGATATAATCCATTACATTGACTTCATTCCTGGTGCTACCTTACCAAACAAACCAGCCTACAAAGTTACTCCCCAACAGAATGAGGAAGTTGCAAGGCAGATCCAAGAGTTGCTTGATAAAGTTTTGATAGGGAAGAGCTTGAGCCTTTGTGTAGTCCCAGTTGTCTTAGCACCAAAGAAGGAGGGGACGTGGAGATTATGCCCTGATTCCCAAGCCAATAACAAGATAGCCATCAGGTATATATTTCCTATGCCTATAATAGAATATTTCCTTGATTATTTAGGAGGTGCAAGATATTATTCCAAGATTGATTTTTTGTATTAATTATCATAGAACAATTACAAACTTATTACAAATATCAGCTCCTTTTGAGCAAGCTTATTACAAATACTAGCTCCTTTCGAGCACAAATACAAGCTCATTTTCGAGCACCAAACTAGAAACAACAATTGGAAGACCAAGGGTCACAACTTAGAAATCCACTTTAAACAATGTGACAAATACAACTAATGGAAGACCAAGAGTCACAACTGAGAACTCCACAAAGATGTCCCTCTTGGGAGTTGAACTTAGGTCTCCACATTGAGAACTCAATGCTTTCACCAACTAAGCTCAACCCCTTGGACTTCCAAGATTGATTTAAAAAGTTGTTATCACCAAATAAGGATTAGTGCAGGTGATGAGTGGAAAACTACTTTTAAAATAAACGAAGGATTGTATGAATGGAGGGTGATGCCATTTGGATTGTCAAATGCCCCTAGCACTTTCATGAGACTCATGAATGAGGTGTTAAAGGAGTTCATTGGTAAATTTGTCATAGTATATCTAGATGACATCCTAGTGTTTAGCAAGGCAAAGGAGGAGCACCTAAAACATTTAGATATGGTCTTAAGAAGGTTGAATGAAGAGAAACTAATGATAAACATGGAAAAGTGTGTGTTTTTGCAGGAAGAGCTGACTTACGTTGGGTTTGTGATTTCTAGAGGAAATCTGAAAATGGATGCTGATAAAGTGAATGCCATTCTCACATGGCCAACTCCTAGAACAATTGGTGAGGTAAGGAGTTTTCATGGCCTTGCTACCTTTTATAGGAAGTTTATCAAGAATTTTAGCCCGATTTGTGCTCCCATGTTAGAGACCATCAGGGGTGGAAAAAATTGCAAATTTTCATGGACCAAGGAGGCAAATGAAGCATTTGAAATGTTGAAGAAAAAGGTATCCCAGCAACCTATTCTTACCTTACCTGATTTTGACAAAATCTTTCAGATTGAATGTCATGCAAGTCATTTGGCAATAGGTGCAGTTCTTAGCTAGGAAGGTAGACCAATTGAATTTTTTAGTGAAAAGTTGAATGATGCTAAAAAAAATATTCTTCCTATGATTTGGAGATGTATGAATTAGTTCAAGCACTAAAGAAGTGGAGGTACTATTTTCTTCCCAAAGAGTTTGTTGTGTATACAAATAATTAGGCACTAAGCTTCCTAAATAGTTGGGAGAAATTGAGCCATAAACATATGAAGTGGGTTGAGTCCATTCAGGCCTACACCTTTACAATCAAACACAAGAAATGTGTCTCAAACAATGTTGTAGATGCTCTTAGCAAGAGGGCACTAATAGTTTCAAAAACCTAGATGGAGAGTATGGGAGTTGATTCCCTCAAGGGTATGTATGTTGCAAATGAAGATTTCAAAGACATCTACAAGGTATGCACTAAGTTTGGTAGCAGGTATCATTTAGAGTATTTTGATTATTTGATTCAAGATGGCCTTCTTTTAAAAGGATGTTAGTTATGCATCCAAAAATGTTCAATGAGGGATAACATAATTAAGGAGAAGCATAGTGGTTGCATGGGAGGACACTTTGGACTAGACAAAAATCTTGAGTTGGTGAGAAGATTTTATCACTAGCCTAAATTGCAGACAGATGTCAAAAAATTTGTGGATTCATATGTGGTGTGTCAAAAGGTGAAGGGGACAACAACAAACACAGGACTATACCAGCCATTTCCCATTCCTTCAAGACCTTGGGAAAGTGTGAGCATGGACTTTGTGATGGGTTTTCCAAGAACTCAAAAAGGTTTTGACAGTGTTTTTGTGGTTGTTGATAGGTTTAGCAAGATGACACATTTCTTTCCATGCAAGAGCATAAGTGATGCTACATATGTTGCAAACCTTTTCTTTAATGAGGTTGTGAGAATACATGGTCTACCCTTGAACATTGTGTCAGACAGAGATGTGAAATTTGTAGGGCATTTTTGGAACACTTTATGGAGGAAGTTGGGCACAAACTTGTCTTTGAGTTCAGCTTATCATCCCCAAACAGAAGTGGTCAATAGGACACTTGGCAACTTGTTAAGGTTCCTCACCAAGAAGCATGGTGAAAAGTGGGAATCTGTCATCTCCTAAGCAGAATATGCCTATAATTACTCTGTTAATAGGAGTATAGGAAGAAGCCCTTTCCAAATTTTTGGTGGGTTGAATCCAAGAGGTGTGTTGGAATTGAGAAACCTACCCTCAACTAAACATATCAGTGTTTGTGGAGAAGAATTTTCTATATGGATAAAGGAGATTCATGACCAATTCATGATGCAATTGCATAGAAGTACAAGGCGCAAGCTGACAGGAGAAAGAGAGATGTGCAGTTCCAAGTTGGAGACATGGTATGGGAAACTCTAAAAAAGGAGAGATTGCCAAAAGGGAAACACACAAAGCTCTTAACAAGGAAGGTTGGACCTTTTCAAATACTCAACAAATTTGGGAACAATGCATATGAAATCCAATTACCTTCAGATATAGGTATATCCCCAATCTTTAATGTTGTAGATCTAACACCATTCAAAGGTGCAAGGTAGGAAGATGGTACATTACCAATGGAAGATGTTGCAGACATCCTAAAAGACTTTCCAAGTTAGGGGCTACCTAAACTTGAAAGGATCTTGCACACCAAGGTTGTGAAGAAAACTAGGAACAAGGTCTACAAACAATACCTTGTTGAGTGGCAAGGACTCCCTGAGGCAAATGCAATATGGATGGATGAAGACCAGATGAAGAAACATGGGACTACATTGTAGGAAGTGACTTGAGATTCAACCACCCAGAGAGTATGGTGCAGGAGTACCCAATGACACAAATGAAGCCTAAAGAGTCTAATATTACCCATGAGGTGAAAATGTAATGGCCTTGTCACATTGACATCATATGTAGTAGGTTCATAGGTTTGTGAGTCAATAAGACCCAATTGATATAAGGCATTGTCATGGTTGCATTTTATAAGCACAATAGACAAATGACCATGTGGGTTAGTAGGAGTCTAAGCATGAGTCAGACAATAAATATTATTCTTAGAAACATCAGACCAATCCTTGGCATAGGCCGAATACACCTTGGAGTGGCCAAATTTGAAAGTTGCAAGTTGACAACTTCTGTTGTCAATGCAAAATGTTGTAAAAAGGGGTAGATAATCCTCCAATGGTTCCAAAGTTTTAAAAGTGGTTGGAAACTATTAAGGAGGCTATATTAGGCCCACTTGGATTGATTAGAGGGTTGTTGTTGAATTTGGTGATGTTTTGGAATTTTGGAGTAATAAAACATACTTGGAGTTTCCTAAAAAATTTGTGGCTGACGTTCCTTTCTAATCTGTATGGATTGGTGGATGTCTGAACCTAATTGGATGAGTTAGGGAAGTCCCTTACCTTTCATTTGAATCAATTTTTAGGTCTTGACACAATGGGTTGTAGAGATCCATCAAAATCTATTCGGACTGGTCACAAACTCTACCAGCACCCAGGGTTTCACTGAAAAAATGCCCTTAATATGACATTTTCACCAGAGGACCAAAAAACCCTATGGTAAAATGTTAGAGTGGAAATTGTACCATAATATTTTGTTGTTGGTTTGCAGGGAGGATCCAAGCCCAAGGAGATTTAATTGACCCTAGGCATGCATCTCTATGTGACCGCCTGAACTGTGGAAGTGAAAATCACTTGCAGTAGGCAAAGGAGACGGGATCAAGTCCTGAAACCTTGGATTTTGTGGTTTAACATATTACCCCACCTTGAAGAAGTGGGTTTTTAGTCAGGGGACTAATACAAGGGGTACTTGCTTTGTAAATTAGGCCTAATTGGCTTAATTAGGTCTGTAAGGATAGTAAGGATATAGACCTTTAAAATTGGGGTTAGAGTCTAATCCTTTGGGGGATTGTGTAACTTGATAAAGGGTATCTGAATATTCCCTTAATTTTTCTTGTCCTTTGTAATTTTAGTAAGTTGTGTGGGGAAGACCCAATCGGTAGGGCTACTAGACAAATAGGACAGTTGTGAGACAAGTACCCCCAGCACATTTGACGGTCAGATCTAATGGATGTTTTGAGTTGGTTGGACCATAAATAGAAGAAATAAAAATGGTTCCATCCCACTGGTACCGGAAGATTGTCTACCATTCACACAAGGGCTGAGTGTTTCCATCTCACCGGTACCGAAAAATAGTGTTAGATACAAATCCTTTATGGATCTGGTCACACAAATTGTTGTATGAGTTGATAACTTGGTAGGTGTGTCATTTGACACCTTGAAAAAATAAAACAACTTATTTTGGACATATTACTTGTGGGCGAGAGAAGGTTATCACCTAGTTTATTGCCTGGCTCTACATTAGGTAGGTTTTGGTACAGCGGTTGGATTATGATATTGATCCGGTATGCTCTAGTATGCTTTGGTTTGTGGAATTGGTTTTGATATTTCATTCATGCTATTTAGATGTGTATCATGATTAGTTGAGTCAAGATTTGATGAATCGGGAGCTATCATTTGTTCTAGTAAGCCTTTTGGTCACCAGTAAGGGTTTTATCAGAAGAGCTTTGTTGAAGATCTTTTGATGCACGTGATAAGTGGTGTTGGCATGGATTTTAGATGGCTTTCGAGATGCTGATGGTTATCTTGTTCGTATTCTTGTTGATCGGTGGTGTTGGATTTGGGTCCAGACCTAATGCTATCTTATTTGGCTAGGTTATGGACCGGTTTATATAACGTGTTGGTGGATGATCCCAATGCGTTATCAGTTGGATCTATTGATTAGATTATGTTGTTTCGGTCTTAGGCTGACTTGGTTGATCATTGGATTACAGGTTTATTTTATGAATTTATTGTATTATCTTTTAGGTGGCCGACCTAATTGTTTAGGTCCCAGGTTGGTATAAATATGATGTTAGATCTCTTTGTAGATCATGGGATTAAGGTTATGGGATTCTTTGTGTGTGAATAAGGTTGTAATCATATGTAGAGGTTTTGGTTGATCATAGGTGATCAAATTGGGTTGGTGAAAGATGTTTAAGACCTTCGGTACTAAGCTTAACTAAAACTGTATTCAGGCATAGGAGATGTTATTCTTTTAGTTCACTCTTCTTTCTGGATTATAGTCTGGATTTATTTTGTAGTCAGTGAGGCTCCTTTTGTGATGAGCAGTGCGCTCTAGGTTTTTGGTCTTCCTACATGTGCAGGCCCCTCTTTTGTAATCACATACTTACTATAGAAGTATTATCTGACTGTGGGTAGGCTTCCCACTATTGTTTTTTCATTTACTGGGTTTTCCACGTACAAACCTTGGTGTTATCTTTTGTGGATGGTTGGTAAATGTTTTGTGGATTATATTTGTGCTTAACTATTTTATATCTGCTATTTCGGTAATAAGGTTTTAATGCTTAAAGTTATATAATATGTTAACAACTGATTCAGCCCCCCTCAGTTGTTCACCGGTTATCTGAGTTGTCTAACAGCATAATGATCTTATGTGGATATGTGTACAGATTTATGCTACTTCTATTATGCAATTTGTATGGATGATTATGCATATTATGATATTATTATTAGATAAACTTTTGCGTATGCAAGATGTGATGCTATATGAGATGATTATATAGGAAACTCACATGTAGTGATGTGGTATGGATTCTAATGCAATCCTATACTCAATCGATTGATGTGAGACTACCAAGATAAGGGAGGGAATGAGGAGTGATTAGCTATAGAAGAAAGGAGAGATGGAAGGATGAGAAATGAGGAATAGATGACAGATGAGCTCTTGTGTGAATTTAAAGTGCTTATATCATCATTGAGCATATCATGGTAAATTATTGTGACCATCTAAATATATTTTTGACCTAGGTAGTTGGCATACCATTTTCATAGAGATAAGATAGTCACAAATAAGGAATGCCTCTGTTCACACAAGACTCATTATATCCTTGATGGTCATAGGTCACCATATCCTAAAATGATCCATAGTGTTACTAGAGAACAACCCACAAGTAGAAAGTAGGTGATCATGCCCCATCCAAGCCACTCTAGTTTATAAACATTCTTGAGAAGCATAGTAAGCATTTAACCAAAAGATAAAATCAAAGAAATACAAAAGACTTAAAACCAACAAACAATGAAATCCTCATACCACAAATGTTTCTTGCCACAAGTTGTTCACATTTTTATTTGGTCATAATTTTGATAGTATCCTAATAAAGGACAGACATTTATAAGGAAGAATATGATCATCATTCATGCTTTTTGAATATCCAAGAAACTAAGAGGGGGGTGAATCAGTTGATAACATGAAAACACATACACACAACACATCACATAATTAACACCAGATATAACGTGGAAAACCCAAGAAGGGAAAAACCATGGAGAATACCTAACACTGGTTAAGGTGACATCAGTTAAGGTGATTTTTACAAAGGGTGGCTCACTGCCAGAATGCTCACTGCAAGAGGGCTCACTACCCAGAAAAGGCTCACTACAGAAGAAAGAAAGAAATAAAAGAAAGAATCCACCATTGTAACATAATTTACAATACCAGACTACTTCTGGTGCCTCAATACCAATCGCACACTTCACACATCAACACCAATCAGATTTTTCTTTTTCAGACTCACATATCTTCCACATAATGTCATGCTACCTTATTAAGATCATCCTCACATATATATTGTCTTTAGGAAGCATAATCTTCTAAGTTAGCCAAGACAAATGTCTAAAATAGGTCAACACTAAACATTTTGGTGGTGGGAAGGAATAAGAAGTAGACCATACCACAACACACATCATCAATCAGATCAACATGTTACATCCATTAAAAATTTTAAACCCAAATCATGACTTACACACTATACAAATGTCATTGCTCATTCTCAAATTTTGAACCTAATCCGGACCCAAAATAGCACTACCCAAAGCAAAAAAATAAGAATGGAACCAAGGTACACATGAATACAATCAATCAACACCATATCCCAAAAAACAAAGAAATCAAAATCACCATCAACTCAACCAATTTACACTGTACCAACTAGAACACATCTTCTAGAGCACCAAGGATTCTGGAAACACATCTTCCAGATCACCAAACACCAAAACCTTGTGTTGAAATCAGTGATAACCATTATGTTGACATCAATGAAAACCAACATAATCATCAACATCACATTTGCAACAACCTGCTCATTTGTCATTGATGGCAACATCCATCAACAACAAACACATAACTCTCTCCACACATCTATGCATCTCTCTCTCTCCCTTTGACAACAATGACAAAGGTGGGAAAATATCCCCCTATGAAACTCACTCATGGCCCCCCTAAGAGGAAGCACCCAAGCATTAGTCTTGATAAAAATATGCAAGTTGTTCACTAAAACAATGCACATTTGAATGTACATCAATACAAATTAGGAAGGGTTAATACCCCTAACTTCTTCTAGTGATACTTGAAAATATCTTTACACAATGCCTTCATGAAGATATCTACAATTTATTCTTTTGTAGGTACATACTCAAGATTTACTTCATACACCTTTTCCCTCAAGAACAGATATTGAATAGATGTATGCTTTATTTTGGAATATTGTATCATATTCTTGGAAATGTTTATTGCACTAGTGTTATCACACATAATTGAGATGGGTTCATTGAATGTTATACCAATATCCTTCAATGTCTGCTTCATCCATATAATTTGTGTGCAACATGAAGATGTTGCAATATATTCTGCTTCAATTGTAGATAAAGAGATGGAATCTTGATTCTTACTTGACCAAGTAACCAACCAAGAGCCAAGAAAGAATGTTCAACCACTTTTACTTTTCTTGTCATCAACACTTTTGACCCAATCTGCATCATTATAAATTGTCAGAGTAAAATCTAAATTTATGGGATATCACAAACCAAACTCTTATGTTCCTTAGATATCTAAAAATTCCTTTTACCTGCCACAATGTGTGATTTTTTTTGGTCTTGTTGAAATCTAGTTGCCAAATAAATTGCATACATGATATCCAATCTGGTAGGAGTTAGATATAATAGTCCTCCAATCATTGATCTATACTGACTTGCATCTACTTTAGGGGTCTTATCATCTTTTGTCAACTTGCATTTGGTGGTCATAGGTGTAGACACCGGTTTGGAGTTCCCCAACCCAAACTTCTTCGGCAATTTCTTAATGTATTTAGACTGAGAGATAAAAATTCCTTTGTCATTCTGATTTACGTGCAAACCAAGAAAGAAATTTAACTCATCAATCATGCACATCTCAAATTTCTTCAGCATCTCATTAGCAAACTTTTTGCACATACCTTCATTACCTTCAAATATTATGTCATTAACATAAAATACAACAATTAAGGTTTTACCTGAATTAGTTTTGAAATATAGATTATTGTCAGCCAATTCCTTTTGAAAACCTTGATCAATCAAATACTTACCTATCCTTCCATACCAAGCTCTAGGAACTTGTTTCAATCCCTACAGAGTCTTCTTCAATCTGCAAACAATGTTCAGATCATCTTTTAACTGAAATCCTTTCGGTTGTTCAATGTTAACTTCATCTTTCAGATCTCCATTCAAAAATGTGGATTTCATGTCCATCTAATAAACTTTGAAATCCTTAAAAGATACAAAAGCAAGAAACATCTTAATTACCTCCATCTGAGAAATCAGGGCATATGTCTCCTCAAAGTGAATGCCTTCGACCTGTGTATAACCTTTGCAAACCAACCTTGCTTTATTTCTCACAACTTTTCCATCTTAATCAAGCTTGTTTTGGAATACCCATTTTGTTCCAATTACATTTTTATCTTTTGGTATTTGAATTAATTCTCATGTCTAATTCTTCTCAATCTGAGCCAGCTCTTCTCTCATTGCCTTTATCCAATTTTGATCATTGCTTTCTTCTTCTACTATTTTCGGTTCAATATCTAATGGTAAACATAACAAAACTTGCTCTTGAGCTTCTTTGCTTCTTGTGATGATTCCTTTATTCTTATCTCTAATAATATGATCCATTGAATGATTCTTCTAAACACATCTTGGGGTCTTCGATGTAGATGCCAGAGCTTCCTGAGCTTCCTTTTCTTCTTCATTGGTTTTCTCTTCCCTTTTTTTGTCAACCAATTCATCAGACTCATATCCTGCCAATTTGTTAGACTCTTTAGAAATGTCTTCATCAACCTTCACATTTGCACTTTCAACAATCTTAGTCAACCTTTTATTGTAACACTAGTATGTCTTGCTCCTTGTAGAAAATCCTAGAAATATGCCTTCATCTTCTCTGCTGTCAAATTCTCCAAGATTATCTTCATCTCTCCGGATATAGAACTTGCTTCCAAATACCTTGAAATATTTCACTGTCAAAGTTTTGTCATGCCATAGTTCATATGATGTCTTTCCATGTCTTTTTCGATATAAAATTTTATTAAGAGTGTATATTGCAGTGTGAATTACTTCTCTTCAATAGACTTCTGGGAGTTTTGCTCCTCTGATCATTGTTCTAGTTATGTATTGTATAGTCCGATTCATCCTTTCCACTACACCATTCTGCTGAGGTGTCCTAGGGGAAAACGATTATCTTCTAATACAATTTTCTTCTGTTAAATTCATCAGAAGTAAATTCTCCTCCTCTGTCAGACCTCAAACACTTAATCTTTCTATCAACTTCATTTTCAAATTTAGCCTTGAATATATTGAATTTTTCTAATGCTTCTAACTTATTTCTTAAAAATGCAACCCATGATGTTCTAGAATAATCATCATTCAACAACATGAAATACTTCTCACCTTGTATACTACTTGTTCTAGTAGGACCAAAAAGGTTTGCATGCACTAAATCCAATAATCTGATGGATGAATGCTCATTTCCTCTATATGTTCCTTTTGCCTTCTTTCCAAATTGACATTCTTTGCAAATGTTGTTATCTAGTTTTGTCAGCCTCCATAAATCTCTCATTACACTTGATGAACTAATCTTCACCAAGTTGTCAAAATTTATATGACACATCCTTTGGTGCCAGAGCCGGCTATCATTGATCTGAGATAACAAACAATTCTTTGTAGCTCTTTTTAACAAATACATGTTTCCACTAGTCTTTTTTCCTAATACAATAACAATTTTGGATCCCTTCCAGATCTCACAACCATCATCTTAAAAAACAACATTGTAACCATTTTCACACATATGTTCAACACTCAAAAGATTATGATGCAAATCCTTCACATAGTAAACATTGTCAGTATTTTTCTTTCCACCAAAAGAAATAGAACCAATTCCCACAATTTGTGTTGTTTGATCATCTCCGAACCTAATAGAACCACCATCATACTTTTCAAGTTTTACAAATTTACTTTTATCACCATTCATATGATTTGAACATCCACTATCAATCAACCATTCATTTATTTCTCTCCTAGCATATAAAGTAGTAGAAATAGTCTTAGGAATATCAATCTTAGGCACATCCTTTTTCTACCAAAAACAAACAAACACCATCTTCATAGTCTGATTCATCATCTAAAGTACTAGCATCATCTTTAACATAGTAAGCTCTCTTATTAAACCTCCCTTTACCTTCTCTAAACTTTTGTCATGATCCTTTTTTCAGACATCTAGTAGCTATATAACCAATCTTTCCAAATCTAAATAATTTAAGAGGTAACATACATTTGTATTTTCTGGTTCCTTTGTTAAATTTCCTTACAAAGTTTGCTTCCATCTCATCTGAACTTTCATTGTCCGGATCTTCCTCAGAGGCTTTAAAGGCAAACTCAAATTTAGATTTGTCTTTTCTAAACTTCCTCATCTCAAATACGGATAAATTATCTATTGAATAGATTCATGTCAACTATTATCCCTAGAAAAATTCGCTCTAAGATATTTGACTAACTAAAACCCTCAAGGAAAACCTCCTAATAGAGACCTAAAACCATAAACCCTAAGTGTTAAGGCTTTTAAGCATTTTTATCCTTTCTCGACTCTATTTTTTTTTTGATGTTGATCGAGTCAGCTAGTCAGATCACTAAGGAGTTACCAGCTGGAGGATTTTATGTCATGGTGGGGCCGATTTCTTTCTTTCCTAGCCACCGGGTAGCGGACTCTTCAAGCTTTTCGATAAATATTTCACGATGGTAGGGCAAGTTTTGGGTCTTAGTGAAAAGCCTTCTCTTGGTGAACTCCTGGCTTTGTCGGTAAGACATCAGCCTTCTCTTGGTGAACCACAAAGGTTTTCGGCAGAGTGTTAGACAGTTCAGATAACCAGAAGACAACTGAGAGGGGCAGGGGTGAATCAGCTATCATAGATTACCAAAAGCATTAGCAATTTAAACTTGAATACTGGAACCCAAAACATTAATATTGGAATAGCATTTAAACAAATTAAGCATAAACAATAATCACAGAATAAAAGCCATCCACTTAACACCAAGATTTGTACGTGGAAAACCCGGTAAAGGGAAAAACCATGGTGGGAAGCCTACCCACAGTCAGATGATACTTCTACAGTAAGCGTGTGAATTAAAATTAAGGGGCTTGCACTTGTAGGAAGGCCAATAGCCTAGAGCACACTTCTCATCACAAAAGGATTCTCAGTGACTACATATAAATCCATACTACAATCCGGAGAACTGTTGAACTGCAAAAGATAGCATCTCCTATGCTAGAGTACAGTTCTGGTTAAGCTCAATACCGGGGACTAAATCCTCTTCCGTAAACCCAATTCAATCTCCAATGATCGACCAGCTCCTCTGCCTAAATGATATTACATTATTTGCACATTAAATTCATTGACCATGACCTCTTACATTAACCATGATGATCTACATTGAGATCTTACATTTATTTATACAAAACCCTCAACCATAAACAATCAAGTCGGCCACGAGACAATAAACCGAATACATAATTACAAACCATGTTGGCCTTAGACCAAATAAATAATATCCACCACATAAGACATCCCGAAAATACATCAATAGGTCCTTTACACACGTTACATTAAATCCCGTCAATAACCTAGATCAATCAGGATCAAGTATAGGTCCATACGCCACAGCAATGATCTCCAACCACCAAGTCTCAGACATGATCACCAACAGCATCGTGAAACTCCACCAAAAGCTGCACCAACACGACTTATGCAATTCATCAAAGATCTCCATCAAAATCTCTGCCGGTGAAACCCTTGTTGGAACTAGAAACCAATCTTCTAAGCAAGCAGGATAGCATCCAATCTCTAGACCAAAACCAGCTAACCAAATATGAGTATAAGTATCATGAACAAGCCAATTCCAACATCAAACTATACTAGAGTCTACTAGATCATGTCAGATCCAAGTTAACAAAAAACCACTCAACCTACTGGGACTAGAAGGGTACCGGTAAAGCATCCAAACAGCTAGTGTTGACATCAATGACAAAACATCAATGCAACACATAATCAATTCCACCAAATGGCCAACAATCTCTCCCTTTGGCATTAATGGAAACATTAGATGTGAAAAACATCTAAGTACCAAGAAATACCAAACAAGTCTCCCTTGTGGAACACAACCAACAATCATCCGCATATACCTCTGAATAACTCTCCCTTTTTCTTATCTCTCCCCTTTTGAATTTTTCTTTTTCTTTCTTTATCTTTTTCACATCAATATCTCTCCCCCTTTGACATCAATTCCAGAAATCTAATAGAAATATCAAAGAAAAAATATAAGCCTCTGAATCACAAAGCTGACTACTCCCCCTGAGCAGTAGCATCCCACATCAGTGCTAGAATGAATAGTATCTCTGATAATGCATGTCGAACTGATGCCAAGCCACATCAATCAAGTCTCTACCAGAGGGGCAGAAACTCCCAATCTGTCTCTCAGGTACTCAAATGATTCCTTGGATAAAGCTTTAGTGAAAATATCTGCAATCTGCTCTTTAGAGTTCACATAAACTAGTCTAAATTCATTTGCTTCCACCTTCTCTTTCAAAAAGTTATACTTGATAGATATGTGTTTTGTTTTAGAATGAAATACTGGATTCTTTGATATATCAATAGCAGCAGAGTTATCACAATGAATAACTATAGGTGCATCACAATCCACCTTTATATCCTTCAACAGTTGCTTCATCCATAAGACTTGTAGAGTTAGTAGCAGCAACAACATACTCAGCTTTAGTAGTAGATAAAGAAGTACATGAATGTTTCTTGTTGATCCATGAAACCAACTTCTTTCCAAGAAATAAAGCTCCACCAGAGGTACTTTTCTAGTCATCAACATCTCCAACCCAATCAGCATCTGTATATGCACATAAACTAAAATTATCATCCTTAGGGTACCATAAGTCATATTCTTATGTACCTTGCAAGTATCTAAAAATCCTTTTCACCGCCATCTCATGATTTTCTCTAGGATCACTCTGAAATCTTGAAACAATACAAATAACATTCATTATGTCAAGCCTAGTCTGAGTCAAATAGAGAAGACCTCCAATCATAGATTTGTATCTTGTAGGATTTACCGGTGCAAAAACATCTTTTCTTGTCAATTTCTCACTTGTAACCATAGGAGTACTTACCGGTTTAGAAATTCCCATACCAAATTTCTTCAACAATTCCTTAGCATATTTAGTTTGATAGATGAAAATACCTTTGTCAGTTTGAGTAATCTGCAAACCTAAGAAAACTTTCATTTCACCAATCATAGACATCTCAAATTCTTTCTCCATATTCTTAGAAAATTCTATACACAACTTATCTTCACCTCCAAAAATAATATCATCAACAAATACTTCAACAATCAGTATGTCATCATCAGTGATTTTATAATATAAACTACTATCAGCACTGCCTTTAGTAAAACCAAGTTTCAAAAGATATGTATCCAATCTTGCATACCAAGCTCTAGGTGCTTGTTTCAATCCATATAAAGCTTTCCTTAACCTGCAAACCATGTTTGTATCATCTGATAGTGAAAAAGCATCAGGTTTCTCAATATAAACTTCCTCATCAAGATCCCCATTCAAGAATACACATTTAACATCCATCTAATAAACCTTGTAGTTTTTATAAGCAGCATAGGCAAGAAATAATCTTATAGCTTATGTCCTAGCTACAAGTGCAAAAGTCTCTCCATAATCAATTCCTTCCTTATGATAATATCCTTTACAAACCAATCTAGCCTTATTCCTTATAACTTGACCATCTTCATTCAATTTATTTCTAAGAACCCATTTAGTTCCAATAACATTTTTATTTTTAGGTCGGGGAACCAAAGTCCATGTGTTATTTTTCTCAATTTGATCTAATTATTCTTCCATAGCTTTAAACCAATGTTCATCTTTACATGCTTCAATTACTGATACCGGTTCAGCTTGTGAAATTAAACATACCTCATTAGTTGTCAGTCTTCTTCTTGTCATTACTCCATTGCTCTTATCCCCAATGATTTGATCTTCTAAATGATTCAGTCTCACATAACTAGGAATCTTCTGACTTTATGTTCCTCTTCCTTATTCTTCAAATACTGTATAATTCTTTGATGTTTTCGGAGTAACTAGTTATACTCTTTATTCCGGTAAAGATACTATCGGTTTAGATATAATCATTTCCACTGCTGGTTCCTTCTCATAAACTCTGATTTGACTTCTGTTTAGCTCATCTACTTTGACATTAGCACTCTCCACAATTCTTTGCAATCTCTTGTTATAACTTCTATATGCTTTGCTTTCATTGTAATAACCAAGAAATATGCCTTCATCACATCTAGGATCAAATTTCCCAATAGTATAATCTCTCTTGATATAACATTTATTACCAAAAATTCCGAAATACTTAACTGTAGGTGTATTGCCAAACCATAATTCATAAGGTGTCTTACCGATTTCTCCTTTGATATGTACTCTATTGAATGTACAAACTGTTGTACTCACTGCTTCTCTCTAGTAGATATGAGGTAGACTAGCTTCCATCATCATTGTTCTAGCAACATCCAAGATAGTTTTGTTCTTCCTTTCCACAACTCCATTTTATTGAGGTGTCTGAGGAGCAGAAAATTGTATTCTTATACCATGCTTGTCACAAAAGTTAGTAAACTCACTGGATGTGAATTATCCACCATGATTTGATCTCAAACATTTAATCTTTAATCTTATCTCAGTTTCCACTTTAGCCTTAAATATTTTAAACTTTTCAAATGTTTCATATTTTTCTCTCAAAAAAGTAACCCACATCATTCTAGAATAATCATCAATGATTAGTGTGAAATATCTATCGCCATGAAAACTTTTAATTCTAGCAGGGCCACACAATTTAGTATGAATAAGATCAAGAATATCATTTGATTTATCTTGTATAATCCTAAAAGAGGTTTCAACCTATTTACCCATTTGACATTCTTTACTTACCAGATTATAGGACTACATAATCTTAGGTATATCCCTAACTGCCTTAGTTGAATTGATCTTCACAATGCAATCAAAATTCACATGACACAACCTTTTATGCCATAGCCAACTCTCATCGATTTGCATAATCAAACATGTCTTCTCACCAGAGTTTAAGTGAAATATATTACTCTTTTTCTATGTACCGATTGCAATCTCCAAGAAAGATCTATTAATGATTTTGCATTTTCCATCCTTGAACTGTAATTGAAATCTCTTGTCTTCCAATTGTCCTACACTCAAAAGATTATTCTTCAAAGCTTCAACATAATAAACATTGTCAGTATTATTCTTACCATCCAATGATATAGATCCTTTTCCTTTAATCATACATGCCTTGTCATCTCCAAATCTAACTAGACCACCATCAAATTCTTGCAAAGATAGAAACTTCCCTTTATCTCCAGTCATATGATGTTAACAATCATTGTCAATTACCCATTCATCCTTGTCTTCAATTTTAGCAGCAAGTGCCTTCCCTTCAGGTACATTCTCTTCTAGTGTTGTATCATCTTCCTTGATAGCCAAGAATACCCATTCCTTCCCATTGTCAAATCCACTAGCAGAGTCTTCTATCGATTCATCATCTGAATCATTAATGCCTTCCTCATCCACTATGTAGCATGATTTGTCTCTATTTTTCTTATATTTATATTTATTCGGATATCTAGGGTTAGGCTTAAATGATCTTCTAACTCTTTCTTCAAATCTTGAATTCCTTTCAGGACATCTAGATGCAAAATAACCAATCTTATTACATGCAAAATATTTAAAAGGTTCTTTTCCTTCATACTTACTTCCTACCGGTCCTTTAGGTACTCTTCTAGAAAATAGTACTTCAAGTTGCTCAAACTCATCATCTTCTCTCTTCATATCTTCCAATTCTTTTGCATATAAAGCTTTCTAGTCTTGCTTACCGGTTGCATATGTAGATACATTAAAAGCAAGTCCAGTCTTTATAGAACCAGAAGGTCCAAATTCCTCAAGCTCAAAAGTAGATAGTTTCCCAACCAAAGTATCTTTGTTGATAGATGTATTAGCCATTGTTCTCAACTCGTTAATAGCAGTAGCCTTCATTTTGTAAGCTGGTGGTAGGGCTCTCAGGAATTTAGAAACAATTTCATCTTCACTTAGAGTTCCACCACAACATTGAATTCCCATAAAAATCTCATTTACCCTTTCCATGAATGCAGTAACCTTTCATCTTCTTCCATTTTTAGGTTTTCATATCTCACCCGGTAACCATCAAGTTTAGCAATCTTCACTATAGGGTCACCTTCATTAAGAGTCTCCAACTTATCCCATATAGCCTTTCTAGATGATTTGTCAGTTAATCCCATTATTTACTGATCAGGAAGTGCACACAAGAGGGCTTCTCTTGCTCTACAATCATTCTCAAGCTCTTTGTCCAGGTTAGCCAAAGGAGGATTGCTAGATCCTGGATTATAGGGTGTGACACCATTCTTTATGATCTCCCAAAACTCCTTGCCAAGACATCTCAAATTAGTCTCCATCTGAATCTTCCATACTCTGTAATTTGTTCCATCAAGCCTCAGAATATCCCTTCGAAAGATAGCTCTAGAAGAATTGGATGAACTTGAATTGTTAGTCACCATAGGATCTTCCTCAAGCGGTTAAGATTTCTACAGAGAGGACCAAAGCTATGATACCAATTGTTAGAGAGTTCAGATAATCGGAAGATAACTGAGAAGAGGGGGTGAATCAGTTGTCATAGATTACCGAAAGCATTAGCAATTTAAACTTTAATACCAGAACCCAAAACATTAATACCAAAATAGTAGTTAAACCAATTAAGCATAAACATTAATCATAGAATAAAAACCATCCACATAATACCAAGATTTGTATGTGGAAAACCCAGTAAAGGGAAAAACCATGGTAGGAAGCCTACCCACAGTTAGATAATACTTCTGCAATAAGTATGTGAATTACAATTGAGGGGCCTGCACTTGCAGGAAAGCCAATAGCCTAGAGTGCACTTCTCATCACAAAAGGAGTCTCACTGACTACATATAAATCCAAACTACAATCTGGAGAAGTGTTGAATTGCAAAAGATAGCATCTCCTATGCCAAAGTACATTTCCAATTAAGCTCAATACCGAAGGATTAAATCCTCTTCCATAAACCCAATTCAATCTCCAATGATGGACCAACTCCTCTGCCTGAGTGATATTACATTATTCGCACAATACATTCCTTGACCATGACCTCTTACATTAACCATGATGATCTATATTGAGATCTTACATTTATTTATACAAAACCCTCAACCATAAACAATCAAGTCAGCCACAAGACAATAAATTGATTACATTATTACAAGCCATGTTGGCCTCAGACCAAACAAATAATATCCACCACATAAGACATCCCAAAAATACATCAATAGGTCCTTTACACATGTTACATTAAAGTCGGTCCATAACCTAGATCAACCAGGATCAAGTATAGGTCCATACGCCACATCAATCATCTCCAACCACCAAGTCTTGAACATGATCACCAACAAAATTCTAAAACTCCACCAGAAGCTGCACCAACACCACTTATGCAATTCATCAAAGATCTCCATCAAAAGCTCTGCCAGTGAAACCCTTGCCGGAACCAGAAACCAATCTTCTAAGCAAGCAGGACAGCATCCAATCTCTATACCAAAACCAACTGACCAAATATGAGTATAAGTATCATGAACAAGCCAATTCCAAC
This sequence comes from Cryptomeria japonica, assembly GCF_030272615.1. Taxonomy (NCBI): domain Eukaryota; kingdom Viridiplantae; phylum Streptophyta; class Pinopsida; order Cupressales; family Cupressaceae; genus Cryptomeria; species Cryptomeria japonica. Next base: position 309,599,025 of record NC_081412.1, on the reverse strand, counting down.
ATTAGACTATACTAGAGTCTACCCAATCATGTCAGATCCAAGTTAACAAAAAACTACTCAACCTACCGGGACCAGAAAGGGTGCCAGTAAAGCATCCAAATAGCTAGTATTGACATCAATGACAAAACATCAATGCAACACAAAATAAATTCCACCAAATGTCCAACACATAGCTTCCCAGGGTGACAAAGGCAAAAATCCATCTTTCCAAAAGGCCATGTCTTGGTGACAAAGACTAAGGCCATAGTGGGGCCCCTCTCTATAAGCGGTGGTATATCCTCTCGGTCAGCCTGCTATATGGTGCGATGGCAGCTATGGATTTTCACTTAAGAGAGGATCTGATGGTGTTGTTTTAAACTCTTGTTAGGCCCCTTGGATGATTATGTGGCACAATCTCGTGTGTCCATCTACGTGCAACATGGAGGATCCTACGACTAAAATTTAAATCTCATAGACCGTTAGGAATTTAAATCTCTACTAGAGTGTGGTTGTCGATTGGATGATAAAACCAACTTCTAGACCTAGTCAGCTCCAAATTGGATCATATTTCAGCTCACCTACTCTTAGACCTTTGTAATAAATCAAGAAGGGACTCTGCAGACCAATTTTAGACACCACCCAAGGCCATTCAATGCAGTTTGAAGACTTTTGGCTCTACAAGTGCCACCATGATGTTGTTGGAAAGAGACACTACACAAGTAGTTATATGTTGTCAGTGATGGCAACTTATTCTAATGCACCCATCCATAGTTCATGATTTATTCATACTGGAAGACAGATTGAGTTTTGGTTAGGTCTGGTGAGATAGAATAAGACATCTGGTAGTATGCAATAATTTGGCTAGCATCTCACTTCTATTGAATTTTTGGGTTGTGGATCTATGGGAAGCTTTGTGGATATGTAATTTACCTTATTCAAGGTTTATGACCTTTGGTGTTGATTCTGAAGTGAGTTGGAAGGTCCGATATATAGGGTTTTGGATGGAACAGTGTTCATCAGTAATCCCATGTAGATAATCATTTTGTGGATTATGTGGATCAATTTTGGTGGTTTTAATTATGTTTGAGGATGATTAGCCAACATGTGGGAAGCATGTGGACAATTATTTTTGGTCTGCATATGCATTTGAGGTTGGATTGAACCGACTTGGGTAACATGTTTCATTTGCATGTTATACATTTTTGGCCAACATATAAAAGATCTAATTTCATATTGCGGATATATAAGAGAAATTGATACTATCATTTTGGATATTGGTGGTTGTGTGAAAATTATTTGTGAGTGATTGTACATAGTTTCACATGTGCAAGTAAAGGATTTGTGCTTTGTAATATAGAAAACATCAGAATAGAGTAGTGTAAGATTATGTATTTTCTACTTAACTAGAACTATACTCAGGAATTTGTTGATGATATTCAATAGTTCAAACCTTCTTGTAATATTTTGTAATCATTTGTAAGTCAGTGAGCCTTCCAAGGTTGTAGCCCTTATTATAAATTGAGCATTGAGCTCTAGGTAGTGTGCCTAAAATGTGCATTCCCCTTATGTAATATTTCTATAATTCTAACTTAGAATATTAATATTGTGGGTCTCAATCCCATCGTGGTTTTTCCCTTAACTTTTTTTCCAATGTATAAATCTAGTGTATGGTGTTGTGGATATTTTTTTTATGTGTTTGCATCTTTCTTTTGTTCATTTGCATTAAGTGGTTGAAGAATCAGATTAATAATGTTAAAGATTGCAAAACACTAATTCACCCTCCCTCTCAGTGTTCCTTGATTCCAACAAATGGTATTAGAGCCTAGTTCCTCGAAAGAAGCCTAACAACTTGAGGAAGATTTGGGAAGGTGAACCAATGGATTTTGATAGTCTCAAACATCAACTTGTTGTGGCACTTGAGGATCTTGATCAAGCCGAAGATGAGGTCCGACAAATAAAAGAAAACCTTAAGGATGCTAAGAACTTCATCCAATATTTGAAAGATAAGTTGAACAAGTCAAGAGAAAAGAGTAAGGAACTTGTTGATAAGCTAAAGGATAAAGAAAGCCAAATCATTGATGACCAAGCCTTGAAGGAAAAGACAGAAGAATGTGAGAAGCTTGCTAGAGATAATGTAGTTTAGAAGAATGAGATGGAATCTATTGTGATGAAATATTGCTCAGTTGTTGAAAGACAAATCTAATGAATGTTGTAGAGTTGATTGTGAGAATGTCCATCTGAAGCTTGACCTACAAGATTCCAGACAACATGAGGAAGATCTTGAAAGGCAGATCATTCTTCTTAGATATGATCTTGAAGTTGAAAATGAGTACAAAGAGAAGTTCAGAATCAGCTGAGCCAAGCTTAATGAGATGCTTCAAAGCTTGAAGAATGCTAATGACCACAAGAGGTCTTGGATTTGAGAAAGGTGAAAGTTCTGGATCTGGTCAAGGCAATACCAAATCAATACACCAGAAGAACAATTCTAGAAGGCCTCTAGTAAGGCAGCCTAATGCTCAAAAGTTCAATGGTAATTGTTTTGTTTGCAATAAATTTGGTCATATGGCTAGTCAATTCAAAAATAGGATGACTAATAATGGTCCATCTTTCTCTAGTCAATATTTTAAATGCAACAAGTATGAACATATGTCAGTTGAATGCAGAAGTGTGATGAACAATTTTTAAAATAGAAGAATTGTTAGATGTTATGCATGTGGTAGGTTTGGACATGTTCCTAATAAATGCATGTCAAGAGGAAATCAAATGAACTTCAAGCCTATGCAAGAAAATGTTGTTTTCTATGCTTGCAACAAATACAGTCACATTCCAAGATATTGCAAAAGTAGAAAAGTGAATAGGAAGGGTCTGAAAGATAAGAACAAGAATGTGAAGGTAGATGAGAAGGGGAATGTGAAATTTGATAAGATTAGAGATCAAATGAAGAAAAAATGGGTTAGGAAGAGTGATTCAGAAGTAGGAAGTGGATCTGCACTTGATTCTGATATTGGAACTACATTTGGTAACTAAGCTAAGCCATCCCACCTTGGGGGAGTTTTCATAAAAATATTATAAACCCCAAATTTTAGATTTGTGCTTTATTCCAACAGGTTGAAGAAGTTGTATTGGATGATTATTGATCTATTGGAAGGAGTTCCCGAAGAGTATGAACAGAATTGAAGATCTGCAGAAGATTTTTGTGCAATATAGAGTATTTGGAATTGTTAGGGTAAAGTACATTTATTGCAATGAAAAGTTAGGTATGCAGAAGATAAAAAGAAATTTAATCACTTCATTTATCACTTTGCATTCAAAGAGAAGAAGAGAAGAAAGCTCTTGTCATGCCCAACTTTTGGGCACAAAAACGGAACAAATTTTTTTTTTTTTTTTGACATCATGAACTCGCAACATATACTACAATTATAATAACTTGATTAGAGATTTGACTTATCTAGGGTGAAAATAAAATTGTTTACTAAGGTTGGGTTAATTAACCAACTCGAACGAGCGACTTAAATTGGTGGGGATTAATCAGTGTCACAGATTAGTTAGCTAGCTCAATTACCTTAACTAAGTTGTCGTAATTTGAAACGAGGGATAAATGGATATCTTGACGTATTAATTCATCCCCAATCATATAATGATAATGTTATTAATTAATTGATGCACACGCAAATTTACTATTTATATCCCACCGATATCGTTTAAATTCTTATAACACCATTTCCCACTAAAACCGATATTAGGCTAAAACCAATTCTAATTTTCCTAACCTCTTAATTTTGATGGTTTAATTATTTCAGCCAAATCGGTCACAAGGCTTATGGGTCATAAAATTAATTTACAATTTCACCTTTTTAAATTTTTCCCCATTTACAATATAACCTAACGCCCAATGAGTTGAGGAAACTCTATTGGTTAATTAAATAAATTAATCGATTTAATGTATGGTGCGTCCAACTATAATAGCTCCTCATGTTTTAACCCCTTTAATTTTACTATATTAAAAATTTAATCCCCTAAGGAATAAAAATTCATATAATATTTCAATCATTAATTTAACCCCAAATATATATTCAAATCAAATTTTAAAATTTCAAATTAAATTTCCCATCCCTAATTAAAACTGGGATTTTATATATATATATATATAATCCCTAAAATGCTAACCCTAATAAAAAACTACATTTTAATGCTCCCATATATATATATATATATATATATAAAATTCCTAAAATGCTAACCCTAACCCGAAACTGGGTTAGGGTTGCATTTCTATATATCTCCACTTGTTTTATTTTCTTCTTATTTTATGCCCTAACCCGAAATGGGTTAGGGTTTATTAGAAACCCCTTTTTTTTTAATTTGTTTTGGAGTGTTTGCAGGTACGGCGGAGGGTTCGAAGAGGGGAGAAAGGAGGGTTTGGCGCGGGGTTCCCCCGGGTGCCGCTGTGTGTGCACACAGTGGCGGCAGCGCCGCTCACTATGTGCACACACAGTGGCGGCAGCGCCGCTCACTATGTGCACACACAGTGGCGAACAGTGTAACCCGCCGCCCACTGTGTATACACATAGTGGCGGGCGCCGCCCACTCCACTGTGTTTGCACACAGTGCGGTGCCCTTCGGTGCCGCCCACTGTGTGTAAACACAGTGGCTCGGCCGTGTGCCGTCCACTGTGTTAACACACAGTGGCTCGGCTCGGTACCTGCGATTTCCCAATAAGTTTTTTTTTTTGAAATATTTTAATATTTCGCTCTATTTTTTTTAAAAGAACTTTTAAGTATGTGAATATAAATATATGTATATATATATATATATATTTATATTTATATATATATATTTATATATATATATATATACCCATTATCATGTTCAGATTCTATACGAATATTTTTTTTTTTGTATCTCTGAAGTATGTTTTCGGATGCAGTGGTGGATATGTTTATATATATATATATAAGATTAGGAAGTTTATTTGAAATTAATTTTAACACAGCAGCATGCAATGCTCTATATATTTTGTAACAGGGATACACAAATTCAGAATATATCTCTTTTTGTTATTGCAGGGGTATGCACATATAGTAGTTTATATATATATATATATAGGTATATATTTTTCAATATATATACTTATATATTTATAGATATATATAATTGAATGTTAAAATAATAGGGCTAAAAACCCTTATATTGTTTTGAGATTTTAACAATTAAACATTCTGTTCTTAGTCTTCTAACAGCATTTAGAATAGGTCTTATTTTTCTTCTTTTTAACAGTCATACATCATGCTCTCTACAGCAATGTAAAAATACTATTTTTATTTTTTTTACAGTCATAAAATAACAGAAATTTAAACTATGCAAGTAAATAATGAAATCTAATGCATTTCTTTTGCTTTTCATTAATATTGCAGTAAATAAACAAGTTAACAGACCAGATTTAGATGTAGTCTACAGCAACATAATAGACATCAAAATTTAAATAAAAAGTACATTTCTTTTAGAATAATAAGTTACAATAGCCCATATATAGAATGGGTGAATTATCTAATCAGTCTTCTCTCTCTTAATCTTTATACAGAAAATAAAAGAAATCAAACTAAAACTCCTTTTTCACATATATTTATTTTGCTACAATTCATAAAGATTACATTTTCTTTTTTCTTTTCTGCATTTAAATAGAAAATTTGTATCTGAATAACAATCTGCAACCAAGCAAATCTGCAACTCCTAGTCTTTTTCCCAAGCAACCTGCATGTAAAATTTTAGGACTGTGACCATGGGATGCTCACCTCCCAGCCTAGGCTTACCAGAAGCCACCCCCGAGCTTGGAGAATCAAGACCTAGACGGGGTTACAACCAAGCAATACAGCAAGCAAAAAGGAATAGAAATCAACACAACAAACACATCCCTTCCCAAGCTGAAACTCCATCACAAAATGTGATGCCTTACTAGGGTGGAAGTGGACCAAGTACCCTAGGGGAGAAATCTGCTAAACAAAACTTACAGCCAACTCATGGCACCCATGAATGTATAACTAGAATTCAACCTTGTTCCCTACACCCTTATGACCCCCAACAAGGCAAGCATGCCATATTTGCTCCCCCTTATGACCCCCAAGTGTAATAACACAAAAGAAAGCAGCAAGGGTCTCATGGACAAACCCTTGAGATCACTCTCAAAATGAGAGCCTCTCACCCTAAGGGCTGTCAAGCTCCTTCCACCCCCAAGACCAATCTTTCCTCCCAAGGAAAGGATGGTCTTGAACACTCCCCAACACAACATTACATAAAACAGAAATAAACAAGAACACATAAAAAAAAATTTTACAATACAACACAATAAAGAGTTACAGCAATTTCCATTCCAACATTCTATAACATTTTTATATTTACATGAGAAAGTAAAAATAACACCAACCTTGACTTGCCAAAGGAAATCTAAGGGAAAGCTTGATGAAGAGCTACCCAATCCACTAATTCTTTTCTGCAATTTCTTAGCCCCCAAATCTGCTATCCTAAAACTGATCTTCCTCCAAAATTTTCCAAAAAATCTCCAAGGATGGAGAGTGGGTGATTAGTTCACTAAGCTTCCATTCTTAGCCTAAGAAGGCCTCTTTCACTCCTTCCAACCTCTTGGATAGAGTGAGGGATCCCCCATTGGATTGGTCTTCCCTAGGTTTTACACACTCCCTAACCTAGGTGTCTAGAGAAGGAAAAATGGAATGGGGAAGAGGGATTACTCCCTTCAAGAAGGTTCTCCTACCAAGGAGGGCACTCCTATAGATGGAATTCGTCCATCTTGGGAAAACCACTTTTTTGGGTGGTTAAACAAGTCCTAAGGGAAAGACACATGGCCAATTTTGGCCTTCACCCATAGGTACCCCATGAGGCCTAATAGAAAAGCTCTAAAATTGACTCTAGGAGTTGATTTGACCCTTAGAAAGTCCACCTGAAGTTAACCTACGGGTCAACTCTAAGTTGACCTTTCTTGTGGCTCACTAACCTAGATTTCTTGGTTCCTTCAAGGATAATTAGGAGATATAACAATTAACAAAAATAAAACTTTCCAAAAAGGTGACAAGACAATTTGCCAACACAACATACTACATAGGTGTCAAGTGACACTACAACATAATTCCACATCACAATTACATACATGGCAATTGTCCCTAAAACAATTTAAACAATTCAATAAATACAATTTACACTCATGCAACATTTTACATTTACGAATAAAATACAATACATACGGGGTGTTGTCTCTCCAAATAGACAACCCCTGGTTTTACTAACACACGTAGGCCTAGGCTTGATTCTCCATAATATTTCCATGGTCACATGGATAATCTCCTGCACAACTCAATTTAAACATTAGTACTTCCCAATAGCCTCATATAATATAAAATACGTAATCAGAATACAATACATCCACTCTGCAAAGGCTTGTCATTATAAAATATGATTGTCACAAATCAAAGCAATTCATCATAATCCTCAAAATTTGATCCATCTACAAGATATGCAAACGTATTTCTAACATTATAACAAATCCTGAAATTCAGATAATAACATACATCATCACAATATTACCCTAATCTGGAATCATATAATATTCTATAATCCACAAGGCATAGAAATGGAGCATCCAATATATATCAATATTACCAAAAATCGTGGGATCGTAAAAAGTTCTATATCCATAGTGTGTCAAAACTAGCATCCAAAATAGTTCTAACATGAAAATAACTGAAGAGATAGGATAGGTCGGGGTAGGGCCTCACACCCTCCCCCTCTAGGCATGAACGTCCTCCTGGAGTTCATCAAAAAGATGAGAGTACTGTGATCTCATACGTGCTGCATCCTCCCATGAAGCTGTAACCTCATCATAGCAATCCCACTGGACCCTAACCTGGTCCAGCTCTCGACCTCAAAGGGCCAACGTCTGGCGAGCCAAAATGCGAATGGGCTCCAAAGCTAGCTGCCCATCCGACTCCACCTGCAAAGCATCCCAATCTAAAATATGAGACTCATCATAGATATATTTTCTCGAAACTGACACATGAAACACATCATGGATGCGTGACAGGCTAGGTGGCAAAGCTAGGTGATAAGCAACTGGTCCTATTCTCTCAAGTATCTCAAATGGTCCGACAAAGCAAGGTGCGAGCTTAGAACCCTTTCCATAGCGGATCGGACTCTTATGCGGTCGCACTCTCAGAAAAACTCTGTCCCCAACCATGTAACTCCGGTCTATCCTCTTTGCATCTGCATATTTCTTCTGCCTATCCTGTGCCTCTTTAAGGCGTTGTCTAATCAGAATTACCTGCTGCTCCATATCGCGGACCATCTCAGGGCCTATGGCCACTCTATGCTCAATACAGTCCCAACTCAAAGGTGTCCTGCATGGTCTGCCGTACAAAGCCTGAAAAGGTGGCATCCCCAAAGAAGTGTGATGCCCATTATTATAGGCAAATTCTACTAAATGTAGGTACTCCTCCCATCGGGTCTGATGATCCATGACGTACATGCGGAGCATATCCTCTAACACCTGGTTAACCCGCTCTGTCTGCCCATCTGTCTCTGGATGATAGGCTGTGCTGAAGTTGAGCTTGGTGCCCAACGCTGCCTGTAATGCCTTCCAAAAGGAAGAAGTAAAGAGAGAATCCCTATCAGAAATAATCTTGCGTGGAACACCATGAAGCCTGACAATGTCTCGCAAGAACACTTGTGCCACTGCTGGAGCTGTGAAGGTAGTCCGGACTGGTGAGAAGTGGGCTACTTTGGTCAATTTGTCAACTGTCACCAAGATTGCATCATGGCGACGAGATGACATAGGAAGGCCAATGATGAAGTCCATGGATATAGTATCCCACTTCCACTCTGGTATAGCATGGGACTGGAGTAACCCTCCTGGATGGCGGTGCTCCGCCTTGACTCTCTGACACTCAAGGCATCGGGCTACAATCTTAGCTATAAGCTGCCGCATTCCTGGCCAATGATATAACTCCCTCAAGTCAGCATGCATCTTCTTAACCCCGGGATGCGCTGCATAAGGAGCTCTATGAGCCTCCATGATAATGAAATCTCGCAAACCCCCAGGAGAGGGTACATAGACGCGCCCTCTATGGTGTAATAAACCATCAGACTCTAAAGAGTAGTCCACAAACTTCCCCTCCAGGGCCTCCTGATTACAGATCCTCTGACAAACCTCTAGATACCAATCATCCTCCGGCAATCGTTGCAAAATACGGTCTCTCAAATCTGTGCTCATGGATATGGTGTAAACCTCATGTCGTCTCCTACTTAGGGCATCTGCGACCACATTCTCCTTTCCTTTGATGTAATGAACATCAAAATCATACTCACAAAGGAACTCCATCCATCTCCTCTGACGTGCATTAAGGTTAGGCTGGGTGAAGATGTATTGCAAACTCTGATGGTCTGAATGAAGCTCGAAGCGATGACCTAAAAGGAAGTGTCTCCACCTCACAAGTGCATGCACAACTGCTGCAAGCTCTAGGTCATGCGTAGGGTAGTTAAGCTCATGAGTCTTAAGTTTCCTAGACTCGTATGCTATAACTCTACCCTCCTGCATAAGAAATGCTCCCAATCCATCTAAGGAAGCATCTGTGCATACCATGAAGTCGGCCGTGGGGTCTGGCACAATAAGAATAGGTGCACTAGTAAGTGCCCTTTTTAGATCCTGAAAAGCCCTCTCACACTTCTCTGTCCACTCAAATTTCTTCCCTTTTCACTGGAGGGATGTGATGGGGTGTGCAACTCTGGAAAATCCCTCAACAAAGCGTCTGTAGTATCCTGCTAAACCCATGAAGCTCTTGACCTCTGTCACACTAGTAGGCGCCGGCCAATCCATAATGGCTCTGACCTTTGATGGGTCAATTGAGATCCCATCACCGGATATAACATGCCCTAGGTACTTGACCTCTGATCTAAAGAAAGCACACTTCGACAAACTGCCGAACAACTGGTTGTCCCTCAAACACTGTAAAACCTACCTCAAATGCTCCTCATGCTCCTTCTCGTTCCAGGAATAGATCAATATGTTGTCGAGGAACACAATCACAAATCGGTCAAGGAAGGTGCGGAATACCCCATTCATGAGACTCATGAATACAGCTGGAGCATTCGTAAGACCGAATGGGACCACAGTGAACTCATAGTGGCCATATCTGGTGCGAAACGCGGTCTTGTGGATATCACTTTCCACAATCCTCAACTGATGATATCCTGACTTTAGGTCTATTTTGGAAAACACTTTAGCACCCTGAAGCTGATCAAACAAGTCATCGATCCTCGGCAAGGGATAACGGTTCTTGATGGTTACTTTATTCAGTTGCCTGTAATCCATACACAACCGAAGGGATCCGTCTTTCTTCTTCATGAAGATGACTGGTGCGCCCCAAGGGGAGATGCTAGGATGGATGTGACCCTTCTCTAAGAGTTCCTCTAGCTGCATCTTGAGCTCATTAAGCTCATGAGTGGTCATCCTATAAGGTGCTCTTGAAACTGGCTCAGCTCCTGGTACCAAATCTATGTGGAAGTCAATCTCTCTGCTAGGCGGCATACCAGGTAGCTCCGCTGGAAACACATCTGCAAATGCCTCAAGGATGGGATGATCATCTATGGAAGGCTCCCTCTCCTTTTCTTCCTCTCTGTCACTGATCATGATAGCAAACAACTGGCATCCCTTTTGCATGCTCCGCTTAAACTGCATAGCGGATATCATACGAAGAGACACGGGTCTCTGAATCCCAGTGATTATTATGGGAGCACCATGATCATCCTCACACTCAATCTTTTTCGAGCGACAATCCATCTTGGCTTTGTGGGTGTAAAGCCAATCCATGCCAAGTACGACGCCATAAGATCCAAGTGGCGTAACTCTAAGGTCTACTAAGGTGGTGGTATTACCAATCTGGAGCGGACATCCCCTAACTTCTGAATCCACTAACACTCTAGCCCCTGATGCTAACTCCACATCCCAGCTGACACTTTGCCTTACTGCCACTAGCCTGCAACGCTCCACAACCAATGGAGATATAAAAGAGTCAGTCGCTCCTGAGTCAAATAATATAGAAATACTGCTACCTCTGATCTTACCTGCAGCCTCGATGAGTGTGGCCTGGTGCTCTGCCTGGCGGTTGTCAACCGCTGCAAAGACTCTATGGGACTTGCCCATATCCCCAACTGTAGGCTCTGATGTCACCATTCTCTGATTTCCTGTCATCTGACCCTATGGACACTCTCTTGCCATGTGCCCCATGGCTCCACATATGAAGCAAGCACCGCGTGCCTGGAACTGTGCGCCCTACGGCCTAGAAAAAGGATGCCCACCTGTCCGGCTAGAACCACTGTACCCACCCCTGGAGGACTGCTGAGCCCGTGCCGGGGGTGTGTATGTACCCTGTGCTCTCTGGTCCCGCCTAGGACCCTGTGACTGCCACTGCTTGGGCCTGGAGCCCTGCTGTCCCTGAGGGGGCCTCTGTCTCTGACTCTGCTGTGACTGTTGTGGAGGAGGGGGTTTATAGGACCCCGAAACATTTATGTGGTTGCCCTTCCAATGGGGTTTCTGAAACCCAAAAGGCTGAGGAGCTGGGTTTTGGTTCTGGAATCGATCCCTCGTGTCCTGTGGCCTAATCTGAATCTCCTCGGCTACAAGGGCCTTCTCTACGGCAACTCGAAGGCTTCCGGGAGTGGCCATCCTCACTGGTCCTGCTATCCCAGCATTAAGTCCCCTAACAAATCGGTTGATGAGTAGCTTCTCGTCCTTCAGGTAATCTACATAAGGTAGGAGCTCAATAAACTTACTCTTGTACTGGGTCACTGAGAGACCCTTCTGCTGAAGGTCGTGGAACTCATCGATCCGACGTTTCCTGAAGTGCTCTGACAGGTACCTCTCTCTGAACCTCTCTGTGAAGATTTCCCATGTGATGGTATCAGCAGTGAGTCCACACTTGAATTCCTCCTGCTTCCACCATGTGGAGGTTGTCGATCTCAGAAGGTGGACTGCAACTCGTGCCTTCAGATTGCTTTCATAAGATTGCAATGCGAAGCACCGATATAGGCTCAAAAGCCATGCCTCAGCCTCTACTCCGTCAGTATTCCCTCCAAAAGATGGTGGCTAGAGGCGCAAAACCTCTCTAATCAGGTCCCCTGGTTCCTGACGTGCTCTCTCAAAGTACATAGGTGCCGCTACTGGAGGTGGTCCGGGCAGGTGAACGGACTCTGGCTCATGCTCTGCCTCGCCCTCTATGGAATTAGGAGGTGGACTCCTACTCCGTTCCCTCTCTACTGACCTATGATTCCCTGAGTTCTGATTGTCTGCATGACGGTCCACTGCTGGAAGCCTATCCTGCACGATCCCAATCAAGTTCTGAAGAGCTAGCAAGATGTCTCGGTTAGGGTCAACCGGCGGTTCGGGAGGTGCTTCCGGGTTCCCTTCTGGAACCGGTTCCTCCCTAGCAACATCCTCGCGTGCCATACGTGTACGCTTAGGACCCCTTCCGCGCTTGCAAGCTTGTCGCATAGTCGGAGGCATCCTAATGAGAAAATAAATAAATAAAATAAATAAATAATTAAATAATTTAATTTTCACATATTTATATATTATTTTTTTTTGGGAAAATATTTGATTAATTTAGATAGTTAAAGCAAAACGTAATGGAGAAAGGTTCCTAGTGTCGGAAACCTTGCTCTGATACCAAAATGTCATGCCCAACTTTTGGGCACAAAAACGGAACAAATCTTTTTTTTTTTTTTGACATCATGAACTCGCAACATATACTACAATTATAATAACTTGATTAGAGATTTGACTTATCTAGAGTGAAAATAAAATTGTTTACTAAGGTTGGGTTAATTAACCAACTCAAACGAGCGACTTAAATTGGTGGGGATTAATCAGTGTCACAGATTAGTTAGCTAGCTCAATTACCTTAACTAAGTTGTCGTAATTTGAAACGAGGGATAAATGGATATCTTGACGTATTAATTCATCCCCAATCATATAATGATAATGTTATTAATTAATTGATGCACACGCAAATTTACTATTTATATCCCACCGATATCGTTTAAATTCTTATAACACCATTTCCCACTAAAACCGATATTAGGCTAAAGCCAATTCTAATTTTCCTAACCTCTTAATTTTGATGATTTAATTATTTCGGCAAAATCGGTCACAAGGCTTATGGGTCATAAAATTAATTTACAATTTCACCTTTTTAAATTTTTCCCCATTTACAATATAACCTAATGCCCAATGAGTTGAGGAAACTCTATTGGTTAATTAAATAAATTAATCGATTTAATGTATGGTGCGTCCAACTATAATAGCTCCTCATGTTTTAACCCCTTTAATTTTACTATATTAAAGATTTAATCCCCTAAGGAATAAAAATTCATATAATATTTCAATCATTAATTTAACCCCAAATATATATTCAAATCAAATTTTAAAATTCCAAATTAAATCTCCCATCCCTAATTAAAACTGGGATTTTATATATATATATATATATATATATATATATAAAATCCCTAAAATGCTAACCCTAAAAAAAAACTACATTTTAATGCTCCTATATATATATATATAAAATTCCTAAAATGCTAACCCTAACCCGAAACTGGGTTAGGGTTGCATTTCTATATATCTCCACTTGTTTTATTTTCTTCTTATTTTATGCCCTAACCTGAAATGGGTTAGGGTTTATTAGAAACCCCTTTTTTTTTTTTTTTTTGTTTTGGAGTGTTTGCAGGTACGGCGGAGGGTTCAAAGAGGGGAGAAAGGAGGGTTTGGCGGGGGGTTCCCCCGGGCACCGCTGTGCATGGACACAATGGCGGCAGCGCTGCTCACTGTGTGCACACACAGTGGCGGACGGTGTAACCCGCCGCCCACTGTGTATACACACAGTGGCGGGCGCCGCCCGCTCCACTGTGTTTGCACACAGTGCGGTGCCCTTCGGTGCCGCCCACTGTGTGTAAACACAGTGGCTCGGCCATGTGCCGTCCACTGTGTGTAAACACAGTGGCTCGGCCATGTGTCGTCCACTGTGTTAACACACAGTGGCTCGGCTCGGTACCCGCGATTTCCCAATAAGATTTTTTTTTGAAATATTTTAATACTTCGCTCTATTTTTTTTAAAAGAACTTTTAAGTATGTGAATATAAATATATGTATATATATTTATATATATATATATTTATATTTATATATATATTTATATATATATATATATATATACCCATTATCATGTTCAGATTCTATACGAATATTTTTTTTTTGTATCTCTAGAGTATGTTTTCGGATGCAGTGGTGGATATGTTTATATATATATATATATAAAATTAGGAAGTTTATTTGAAATTAATTTTAACACAGCAGCATGCAATGCTCTATATATTTTGTAACAGGGATACACAAATTCAGAATATATATCTTTTTGTTATTGCAGGGGTATGCACATATAGCAGTTTATATATATATATATATATATATATATATATATATATATATATATATATATATATATATATATATATATATATATATATATATATATATATATATAGGTATATATTTTTCAATATATATACTTATATATTTATAGATATAAATAATTGAATGTTAAAATAATAGGGCTGAAAACCCTTATATTGTTTTGAGATTTTAACAATTAAACATTCTGTTCTTAGTCTTCTAACAACATTAAGAATAGGTCTTATTTTTCTTCTTTTTAACAGTCATACATCATGCTCTCTACAGCAATGTAAAAATACTATTTTATTTTTTTTTACAGTCATAAAATAACAGAAATTTAAACTATGCAAGTAAATAATGAAATCTAATGCATTTCTTTTCCTTTTCATTAATATTGCAGTAAATAAACAAGTTAACAGACCAGATTTAGATGTAGTCTACAGCAACATAATAGACATCAAAATTTAAATAAAAAGTACATTGCTTTAAGAATAATAAGTTACAATAGCCCATATATAGAATGGGTGAATTATCTAATCAGTCTTCTCTCTCTTAATCTTTATACAGAAAATAAAAGAAATCAACCTAAAACTCCTTTTTCACATATATTTATTTTGCTACAATTCATAAAGATTACATTTTCTTTTTGCTTTTCTGCATTTAAATAGAAAATCTGTATCTGAATAACAATCTGCAACCAAGCAAATCTGCAACTCCTAGTCTTTTTCCCAAGCAACCTGCATGTAAAATTTTAGGACTATGACCATGGGATGCTCACCTCCCAGCCTAGGCTTACCAAAAGCCACCCCCAAGCTTGGAGAATCAAGACCTAGACGGAGTTACAACCAAGCAATACAACAAGCAAAAGGGAATAGAAATCAACACAACAAACACATCCCTTCCCAAGCTGAAACTCCATCACAAAATGTGATGCCTTACTAGGGTGGAAGTGGACCAAATACCCTAGGGGAGAAATCTGCTAAACAAAACTTACAGCCAACTCATGGCACCCATGAATGTATAACCAGAATTCAACCTTGTTCCCTACACCCTTATGACCCCCAACAAGGCAAGCATGCCATATTTGCTCCCCCTTATGACCCCCAAGTGTAATAACACAAAAGAAAGCAGCAAGGGTCTCATGGACAGACCCTTGAGATCACTCTCAAAATGAGAGCCTCTCACCCTAAGGGCTGTCAAGCTCCTTCCACCCCCAAGACCAATCTTTCCTCCCAAGGAAAGGATGGTCTTGAACACTCCCCAACACAACATTACATAAAACAAAAATAAACAAGAACACATAAAAAAAAAATTTACAATACAACACAATAAAGAGTTACAGCAATTTCCATTCCAACATTCTATAACATTTTTATATTTACATGAGAAAGTAAAAATAACACCAACCTTGACCTGCCAAAGGAAATCTAAGGGAAAGCTTGATGAAGAGCTGCCCAATCCACTAATTCTTTTCTGCAATTTCTTAGCCCCCAAATCTGCTATCCTAAAACTGATCTTCCTCCAAAATTTTCCAAAAAATCTCCAAGGATGGAGAGTGGGTGATTAGCTCACTAAGCTTCCATTCTTAGCCTAAGAAGGCCTCTCTCACTCCTTCCAACCTCTTGGATAGAGTGAGGGATCCCCCATTGGATTGGTCTTCCCTAGGTCTTACACACTCCCTAACCTAGGTGTCTAGAGAAGGGAAAATGGAATGGGGAAGAGGGATTACTCCCTTCAAGAAGGTTCTCCTACCAAGGAGGGCACTCCTATAGATGGAATTCGTCCATCTTGGGAAAACCACTTTTTTGGGTGGTTAAACAAGTCCTAAGGGAAAGACACATGGCCAATTTTGGCCTTCACCCATAGGTACCCCATGAAGCCTAATAGAAAAGCTCTAAAATTGACTCTAGGAGTTGATTTGACCCTCAGAAAGTCCACCTGAAGTTAACCTACGGGTCAACTCTGAGTTGACCTTTCTTGTGGCTCACTAACCTAGATTTCTTGGTTCCTTCAAGGATAATTAGGAGATATAACAATTAACAAAAATAAAACTTTCCAAAAAGGTGACAAGACAATTTGCCAACACAACATACTACATAGGTGTCAAGTGACACTACAACATAATTCCACATCACAATTACATACA
This sequence comes from Cryptomeria japonica, assembly GCF_030272615.1. NCBI lineage: Eukaryota > Viridiplantae > Streptophyta > Pinopsida > Cupressales > Cupressaceae > Cryptomeria > Cryptomeria japonica. The sequence continues at coordinate 309,582,391 of NC_081412.1, read as the reverse complement.
TGGCAATTGTCCCTAAAACAATTTAAACAATTCAATAAATACAATTTACACTCATGCAACATTTTACATTTACGAATAAAATACAATACATACGGGGTGTTGTCTCTCCAAATAGACAACCCCTGGTTTTACTAACGTACGTAGGCCTAGGCTTGATTCTCCATAATATTTCCATGGTCACATGGATAATCTCCTGCACAACTCAATTTAAACATTAGTACTTCCCAATAGCCTCATATAATATAAAATACGTAATCAGAATACAATACATCCACTCTGCAAAGACTTGTCATTATAAAATGCGATTGTCACAAATCAAAGCAATTCATCATAATCCTCAAAATTTGATCCATCTACAAGATATGCAAACGTATTTCTAACATTATAACAAATCCTGAAATTTAGATAATAACATACATCATCACAATATTACCCTAATCTGGAATCATATAATATTCTATAATCCACAAGGCATAGAAATGGAGCATCCAATATATATCAATATTACCAAAAATCATGGGATCGTAAAAAGTTCTATATCCATAGTGTGTCAAAACTAGCATCCAAAATAGTTCTAACATGAAAATAACTGAAGAGATAGGATAGGTCGGGGTAGGGCCTCACACCTCTACAAGAAGAATTTTTCAAAGATCGAAGCGTGAAAGAAGATTTCTCAGATGATTTTGTTGGCACTATGGATATGTGTGGCATTGATGTTTTGTCATTGATGTCAACACTAGCTGTTACCGGCAGACAGATTTACACTAGCTAATATGGATGGTTACCGGCAAACAGGTTACTTGTATAAGATCTAGTGTTATTGGCAAAAGAGATTATCTGGCTGGCACTTCCGACATGTTTGGATTAGTGAAGTATATTGGATTTCATGTGTTATATGCTCCATAAGCATGTTTTGGTCAGTTGGCATTGGCTTGATAATTGGATGTCATCATACACACTGGTAAACCCTTATCGACATTGGTTTAAGGCTTTACTGACAAAGCTTTCATTGAGGAATCATGACAGGATGCACAATTGGTGTAGGTGCAGCTTCTTCAAGGATTTTAGGATGCTGAAGATGTTCATTGATCATGCTTCAATTGCTTGAAGACATTGCTTTGGCATGGTGGACCCAGGATAGGTCCAGTACCTATCTAGGTTATGGATCGGTATCATGCTAGCGTGTACTCTACACATTACCTTGATGATTCGAGATGTTTTATGGATTTGTTATTATTGTTTTGATCTTAAGCCGACATGGCATATCATTGTAATGAGGAATTATGTAATGATATTATTGTAATATCTTTCGGTGGCCGACCTAATTAGTTTAGGCCTTAGGGTTTGTTTAAATAAGAGGTAGAAACTCTTTGTAAAGTATCATGGTTATTGAAAAGGTCATGGTCAAGGAATGTGATGTGTGAATATTGTAATATCATTCAAGCAAAGGAGTTAATCGATCATTGGTGATCGGATTGGTTTCAGAAGAGGATTTAGTCCTCCGGCATTGAACTTAACTAGGACTGTAATCAGGCATAGTAGATGCTATTTCTAGTAGTTCACTCTATTGGATTGTTTTCCATTTGTCTTGAGAAGATTGTAGCCTCTCTATAGTCAGTGAGACTCTTTTGTAATGAGCAGTACACTCTAGGCAATGTGTCTTCCTGCAAGTGCAGGCCCCTCATTATAGCACATACTTTCTATAGAAGTATCATCTAACTGTGGGTAGGCTTCCCACCATGGTTTTTACCTTTCTAGGTTTTCCATGTACAAATCATGGTGTTATGTGGTATGATTTCTTTGCATTGATTATCTAGTTAATTGTTAAAGTTGTATTGTCTACCGGTATCTGTTCCTACTGGCATCTGTCTGTACTAGTACTTGATTTGTTTAAGGTTGTATTGTGGATTAAAAGTTATAATCTGTTAACAACTGATTCACACCCTGCCCCCTCTCAGTTGTTGACTGGTTATCCTAACAGATTCAGCAATAACCCCTAATCTGGTGGTCAAAGTAATTATCAGTGAAACCTTTTCAAGTTTGAAGTTTGAATTTTGGAAATGGTTGCCTCTGGAATTGCAACCCCACTAGTTTTTGACATCACTGAAAGGGCTCGACTAGACTTAAAAAAGCATCCATTCATTTCCATAGAGGACATTCTGAAAAGCGCATTCTCATCCATTCTACGCGACATTTTTCATATTGAGGATGTTAGGGTTTTTACACATTGCAATATTGAGGAGCTTGAAAGTGCACAAATATTGACATTTTACACCAAGCAGATGGTAGATGAGATTGGTAACTTGAAACCTGAATTCAAAGTTGTGGAGGATAAGGGTTTTATGCAATATGTCAGGTTTTTGATGTTTGATGAACCCAAATGGGTCCAGTACATATTGAGCAGAATGCATGATGAATTCATGTAGTTGAATAAACTATTCAAGATCACGAAGAATGCCATTAGGGTTGTTACTAGTTTATATTCATCCGAAGATCTACCCTCACTGAAGGTTGTGAAGAACAATATTGTTAAAAATGCAACCAGATTAAAATTTGATCAAAGAGAAATGACTATCAGTGATATCCTAGAGTATGATGTGAAATTTTCTTCAATGGTGGTTGGGTGCAAGTTTTACTACTCAATTCTATTTCCAGAATAGCCATCTATGCAGCCTATGAGATGGTTAAAGAAAACAAGAAGTATGACCTATGTGAACTGCTTTAGAGTGGGCTAATAAATAACTTGAAGAAGATCAAATAAAACAGGAAACATCCATTCAAGTATGGAACTCTGATCCTATGTTTGTTTTTCTACTTCATGAACGAAGTTCCAGGAGTTGAGTAGGTACAATGGGCTTTTGATAGACCTATAGGTGTACAAATCAGAGAATACTTGCATAACTTTGGTGAATCAAAGGTCTAGAATGCTAATCTTTGGGGTTACTTTAAGAATTTTCAAAAGGAAATGCGTGAGAAGGAGAGAATCCCTAATTTTGTAGTTGAGAAGTACCAAGATACCATCTATTTCATGGTAGATATAGATTAGTGTTTGATTGAGGTTGTTGAGCCCTGAATTGTTTGGATCATGCCCATGGGGTATGAGGTTGATGAGAAGATATTGGAATTGTATGCTCAACATCTGTTAGGCAAGCCGATGGACCTCTCTGAGGAGAGATTTGGGACCTATGCAGAGAAGAGCTTGAAGCTGCACAAGTAGTTCAAGAAACTGGAAATTCAAAAGAAAGAAAGGAAGGAAGTAGAAGCTTATGCAGATAGCATAGGGATTTCTAAAGAGGTGGTCTAGAAGGAAAGAGAGAGGAACATCCTCTCTAAAGAGCAAATTATTAAGAAGGACATATTAAAAGTCACTTCTCCCAAGCCTAAGCAATCTAGAAGCACTCCTCCCTCCTCTAGTCCACTAAAGCATACAAGATCTTCAGTCAAGTCACCCAGTGGTGGTGAGAAGAGAAAGAAGATGGTAATATTTGAGACTATGAAGCATGATGAAGAGATGGAGTCATATGAAGTTGTTAAGGAGGTAAAGAAAAAAGTAGCTAAGGCCTCTAAAGTTGCAAATGAGAAACCATCTGGTGGAGCAAAGCCCAGCAAGAAACCAAAGACATTCGAAATTGATGAGGTAATAAAGCAAGTAATATTTACTATTAAACCTCATATGTCCCTTAATGAAATAGTGAATGCGGTGGTAAAGAATGAAAATTTGAAACCATTATCAGAGTGGTATGGCAATTTTGATGAGAATGGTAAAAGGACTCTAGAAGAAGCTATTGTTCAATATTTGAATGTATATAGCAAAGCTTTAATATAATTAATTTTTGAAATACCCAAGAGTCTATATGATGTATTGGATATTAGGAGAGTAACTGCAAAAGAAAAAGAAAAGAGACTAAGAGAATATGTCTTAGTAAATTTATGCTCTATGATATCAAAGGAGGAAATTGCAAGAATCCTTAAGTTAGCAAAGATTGAGTTCTAGAGCAAAAATAGAGTAAATAAGATAATGATAGGGAAAATAGATGAAGTAAGAGCTACTGAGAAAATTGTAAGAAAATTTTTGCTTCAAAATCAGTATGAGGTTATCCCTAAGAAAACTCAGGATGATTCAGTAACTGAGTAGACAAAGGATGATACTTCAAAAGTACATACATTTGAGAAGGTAGAGGTAAATGATCTGAAAGGTGCTGAAAATGAGGATGTAGTGGATAAGGGTGAAGAAGAAGTAGGTAATGATAATGAGAGTGAGGATGCTCAAAATCCCCCAGTTGACAATGTTGATCCTATTGAGACAATTGAGAAGGATGATGATGCAAAGATGGAGAAGGTGTGTTGGTTCCCAAACGGGTTTACAGTATGAGAGGCAGAGACCAATTCGATTCTTAAAATACTCATCTAGAGAAGCCAACTCCAACTATTAAAATCCTCAAGGACTTGGACCAACTGACAAGGATTCTGCTAATCCTTCTACACTTTAGGCTCTGCAAGACCTGGCAGGGTGGTCCCTTAATGTATTTACAATCTTTGTACCACACTTGTAAATAACATTAAATAAAGCAGATAATCTCACCAAAAGGCTCAACAACAATTTAAGGAGATTCTAAATGATGGCTAATCATCCATTGATCTACAACTTAAAGTGGAGCAATGAGAAAGAACAACTCTTCAAGCTATTAGAATTAATGGTTCTCATATGGGCTCAATGGAAAAGGAGAATGTTCCTCAACTTCCTCGAGCTATGAGATATTTCAGCTCATAAACACATATACATAAAATAAAAGATTCTAATTCAAACAAATCTTGTACCAAGAACTAATGATTCTGACAACAACACTGACTGTAACACAATTGCTAGTTGTTATTAGTGCCTCTTTCCATTGGGCAACTTGAAACTATAGAAATATAAAGTAACATATGATAAGATTTTATCCAGCAACTATTAGATCCAAGATAACATTTCCTTATAGTGTATCTCATCAGTGATTCACATCTAGAACTACTTACCTAAATCCCTGCACAAGCCCTATCATTCTGCAACTCTATTTGAGCAATTTCGTTGACCCCTTAGGACAAGGCATAAACAAAAAACCACATACATCATAACAATGCACTGAATAAAATAAACCCTTGGTTGATTTCACTCAAAAACTGATAGAATCATACAATGGAGAGAAGCTAGATCTGAACTATATTTTCATTTATTCCAAATGCTACTTCTACCACATAACACTTTACATTCCATTATTCAAATGCCTGCAAAAAAAATTGAACACTAGACTCAATATAAAATTTTCTCTGCAAAATACATTACATGCTGCTCAAAATAACCAGTCTACTACATGGATCTAAAACCTCTAGACAAGAACTGCCTGCTGACCTTGTACAAGAGAAAAAATTCAGAACCTTTTACAATGAGAAAGGAAAATAAGATATAGGAGGGAAAGGCATTCCAGATTCCTTCTACTGCAGCCACCTGTCTTCTTCAAATATGCCTTGTTCATGCCATGTGTCCTATCTCTTTCATCTCTCTGCATCTGAAAATATCCTCTTCTTCTCCTGCACTCTCCAAAATGTCTTCTAACTAAAAATATTCTCCACTTTGGTCAATTCTTGTGCAAGCAATCTTTATTGGGAGAATAATAATTTGCAGCACCATTTGCCTATGTTTGTAACTAAAAACATTTCACTTTATGCTTGCTTGCCAAATAAGACACTTGGCAATAATTTCTAATATTTTGCGAATATGTTTTAAATCTGCACATGTATTTCACTTTATTAGTGAAAATCTGGTTATTTTGAATAATAATATTCACCATGTGCATTCACCTTTTACACATTTAACTATGTTTCTAGGTGAAAATACCTTTTGTCCACATTTTCTCTTTGTGAATACATTTCACTTATAGTAAGCATCTTTTACAATTTTTTCACTTTGATATAAGGAATATCAAATCATTCTTGCAACATTCTTATTCTCATGAGTGTGCTTCATCCTTTATAAAAAATTGAAACTGCTCTCACTTTGAGTTAAAATGACTCATTACTTTGGTAAAACCTTTTCCTTGTTTCAAATATGAGTTCACTTTTCACTTGGTAAAATAATTGCCCTGCTGGAAATTTTTCCATACATTCTCTTGTGTTCACACTTTTTCCTTTCTGTGAATGTATTTCACTCTTTGGCACTTTATCCCCCCTGAGTGAATAATTTTAATTTTAAGGTGAAAACAACTTTATGTGAGTAAATACCTACTCACTCTTACATTTCACATTTTATTGAGCCATATTTTCTTGAGTAAAAACAATTTACTCAAACTCAATCCTATGTTGTAGAGAATGACTCATTATTTCAAACAGATACAAATTTTCAACACATTTGCTCCACTCTCATTATGACTCAAATATACAATGTAATTCCCCAATTAAAATCTTTAGCATAAAAATCTTTATTCTAAGTAAATACACCGGTTGTTTGATTTTTTCATGTTCTGCAATAGTTTGTATATCTCACGAGTCATTATATATCCTTTTGGCAAAATATTTACCCAATTCCTTGCACATTAATACTCAAATTTTATTTATTATTGGGCAATTTTCATATTTCACCTTTTAACTGAAACTTTACTACTTCCTTCGGATATTGTTAATAAGAAACTATCATCATGTGCACTTCATTTCTTTTGCAGAACTATTTCACCTCAATGAAATATTTTAATTCTGATACTTTGATGATCAGAATACATTTACTTCTTTTCTATATTTCACAAAATTATTTTACTTTATGCTTTTGATCACTGGCAAACCTTTTCAAAACATAAAATGTTTTTCCCACAAAAGTCATCATTTCACAATCTTCTCTGTCTGCAATATTGCACTATTTTGTAATTTCATCTCCTCCTCATCACAATGTGCACTCATATTTTTAAATATATTTATTTTAAAATGATCTTAGTTTCATGTCTGGCAACTGCAATTACAACACCATGACAAAATTCTTCTATGTTCTGATAGCTTCAAAATTCTTTTCCTCAAATCTATTCTTTGTATACTATGCAACCAGTATATACCATGAGGCACATCTCTTTGAAATGTCACATCAAACCATTTATACATCTTGTCGCTGGTTCCACATTTGGCATATGCTCTCTACAAACAAAAATCCTCTATCCTTCTCACTGTTGAAGGTTCGCATGTAGAAATCCAAATCATTTATTTCAAATGATTTGATGAATGTCCACACCCGATTCCTTGGCTTTCATATCTCCATGCTAGCATCATGCTAGAAGAAATGACATGGAATTTGGCTTTTACAACCTACATGATAAACATTTGCTCGAGACCCAAAGTCTCTTCAACAAGTCCATTTTGTGTGTATCCTGTAATTCCATGTCCAGCATACATATATACCAAGGCGCTCATTGCAAATTCTATATGTCCTCTAGCAGATGGAATGTCAATACCCTACTCCATCGCTCTCTATTCATCACACTTTGAATTGCTGGAAGAATGTGTGGGCAACGATATATCTGTGATTATATTTTTTTGGATGTTTCTAAATCTTTTCTCAACAAAATCATTTGATATATAATTTGCAATCACAGCAATCATCAAACCCACCAAAGTCATTTGCTCGAAAAATTTCTAAAGTCTTTTCAACCTGCCAACTTTGTATCCTGCAAGCATTACTGATTTCATGAGATCATGATTCTTTGAGGCACTCATTTTAAACAATTTGCACACCCAAATAGTGCTTTCCCATTCGGCATACTTTGTTGGTTGATGATACCTACAACCATAGTGGCCATGAGACAAAACGGAAACCCTAATGCACCACCGTATTCACAAATTAGGGCACAGTTTATCCTCCCACAATGCCGCAATAATTATTTGCCTTGCTTCTTCCCATTACGGGATCACAAGAAAGCACAGATTAAAAGAAAGTTGCATGAGAGATAACACTTAATAAAGAAAAGCAAATTTCTAATTTGCTTTAAAATAATTCATCACCCACTATTATATGGCACTTGATTTTAAATTTTTACTTTCGAGCCCACCAAATGTTATACACATTTTCATTTAAAATCATTATAAAATGACTCAAATGATATTTTGAATACCAAATAATATGTTTAATAATGTTATCTCAAAACATTATTAAATAATTTCCTGAACCATTTTCCCAATTTACCCCATATGTAATTATTATTTAAATCATTATTATGATTAAAATAATAAAATATTACCATTGACCCTGCAAATATAACTTCATTGTTTGATGTACCAAGTTGGGTCCCTCATGGGCCTAGCTAAAAAAATATTCGTTCTCAAACAACTAAGCCCTAAAACTGATATGGAACCACTAGAACATCCATTTGGATCAATCATCTGCAAAAATTTAATCATTGAAACTTGGTTTTTACTGTTTTGTAAAAACAACCAAAACCACCTCTGTACCCTCGGAAACTGCCTTCAAAAACCACTCAAATGGGCACTCGGGACCATGCCACTCGATAGACACATAGTCTGATATATTTTTATATCACCTTGCAAAATGGATTCCCTTGATGCTTACTCACTTGAGAGATTTTAATTTCCAAACTCCGCTATTTAGATGTTACTGCACTGAAAACTAGCAGAACCCCTTCCAAACCATGTTTCAAAATAATTTTGAAAATATAGCAAATGGTATCATAAAGATCCAGAAACTGGCATACATGCTCATTTCACTACATAGAATCATAGGAACCAATTGGTCTAAGAAAAAAATCATCCGGGTGAAAGATATTAATGCTCAAACTGGCCCACTTGGCCATCTGGAAAAGTTGCACTGGTGAAAACAAATTGAAGCACCTCCAATCACTGATTAGGAAAAATGTCAAATCACCATCTCAGGGGCCGCCATCAGGCACACTAGTACATTTAGGTACCCTGAGTATGTATGTAAGAGGGCTTGATCCAATTTGATCACATGTGAAAATTATTCACCCTCAAATTTGCCTACTCTGCAACTTCTAAACATGTTCTTTCTTAAACACTGAAAAAGTCCATATAAAATGAACCTTGAAAACTGATCAAGCAAAGAGCTAGGGGGCGACAAATTGGGTAGATGGTAGAAAAACCTATAGAGAGACATGGTGTACTACCACTTTTGATTGCAGGTCAACCAGGTATGAAATACAAAATTCTGAAAAAGGTACTGAACTGTTGTTTGATACTGTCTGATTTGCAAAAAACAACAAATTGCAAATGATTTGGCTTTGGCAAACAGGTCAAATGAAATCATGGGAATCTGAAAATGAGCAAGGTAGTACATAATTTTGTATGGAACACAAGGGAACAATAATTTCCTCATGATAATTAATAGGGTGCAAGTTATAAACCTCCAAAGTAGGCTACTCAGGCTTTCCTAGAAATGTGAACCATGCAGATTTGTGCAATCCCCTAAAAGTAGGTACATCAAAAACATGTTAAAACTGATTGTAGGAGCTTGCAAATGGATATATGGACTTAATGAAATGTGTCCAACACATTCTCCAAGTGATTTCTCATGAAGTTTACCAGGATCCCAACCTATTGTCTCTCAAAAGGGCCTTCTGTAATAGCTTTTCAGTGATGTACCTCTTCATGCCTTGAAAAAATTTTATATGGCAACCTCAAAATTTCTTCAAAATTTAGAAGGTGCCAACAAGGTGGACGTTAAAGTTGAAGTTGAAACTAAAGCAAGATACATTGTAATGGCAGTGAAGGGCAAGCAAGTTATTGGTGATCTGGAATCTATACAAGGTCCAATCAACCTTGCCTCTCTATCCCCCATCTAGAAGCTTCAATTAGCATCATTTTCTTAAGGTAAGGCTAGTGAAGATCTCCTAAAGTATCACACTGAAGACAGTGAGATGGTTACCTTGGCATCCGGTTCTCTGGAAAAGCTTATGCCCATATTTCAGAAGAGCACTTCAGACACCCCATCTAGACAATTGAAAATTTGGATCAATTAAGTGGACACTCACTTTGAATCATTTGAGAAATCTGCTAAGGTGAAGGTTCGGATTGAGTTCAATGCAAAAAGGCTCCAAACACTGAAGAGGATGATTGTTTTTTATTAAAAAAGCAATGTTAAGAAGGGCGCTGACACTTTACAAAGCCAAAGGCTATCAAAATTAAAAGACCAAGCAGGGGTGCAAACCCCAAAAGGACAAAGTCAAACAGGCCAAACCAACCTATCAAACCATCAACAACCGAACCCAAATCAAGAGGGGGGAGAAAACCCTGAATCTTGACAAAGGAGGGCTTGGGAAAGGTGGTTATATTTTCCTTTCCGCCTACGACAAACAACCATCCAGGCAACACTATCATTAGGAGCTTTCAAAGAAGAAACAAGTGGGGAAGACCCTACTGAGTCATTGCCAGATTGTTGTTGCTGAGTGGCAACAGGATGTTGCAGTGGAGTAGTATCAAGAGAAGAATCACCAGGAGTAGAGTGAAGGAGAGAAGCAAGAGCAACGGGTGTAGGAGCCAAGGGGGCGGAATGGACCGCAACAATAGTAACATCAACCAGGGCTTCATCAACAGTAAGAGGATGATTGTTCATGATAGAGCCACATTAGATACTTGTGTCAAAGGTATGGAAGATGCATTATCTAAAGATGGAAACATCTACAAACCATGCCTATCTCTGTCAAAATTCACTAAGGATATAGAGAAAAAGTCTGAGGATCATGAGGATGAGTTTACCCACATATCTTAGTCAATTGATCCCTTGTTTGTATCTATGAGCAGTCATGAATATCAAGCAATTTTTTTACTTGAAAAGATCAATAGTTTGGGCTATGACAGGGAAAGAATAATTGGAAAAGTCAATGAACTTTGGAGTCAAATTACTCCTAAGTTGGACACTATGCTTAGTGCCTTGACAGATGCTTGGGACACTCAGGCTAGCAGTGAACTAAAAAATCTCAAAACAACAAAAACACAAGCTTACCTATGCAGTGGCCTTATAACTATTTTGGGGAGTCTTAAGAAGGGTCGGGATAGCCATCTGAATTCATTGAAGAACTCTTTTTCAAACATCTTCAGTTTTTTGTAAGTAAAGGTTGTATGTATATGTATATAGAATTTTGGTTTGAACTTTGATTTTTGGATTACCTATCTTTGCCATTGATGTCAAAGGGGGAGTGTAGTAGAGTGAAAAATGTTGTAATAAGCTCAAGGGGAGTCTTTTGGAGTCTAGTTGTTAGACTTTGGAAGTATTGCAATGAATAGTATTTTGGTTTTGGTCCGACACTGAGTCATTTTTCACTAAGTATTACCATCAATGCCAAAGGGGGAGATTGTTGACAAGAGACAATACATAGGTAGTGAGATATTTTCATTGATGGCAACTTATGCTAATGCACCCATCCACAATTCATTATTTGTTCATACCGGAAGACAAATTGAGTTTTGGTTAGGTCCAGTGAGATAGAACAGGACATCTAGTAGTATGCAGTAATTTGCTTGGCGTCTCACTTCTATTGAATATTTTGGGTTGTGGATATGTGGGAAGATTTAAATGGATATGTTATTTACCTTATTCTAGTTTTGTGGCCTCCGGTGTTGATTTTGGAGTGAGTTGGAAGGTCCAGTATAAAGGTTTTTGGATAGAACAGTGTTCATCTGAAGTCTTGTGTGGATTATGTGGATTGGTTTTGGTGGTTGTAATTGTGCTTGAGGATGATTAGCCAACATGTGGGAATCTTTTGGACAAATCTTTTTGGTCTACATATGTAATTGAGGTTGGATAGAGCCGACTTGGGTAACATGTTTCATTTGTGTGTTATGCATTTTTGGTTGTCATATAAAAGATCTAATTTCATATTGTGGATATATAAAAGCGATTGATACTGTCATTTTGGATATTGGTGGTTGTGTGAAAATTGTTTGTGAGTGATTGTGCATAGCTTCATGTGTGCAACTAAAGGATTTATGCTTCGGAATATAGCAGAACATCAGAATAGAGTAGTGTATCAGAACAGTGTAAGATTATGTATTTTCTACTTAACCGGCACTATACTCAAGCATTTGTTGATGCTATTCAATAGTTCAAACCTTCTTGAAATATTTTGTAATCATTTGTAAGGCAGTGAGCCTTCCAAAGTTGTAGCCCTTATTGTAAATTGAGTAGTGAGCTCTGGGAAGAGTGCCTGAATGCATGTACATTCCCCTTATGTAATATTTCAATACTTCTAACATAGTATATTAAAATTGTGGGTCTCAATCCCATCGTGGTTTTTCCCTTAACTGAGTTTCCCACATATAAATATGGTGTTATGGTGTTGTGGATATTTTCTTTATGTGTTTGCATCTTTCTTTTGTTCATTTATATTAAGTGGTTGAAGAATCAGATTAATAATGTTAAAGATTACAGAACATTGATTCACCCCCACCTCTCAATGTTCCTTGATTCCAATAGATGCATACCAATGCAAAGATTTTTTCTTCTTCCTAGTAGAAGAGGATATCTTCTAGAGAATTATGTACATGCAGATCAGATCATTTTCTTGATTTGATCCCCCCTTTGATATTTTCTAACCTAACCCTAGTAGGTTTAGGGTTTCTAATTGTAATCCAATCAGAGCTATGCCTAAACTATAAAGGCAATTTTGTAACCTTGTTAGAGGGATCTCTCCATTTTCTTTGGAAAAAAACTTATATTTCTCTATAGATGTAAAATTTATTTGCCTTCATATTAATAGAATTAATCTATTTTTCCTTTATTCAGTTCAAACAAATTGTGTAATTTGTTTACCTTCTTGTCTGAATATATTATTATTGTTTTCCTTAGTTTTATAGTGACTATGTTAATCCCTCTTTGGATGTCATATGTGGACTAATTTCAGTCCCACTCTTCATCCACAAGAATTATAACCTTCACTCTTCACTTAAGACTCCAATTTGGATAGAATCTTGTACATCCTTTGGGTAGTTCTTATTGATGTTTTGTGCAGTATAGGCAGGGAGATTCAACTTCAATCTAGGTGCAAACCTCTTTACCTTTCAAGCATTACATCTTCCCCTTTTCTTTCTTAAAACCAATAGTTTAGGCTTTATATGTGTTGGGTTAGACCAACACTTGCATCTAATTGGAAAGGAAGTTGGCCTTCTCTGGAGACTTGGCCTCAACTATTCAAGGTTCCACACCTGGAGGCTATTTCAATGTGTCACAAAGTTGATGATCAAGGTTGCTCATCAAGCGAGTACACTTTTGTGACAACATTTTCTGGCACACTCAATGGGACACATATTTCAACTTCTTGCTAAGAATCCAATGCTTCTCTTAGCAATTTCACCTTTGGAGGCAATCAATCAAAGCACTCAGCGACTCTGAGGAACAAGTCCAATCTCTTGGTGATGACCAGTTGTCGCTTTCATGCCAAGAACACAAACTAGGTCATCTTCTGGAGGTAATTTTCAATTCATTCAACTTCCTTATTCAAATTATAGAAGAAGAAGGGGTAGACATTCTCTATCACTTGTTAGGGGAACCCAAATAGCAGCATCTACACCCCTAAGATTTGATTCTACCCCACCATTCACAAGAGTAGTACAACCTAGAGACCCTACAATTCACATTAATAGGCCATCATTTCCTATGGTAGTCCCTAGAGCACATGCGTTTGTCACCTTTAATGGTGGTAGACCTTTGGTGTTAGCCCAAAATGATGACATTCCAATAGTATCCCTAAAGGACATACCATTGTTTGCTGGCAAAACTTCTATTGCCCTAGTTGAGCACATCCAAGATGTTGCAAGTATTTGCATGGTATTTGATGTGTTAGAGGATAATTTTGCAATGAGGCTCCTTGCCTCGTCATTTAAAGGAAAAGCACTACAATGGTATAGTGGTTTAGCCTATGGATCAATTCATAACTAGGATGAATTAGGAGAGCAGATAGGTAAGAATTTGAGGACAAAAGTGACCATTTGTCACTAGTTGAGCAGCTAACAAATTTAAAAAGAGCACCCCGTGAGTTCATGGGAGAATTCAACTATAGATTTTAGAAAAAATGGGATACGATGCCAACTTTGGTGAATCCATCTTCAAATCATCCTTTCTTGTATGTTCTTAGGGTTCTAAACAGTGATATAGTCACTAGGAGGAAATGAATTACCAGGAGCTTATGATGTTGCCATTAAGGGAGAGAATTGTCTAATACATGTGGGGAAGTTGTCTCATAGGCCTCCAATGCCCTTGTTCCTAGAGGCTACTACACAATAGCCTACTTTGGCACCAATACCGGTGGCATCAACTAGTCAATTGCTCACACCTGCACCAAACCCTCAATCTTTAGAGATTCAAGAGCTTAGATCAGAAATCAAAACAATGATGCAAGGATTTGGGAATGAGCTAGTTTTAATCAAGAGATAGTTGTCGCGGGCCAACAAGCCCTACCAACCATCAAATCAAACTATCAGTAGAGGTCTAACTTTCAAGGGAAAAATCAATGGATTAATGCTAGACCCTTGAATAGTTTAAATCATGTAGTTGCAAGCACCTCAAGAGCATTGGTACCAAAAAATAATAATCTTGCCCAAGAGAAAGAATGGTGTGATCAATGCAATCAACCTCATAATCAAACTACTTATCAAAATGATGAGTTTTCTCAAGACTTAGTGACACAAAATGAACCAACTACATCAGGACAACAATATTTTGGTGATTGTCCAAACCATCCACAAGCAGATTCCTCTTTCATGAATCGGTAGGAGGCTTACTTTTGTGGTATAAATCATATTAACAATTATCATGTGGCCAGCAATACTAGATCCAAAAGGAGTGCTATAGATCCTAAAATAACTACCACTGCAGCTCAAGCTCCACAAGTTGATGTACAAACTACAATGCCAAAGACTCCTGACAAGGTGAATACTCCAAATAAAGAACAAGACTTGACTCAAAATGTCAAACAAGGGGAGAAATCTAAGGCTTCTACAATATCGAAGCTAGATATTTCTACTACAAAGGCTCCTACTAAGGTTGTGGTTCCATTTAGTATAGTGGATAAAATGAAGAAGGCTAACCTTAATGTCTCTATGTAGGATTCTCTTTCTATCCCATCTCAGAGAGACCTACTTCAAGAAGCCT
The DNA here is from genome assembly GCF_030272615.1 of Cryptomeria japonica. Lineage (NCBI taxonomy): Eukaryota > Viridiplantae > Streptophyta > Pinopsida > Cupressales > Cupressaceae > Cryptomeria > Cryptomeria japonica. The sequence goes on along the minus strand of NC_081412.1, from coordinate 309,567,261 downwards.
TGAAGGAAATTAATGTTCTAGAGGTGACATCAAAAGGTTGTAGCTCTTCAACTCCTACAAGTTGGGTTCAACCTGTAGAGGCAGAGTATTCCAAGAAAATTAGTAAGCCTCCCCCTACTATCTCTCTCTGTTTATAGGAGACAATATTGTTCATAATTACATGATAGATAGTGGGGCTAGTAGTTCAGTTATGCCAAAAGAAGTGACTAACTACCTAGGCATCAAGTATTAACCTATGACAAGAGGGGTTGTGCAACTAGATAACACATCAGTTCAGACTATTGGGATCATAAAAGATCTAAATTTAACCTTGCATGCTTACCTAGGTTGTAGTGTATTACAAAATGTTTCAATTATTGACCTCCCGACCTACTCTATCATTTGTCTATCAAGATAATTCACTGCTAAGATAGGGGTTACCTATCCTTTGATTGGTCTCAAATGTTATTTAAGACAAGATATGGCACAAAGGTGACCATTAAGGTGGATCCTATTACCAAGATCACATTGACCCCAAGCCCTATCAATATGAACTACTCTCCACATGAGAAGAAAGAAGAAATTTTAGCCAGAGAGCCTACAACTCAATTGGAAGAAGTTCCTAATTGCCTACTTGATGAGTGGACAAATGCATTTCAGTTTGACCCCATTTATGAGCTCAATGATACTGGCCTTGGTACATATTGCATTCATAAAGAGGATACCCCTATTCCCAATATCTGCAAAGAAAGAAATGACATGCAAGGATTGTGGGATATGTTCTCTGATGGCTCAAGGAACAAAAATGGTGCAGGAAGTTGTGTATTATATATTTCTCCTAAAGAGGAGAAATAATACTTTTCTTTCAGACTTCATTTTAGTTGCATTGACAATGTAGATAAGTATGAAGCCTTGGTTTTGGGTCACCAAACAACACAAAGAAGATTAATCAAATCCTTAAGAGTGTATGGAGATAGCGAGCTAGTTGTTAATTAGATTAGAGCTCAAAGCATCACAAAGAATAACCTCCTCAAGTCTTATAAGCATAAAGCATGGGACCTAATTGAAGGATTTGAGGCCTTCAATATTTCTAGTGTCCCTAGAAATCAAAATAAACATGTTGACAAATTAGCAGCAGTTGGTGCTCAACATGAGATTCCAATTCATGTTGCAGTAGAGAAAGAGTAACAAATTAGACTTGTGGTGAGATCTGGAGTGCCTGATAACCAAGTGAATTAGTAGGTCTTTAATTCTGATCAGCAAATTGTAAATTTTGTACAATATGAGGCAGAGTTCTCACACAAGGAACAAACTTTGCTACAAAATCAATATGGAGATTAAATTATGCAAATCAATTCCAACAAGCTACCCAAACGATTGATCACTTTGGAAGAGATCTTCAACATTGATGATCAAATGAGAGGGAGAGCAATGAACCTGGCTACAAGAAGGGGAGATTACACATCAATCTCCATGGAAGATGGAAAATCTCTCAATTTGGGAAAGGTATGTTCCCAAATAGATCAAGATATTTTTTTAAATCTTTGCCAAGAGTATAATGATGTTTTTGCCTTCACATATGAGGATCTAAAAGGGTTTGATCCTAGTTTAGCTCAACATACTATAGAGATAGATCCTAATGCAAAGCCTATTAGACAAAAGCAAATACCTATAAACCCCAAGTTTGAGCATTTCATGAGAAAAGAGCTATCCAATCTTATAGAATCTAGCATAATTTTTTCAATTAAGCATTCTTCTTGGGTAGCTAATCTTGTTCCAATAAGGAAGAAGAATGGGGAAATTAGATTGTGTGACTTTAGGGATCAAAATAGAGCCTCCCTCAAAGATCAGTATCCCCTTCCTTCCATGGAACAAATTTTAGCCAAAGTTAGTGGCTTTGAAAGATTTTCACTCTTGGATGGATACTCAGGGTATAACCAAATCCTAGTCCAAGAATTAGACCAATTTAAGACTTCATTCACTACTAAATGGGGCACTTATTCCTATTGTAAAATTCCTTTTGGAATAACAAATACAAATACTACTTTCCAAAAAGTCATGGATATGGCCTTTAAAGGGGTATTAGAAGAATTTGTACTTGTATATCTTGATGATACCACTGTATACTCCAACCATACAACAGACCACTTTGCTCACCTCGAGAAAGTATTCAAAAAGAGCATAGAGTATGGGGTGTCCTTGAACCCCAACAAGTGTGTATTTTCCATAGATCAAGGCAAGCTTCTAGGACATATTATATCTAAAGAGGGTCTGGTCACTGATCTAGATAGAGTGGAAGCCATTGTGTCTCTTCCACTCCCAAGCCACAACAAAGGCCTACAAAGCTTCCTTGGAAGGATTAATTTTGTAAGATGTTTATTCCAAACCTAGCTGCTATGGTAAAACCTCTCACAACCATGTTAAAGAAATACATGATCTTTAAATGAACTAAAGAGGGTAAGGAAGGCTTTGATCAAATCAAGAAGGCCATTACTAAGGCTCCTACTTTGGTCAATCCCAACTATGAGAAGGATTTTACTCTCTACACATTGGGAGGAGAAGCCAATATATTTGTTATCCTAGTGTAGGTAAATCAAGATGGGTTAGAGTAGCCCATAGCTTTTTTCAGTAAAGGCTTAGAAGAATATGAACTCAATTATAGTTATGTGGAGAAGCAGGTCATCACAGTTGTGAGAGCATTGAAAAAGTTTAGACACGTGCTCTTAAATAACTAGATTTAGCTCCTAGTCCCACATACCAGTGTGAAGGAATTCACAAGGATATAAGTGATAAGAGTGCTGGATGGATCCAAAGGTCATGGAATATGACCTTAACATCATGATCGCCAATATAGTAAGAGGTAGATGACTCTATGAGCAGATTATTTCAACATTTGGAAAATATCTAGAGGTCTCCCTCTTGCTGCAGGAAGAGGAACAACTTGACAGTCAAAAAAATGCACAAACTGATTGGTTTGAGGCTATCTCTTCCTTCCTAAGGGATGGTAGTTATCCTCCTCACTTTGATAGAATTAAAAGAAGGCATATTAGACTTAAATCCATCCTCTATGCTTTAATGGATGGCATTTATTCAAAACAGACCTAAACAATGTCCTACTAAGGTGCATAAAGGAGGATCAGACCAATATGCTTCGAGAAGAATTTCATAATGGCCCCTCAGGTGGTCATTTTGTTGGAATAAATGAACACTAAGCAGGGGGGGAATCAATGTTTTGGAATTTATAAATTTATTATACTTATTCTTCAACCACTAGATGCAAATGACTGAAATAAAAATGGAGAAACAAAAACCAAATAGACATACAACCATAACACCAAGATTTTTACGTGGAAACCCAAAAGGGAAAAAACATGGTGGGATTTGAACCCACAACATTATTATACTATGGCCATTAGTAAAACAATATTACATAGGAGGAATGTACTTGCATTTAGGCACACTGCCTAGAGCTCACAGCTCAGTTACAAGAAAAGGGTTGCTACTTAGAGGACTCACTATCCTAAAAAATAGATATAGATGTTTATACAATCTGTGAACTAGAGAATAACATCTACTAATGCCTGAAATCAGTTCTGATTAAGCTCATAAATGACCCGATGTAGCTATTTTGATAAACTGCTATGTTGTTGAATACTAAATCATAAACACCCAAGATGTGCACGTGAAACTACGCTCAATCACACCAAAAATGATTTCGCACACATATATACACCAAAAAGATCACCCAACACCACCTTATATATCTGCACCACCAAAAATTGCTCTCCTACAAGTCGGCTTCACAAAATATCAAAAATATGAAACGTGCAACTCCAAGTTGCCCCAAATATTCACAAAACCATATACCATATCCAAAAAATATGATCACATGCTTCTCATAAGTCGATGCAATTACCTCAAACTCACAAACAACCACCAAAATCACCTCATGTAATCTAGTCCACATGTTACACCGCCAATAATGAAGATAATCCTGTTTTACTGCTCTACCAGATATCGGACCTATCAACATGCTTAGGAAACAACACGGTGGGATAAAATTGCATAATCTTCTTCTCATACTCAATAAACTTAACATGGACCACTGCAACCAAAAACACATCATCGGAAATGAGAAATTTTCATCAAGGTTGTACATAGAGTATCACCAACAAACTTTCACCAAAAGTCCTTACCGAATATCCCAAACTTCATACCAGATAAGATCAATAGGCTGAGTTGCCATAGTTTCTATCAATGAAAACTCCTAGAAGTTTCATACATCAATCTTCACTGGATCATCACCGGAATAGTGTCATAAGCCACCAATCTCCCCCTATGGCATTGATGGCAACACTGTGAAAAATGATAAGTGTTCCAAAAAATACAAGCAATCTAATAATTTGAATTATGTAAACTCAACTGACTCACCCTAAGACTAAGCATCACTTTTCACTACTCATCCCAACTCTCTCCCCCTTTGACATCAAAGGAAAAGGGTAGGAATCCACCAAAACTTATGTACAAAAGAATACAATAATCTACATGAATTTAAAAATATCTGCATAAGTAACCTTCAAGGACTACAGGTACCCATTCCATCCTCTCGGGAAACAATCTAAAACATTAATCAAATCATTGAACATGTGTGCATGCACTTCAACACCTTTGAGATCAGATGGCACCTGTTTACCTATTGCAATGACTGCATCCTACTCAGCTCCAAGTAATGTGTCCATCTGGGGAGTAATCAAACTTCTTAGTTCTCCCACTCTACTCAACATTTGATCCTTTTCTTTATTCAATCCCTTAATCTTGTCAGTAAAATCAATTATTTAAGCTTCAAGGGAACTAGGAAAAATTGAATGAGCGGAAAATGAATGACCAATACTTGCAAGCTTCCCTTCAATGTCTCTTATTGGCTTATCAAATTCTGCAGTTTAAATAGACATCATTTAAATAATTTTCTGCCTTCATCTAATGTATCCTCTACACTTTTTACCATAGTCTTCAAAAATTATCTATCAGCTTCAATTGTCTTCAAATATGTTCCAAGCCTCATCTCATTGAACTTATTCAAAACCCTTATATCTATCGCTCTTTCTAATGATATAAAATTTGATTCTACTTTATTCAACATATCCTTAAGCTGACTAGAGAGTGAGTCATTTGAAATATTCTGCAACCTTATGGAACCAATTATAGGTCTCATCACCGGATTCAGATGTGGACCCTTTCTCATATCCAAGTCCTCTTGTATCTTTCCCATTTCTTTGACTATCCAACTTCTCATCCAACCGGGCTGAACTTTCTTTGAATTTTTCTTTGTACTCATTAGAAGTAGTCAACTCATCCCTTAGAATTATGATTCATCTCTCAAGTTCTTGTCCATCATCCTTTATTTGCACCAATTCAAGTTTTAGCTGATCATTTTCATATGTTAGTCTATAACATTCATCAGATCTGTCCTTCAAGGATTGAGTCAAGCTTTCTTCATTCTTCTTCTGGTCTTCAATCTCCTTAGTCAATTTCATCACAATAGATTTCATTTCATTCTTCAAAACTTTATTTTCCTTGGCCAGCTTCTCACATTTATCATTCTTGTGATGTAAGGCTTGATTGTCAACACTTTGTTCTTCTTTCTCTCACAACTTGTCCATTAGATCCTTTCTCTTTTCTCTAGAGGTATTCAGTTGATCTTTCAGTGTTTGAATGAATTCTTCAGCTGCACTCAGATTTCTTTTTAGATTACTTTTTTCCTTCATTGTTTTATCAAGATCTTCAAGTGCCACAGTAAGTTGTTTCTGCAAACTGGAGTCCATTGATTCAATCTTCTGAATCTTCATCAAGTTTTAGGCTTCCTCTTAGGAACTAGGCTCTGATACCAATTGTTGGAATCAATGAACACTGACAGGGGGGAATCAGTGTTCAAGAATTTATAAATTTATTATACTAATTCTTTAGCCACCGGATGCAAATGACTGAAAGCAAAATGCAGAAACAAAAACCAAATAAATATACAACCATAACACCAATATTTTTACGTGGAAACTAAAAAGAGAAAAACCATTGTGGGATTTGAACCCACAATATTATTATACTATGTCCAATAGTAAAACAATATTACATAGGAGGAATGCACTTGCATTCACGCACATAGCTTAGAGCTCACTGTCCAATTACAAAAAAAGGGTTGCTACCCGGAGGACTCACTGTCCTACAAAAGAGATAGATATTTATACAAACTATGAATTGGAGACTAGCATCTAATAATGTTTGAAATCATTTATGATTAAGCTCAGAAATAACCCGTTGCAGTTGTTCTGATAAATTGCTTTGTTGTGCTCTATTGTTGAATACTAGATCATAAACACCCAAGATGCACATGTGAAACTGCACTCAATCACACCAAAAATTATTTCGCACACATATACCAAAAAGATCACCCAACACCACCTCATATATCTGCACCTCCAAAAATTGCTCTCCTACAAGCCGGCTTCACAAAATATAAATAATATGAAACATGCAACTCCAAGTTGCCCCAAATTTTCACAAAACCATATACCGTATCCAAAACATATGATCACACACTTCCCATAAGTCGATCCAATTACCTTAAACTCACAAACAACCACCAGAATCACCTCATGCAATCCAATCCACACATTACACCCCTGATAATGAAGATAACCCTATTTTACTACTCTACCAGATACCAAACCTGTCAACATGCTTAGGAAACAACATCAAAGGATAAAATTGCATGATAATCTGCTTCTCATACTCAATAAACTTAACTCATACCACCACAACCAAAAACACATCACCAAAAATAATAAATTCTCATCAAGGTTGTACACTGAGTATCACCAACAAAATTGCACCAAAACTCCTTACCAGATATCTCAAACTTCATACCAGATAAGATCAATAGGATGAGTTGCCATTGTTGCCATCAATGACAACTCCTAGAAGTATCAGACATCATCAATCTTCACAGGAGGATCACCTGAATAGTGTCATAAGCCAACACATTTCTCAGCTAGAACTACAACCATGAAGATTATCAAGGCAGGTTATTATTGGCCATCTTTATTTGGTGATGCTCACAATTGGATTATACAATGCAAAGAGTGTGCACTCTTCTTAAGCAAACAAAGATTGGTTTCCCTTCCTCTTCATCCCATTTAGCTAATAAACCCTTTGCACAATGAGGCCTTGACTTCATTGGTCCCATCAATCCATTGACAAGATCAAACCACAAGTGGATTTTAGCTGCCACAAACTACTTTATAGGTGGACAGAGGTATTTTCTCTAAAGGATGCCACTAAGAACTCAGTGGTTCAATTCCTTGAGGGGATTGCAACTAGATTTGGAGCTCCTTCCATAATAATATCAAATGATGAAAAGGCCTTTGTAGGATCTCATATTAGCTTATGGGAAGTCCAACATGATGTGTTCTTGAAAACATCATCAGATTATTACCCTCAAGGAAATGGGCTAGCTGAGTCTTCCAACAAGAATCTCATCGGGATCATCAAAAGGAATCTTGATGATAATAAAAGGTATTGGAACCTAAAGTTGGGAACAAACCTATAGGGTGATAAAATTACTCCAAAAAGAGCATTAGGTAACTCATCCTTCATGTTTGTATATGGAAGGGAAGCAAGGCTTCCCTTATCTCTTGAGTTACCTTCTCTTGATGTAGCACACTAGCTAGAGCTCCTAGAAAATGATCCCATGCCAATCAGGTATGCAGAGCTCATAGAGCTAAAAGAAGCCAGAGAAAGGGCTATGCAGTGTTAATCCTATGAGGATCCAATTAATATTGAGAGGGGGGGGTGAATTAGTATTAAGACCAATTCTAACTTTAACTCAAAATCAAACTTATTTTAGATCTGAGATATCTCAACTTCTATAATCAGATCTAATAACCTCTTTATTAGATTTGCTTAACACATTTATCAAATCATTTACCAATACTATAACCACCAAAGTAATCATATAAACTTGATCAATTACCAACTCATTAACCTTATCAATAAGATCAAATACTTTCTCAAACAACTTCTTAGTAGTACCGATAACCTCTGATAAAATTCTGATAAAACATCATAACCGATGTCTCAGAAATAATGCATGAAATGAAATATAAACAAGAACATCACATGAAAAACATTCCACACATGAGCACCATAATTTTTTGACGTGGAAACCTAAATAGGGAAAAAAACCACTATGGGAGTTGGCACCACAAATATTTGTACTCTTTTGAATTACGCCATGTTAGGAGCTTACAATATGCCCGGTTAAGAGAAGACCCTGTTAGGAGTCACCCGGTTAGGGGATTTGCCTTGCAACTCAATTAGGAGATTGATGGTCTATTAGGACCAACATCATAAGAGGATTTAACACTCTTTTGAGAGCTGCCCTGATAGGGGACTTAAATGTTTAAGGCCTGTTATAACCTACCCAGTCAAGGGATTTAACTTGTTGCAACTATTAGGGAACAATAGTAAGAAAATGATCTGTTACTTGCACTTCTCTTCTTGCTTGATCAGATCCAGTTATACTCAACACTCTACAACTCTCAAGCAGATCTCACACTTCACTTGGACGGCTTAACACATTCTCTAAGACCATCGATACAATAAACATCAACTGTGTCAACATAAATAGCTCAACTAGGTCAGCCACAAAGCCTAATTACATCATGAATTTACAATAAGATCACAAAAGATCATCGTAGATCACTATCCAGATCATTACAACAAATTACAATGCAATATCAACTGTTGGTTGATCTTAACTCATCACGGAAATCCGATCTGTATCCTCAAAACACTCTATTAAGCATTTCATTGATTCCCAAGAAAATTTTCCTTGAATCACGCCAAAACAACTATTAAGTCTTTCACGTGGGTTGTCTTATGTTACCAACTTTATGTAGATTCATTGTTGATCATAGTCATAACAGAAAAATTTATCGGTTTGATGATTTCTTCACCGGTCCTTAAACCCTACTCAAACCTTAGCAAAACTTCATCAAAAATTTGAAACACACCTTCTGGTAATCATCACAAGTTCTGATTTTGGTCATATACACCTTTCCATGATACTAGTTCACCATCCAAACTACAAATAACCAATCATCTACAATCGACCGATCTAATCAAAACAATTCTTCTTTACCGGTTAAAGTCTTATTTCACATACTTTAGCTCACTATCAATAAACCCTGTCTTCAGGTAAACCAAATCACTTAGATGACAAAACAAAACATTAGGAACATCAGTTGCTAGCAATGACAACATAAATAATTCATCATGTCATCAATTCATTAAATCTCAATCTCTTCATCACAAATAGGCTTCTATCCTTTACCAATCCAGTCATCCAACTTTAGCTACATCACCTAATCTACATCAGTTATGCCAAATACCAACAATCTCCCCCTTTGGCATTGATGGTAACACTAATCAGATATATAATCAAAATAACAACATCATCTGCAACTTGCTTGCCAATATCACATCTCTCTTTACATCTCTATCGGTTCTCCTTTTGTCATCTCCCCCTTAACCAATGCTTCACTCAATCTGATCTTCAACTTCTCACATGTCTGCCAAATATAATTTCTATTCATTTCTTTTCCCCCTTTGACAACAATTCCAAAGATGTAAATGCATCACTTGTCTTTAATTCTGTTGTTGCCTCTTTCATCATCTCTGCTACACAAATCAGAAAAACTATAATAGAGAATTAAATCAGAATTTTACATTAGACTCGCTCCCCAAAGGAGTAGCCTGTACCTTCATCAATCCTTAGTGAAAAATAAACATGAAATCCACAGGATTGATGGATCTCCATCACTTTAGTTCTTTTGGCGTAGGCTTCTAACCCCTAGTTTACCTCTAAGAAACTCAAAGGTAGCCTTCGGTAAGGGCTTAGTAAAGATATCAACTAATTGAACTTTACTCTTCACATATTCCATCTTCACCTCCTTGTCTTGAACTCTTTCCCTTAGGAAGTGATACTTCAATTCAATGTGCTTGGTTCTAGCATGAAGTATAGGATTCTTAGAAATGTTGATTGCACTTGTATTATCACAATAGATAGTCACCGGTTCTAACTTATCTATATTGAATCCTTCTGGCACATGTCTCATCCATATTGCATGTATGCAATTCATGGATGCAGCTACATACTCAACTTCAGCTGTAGATTGAGAAACACAATTTTGTTTTGATTAAGTAAAAGCAGGTATTTGAAAGGTACTGGAACCTTGTACAAGCTAGGAGATCAAAAGAACATGAAAGAAACGTGCTTGATCACATCAAAAAATAGAAACATCCCACCCGAACAAAAAGGGATCAGTTTACATAACATAAAAAACTAGAAATAGACAACAAAAGGACAACACAATGACAGCAAAAAGACAGAACCTAGAACCCCTACAGAAACAGAGACAGGGACCTAAATTCTTTTCATGATATCCTCGGCATGGACAACCATTGTTTCATGTTGTTCGTCGGGATCTTTAATTCCTCCATCTCATGACCTTTGATGCCACCCTTGGTCCTTGTATTAGCTATGGTCCTCTTTTCATGACCCTCTTGTCCGGCTGATCTTTATCACCATCATTCTCTGCATTGTTCTCAAATCTATTGATCAGGATGTTCATGTTATCCACTGAAGCTTTGAGGATTTGAAAATTTTGATCTGCAATCTTCTTAACATTGAGTTCCATTCTGTCGATTCTGCTACCCAGATTGTTCATTTTATTTTCCATTCCTTTAATCTTCTTGTTATCTTCCATCTCATTGACCTTTTTTTTCTGTTGCTATGATTTTACCCACCATACATTCAATTGCTTCCATATTGTGAAGTACAACAACTAGTTCCTTAACATGTTTTGTCAGGGGTTTATCACCAACTATAACTCTTGTAATAGCCCTCATATCAGTCTTCAAACTATTAATATCCTTCACCATGGCTCCGATGGTATCATGGAAAGCTTTTATGGTATCATAATCACCGATACCACTTTTATCCCCTTTATCCTCCTTTTGCGGACTTATGGTGTTCAAACCCTCAATGTTGCCCACTGGGTTTTCCTCCCCCTCTTTATCCTGATCCTCATCCTTCTTGTTCTCCTCAACTTCCTCCTCAGAATCAATCAGAACATGGCTGATGTCTTTATTATTTCTGTAGCTAGGAAATTAGGAATCATCACAAACAATATAAACATACTAATCATTAGCTCAATCACAAAAGCTTAAAAGTAATGATCTATCCCAAACACACACTCAATAAAGACATAAAGATAAAGCATTCAAAAGGATTATGCAAACTAGAGGTAAATCCAAATGCTTCCTTCATGGGGCTCCATTGTTCTTCTTTCCTCTTCAAATAGTTTGGTTGTGGATCTCACCTACAAGTGCACATACATGATTGAAAGCAAGTAGGTAAGAAAATTGCTCAAAAGTACTCGAAGCGTGATTGATTAGAAATTTGATAATCTGATTAGCAGGGGCCTTGATTGATGAAATTCATCCAATTTATAGAAGAATTGGAGAGATGACAAGATTAGCATGATTCAATTCAAATGGAAATTGCAAATCAATTATGACAAATTATGACAAATTATGCACTTTCTATGCAAAATTTGTTGATTGATAATTTATGACAAATTATGACAACTTCTATGTCAAAAATTGATTGATTGTCAATTATGACAAATTGACATGTCATTTCCATGAATTTAGGAGAGAAATAGGAGGAAATTGAAATTAGGAATTAAGAAATTAGAAAAAGAGGAATTAGGAAATTAAGAATTAGGAAAATGATGAAAATTAGGAAATTAGTGAATTAATCAATAATTTTTCATTTATTAATTAATTCATTCACAAAGAGGAATAATTAGCCAATTAAATGAACATTTAATTGCGATGAGAAGACTTAGGATAAATAAACAATTTATTAATCCTAGAGGAAGAAATGACACACAAGGTTAAATGATTAAATCATAAAACCCTAGAAGATGAATTAGCAATGCGAGAATGACAATTAGGTCTTGATTGAAGATAATTGATGTTGATTCGATCATGATTTTGAATTGATAAATGATTTGATTGATAAATGATTTAATTGAGAAAATGCGCCAATTGACGAGGAACAATGACAAATTGATCCAAATTGACATAATTGAGACAGACAACGATCGATGACAAATCGATCGCAAAATGACAAAATTGACAAGAGGACAAGAATCGATGACAAAATAGATTGCAAAATGACAATATTGGAAATGACCACGATCGATGACAAATCGATCGCATGATGACAAGGTTGATAGAGGACAAAACCCTAATTAGGATTGACGATGTCCAAAATGATGACAAATGACTACGCACATTGATGCAATAAGATAAGATCGACCAAAATCATGATTGAAGATTGTTGTCGACAAGACCAAATTCGAGAGTGAGACGATTGAAGAATGTAGAAGAATGACTCGATGCTCGCAAATGATAAAAACCAAGTGCGTGACATAGGAGAAATGTTAATGTGACGCAAAAACCTAAAATGAGGCAATGCGCAAATGTTAAAGTACGACTCCGCAAGCGTTGACCATTTTTAGGTGTCTACATTTTGCCCCTGTTTGAGACAATGCGATTTTAAGCGTTGTTTCAAAGAACAATAACGAAAATGCCCCAGACAATGACATATGCATGCCCCCTCGAGGAATTGGCCGGAAACATGTAGAAAAGAGGCCAATTGATTGATAAAAATGATAGGATCGAATGGACTGACAATCGAAGATCGGATGCATGAAGGACAAACAATTTATGGTGCAAAAGACCGTGACCAACATAAGATGGAGAGGGTGCACGTCCATCTATGCACTGACAAAGATATATAAATGGGACCAAGAGAGTGAAAATTGCTCATTTGCACTAGACAAAGAGGAGGATTTGTTGCTCTGGACAAGGACACTTGCATATAGATGGCGAACATTCCAATGGCAGATCACCTCAGAGAATGTGTACGCACATTCAGATGACCAGCCGATGCAGGAGCAGCGGTATGGATCTCAAAAACCCATGTTTTCAATTTCATGAATTTTGATTGCTTGCGGGACATTGCGGGGCCCACAGAAACTGCAAAAATTGACTTTTGCGCCTGTGTAGGGTGCATCTTGTGCTTGTGTTAGGTCTTTTGTGCTTGTGTAAGGGTACACAGGTGCAGTTTATGTGACACAGGCGTAGGAGTTAAGACACAAGCGCAATTGTGCATTTATTACTCAATTTTGGTTCGAAACTACATGCAAATGATCCGGAAAGGGGGGATAAGGGTAGGATAGGTCAGATTAGATGAAAAAAACCCTGATTTGGACATGAAAAGGAGGAAATGCAACCCATAGGAGCAAACCCTAAAACTGACAAAATGTGCCCCAATTGTGATGCAGAGTCAACAGTGTCCATTGATCACACAGGAGAATCGACCTGACTGCTTCATGCTACGACATAGACTTAGGAGCACAGATAGAGATACATTAGCAGGACTTGGGATATATCATATCACATTCATGCCCGAGATTAGGGAAAACACAGGACTACTTACCGCATTGGCAGAGCGATGGCATTCAGAGACTTCCTCCTTCCATCTGTCGACTGGAGAGGCGACTGTGACACTGGAGGATGTATGGAATATCCTCCGCATTCCAATTCATAGAGAGATGATAGAGTATGACCCAGTGACAAGGAGAGATGCATTGTGCAGATTATTTGAGTGTGACGTAGATGATCTGGATATCATGGAGAGGGAGATTGGCTGGGAGACCATGGCATCAGAGTATGATCGGTGATATGTGGTGATAGTCGGGGTGATAGCATGCCTACTAGCAGGAGACAGACGAGGACATGGATTCCCTATTGGATGGGGAAGAATGCTAGAGCGGATGGTGATAGAGGGGACGGTGTACGCATGGGGACCATGTGTACTGGCTATGCTGTATTTTTAGTTGCATCAGATAGCATATCAGGGAGTGCAGACTTTGAGTTGTGGAGTCACACTGCTACAAGTATGGGCATTTGAGCACATAGCCATATGTCGACCGATCACAGATAGATGGGTAGTACCACATCGACCATATGTGTATTGCTATGGTGGAGCATTGAGACAGGGTCCTTTTGGATACATACTATATTGGCGACATGAGCTAGACAGATTGAGAGAGTTCATATGGAGGCCATATCATGATTGTCCGGGATGGTCAGATGATAGTGAGGAGCTAGCTTATTGTAGACAGGAGAGGTACCTAATTGGGTGACCAGTAAATCACTAGAGAGTGATTGAGTTGTACCTGCCAGAGAGAGTTAGACGACAGTTTGGAGAGAGGCAGGATGTACCTAGGAGGACTGCACACTTTGCCCAATCTCACAGAGAGACGAGTCAGTGGGGGAGTATGATTCAGCCACACATAGCATATGCTAACTTCTCATAGCTATAGCAAAGACCGTGGGATTGGAGATCAGATGTGGTCGACGTCGGGATGATAGAGGAGTATGAGAGATGGTTTGCACGACTACGGCCAGTGCCATTGACAGATCCGGATATTCCAGTACCGAGGCGACAGGAGGACTTCCCACTCATAGGAGAGGGGGAGGGAGATGATGAGGATGAGGAGGATGAGGGTGGGGATAAGGATGAGGGGGGTGACAAGGACGGAGATGAGGATGAGGATGAGGAGGATGATGAGGACAAAGATGAGGATGGGGATGACGAGGATGAGCCAGATTCAAGCGAGCATGAGGCATTGCAGGATATACCCATAGAGCCGGAGACAGCTAGGACAGAGGAGATGGAGATGTGCAGGGCTATCATAGCGAGCCAGCAAGATCACATTGTGACATTAGAGAGACAGCAGGATCAGTTCAGAGCGGAGATAGCCAGACTCAAAGCGGCTCGAGATTCAGCGATAGCTCAGGCACAATGAGAGGGATAGAGAGTCACTGAGTATATTGGGTCGATTCAGGATGCCAATGCACAGGAGATGGTACAGATGCTGGTAGAGACTAGAGAGGAGATACACCATTGGAGGACACTATATGAGGGTGTCGTTCCACCAGAGCAGAGAGCAGCTTCATATCGGGCACGATCGAGGACAGAGAGTAGGGCACGCTCTCGGAGGTCATTGAGCAACATGGGAGTGAGTGGACCTATGAGACCACCACAACCAGGACCAAGAGGGACATCATCTGCAAGACATTGTAAGGATGAGGAGGACAGAGGGAGCACCCAGTGACAGAGGCACGTGCTCCTTAGGACAGACAGTGGACATTATGTAGTTTGACATTTTGTAGTCAGCCTGCGGGCCATACTTAGGACAGACAGTCCAATTTTGTACTCCGATATTATTGTAACATATGATATGATATGCATCGATATGATGGGATGCAATGTGTTTATGACTTATGTTATTTGCCATGTATGGATGACTTATGCACTGTTGATGTACCATTGTGGAACATGTATGGATATATATTTTTTTTTATGTGTTGTTAATACATTGATAATATGAAATGGATGAAATGCGTGATGTAATGCATGATGTAATGCAAATATACTAACCAAATGGATGCAGGATGTAGCATATGTGTGTGGAGATCGGAGAACAAGATTGAACTGACTATCCGAACTGACGGAAGAAATGTTAGTAAGAAGAAAATGAGCAGAGGACAGTTAGAGACGAAGAAAAACTTGCTTTCAGTAATGCACTTTGTAGGTGAGAACCTTTATTTTTATGTAGCAAAACGGATGCATAGCATCATGGCATTGAAGGCCAAAGCTGAAATGCAACCCTTTTTGCAAAAGACAGACACATCACAGACAAACAGCAATCACAACAAAAAAAGAAAAGGACCATGAACCATCCCGGTCACTCTAAATCACTCAGTGACATCATCGAGCAACATAGGAACATGATCGAAGCCAAAGATAAATCAGTAAAAAGATAAGATACACAAATTCCAACAAATCAAACAAACATCTTGATCTTCATTGTCAAAAGTTGAAAGTGCTGATAGGATGATCATGCTGTTTGGTTTCAGGGAATGTGGTACCCCGTCTAAGACAGGACACAGTCTAGTTTCGAGTATACCACACCCTGTATAAGACCCATGATAGTGTGCCAAGGACAAATGATTTTGATGGGGATATTTGAGTGATATGACAATTTGGATTAGTTTGAATGTCTGGTTTGATTGAAAAAAGTTCATCTATTAAAGAGTGATTTTAGCAAAGCGTAGTGTTGGATTGATTGTTGTTGGATGTATACTCAGTGATCTGTCTTAAGAGGATATTTATTGCAAAATGCTTGTTTTTGGATTTTAATGTTTTGAAATGTTTTTGTGTTCATTTTTTCAGGACTTTATTTAACTTTTTAGGGATTTATTTCAAGACATTTTTCATTTTTTTTTGGATTAGTTCAGGACATTTTTCAATTTTTTTTTTTTTTGAATTTTTTCAGGACATTTTTCAATTTTTATGAGATTTTTTTCAGGACATTTGTCAATTTTTATGATCTTTTTTCAGGACATTTTTAAATTTTTATGAGATTTTTTCAGGACATTTTTAAATGTAAAAGTTCCAGTGATCGATCATGACAAGGGGAACACACCCAATGCGTATTTGAAAGACATGCATAGACCGGGACCAAAACATATGTACAAGCAACCGGGGTATGCAAGACAATGATGTTGACCAATAACAGGCCTGGAATAGAACATTGGGTTAAGACTACAATAGACATGATAGACCGGCCGCGAAAAAGCATAGCTTAGAGGGCATGATAGATGACGGAGCAACAATCTCATTTTACACATGGCGCCTGTTTGCCAGGTTTTCACCAAGGTACTTGCCCAAAGCGCCTGTTTGCTAGGTTTTCACTAGAGGGCGAATCATTTTTTTCTTTACTTTTTGCTCTTTTTCTTTTTCTCTTTTTTCACTTTTTTTTTTTTGTATTTTTTTTTCAGGATCATATTTGAAGAAGTGCTGATAGCAAATTATGCCCAGTACTTGCGAAGATGCATGTTGTTTATAGGATTAGATAGAGGTTCACCTTCTGGGGTAGCAAGCTAATATGCCCCCGAGCCATATGCTGCAGTTACTATAAAAGGCCCAACCCAATTAGGTTCAAACTTGCCTTTGATGATGTCAGTAGACTGTGCATTCTTGGGATTTGCCTTTAAAACCAGATCTCCCACTTCGAAGTGTCGCCCTTTGACTTTCTTATTATAAGAGCGACAGAGATGGTTTTGATATGCTTGCAAATGTGTCAGAGCTGTCTGACGTTTCTCATCTAACATCTCAAGCTGATGCAACCGAGAGACTCTGTGTGTCTCATCATCAATCAGATGTTGCAAGGAAACATGTAAGGAAGGAATCTCCACTTCCAAAGGTAAAATGGCTTCCGCACCATACACCAAGGAGTAAGGTGTGGTGCTAGTGGGTGTGCGGATAGAAGTGCAATAGGCCCATAGTGCTGGATTCAACTGTACATGCTAATCTCGACCAACGTCATTGACAACCTTCTTCAAGATCTTGATAATGGTTTTATTTGATGCTTCAGCTTGACCATTCCCCTGTGGATAGTATGGACTGGAGAATCAGTGTTGGATATGAAACTTTTCACAGAGTTCCTTAACATCTTTATTCTTGAAGGGACGACCATTATCTGTGACTATGGCAAGGGGAACCCCATACCGGCATATGATATAATTCAGCAAGAATTTTGAAATTTGGACACCAGTGATATAAGTCATGGGGATAGCCTCGATCCATTTTGTAAAATACTCTGTGGCTGTAATGATGAACTTGTGTCCATTTGCAGATGTCGGGTGAATCTTGCCAATAAGATCCAATCCCCATTGAGAAAAGGGCCATGGAGATATGACAGAATGAAGCTCTTGGGCTGGTGCATGAATGTAGTTTCCATGAATCTGGCATTTGTAGCACTTCTTAAAAAAATCATGAACATCTTTTTCCAGAGTGGGCCAATAATACCCAGCACGAATCAACTTTTTGGCTAAGCTCAGACCATTGAAATGGCCTCCACATATACCATCGTGAACCTTGTGTAAAGTCATTTGTGCTTCATCAAAATCCAAACACCTGAGGAGGGTATGGTCAAAGGAGCGTCGATAAAGGGTGTCGGCGATGATGACATATTTGGCTGTCTGTCGGATAAAGGCTCGGCATTGGCTAGCGGAAACGTTGGGTGGTAAGGTTTGGGATTTCAAATATTGATATACGTCATTGGACCACGGGGAGTTGGGACCAACAAGAACGCACATCATATCTGTTGTCGGAATGTCAAAAGAAGGAACCAGCAATTGTTCAACTAAAAATTCACATTTGTCCATATTGTGGGGCATATTCAACATGGAAGCAATCGTAGCCATCGCATCTACTGACTTGTTTTGCATTCTTGGAACTTGATTGAAATGGATAGCCGTAAATTTTGTCTTGAAGAAATCTACCATGTGCTTATAGGGAATAAGCTTTTCATCTTTTGTTTCTTAGTCATCATTGACTTGATGGATGACTAATTGAGAATCTCCATAAACTTGCAAATGCTTGATGTTCTAGTGGACTGCTACTCGGAGTCTTGTGACCAGTGCTTCATACTCTGCAATGTTATTGGTACAATGGAAAGTTATTCTGTAGGACTTTGGAATAGCATCACCTTGAGGGGTGACAAACAAGATGCCTACTCCGGACCCGAACTTGGTATGGGACCCATCAAAGTATAACTTCCATTCATTAGAGGACATGAGAGCAAAGACTGATTCATCTAGAAAATCGGTCAACATGGGATGATCATCAAAAATAGGAGCCTCTGCAAGTTGATCTGCTATGACTTGTCCTTTTATCGCCTTTCGCTCCATATACTCAATGTCAAATTCACTGAGAATCATGACCCACTTTGCTAGGCGACCTGTCAAAGCTGCTTGGCTAAGCAAGTATTTTAAGGGATCAATTTTTGCAACCAACAATGTTTGGTGGCTTAACATATAATGTCAGAGCTTTTGTGTTGCAAATACCACTGCTAAGCATGCCCTTTCAATAGTTGAATAATTTAGCTCATAGCCTACCAGTGTCCAGCTAATATAGTAAATAGCTTGCTCTTTGTCGTTCTCATCTTGTTGGGCCAAGAGAACTCCTAATGCCATTTCAGTTGCAGAAATATACAATAAAAATGGCTTTCCTTCTATTGGAGGCATTAGAATAGGCGGCGACAACAAATAGTCTTTGAGAGCTTGAAAGGCTGATTGACATTGCTCAGTCCATTTGAAAGCGACACCTTTGTGTAGTAGATGTTGGAATGGATGACATTTGTCGGCCAACTGGGCTATGAAGCGGCGAATTGACTGGAGCTTTCCTTGCAGACTTCTTAATTGCCTGAGGTTTGAAGGTGGAGGCATATCCATTATTGCTTTAACCTTGGCAGGATCGACCTCAATGCCTCTATGAGAAACAATGTACCCTAGTAATTTGCCAGCTGTGACACCAAAGACACACTTCTTTGGATTGAGCCTGAGTTTGTAGGTCTCCATTCGGTCAAAGATTGGGCCCAGGATGGCTAGATGACTATCTCTGGTGACAGATTTGCATAACAAGTCATCAACATAGTCCTCCATCAAAGTGTGCATGAAATCATGAAAAATTGTCGTCATTGCTCTTTGATATGTTGCGCCTACATTTTTAAGACCGAAGGGCATCACATTCCAACAGTAGGTACCCCAAGCACAGGTGAATGCTGTCTTATGCTGATCTTCAGGAGCAATGCGAATTTGGTTATAGCCAGAGAAACCATCCATCAATGAAAGCATCTCGTATCCAGCAGTCATGTCAACTATGATGTCAATGTTTGGCAATGGAAAATCATCCTTAGGGCATACTTTATTGAGATCCCTAAAATCTGTGCAGATTCTGATGCCCCCAGTTACTTTGCTAACTGGTACTAAATTTGAAATCTAGTCCGCATAATCAATGGGTCTAATGAAGCCCACATCTAGTAATTTTTTTAGTTCCACCTTGACCAAAAGAGCCACCTGGGGATGCATCTTTCTAAGTTTCTATTTGACAGGCTTGGCATCGGCTTTCAATGGCAAATGATGAAGGACTAATTCTGGATCGAGGCCAGGCATATCTGCATAGGACCATGCAAAGCTGATCTTCTTCTCAAGAAAGAAACTGACAAAATCTATTTTTTCCTGTTGTGATAGAGAAGCAGCAAAATAAATGACCTTAGGGTTGTCAGGTGTACCCAAATTGATTTCCTCGGTCATTTCCACTAGCAATGTTGATTTGTCCTGACTTGACAGGTGTATGTCCACTCTTCCACCTTTGGGCGCCTCAGAGAGGTTTTCACCCGCAGGTACATCTTTTATTTTTACTTTTGTATGCCTTACGGTTTTCACTCAGAGATCTATTCTTTTGATTTTTTACTATTTCTTTTCTTTTTTCATTTTGATGACTGGAAGAGGGAGTTGACTCCCCAAAATATGTTGTGGAATCTAGGTCAATAGCAAATCCTGCCTTATGATCACCTTGTGGTATGCCTTCCCGTAGTCCAAGGAATTCTGCAATTGCTTTGTCATTTTGAAAATAGTCCAATGTGAGCGGTTCTTGTTGGTCATGTTGGATAAGCTGGGGATAGATGAGGGGCATGTCATCATTGATTGTAAGGAGAGAGAGGGCTGATATGGTAAAAATATGAACATCTGTGGTATCACTATCCGAACCGCTTGTATCGGATTCGGAGCTTGGATCCCAGAATGACTCTATCCAAGCATGGGGACATGTTTTAGGAAGAGGAGTTATTTCATGTTTGTCTTCCATAGGCAAATTATCAGGGTCAATGAAAATATTGTCGAGGGCATAAGAGCTAGAAGAAAAAGAGCTCCACTCCCATTCATTGGAATCAGTTTCGGGTCGGGTATCCTCAGGTGTTATTTCATTGTCAGAATCACGCCCTTTTCTACACGTGGGCACTTTGGTAGATGTAGATCCAATTCACAATGGTACAAAACCTAACCCTAAACTTGGAGATCGTCTCTTGGGTATGACAGGTTCTAGCCTTCCATTGTTGTTTAGGCCTAAGCCACTGCAGCCATCATATCCTTTCTTTTGCAGCATAGTAAATCCTTTGCCGTATCGTTCCACTGGCAACCTGACAGGTGGGGTCTCAATTGGATCTTTGTAAAGCCAATCTATGACATCATCATCTATAGTTTCTTTGTCAAGTTCACCCCATCTTGTAAATGTAGTGGGAGGCTGATATTGAATAATGACCTTGGGTTCCTTTTGCAATAAATGCGGTTTGCCATATGATTTTGGAGATATTGGCAAATTCCCGATGAGGAATGTTTGATCCATTGAATATTCTCCACACCCTTGGTCCTGTATCTTCAATTTTCCTTTAACAGCATCTAACAATTCATTGGGAACTACATAGCTATGTGACTTGGCCGCTCTATTGACTGGGACTTGCTACTGAGGGGTATCCTTTAAAGTAGCACAAAACTGAAATGGATTAGGATCTCCCAGAATTGTTATCTCAGTTCCATTGTAAGGATATTTTAAACATTGATGATAAATTATGGAACTGCTTTCATTGCATGGATCCATGGATGGCCAAGGATCATATTATAAGGGAGATCAAGGTCTAGGACCTGTAGGAAAGTGTTTTGTGTCACTAGACCAACTCTGATAGGCAATGTAATTATCCCTTTGGATGGGCGCTCAGCATCATCATATGCTTTGATTGTTATTATTTTGGAAGCATCAATGTCACTTTCTGTATATCCAAGGCCAATGACCACTCTCAAGGTACAAATATTAAGACCTGCTCTGCCATCTATCAAGACTCATCGGATTTTGCAGTTATGAACAAAGACTTCAAGGTGTAAAGGATCATTGTGAGGGAGCTTATCAGGTGAGATATCATTGTCAGAAAATGCGATATTTTGGGAAACACCTAGATGTCCAATCCAGGCTTGAAACTGGTCAACATCAATATCTGTCGGGACAGTGGACTTAATTAAAGCTTTATCCAGGACTACACGATGCATGGGAGACATTTTCAACAACTCAAGGATTGATATTTGTGCAGGTGTCTTTCCTAGATGATCCAAAAGATTATACTGACTTGCAGGAGTTGGCTTGGGAGGAACTGCAGGAGCTCCTTTCAGAAATATTTTGGATCAATGAGTGGTGACTGCGTAAGAAGGATCTTGTCCCTTTATTCTTAGGGTGGAAACATACTCATTTGATGCACGAAAACAATGACATTGTTATAACCAGTATTTGCATAATTTGTTGTTTGGGCCGAGTTGGAAGAAGACGCTTTACCCTTGTCATGATCAAGCAAAGGAGTTTTGAAAATAGTATGATCTGTGTTAGAAGTCGCATGGGGTGGATCTACCTCAATTACTCCTTACTCTAATAAATCTTGAATCATATGTTTCAATTGAAAACATGACGCGGTTTTATGTCCTTTAGACCAATGATACTCACAATATGCATTATCATTCCACCAATGCGGTTTTACTGCTGGTTCTGCCTTGATTTCTAGTAGCTTAATAAATTTTGCTTGGATTAATTGCTTCATTACCGACTCAATAGGCTCTCCCAATGGTGTAAATCATCGAGGAGGCCCATCCCTTGATTGGAAAGGTTTGTGCTATTGGTTTTGTTGTTGGCCTTGTTGTTGATTATATTGTTGAGCATGTTGTTGGTATTGCGGCTGTTGAGTAACATTACTCATTGGTGCTTGATTTTGTTCCATAGTTGACATATTAGGAACACTCAATTTCTTGATCATGAATGGGGGTTGATTTGCATTCACCACTCTTGCATCAACAACTCCATCATTAGTGACATTCTTGTTCTTATACGAAAATCTATTTCTATCCCCCGAATAATTGGTGTTGTCACTGTCTTTATTGAGCTTGATAATTCCTTTAGCTACAAGAGCCATTTCAATGCTCATTCCTTTCTTAATGAGTTTCTCTATAGTACTGGGACTTTTCAATTTTATCTCATACATCATTTCTGGGACCAAATTCTGGATAAACAGATTCACTTGTTCTTCAGGTATATCGAGAGAAGAACGACTATACAAGCTTCGCCATCATTGCAAGAAAGTCACTAATGGTTCACCTTGCTTTTGCTTGGTGTTGCATAAATCTGACATGGTCACATCACTATCGATGTTGAACACGAAATGAGATAAAAAATTTTGAGCCAATTCAAACCAAGTCTTTATATTTCCTGGCAGATGCGAATACCAATCCATGGCTTGTCCCGTGAGACTTTGTGCAAATAATCGCATTAAATATGTCTCTTCATAGCTTACTTCAGTACATGCCGCAAAAAATGCTCGAATGTGATCTTTTGGATTGCCATTCCCTTTATATTTCTCAAAGTTAGGTGCCTCAAAATACTTAGGGAATGGAGGCATGTATACACTCTTGTCAAAAGGATTAGGACATAAATCTTGATCTGTATACAACTTCTTTGTTCCTTTAGTTTCTAATGCGTCAACTTTTCGTTGCAACTTTTCAAGTTGTTGCGCAATTGTATCAGATTTTGGAGGTCCATCATTAATCCCGGTTGGTATTCTTTGTCGATACATCCCATTTCTGATCGGTTGTTGATACTCTGAAATGGCCGTTTTTGGTGTCTCCGGCATATAAAGTTCTTGGTACATCTCTTATTGTTGCGGTTGTGCTATGCCTTGATATCGACCTTGTTGGTGTGCTTCTTGGAGCCTAGGTTGATATTGCAATTGAGTAGGTTGTTGATATTGTACAGGCACCAATTGCAGTTGTGAAGTAGGATAGCTTGTTTGCCTTGGCACATATTGTGGCACATGTTGGTGTTGAGGCTGACGGATCGGAATTTGTTGACTTTGTGCCAATTGTTGTCGTGGTGTATATCCCATCATTTGTAAAAAACTTTGTTTAGGTGGTTTTCGTTGCTTCTCCTTAGGATGGGGTATAGCACTTGTATTAACTTGCTATGTTGTTTTCCCAATCCATTGTGATGGTTGCAAGTTTGCATTAACTTGTAATGGTGCCGAAGGCGCTACAATTTGTTGTCAAATGTGAAATTGTTGTTGTTGCACATTGCTAGTTTGCACATTCGATTGTACCTTTTGCGTATTACTCAATTGTTGCAACAATTGTTGTTGATGCAAACCACTATCCGTAGCTCTTTGTGTCGCCATTATCAAAGGATCTGTCGCAATAGTGTTTGGCAAATATATTGAGCTTAATGGGACATAAGAGCTTTGTTGCATCGTGGAATTGTTTTGGACATTGGTGATATCAGGCATCCCAGTTGTGAAGCTTTCCTGCATCTTAGATTTTGATCTAATTTTATGCATATAAGGAACCACTTCTTGTTGAGGGACAGCTGTCAATATTGGTGTGGTCTTCATTTGATCTTGTGTTACAGGTGTTGTGTTGAATAATGGATTATTTATTGTCTCAAATGGTGACTTCTGAGGAATAGTCACTGTCAATGCCTTTGAAGCACGTTTACTCATCAATGTAGGTTGAGTTGCTTGTTGTGTATTTTCTTCATTTGGATGCGGAGAGAAACTTAGCAATTCACCGCCTCGTTGTTCTTGCACATTAATTTGCTCACTTGAAGAGGTCACATTACTCATCATGTTAAGATACTTATGTGGAAACATTTTAAAGACCTTGTTCAAGAACTTATCCATCTTTTTTGTTATCTTTGGATCTTGAAGGAACATGTCAACATCATCAGAAGCATCGGAATCAGATGAAGAATCTGGTTGGACATTTGGATTCGTTTCTTGTTGAATGCCTTGATCTGAACCAAATCCTTGTGAGAGGGTTTGTTCTTCATACAATGTTTGTATTTCATGTTGCAAGTTTGGTTGATTCCAATTAAAAGGTGCACTTCCTCTTGGAGTTGGTGGAACACTCCCATGTCCTGGTTTCATAGGCACAAACACTAGTTCATATAATGGAGGTGGTCCAAGTTGAACCGTTCCATATGGTGGTAGAGATGTGTTTGATGAACCTTCAATTTGCACTGTTTGACTAGTTTGAAACTGTGAATTTGCTATGTTGTCAATGGGTTGATACGTTGGTTCGCCCATCTTTTTAGATTTTGATCTTGTCTCAACAGGCATGTCACTTATGCAAATGCAATGTTTTTGGAATTTTCAAAGATAATGTATGATATGCAACTAAGTGCAAACTTAAATAGATGAAAATGCAATCTATGACAAGAATGCAACCTATGTTTTTGGTTGTTTTTTGAAGATTTTGACAAACTTATGAATGCAAATCTAAAAGAGACCCTTGGGAAATTGGAATGATGTCTAGACCTCAAAGGACAAAAGGATTTAAGTGACAAAGGACAAGATGACAATGTCTCCCCTATATGCTTGGATACTAAGCTAGGTTTGACGAAATGACATGGATGACAAAAGGACAAAAGGTTTGACAAGGTCTAGACTTCCTAACAATAACTTAGGGTTTATCAAAGATTTGGATTACTCAAGTATGACAAGACCTAGTTTTGAGCCTATATGCAAAAGGACAATTACTATGCAAGTGACCTTAATATGATATGATAATGACCTAAGCTTAATGAAGAAACTTAGGGTATGCAAAGTATGACAATGGTATGACTTTAATGCAAGAGGACACATGCAAATGGATGACCCTTATTGATATGCAAAGGAGTATGACTTAGGTGAAACCTAACCTTGGTACTTGACAATAAACTTTGCAAAATGCAACCTAGGATGAACTTAAATGTAAGTGACATGAATGTTGAGACAAGATTTTGAACAATGTTTGATAACCATGTTTGAAGGTGTTTTGAAGTTTGTTGGATGAAATGCTCTTGTGTTTAACCTTGTTTTGAATCAATTTGCCTTGTTTTTGGAATGATACACAATTCAACTTTTGACAAACAAAGAAGACAAGATATTTCAACTTAGACTCAATACAATCATGCTCATTCACACATTTCTTATGGTAGGCAAGGACATTAGGTACTTGAGAGGTAGACTCATTATGGGATTCAAGGAGAATACATAGATGCTTGACCCCACGGGCTCCCCTCCATGGCACTCACTTCTCAAGGCAGCCAAGCATCAGTCCCCATGGAAATCTCCCCATGGCGAACTTAGTATCTCTTCCAAGTATCCGAACTTGTCCTTCTCAAGCAACTAGAAGGGTTTTTGGCCTCTAAAAACAAGGTGTTTAGTCAGGATTTCTATTAAGCGTTACTCTTTGATGTCACACAAGCGTGATTGAGACATTAAGCCCATCAAGATACCAAACAAATATAGTCACACAAGCACGATTTAGACCGTGAGGTCCTACTTAGATGTTGATATGAGAAAGAGTCCAAGGGTCATCACTTCCCAAGTAACTGCAATTCCCACGTAACCCTTCCTTCAAAGCTTTCGCCCATCAGGTATTTGTTTATAGTGAGTTAGAATGCCAAGGTATTCTAGCCATACTCACTTTGGGTTGTTCCCTTCTCACGATTATCACTTGCTTGCAAAAGCAAAGTGGTCGGGAAGGCAGGCCCTCTAAAGGTGACAAACAATCAAAGACACGAGCATGGTATCGAAGATCTGGATTTCTGATCACCCTAAGAAGGATGAGAGCATACTCTCCTACTCCAATGTCACACTCAACAATCAAAGCAAAAACATATTCATTCCAACCTATTTAAAAATCACTAGGTGCCTAAAACATTAATGACAAACACCAAGTTTAGTTGTTTCTCCAAGGCAACCTGCAAAACCCAGGTTAGAAGTTTGAGGTGTTTATTCTTTGACTATCAATTCTGCATAAAACATGTTAGTAGTTTAATTTTTTGTCTTTTCCATGCGTATGCCAAGATGCTGCACAGATAATTAGTACCAAAAACCAAAACACAGAAAATAGAATGCAAAAACAAGACAATTTTCAAGTAAAACACTGCATTTTTACCTCTGTTCTGGACTTTACACAGGCACAGAACTCATGACACAGGTGCAGAACCCATGATACAAGCACAGAATGTCCTTAACACAAGCGCAGAATGCTCAACACAGGTGCAAGTTGTCTTACACAGGCGCAGAAGTCCCCAGAAAACCCTGGACTGCCCTGTTTTTGGGTTTTTTGACCTGCAAATCAACTCAAAAGCACTCAAAGACACAGTAAAGGGGTTACATGGTTAGTGTTCACGTCGGGTTCACCAATTAATGTAGCTATAAAATTAGGAATCATCAAAAACAATATAAACATACTAATCATTAGCTCAATCACAAAAGCTTAAAAGTAATGATCTATCCCAAACACACACTCAATAAAGACATAAAGATAAAGCATTCAAAAGGATTATGCAAACCAGAGGTAAATCCAAATGCTTCCTTCATGCGGCTCCATTGTTCTTCTTTCCTCTTCAAATAGTTTGGTTGTGGATCTCACCTACAAGTGCACATACATGATTGAAAGCAAGTAGGTAAGAAAATTGCTCAAAAGTACTCGAAGCGTGATTGATTAGAAATTTGATAATCTGATTAGCAGGGGCCTTGATTGATGAAATTCATCCAATTTATAGAAGAATTGGAGAGATGACAAGATTAGCATGATTCAATTCAAATGGAAATTGCAAATCAATTATGACAAATTATGACAAATTATGCACTTTCTATGCAAAATTTGTTGATTGATAATTTATGACAAATTATGACAACTTCTATGTCAAAAATTGATTGATTGTCAATTATGACAAATTGACATGTCATTTCCATGAATTTAGGAGAGAAATAGGAGGAAATTGAAATTAGGAATTAAGAAATTAGAAAAAGAGGAATTAGGAAATTAAGAATTAGGAAAATGATGAAAATTAGGAAATTAGTGAATTAATCAATAATTTTTCATTTATTAATTAATTCATTCACAAAGAGGAATAATTAGCCAATTAAATGAACATTTAATTGCAATGAGAAGACTTAGGATAAATAAACAATTTATTAATCCTAGAGGAAGAAATGACACACAAGGTTAAATGATTAAATCATAAAACCCTAGAAGATGAATTAGCAATGCGAGAATGACAATTAGGTCTTGATTGAAGATAATTGATGTTGATTCGATCATGATTTTGAATTGATAAATGATTTGATTGATAAATGATTTAATTGAGAAAATGCGCCAATTGACGAGGAACAATGACAAATTGATCCAAATTGACATAATTGAGACAGACAACGATCGATGACAAATCGATCGCAAAATGACAAAATTGACAAGAGGACAAGAATCGATGACAAAATAGATTGCAAAATGACAATATTGGAAATGACCACGATCGATGACAAGGTTGATAGAGGACAAAACCCTAATTAGGATTGACGATGTCCAAAATGATGACAAATGACTACGCACATTGATGCAATAAGATAAGATCGACCAAAATCATGATTGAAGATTGTTGTCGACAAGACCAAATTCGAGAGTGAGACGATTGAAGAATGTAGAAGAATGACTCGATGCTCGCAAATGATAAAAACCAAGTGCGTGACATAGGAGAAATGTTAATGTGACACAAAAACCTAAAATGAGGCAATGCGCAAATGTTAAAGTACGACTCCGCAAGCGTTGACCATTTTTAGGTGTCTACAATTTCCCTTTTTAGTGTTCTTCCTCTGAATTTGTTTTCCAATTGCTTTCCCTTTCTTTTTTCTAATAATTTTTTTCTCAAAGGATTCAGTTTCAGACTTTGAAATGTCTGAATCCACCATAATCCTTTTCCTCTTAGCCTTATTCCTCCCTTTTTTACTAGTCTCTTCTGAATCTCCCTCAGTCTCTGCATCAAAGTTGAATCCATTGGCTTCACTCTTCATAGTCTCATCTCTTGCATTTTTTCCTTTAATTGGATTTTCAATGCATTTCCCCTTAAGCATTTTATAAACCAAAACCATAAGCCCCTGTTGGAGGGCATGGTCACCTTTGGGATCTTTCTAAACCTCCCTGATAGTGTGGTCCATAGAACAAGCTAGGTAATAAGGAAAGCTCACCTTTTCCCCATGGCGGAAATGGTTGAGCAGGACAAAGTGATGACCATAGGCTCTAGTAAACCTACCATCCAAAGTAATGTTGGTGATAGAATCAAATAAAACAAACCTCCATGGCCTGCAAATCCTCTTTGGGGCATGGTAGGAATTGTCCATTTTCACCATCTTTCTCTTCTCATCATCTGTGAATGGGAACTTGTCCATTGTTTTATCTGATATACTGCGGTCCCTATAAAATTTCATGCCCTCAATAATCATCCCCGTAGCCTCAGCAATGACCTCCTCATAAACATTCATCATCTAGGACCCGACCAGGATTTTGCCATTTTTCCAATTCTTGATGAAATAGCTGGTAATTGTGGGACCTTTCCCACTTAGCCTCTCCATGAACACATTCAGACCCCCCTGCTGAAGGATTTCCCACACTTCTTTGTTCTTTCTCCAGTTTGAGAAAGAGGTGGGTTCGAATCTTTTCTTATTACCTCCCATTTTTTCTGCACTTTCCTTAAAATTCCTTCTCTTGGCTTCAAAACCTCTTCTCTGGTTTTTGTGGATGCCCTATAAAAATGCCCAGAATCCGTGCCAGACAATTATGATAAGACACCTATATAAATGCTCATTACCTCTGAAATAACCCTGCATCGAAAAAAGTGGAAAAGGCATTAGAAACTATGATTAAAAGTACCACGTTGCCTAGCCTCGTTGTGGTCTAGATTAAGTAGGGATTTCATTTTACTTGCAATCTCACTTTCACCATAACTAGTAATGATGTCTTTCGATTGGCAAGCTAGGTTGGCAGTCCAATATTCGTAGGAATTGGCCTCCCTATACACGTGTAAAAATACACATTTCAAATTCCTCACTAATTTCCTTAGTCACTTTAATAGCATTTCTAATTGACCAAGAAGGTGGGAATTTCATATTTAAATAGTTGATTATGTTCAATGAATCTCCTTCACACTAGACTCTAGTGCATTTGGCTTCCTTAGCAAGGATCATCCGATGGTAAGCTACCATAGCTTCAGCTACATGGTTTGTTTGATTTCCTATGGGGATGCTTTTTATGATTTTGCATGTTCCCCATTCATCCCTAAGGACCACTCCACATCCTGCAACACCCGGATTACCCTTTGAAGCACCGTCAAAATTAATTTTCTTCCACCCATTGGGTGGGCTGACCCATATCACACCCTCTCTAGGATTGATCTGAAAGTGCTCTCAACCCTTTAATCTCCACTTATTGTAGATAAATTGATCATCCTTGTCTTGAGGATTATCAATGCCTCCTATGATATTCATATTTTCCACTATATTTCTTTTTATTTTCTCAAACACAATTTTAGCCTTAGAAACCTTCTCTCTAAAAACTCTGTCATTTGTCTCTTTCCATATGCCCCAACACATATGAGGTAAGGCAAGTTTTCATAATAAAGTAGTAGACTTATTCCTTGAAGGATGATGCCAAGAGTTGAAAACCTCCTGAATCGACTCTGGGAAGCCCCAACTAATTTTGAAGTGGTCCAGACATCTTCCCCAAACATCAGCAGAGAAAGGGCAATGAAAGAGCATATGATTAATGGTCTCCTCATTCTGCTTACATAGAATACAAACACTAGGCATGCTCATACCTCTTCTCCTGATATTCTCAATTGTTAGAATTTTATCTTGAAGGGTTGTCCAGAAAAAAATGTTAATCTTAGGGGTGAGGCCTTTTACCCATGCCTTAGCCCAGCATGGGCTTTCCATGTTAGAGTACTGATGATAATAAAGAGAATCCATAGTGAATGTATCACTTGTTGTGAGTTTTCAAATTAATTGGTCTTCGTCTTCAACCCTTACCATAGAGATCATAACTTTGTTCAGACTTCCCAAGGATTGATCCACCTGAGATAAATCCTTCCACTATCCATCATCCTAGTAATCACCCACCATAGATCCAAATCTTTCCTTGCACTGGTTCTAAAATCTACTCCACTCAGGATTTTTAGTCAAAGGGGACTCCAGCAACCAAGAATCATCCCAGAATTGGATAAGATTCCCTTTCCCCATTTTCCATTTTGCACCTCTGACAATTAAGTCTCTTGTTCTAGAAACATTTTTCCAAATGTCGGAGCCAATTGGAATATTTTCTGCTTTAAGGAAGCTTTAAAGAGTCGAATATTATCTTTTATACTTGTTGTCCCATATCAGTTTCCACTCTCCTTGATTTTTATACCCTCTCCAAATCTGCTTGGCCATAAGGAACTCATTTATGTCTCTTATTTTTCTAAGAACTAGTCCTCCCTTTCTTATTGGCTTGCATACCTTATCCCAGTCAATCATATTCATTCTCTTCTTCTCCTCAACCCCTGTCCATAAAAAAGTTCTCTGAATCTTTTCAATAGCCTCCGCATACTTGGAAGGAATTCTAAAGAGACTAATGGCATAAAGAGGGATACTTTGAAGAGTATATTTCAGTAGCTAGACCTTACCAGCTTGGCTTAGAAGAGCATCCTTCTAGCCAGATAGCTTCTTGTGGAATTTATCCACCAAAGCCCCCCAAAAAATGTTAGGTGGATCATGGCATAAGGGGAGCCCCAAGTAGGAAACAGGAAGACTCCCTAATTGACAACCCAGGATATTACTTATTTTAATCCTCCTTCTCTCTGAGGTATTGATAAAATAAACAAAACTTTTAGACCAATTAATAAGTTGTCCAGTAGCTGAACCATAACTATCCAGAGCATTCTTTAAACTTCTAGAGTCCTACACCGTAGCTTTCCCTATTATTATAGAATCATCAACAAACTGCTGATGGGAACAGATTTGATCCACAGAAGATGGATTTAATCCACAAAACTCCCCTTTCTCAACCAACTTCCCAATACATCTCCCCGGACACTCTGCCATTATAATAAAGATAACTGGGGAGAGGGGATCTCCCTGCCTGAGTCCTCTAGATGCTTTAAAGAAAGGGGAAGGAGATCCATTCATTAAAACAAAGAAAGAAGCTGAGGGAACTAATTTCCTAATAAGATTAATACTTCTAGAGCCAAAGCCAAAAGTAGAGAGCACATCCATCATAAAATCCCAATCCACTCTATCGTAGGCTTTAGATAGGTCAAGCTTCAGAAAAAAGCCTTCTTTTTTAGAGTTAGACAAAGAATGGATATTTTCATGGACTGAAATGATCGAGTCCAAGATTTGTCTACCCAGGACAAAACAACTTTGCTGAGGAGATATGATAGAGGGAAGCAACTTCAGGATTCTAGAAGTTAGAACCTTGGAAATTATCTTATAAAGAGAGTTGCATAGACTTATAGGTCTGAAGAGATGCATAGAATCAACCCCCATCTTTTTGGGGATAAGAGAAATAAAAGTGCCATTTACCTCTTTCAAAAATCTTCTAGCACCAAAAAACTCTTTCAGAGCTTTGGACACATCATCTCCAATAATATGCCAGTACATGGGAAAACCATCTGGGCCTGCCGCCTTGTTGCCTTCAAAGGAGTTGACAGCTTTCAGAATCTCATCCTAGGATGGGATGGTAATCAGGTGAGAATTCTCATCATCCTCTAAGATTGTAGGAATGCATTCCAAAAGATTCTTTTGGGCTTGCATATCCAAATTCTGATCCTTAGCAAGTAGATTGGAGAAAAAATCCATAGCAGTCCTGCTCATGGGTTCTTCTTCTTCAACACTTATGCCATTCACTTTATTCTGAGATATTCTATTAATGGCCTTATGTCTTAGGGTGGACATGTGTAAGTATTTAGTATTCCTATTCCCTTCCTTCAACCAAACATTTCTTGATCTTTGTTTCCAGTAGGTTTCTTCTTTGGCTATTATGTCATGATATCTCATAAGGATAACATCTTCAGCATCTCTTGAAGTATTAGTATAACCATTATTCTATATCTCATCTTGAATATCCTTTAGCTCTGAGAGGATTGTGGCTATTGAGGCAAAGATATTCCCAAAGCACTCCTTATTCCACTTCTTAACATTTTCTTTTACAATCTTTAGCTTTTTAACCACTTTGTACATGACATTTCCTTCAATACTGACTGGCCACCAATCCTTAATCTTGCTTTCCATATCCGGGTGTTTAGTCCACATTCTTTCAAATCTGTAAGGGAAATGCCTCCTTCTATTCTTTTCCTCTGCCGTAAAGGTAATTGGGTAATGATCTGATCCTGCCCTTATGTGAGAAGATAAAGAACAGACATGAAGGTTAAACCAATCTAGGGATAGAAGAGCTCTATCAAGTCTAACCTGAATTAAATCCTCATCACTCCTTCTATTAGTTCAGGTAAATTTAACTCCTTGCAGCTCTAGGTCATGGATAGCATTATTGTTAATAAAGTCCATCAAGTCCAATCTACTATCCAGATTAGCTTGACTCCCTCCCTTTTTCTCATTTTCCTTCAAAGGGGTGTTGAAATCTCCCATAATAACCCAGCTATCCTCAGCAAACCCACTTCTTAACAAAGTAAGATTTCTCCACAAATCACTTCTATCAGTCTTAGTGTTAGGAGCATACAAATTAGTTAAGACCCAAGTAGTACAATTTTTAAGATGCTTAAATCCGATACAAGCCAAGTTGTTGTCCTGAATCAGCACCTCTCCTTCTACATTGTTTTTGTTCTAGAAAGTAACAATACCTCCCGAGGCACCTTTAAACTCCCTCCACTAACTCCCCCATTTTTTAACATCTTCAAACTTTCTACTTTATCTTTTTCCATCTTGGTTTCTTGAATCAAAAAAATATTAGGGTTTTTATCTCTAATCATACTTTTAACTAAATCATGTTTGTGAGGATTGTTCAGTGCTCGAATATTCCAAGAGATGATCTTCATGGTTTTTTAGAAATACCTACCTCAAAGATGGTTCTTTGAGTCCTATCTGCAATATTCTTGCTTGTTTCCATTGACCTCTTTTTAGCATTTGAATGTCTTCCTGGAGAAGTATGTTGCACCCCCACATCCCTAAGCCTTCTTCTGGTGTTTCTAGTCAGTGAACTATTATTAATGTTATTGTTATTCTTTTTTTTTTGCTTGTTCTTTCTTTTGTCCTCTGCTACTTCTTCTTCCTCCTACTTTGATTCACTCTTCCCCAGTGCCTTTTTGATCTCTTCCTCATCTCCCCATTTTGATTCTTTTTCCTCTGGAAAGGTCAGCTTTACCTTTACTGGAGAAGCTAATGAGATCTCCAACAGCCCTTGATCCAGAATGTTATCAGGTTGGACATCCTGAATCCAGTCTATTTCTTTATCTAATTCAAGAGAATTAGATACTAGGTTAAAATTATCTCCTTCCTCTTTGTTGCCTTTGGATTTTTTATCTCCATTACTCTCATACTTATCTGAGATTAATTCTGTCTTATCCTCTTTTGATTCCTCATTCTGTTTGTTGTCTTTAGATTTTCTTTCTCCATGCCCTGGATCCTTGCCACTCTGCTCCATCTCCTAATGATCTATTTTTTCACTATCTCCTTTCTTCAATTCATTTCCCATTTCACTGATGAGTTCTACCTCTATCCTTCCAACCTAAGATTGTTTTTCCTGATCTAGATTATTAGAATCCAAAGCTTTCAAAGAGCTATCTACTTTTTTCCAAACCTTAGCTTGGGGATGAGATTTGACCTCATTATTTGGGCATTTTTTAGCCCAGTGTCCTACTTTTTTACAATGAAAGAAGGCAAAAGGGGTTGATTCATAAACAATATTCTGCCTCCACTTCCCAAGTTTAGATTCTATCTCTATCTCCTCTGGCATGTTCATATCAGGTCCAACTCCTACACAAATCCTGGCATAAATAAGCCTTCTTCTGGATGTCATGACCTGATCAATAGCAATAAGCTCCCAAAAGGTATTGGCTATTCCTGCAAGCACATCTTCCTCCCAGTATTCCATTGGGAGCCCAGGGAATTTAATCCAGACCAGAACTTGAACTAGAAAAAAATTTCTCTTCCTGCATTAGGGTACCACTTCTGGATGTACATGATATATTTTTTGATTGCCTAGGATCCACTACAGAGAATGTTTCTTCTATCCTCCTCACAAGAGAAAGAGAAGGACAAATAGCCTTTGTTCATTGCAACCACATCTACCTGGCCTTTCAAGTTCCACTGTATTTTAACAAATCTGCGGACGACCTCTATATTCGGTCTCGTCCCAAAAAAATTACCAATCAATGTATTTTCCATTCTAGCAATATTATGGTCTATGATCTGGTCTAGAATAGAGATGGAAAACTTGCCCTGAGACACATTCGAGGTATTTTTAACTGGGGGCAGTGAAGACTTACCTTTGGGTTTGACCCCAAACAGAGAGGACCACTTGCCAATATGTCCATTCAAACTGGGTCCCCCCTTAAGATCCTCTGGGATCATCGGATTCTCAAGGTCCCTTCCAGAAGATACTTTACCTTCCACCATGTTCTCTGAACCGCTAGCCGCTTGTTGTCCTAGAGCTCCTTCCGAGTTGCCACCTTCTAATTTTGAAATTTGAACCTGACCTTTCCCACTGTCTCCTGCTATCCGCTCTTCACATGGTCTTGGTCCTCCCCCTAGGTCCCCTGAATCCAAGGGAGCATTGGGATCCTTACAACCTGAGCTTCCCCCTTCTGCAGGACTCTCTGAATCTTTTGCAACAAGTTGTCTCGGTGCCGGACCAGAACTCCCGCTCAAAAAATTTGAATTCTGGACCCAACCACTCTCCATCCTCTCACTCTTTTCAGGTCCATGTTAGAAACACAAGTTTGGTTTGTTTCTTGCTCATCCATGCCACTAATATTCCTCCAAGTAGAAGAGCTCCACCAGTTGTGTTTTTCCGATCATCCACATTACCTACCCAATTAGCATTTGTAAAGACATCTAAAGTAAAAT
This sequence comes from Cryptomeria japonica, assembly GCF_030272615.1. NCBI lineage: Eukaryota > Viridiplantae > Streptophyta > Pinopsida > Cupressales > Cupressaceae > Cryptomeria > Cryptomeria japonica. Next base: position 309,531,274 of record NC_081412.1, on the reverse strand, counting down.
TGCCTTTATAGGCATACCATAAACCATAGTCTATTATGCCTTTGAGATACCAAAAAAATCTCTTCACAACCACCATGTGACTTTCTTTGGGTTCTTTTTGAAATCTAGCCACTAATCCAATAGCATGAGCAATGTTCGGTCTACTATGGACAACATAGTGTAGCTTTCCAATCATAAATGTGTACTCCTTTTCACTAACATCAAGGGAATCATCTTCCTTTGACAACTTGCAACCAGTCACCATCGGAGTCCCTACTGGTTTGCAGTCTTCCATGCTGAAAGCCTTCAACACCTCTTTGATATACTTGGTTTGATAAATAAAGATACCACCATCCAGTTGTTCAACATGTAAGTCAATAAAGAACTTAATTTCACCTATTAGAGACATTTCAAATTCCTTTTTCATTATATCAGCAAAGTCCATACACATATCATCATTGCCACCAAAAATTATGTCATCAACAAACACTTCTTCTATCAACATCTTGTCTCCATCAGTCTTCAAATAAATGTTGTTTTCCTCACTGGTATGATGGAATCCAATCTTGATCAAATGTGCATGTAATCTCTCATACCATGCTCTTTGTACCTTCTTAAGACCATATAGATCTTTGTACAATTTACACACCATGTCTTTATCATTGGTCAAGGAAAATCCATCTGGTTGTTCAATGTATACTTCTTCTTCTAGAATCCCATTCAGAAAGGCTGACTTGACATCTATTTGGTAGACTTTGAATCCCTTATATGCAGCAAATGCCAACAACATCCTTACACCTTCTAATATAGCAATAGGTGCAAATGTTTTACCATAATCCTCTCCTTCCTCTTGAGCATACCCTTTGTAGACTAACCTTGCCTTGTTTCTTACAATCCTTCCTTCTTCATCCAATTTATTCCTAAAGGCCCATTTTGTTCCAATTATATTTTTATCCTCCAATCTAGGAACAAGTGACCATGTCTGATTCTTCTCAATTTGATCTAATTCTTAATTCATTGCCTTAACCCAATCATCAACCTTTAGTTCTTCCTTAACTATCTTGGGTTCAATTGTAGATATCAAACATGAATTCTCTCTAATCTTTCTCTTGGTTTTCACACCTGCATTCTTATCACCAATTATCTTCTCTTGTGAATGATTCAATCTGACATATCTAGGTATTGGTTGTGTCAGTTTTACATCTTCTTCATCAGGTTCTTCATCTTCTTCCTCACTATCATCTCTTACCGGTTGAGCACCTAGTTCAACATTTGGTGGTTCTTCATTATTCTTTTCTTTCAGTTCAATGATCACAAAATTTTCCTCATTATCATCCTTTTCAGGTTCAAATCTACTTGTACTTCAGACTTATCATATAAATAATCAAATTTTACATTAGCACTTTCAACAATTTTCTTAGTTCTCTTATTGTAACATTTATATGACTTACTCTTAGAAGAGTAACCAAAAAAAATTCCCTCATCAGATTTTGCGTCAAACTTCTCACTATAGATATCTCTCTTGATAAAACATTGACTTCCAAAGATTTTAAAATAACTAACACAAGGAGTTTTTCCATATCATAGCTCATAGGGTGTCTTATTGTTACCTCTTTTTACCAGTACCCAATTTAAAGTGTATACAACACTACTGACCACTTCTCTCCAAAACATTTTGGATACATTACTCTGTAATAACATGGTTCTTGTAGCTTCAACTATTTTTCTGTTCATCCTTTCTACTATGCCATTCTGATGTGGTGTCCTCAGAGCATACATTTATCTCTGTATGCCCTACTCATTACAATACTTAACAAATTCATCAGATGTGAATTCACCTCCTTGGTCTGATCTTAAACACTTCAAGTTCTTATCAGTTTCCTTCTCAACCAGATCTTTAAATGATTTAAATTTATTAAATGCTTCTTATTTCTCTCTCAAAAATGTTACCTGCATCATTTTAGAATAGTCATCGGTGAAGATCATGAAATACCTATCACCATAATAACTCTTTGTTCTCATAGGGCCATAGAGATCAGTATGTACCAAATCTAAAATATTCTCAGAAATACTATTCTTTCTCTTGAAAGAAATAGAGGTCATCTTACCGATTTGACAATCTTTGCATATCACACTATCCAATTTGACAAGTTGGGGTAATTCTCTTACAACACTTAACTTGCTTATCTTAATTAAATTATCAAAATTAACATGACAACATCTTTTATGCCATAACCAACTATCTTCCATTCTTGCAACCAGACAATTATTAACATTACTATTCAAATGGAATAAGTTACCTCTAGTTTGCTTCCCGGTAGCAATCAATTCACCATTACCACCAAGAATTTTGCAAACTCCACTCTTAAACTCAAGAAAATAACCTTTATCATTGAGCTGACCAACACTTAAAAGATTATGCTTAAGACCATCAACCCAAAATACATCATCAGCATTACTCTTTCCATTAGAGAGGTTGAACCTTTACCTTTCACCATGCAAGGAGAGTTGTTCCCAAATATAACTACACCTCCATCAAATTCATTAAAGGTTATGAACTTACTTTTGTCTCTGGTCATGTGGTGTTAGCAGCCACTATCTATAATCCCATTATCACTATTCTCCATATGAGATAGTAGTGCCTTTTTATCAGACAGTTCCTCCTTCACAACTACAAACACAATTTCTTCATTGTCATCTTCTTCTTCTGACTCCTCATCGGTCACACCTTCATCTACAACAACATAAAAATGTTTCTTTCCCTTTCCTTTGAATCTTCTAAACTTTTATTTCTTATCAGTGTTAGGGCACTTAGCAGCAATATGACCAATTTTATTACAAGAGAAACACTTTAAAGGTAGCTTGCCTTTATACTTACCAGTGCCTCTTGGAAATCTCTTTTCTAACAATGCCTCAAGATCCATCACTTGATCTTCACTATCTTCATTTCCCTAGTTGCTTCCATGACTTGTCATGCACTCATGATTATGACATATATCTTTTCCTTTTCTAGTAGATGAACCGGTAATAGAAGCTTTAAGGGCAAATTTAGTAGATTTTGTCACACTAATGTCAAAACTATTTAGCTCAAAATTTGTAAGCTTACCAATCAATGAATCAATGGTTACCTTATCCTTTGAAATAGATCTAAGTTCTTGGATTGTTGATACTCTTATAGCATTCTGAGGTTGAAGAGTTCTGAGAATTTTACTTACTATTGTATCATCTTCTATTTTTCTACCAGCACTCTTAATGTCACCAACAACTTCTTTGATTCTCTGACCATACTGTCCAATATTCTCTCCTTCAAGCATTCTCATGTCATTGAACTTTCCTCTCAAGCTTTCCTCTTTGGCTCTTTGAACATCCTCATCTCCTCCATAGATTGTCTCTAACTTTTCCCAAACCTCACCTATAGTTTCTAATCCTTAAACATCAATATATTTTGAATCAAATAAAGTACTGACAATAGCTTCTAGGGCTTGCATGTTATCCTATTGTTCTCTGAGTTCATCTAGTGTCAAGGGAGTAGTAGTAGGAGCAACATATGTTGTTTCAAATTGCTTCCAATATTGTGCATCAATACCTTTTATGTAGATCTTCATTCTGTCAATCCAGATCTTGTAGTTATTTTTATTGAACTTGGGACCCTCTTTCTTCATCATCTTGAATCCCTCAGAATCTTTTCCTCAAGCGGTTAGGCTTTCTGCACACAGAGGACCAACGCTCTGATACCAATTGTTAATCCTATGAGGATTTGATTAATACTAAGAGGGAGGATGAATTAGTATTTGTAATACCCTAAAAATGGTCGTCTAAACCATGGGCCCCTACTCTCGACAACATCACCAAGGTCCTAACCAAAGGCAATTAAATAAACCTTGAGCACATTATTAATTCTTTAATCATCAAAAATCACATGGCAAATCAATTACTCAATATTAATTAAATATTTATTTAATTAATTGAATCATTTCCAAGAATATCATTTTGATCAATTATCCTATTTTAATTTATTAAATATCCTTGCATATTTAATTAATTAATAAAATTACCATTTAATCATGCAAAAGGAATTAATTTATTACAAAAGAAGAATTAATCACAAAGCAAGAGTTGAATTGAAATTAAGCAAAAATAATTGAATTGAGAGAGAAATCAAACTTCAGATATTATTTCTTTTTCTAAATTTAGAACTGCAAATCAGAAAAGCAATTAAATTGAATTAACTGAATTATTCTCTAAAATTGGAACTAAAAGCTTTTCAGAAAAAGAAGTTCAGTTGCATTGAAAAGACTCTTTTAATAAAAGAATTATCTATTTTTATCACAAATGCATGGAATTGATTTATTATTATTTCCAATGCAACTTGGACTTCTAATTTGAATGCATTTCAATTAAACTATAATTGGAATCTATCTCAAGGTTAACTAAACTTGATTTCTCAATTATTTTCAATTAATCCTAAATTGAGCTTTTTTTCAGCTTTTCTCTTGTAATTCTCTATAAATTCAGTCTTCAGCTCTCATTCCAATTCACCCTAGAGATTTTTGATAACATGCTTGGATTTAATTATCACACTAATTTCACTCTAAAGTCATTGAAAATCATTGTGATGAATACTAAGAAGGGGGGTGAATTAGTATACAAGAATATACTGAACTTAAACACCTTAACAGTTTAACAATAAACCGGTATAATAGTTTAACTAACAAACCGGTTAACACAAATGCAAACCAAACAACAAATAAGGCATTCACCCACAGAAGCACAATCACCATAACACAAGAGATTTTGACCAGTTAAGGTCAAACCCGTTAAGGTCATACAATGTTCTTTACTAGAACAGATCCTATTAGGAATCTCAATCTTTGTTAGGAGATAAGTCTGATTAAAGACTACCTTGTGAGAGGATTTCAGATCCACAGTTGTGAACCACCTTGTTAGAGGATTTACAAAGGCTTTTCTGGGCCTACTCGGTTAAGGGTTTCCGACTTGTCAAAGATGTGAGTAATCAACAAGTGAATGATCTAGCAAATAGCACAGTTTGCTTGGTTAGATCCATGATAGCTCATTGCTAATGCATTTCAGCACTACTTCAGTCTTCAGTAAATCCACACTCTATTTCTTCACACAGACCTATTCTTCTTCTGTAATCGCACATGCAAAAAACCTCAATAATCACCTTGAACCCTAACAACAACTAAAACCCTAGACATGATGTCCTTAAAAGGAATCTGATTTCATGTCAGTCCAATAGGATTACATTGCAAGTTCCTAGGTTCAGTGTATCTAGACACATTTGATAACACGGTGCAAATCACCATCAAAGTGTCGGTAGATGGTAACTCATCACAAAAATATACCGGTTGGTAACTCATCATAGAGTATTACCAGTTTATACAACTTTACCGATTACCGGTTGGTAACTCAAAGTAATGCCAGTTTAATTATTAAATAGATTACTGGTTGACAAAAATGAAGAGTGGGAAAATGATAACTATCGCTTTTAGTTCCTTTTCTTAGTTCCACTTGAGATCCTCGAACTGCTTGAGGTCTTCATGTTGCTTGAGATCGGTAAACACTTTATGCAAAACATCGATAGTCTAAAGACTACAACATAATACCGGTTTGGAACAAATACCGGTTGAGCATAATTCATAAATTTAAAAAGTGATATCATAGAAAGTGTGTGTTCATCAATGACAATCACAACATAATCATCAAAAATGCCAACAATCTCCCCCTTTGGCATTGATGGTAACACTTAGGAAAATTTTGACATCTAAGTATTATACAACAAAAATATGCCATAATCAAAACTACTCCCCCTAAGCATATATTGTTAGGATTCCCACAGATACTGAGAGTGGGGGGTGAATCGGTATCTAACCGGTGATAAAAATTTCTTAAGTTAAAACATGCAGAACATAAAATAACAATATACTGGTATGCAAGAATTAATGCAATAAACAGAATCAGAAACATCCACATGAAAAGAACACCATAACACAAGATGTTTAACGAGGAAACCCGGTGTGGGAAAAACCTCGGTGGGATTTGTGACCCACAATATTCACTCACTGGTCTTTTTCCTCGTTTGCCTAGTCTTCTTAGGTTGTTCTTCAGACATAGTGTCCTCTGAGTCCGGTGTGTTTCCTTTTGTCTTCCGCTTTCTCTCAAATACTTTGGCAGGTGCAGCTTCCGGTTTCTTCTTTGCTGGTGACCACTTGGTCACTTTGGGATTTGCTGCAGTAACTGGTGTCGATACTGAAGGCACTGCCTTTCCCTTCTTTACTGAAGGTTCTTCAACCGGTGTAACCCTTTCCAAATAGGTTTCGGTTCTCTTTTCCTTTGGTTCAAGGGACGAGGCAAGTAGGATAGAGGCATACCCATCTAGCATGTCATACATTACCTCCTATCCCATGGGTTCCACTTCTTCTTGTCTAGGCTCAACCGCTTCCATTATGCACTCATCAACTTTGATGGTGAAGCAAATGTCATCTTCATATTTCTTGACAATATCACCTGATATTCTCACTCTTTGGCTCATTTTGAGTCTGAACTCATCAAATAATTTATTCATAACTTTCAAATAATCGGTTCCAACCTCTTGAAGGATTTCCTTGATTTGCTTTGTAACCAGTTGGTTGGCAGACCACTGAATATCTCTGACTCCTGGGAAGTAACCTTGGAAGTAGAAGAACAACCCAACCAATAGTTGTCCAAACTTAAATCTCAAGGAATTGTCCTATTTAATCGACTTCAAGTTCACCAGAAGTTGCTTTTGCATACAGGTGCATAAGTCAAATGATGCATCTTCCATGATCATCCTGTAGGCAGCATTTACTGCTGTAGTAGAGACAAAGTTGATCCTGCTAGCATAAAATGTCTGGTAACCTATTACCATGCAGACATATTTGACCAGATTTTCCTTGATGGGATTGATGGTTATTCCTCGTTGGTCACTCATAGAACCAGTGAGCTTGGTCATTTTGGTCTTGTTGATCTTCCTTAGGGTCGGCACTTCATCAATGTTACAGAAACCGGTGATGGCATGAATAGCTTCTGGTGTTATGTCATGTGTCCGCTCTAAGTACATTTTTTCACCGTGCACTCTGCTCGGAATGATGCGGATGTAATCATCTAAAAACTCTTCAAGGAAATAGACTGCATTGCGAAGCTTCTTCTTTTCCAAGATGTTGAATTCCAGTTTGATCTTCTTGTCCTTTCCGCAGAATAAGCTTAACTGAGAATGGATCATCAAAGATCCTAGGTCTTCAATTTTACAATCAATATAATCTGAAATACCTTCCTCCACTATAACACCAGTGGGTATTTGAGATAGGGCATTATATTTTGCCTTCCGTTGGATGAAGTCTACTGAATCAATGGGTGCACTATAACTAGAGTGTGATGCGGAAGCCATGATAAACAGAGAAATTCGAAAAACACCTTTGTAAATCAAAATTTAGGGCTTGCAAATTCCACTTTGCCACACACTCCTTCCATTGTTGAAATACTGCTTTGTGTTCTACACTTGACCGACTGATATTAGCTTTTGATTCTTCTTCAAGGTTTTGAAAATTCTTCAAATCGCAATCCAAATCACTTTTCGTTGCTCAGCACTTGAAAACTTCTTCGCTCAAGAACTGATAAGTGAAAAATGACTTGAAAAATCCTTTTAAACAAGTTCTTCACCTACCATAATAAATGCTCCACTATTAGGGCGTAAACCCTAATTTGCCTTTTACCATTTCTGATCTTCTACTAGTTGACAGGTATCACATACCAGTTAAGGTCTTTTACCGGTGTAAACTGGGGGTTCGAAACATTTCACCGTTTGTTCCCCCTAAGCTTTTATGATGCTTAGTTTGCCAGTTTAGTGACTTCCACACTAGGTGCAGAAACCGGTTCTTCTTGAGACACTTCTTCTAGCTTCTTCTTCCAGGTTTACTTCATATCTGCTTGAATAGTTTCAACATCAATCTTTCCTTCCATAGTGACCGGTATATCATCCGATATATTATTTCTCATCCTACAGAATCTTGCTGTATGACCCGGTTTGTTGCAATGATAGCAAACCATTCCAGGTGCTTTCCAAGGTCCATTGTTCATGTTTTCATTCTTCTGTCTGCATGTTGCAGCTGTGTGGCCACTACCATGATAGATCAAATAGGTTGCTCTCCATCCAGTTGCTGCTTGATAGCCATGGCTTCCTGACTAATGATTATAGGTACTAAACCAGTTTGGGTTCTAGTTCCCAGAGTGTTCAGGAAAAAATCCTTGACTCCTTTGAGGATACCTTCTGGTGTTGTGCATGATAGACCTACATTCAAATGCTCTACGCCCAAACTTGTTGCATGCATAACAATAACCATTGAATCTATTGGGTTTAGGCTTATTGTTTAGAAAATAAGGAAAATTATTGTAAGCCTTACTTCTACATACATTAGCAATGTGTCCTTCTTTGAGACAATTAAAGCAAACAGGTTTGAACTTTTGCTTACCTTTATCCTTTGGTGTCGGTTGCTTCTTTGATGCTCCATCTTTTGTTCTAGAGGTCTCACCTTCCTCATATTTAGAGAAACCAAGTCCATTAGTATTCTTTACCGGTTTAGTTGATTCAAGCTTTTGCTCTAGCTTAACAGAGCTCTTATTGAATTTAGCAAGTATTTCCTTTGACTCAGTGAGTTCTTTGGAAATAGCAACATTGGATTCCTTTAAGGTTGCATTCTCAGAAATAGCCATGTGTAGTTCACCTTGCATCTCTTCCTTTTCTACTTTACTTTCATGAAGATGAGCGGTAAGTGCACTGATCTCTTGCTTTAGCTTGGAGATCTCATGATCTTTATCTTTTACCAGATCTTCATCTTTCCTCTGGTTCTCAAGATTTTGACACATTCTGATAGTTAGTCCTTCAAGTTCCCTTCTTAGGTTGGCATTGGACTCATTCATTTTTTCAACTTCTTGAACTAAGGCTTCCATATCCGCATCATGAGAAGAATTGTTTTCAGTTAGCTCCATCAATTTTTCAGCATGCTCTCTTCTTTTTGCCTGAGAAGCCTTATATTTGACTTTAAGTTCATCATAGGCTTGCTCAGTCTGAGTGAGATGATGAGTAAGTTCCCTCACAGTGTATTCCCCCATATCTCTTTCCAAGTGGTTAGACTTATAGAAAGGTTGGCTCTGATACCAATTGATGAATACTAAGAGGGGGGGGTGAATTAGTATACAAGAATATACTGAACTTAAACACCTTAACAGTTTAACAGTAAACTGATATAATAGTTTAACTAACAAACCGGTTAACACAAATGCAAACCAAACAGCAAATAAGGCATTCACCCACAAAAGCACAATCACCATAACACAAGAGATTTTGACGTGGAAACCCAAATGGGAAAAACCACGGTGAGATGAAACTCACAAGTAACTATCTGCAGAATAGTAACAAGATTGGTTAAGGTCATACAATGTTCTTTACCAGAACAGATCCTATTAGGAATCTCAATCTCTGTTAGGAGATAAGTCTGATTAAAGACTACCTTGTGAGAGGATTCCATAGTTGTGAACCACCTTGTTAGAGGATTTACAAAGGCTTTTCTGGGCCTACCCGGTTAAGGGTTTTCGACTTGTCAAAGATGTGAGTAATCAACAAGTGAATGATCTAGAAAATAGCATAGTCTACTTGGTTAGATCCATGATAGCTCATTGCTAATGCATTTCAATATTACTTCAGTCTTCAGTAAATCCACACTCTGTTTCTTCACACAGACCTATTCTTCTTCTAATCGCACATGCAAAAAACCTCAACAATCACCTTGAACCCTAACAACAACTAAAACCCTAGACATGATGTCCTTAAAAGGAATCTGATTTCATGTCGGTCCAATAGGATTACATTGCAAGTTCCTAGGTTTAGTGTATCTAGACACATTTGATAACACGGCGCAAATCACCGTCAAAGTGTCAATGGATGGTAACTCATCACAAAAATATACCGGTTGGTAACTCATCACAAAGTATTACTAGTTTATACAACTTTATCGATTACTGGTTGGTAACTTAGAGTAATATCGGTTTAATTATTAAATAGATTACCGGTTGACAAAAATGAAGATTGGGAAAATGATAACTGCCGCTTTTAGTTCCTTTGCTCCGTTCTTCTTCAGATCCTCGAACCGCTTGAGGTCTTCATGCCACTTGAGATCGGTAAACACGTTCTGAAAAACACCGATAGTCTAAAGACTACAACATAATACCAGTTTCGAACAAATACCGATTGAGCATAATTCATACATTCAAAAAGTGATCTCATAGCAAGTGTGTGTCTATCAATGACAATCACAAAATAATCATCAAAAATGCCAACACATTGTGCTTTTTAGATTATTTGCATCCATATTTAGTTTTACTCGCCCATGTTTGCTTGAATCCATATTGCTTGAATTCATTATTTGCTTGAATTATTCATCCATCTTGCATCCATATAGTTAAATATCATATAGATAAAATCCTTCGTCTTGGTGTAGCCTAGTCATTTGTATTGCTTATAAAAATCTGAGAGCAATCTTATACTCGCATCTTTTAGAAGGCAATTAGTCATTTTGTTATGGTTTATTACTTATTGATTATTGATTTACTAACCATACATGTAATGACTTAATTGAAGTGTTGTGCTTGCAGCTACAGACCATTTTTTCACACCCATCTCTAGCGCCCACCGTGGGGCGGAAGACTACATTTTTCAGCCTCCAAGACTGACTGCTTATTTTTTTGTTATTTTCCAGATTTCAGATTTTTGGATTTTTGTCCGTACATCTCGTATGACATTTACCACTGACTAAAACGACAAACTGCAGGTGTCGTACAAATTGGAATCCTATCTCGTATGAGTTGGAATCATGTATCGTACGAATTTTCATTCTGTCGTACGACTCTATATTTTCTGGTAAAAAAATTTTAAAAGAGGCAAAATTTCATGATTTTTATTGATTATTCTGATGACTAACCCTGACTATTTATCTATCTATCTCAGAATTTTTCACAGCCTAATCATTTTTTGCAGAATGCCTGTCAAAGAATATGTCTGTTGCACAAAGACAATATGACTACTTATTCGTTGTCTTTGTAGGTTTCCTAAGGAGAATCGACTAAACATCTTGTATTCTTTAAATTCATTTTTAGGAACCTAACTTGCTATCTGGTTAAAGAACAAATCTATCTTTCATGTTTTTAGAAGATTCTGAGAGGTAGGAGAGTATGCTCTTGTCTTTTTCTAGACAATCATAAATCCAGGCCCTTGAGGCTTTTTCTTTGTTTGAGATTTGTACATCTTTAGCAGGCCTGCCCTCTCGAGGGGTTGAAAAACTCTTAAAGTTGTTACGGTCGGTGTGAGGGGAATGACCTAAGTGGGAATGGCTAAACGCCAAGTACTCCAACCCACTATAAAATAAACGTGATTTGATGAAAATCAAGTCAATGGTAGTGCTCAGGAATAGCTCTCCTCCGTACCTTCAGGTATATTAAACCTTGGTTTTCAAGGCTGGGAGATCTCTTAATTGAGTTTATACCTCGATGCACTGAACAAATCCCTGACTAGTTCCAATTAAAATTAGAAGCTACCTGGTTCATCTTCGAAAGAGGGATAATCTTTGTGCAAGAGAGATAGTAACTCTCCCAAGATACTTGTCATTTCATGCCCCCATTAGCATTTGGATTCAGATAATATGGCATTGAGAATCCATTACGTGAGACTCAGTGGTCATATTCTAATTAGCTATTGCGTGTGTACCTTAGTCTAAAAGCAAAAGTTTTCTTTCCTCACCAAATTCCTTAGGGTTTGCATGCTGTGATTGGAGTTACTATACATACTACTTGTTTTCTGTGTTTTCATCCCTGAAACAAAAATTGAAATACCAAAAATTGGAGAAGCCAAGAAACCAACCAGTGATTAGAAACTTTGTCCATGTTAGAAATTAGTCCATCTTAAGTCGAAACTTTGTCAGTGTCAGAAACTAGTTCATCCTAAGTCGAAACTTTGTCTATGTCATAAATTAGTCCATCTTAAGTTGAAACTCTGTCAGTGTCAGAAACTAGTTCATCCTAAGTCGAAACTTTGTCCATGTCAGAACTTGTACATCTTAAGTCAAAATTTTGTATCCTGGTCAAAAATCAGTCCATCTCGGAATTGGTCATACTCAGTTATCATACTCAACAATTAAAAAAACTCAGAATTTCTAGGCTCTATCCTGTGAACTGTCGTATGAGTCTAATAATTTATCGTGTTGCACCTGATCTTGTGTCATACAAGTCTTCTAGTTTGTCTTCCTAGACCTGATCTTGTGTCGTACGAGTCATTTTCATCCATCATTTGGCTTTGTATCATGTGTCGTACCAAACAGAACTGCCCTAAATCTTTTGTCGTACTGCACATACCCATCTGTCATATGGTATGAGGTAGCAACTCATACGAAATAGAACTGTTGTCATCCTATACCTGCTAAATTGTCATCCAGTTCAGAAAATCCTATCGTACGAGTCTCTGGTTTTGTCAGAACAGAATAGTCAAACTTGCCTAAAAATAGTCTACAACGAACATAATACTGGTTATCATTATCCTAAGCATAAATAGATCGAGACAGTGTACCTCTGCCATTTACGTTGCATGATTTGGTCGATCATCTTTTAGCTAGTTCAATCAACTACCTATCAAATTTAAGTCACTTAGATAACGTCTTACACAGGATAGATCGTTCCTAAAACCAGATCGAATCTTACACTACTCTTAGAATCAACTTAGATAGATGTCTTATATAGGATAGATCTTTCTTGAAACCAGACAGAATCTCAGTTGTTTCTCTCAAACAATACTGTAATAGAACAACTAGCTCTGAAATTGATCTTGACCTCTACATCCCAAATAACTTTAGGTCACACTAATCCATAAAAATGCCTACACAAACCAGGAGTTCTCGTAAGAAAGAAACCAAAGGTAAAAATAACACTTCAAATATCAAGATAATCCATTTGACGTGAAGGATCCACTCACTGACATATCGTCATCATCAGGTGGACCAATTTTTGATGAGCCTAAATCTCCCACTATGTATGAGATGGAACACAATGACGGAAACAAGGATGATAATAACATTCTAAAAAATGACAATGATTCCTCATCAAGTGAAGCTGAAGAAGACACAGAACCCCCAGAAAAAGATATTCTTCATTGTTAAAAGGACAAAGACTTTAGAAAAATGATGAAAGCTATCCTAGCTCGAGAGAAGGAAGACTATTTCTTATAACTAGCAAAACAAGGTGCTAAACTTCCTACTGGATATGATGTTTAGACACTCATTACTAAAAAGGAAGAATCGCCTATACTCATGGTACACAAACAATTACAAGTCTTACAGATGGAGGTCACAGAATTAAAGAATAAGGATAAGGCCCCAAAACAATATTATCTGGAAACAATATGTCCCTTTTCATTTGACAAGAATCTATACATGCCTCCATTTCCTTCATGAGTGGAGATCCCAAAATTTGATAAATATGATGGTACCTCGGATCCTCAAGATCATGTTAGAGAGTTTTGTGCTTCCTGTATGGAGTTCATGCATGATCAAACGTACCTCATGCACCTTTTCCCAAGGAGTTTAGGGGGTCAAGCAATGGAATGGTTCTCAAGTCTACCCAAAGGAATAAAAACGTTTGATGAACTAATCCAACTATTTTTACAATAGTACTCATATAACATTCGACATCCTGTGACTATGATCGAGCTTTGCAATACTAAACAAAAAATAGGGGAGCCTCTTCTTACTTTCCTCCAACACTGGAGACAAATTTTTTCTAGGTATTCTCAACCTATCCCAGACTCTGAGAAAATGGATATACTTTTCAATAACTTGGTCCCTGAACTGAAGTATAGTGCACAAATATAAATACACACATCATTTAACAAAATGGTAGATAATGTCATTCGAATGGAAAGAAACACAACTAGGATCTATCTCTAAAGAGAAGAACAAGTATTGGAAATTTGGCAAAGACAACAACAAGAATGTTGTTAATGATGGATTAGTAGATATTGTTAAAGCTAACACAAAGCCCACAATATTCAACTTGGCTAGTGGTACAAAAGCACTTAAAGTTGTTGAGGCTGCAGCAGAAAATCCACCAAAGAAAACAAAAGAATGGTTCAAAGAAAAGCCTTGGCTTTCCAAACCTAAGCGTGATTTTACTCCTCTCAAAGAATCGTATGAATCCTCTTTCAAAACTCTATTGGAAAACAACTTGATAACACTACTAGATAACTCCAGAACATATGATCCAGATGTCAAACCAAGATGGTGGAGAGAAAATGAATACTGTGACTTCCATCGGAATAAAGGTCATAACATAAACAATTGCATGAAGCTAAAACATGAGATTCAAGATCTCATAGGTGCTGGTAAAGTTGTTGTTGGGAATCACCTGACCAATGTTGATCATAAAGAATTTAAGGACCCTTTGCCTATTTACGAACAAGGTGATTCTTCAAAGACCAAAGGAGGTGCCAAGGTAAATTATACTTATACCAGTCAGGACAATGTTATCAACATGATTGAGCCTTCCCACTCAGAATATTGCAATGTGATTATAGTCCAAGATAAACCAAATGAATCATGATATGCAAGAGCTCAAACCCATTCTCAGAAGAAAGTCACTCTCCAAGGAGCTAGCTCTTCCAACCTAGCTCAAGCAACATCGAACCCACTAGCCCAATGAAACAAACAAAAAGAATCAACCTTGGATAAATTTAAAAGGTTAAATTCACCATCATCTTCTGGATATAGTGTTGTTGAATAGTTGAAAAGGACAAATGCTCAAATCTCAATTTTTGAATTGCTAAAACTCTCGTTTGCTCACAAAGAAATTCTAGACAAGACATTGCTCACCACTGACATTCCAAAAGATTTAGACATTAATTAGTTTCAGTCTATGGTGGGTCATCTAACTTCACCTCACTATCTAACCTTCTCTAAAGAAGATGACAACTCACTAAATCATCCACATAACCAACCATTGCATATTGAAGCCATGATCCACAAACATAGAGTCAAACATGTTTTGATAGATGGAGGCGTGGGGTTGAATATCCGTACTTATAGTCTGCTTACACAACTAGGATTCTCTGAAAATGTCATTGATCCTGGCAAGAAAATAACAATAAAAGCCTATGATGAAGAAGAAAGGACTTCTGAAAGTTAGGTGTCATTACCAATCAGACTGGGACTGATAGAGAGAGATGTCCTTTTCCAAGTACTTTATATTCCTTTGTCATACAATATCTTACTAGGAAGGTCGTGGATTCATGAAATGAAGGCAGTACCATCAACATACCATCAATGCTTAAAATTCGCCTATAATGAAACTGAAGTCAGTATTTCTGCTGATACAAATGTCATTTGTAATGCATTGACAAAAGGTGCAGATACTTTTGTGCCTTGTAATAGGGCAGCCTCTACAAATGAAGATCCAAAAACACTGATGAAAGACATAGAAAAGAGATTGAAGATTACAAATACCGGCATGGATGGCTACAAGATAGAACCAGTACTTTCATTAGTTTCTCTCCCTCCATCACCAAAATAGTTGGGCAAGCCATCAGAGGCTATGAGAACACAAACTTCATCTCTGAATACCATATATGATGGTCTCTTTGTACAGTCTTCTACCTCCTTGGTGGATGAAATAAAAGAGGATGTTGTTCTTAACTGGCTCTTTAAGGAGGATAGTCAAAATGAGGAGGTACGACTTTGTGAGATTTCCTCAAACCAATATGGTCCTGGCTACAAGATGATTCAATGCATGGGGTACTTAGGTACTGGTCCTCTGGGTAAACAAAAGGAAGGTTTTACTGAACCAATTCAGCTACAAACCAAATACACAAATGATAAGGTTGGACTGGGATACAATCCAAAAAAGACATCAGACCAAAAACATGTTTCTAAGTCTAAGTGGCAGAAAAGGATATCGCCTTCAACATTACAAGAAGCAAACGCTCAAGAAACAAAAGCACAGTGTAGAAATGAGAAAGAGGAATCAGTATTCAAGAAAGAAGAAACAGTCAGTGCTCAAGCTTTGATGGTATCAGAATACAGGAAGTTGAGGTCCCTGGGGATATGAGAGATGAAGTAGTAAGAATCATAGAATTGTTTGCACCACTAAAATTTCCAATCACATATACTGGCAGGTAGCAAGTAGATGATTCAGAGACTGATTCAAACGAGTATGAATGGGGTCCTGACCACCTCTCAGACACATCCACTATAGGAACTTCAAAAGAATCTAGCAGTGTCATAGATGATACTCAAGAGCTGATGCGCATAAAACTAGAGAAAGAAACACAAGAAATTAGACAAAGGAGACAAGAAAATTATGAACAAGGGCTGAAAGAAGGAAGAATACCAGAAAGCTTCTCATCTATGTACCCCTATGCTAAAACAAAACAAATCAGGTATAGCACTACACAAGAAGAGTTGGAAGCTACAAAACAAGAACCAGTTATCAGTCCAGAAGAAGTTGAATGGAGTAGACAATAGCAAATCACAAAAACATCAAGATCATGTCAACAGGTGTGTTAGATACAAATGAAAAATGAACCACAACATGAAGGAACTTGCAGCATTAAAGATGTTGGTGTTGATACCATACATACACTTATTAAATCACTTGAAGAAGACTTGGAAACTTCACCTGATGACTCTGATGACAATCCTATTCAGGACAATATCTACTCAGCCTCAAATTTTCAATCAGCTGATACAAACAATAAAAATCTGTCTATTGATCTTATCATTGTTAAACCACGATATGATGTCCAGTCTAGCGTAGTGAACGACATTAAAAGTATGTCTATCAAATTAGATCAACTAAATATTAACGTGAAATTTAATAATCATGATCTGACTCTTCCTGGTCTCAAGACACTTACGCAAGGTATCCTTCTGGAACTCGACTTTTCAATCCGCCGCTATGATAACAATACCATGAATGCTCTTGATCCTATCCAAAATTTATCCTTAGTACACCTCGAATTGATTGACTGTACTTTACAAAACTAGCCCATGAGTATACCTACTTTTGCCAATGACTATACGTTAGCCTATTATCTCAATGCAATCAAACCTACAGACTCTTCCACCAGTGAACAGAGTGAAAATATGACTGAAGTGGATATCAAGTATCTTAGTCACAAAAATAAAATAAAAATAAAAATAAAAGATCTGATGGTGAAAACCACATTGTGGCGGTATCAGAATCTAAAAAGGAGAAAATAAAGGACGTACCTAAAGGTGAAAACCTCTCTGAGATGCCTGAAGGTGAGATACCTGATATACTGCCAAGTCATTTCCAGGAAAGGTCCTCCATATTGATCGAGCCAACTCAGCCAGTGAACATTGGGAGTCAAGAGATACCACACATCATTCATGTAGCTCAATCACTATTAGCAGAAGAATTGAAGGATTTCACTCAGCTATTCTCAGAAAAGAATATAAACTTTGCATGGACGTACTCCGATATGCCAGGCTTGGAGCCTGATCTTATCATGCACCATCTTTCAATCACACCAAGAGTAAAACCAGTTAAGCAAAAACTCTGTAAGATGCACCCCCATGTTGCGCTGCTGGTCAAGGCTGAGCTAGAAAAACTATTAAAAGCTGGATAAAAGTTGGTCGAAGGTGGACAAATCTATCAGAGTTTGCATAGACTTTAGAGATCTCAATAAAGCATGTCCGAAGGATGAAATTCCATTTGCCAAATATTGACATGATAGTTGACATGACTGTTGGGTATGAGATGTACTCACTAATGGACAGATTCTCTGGATACAACCAAATCAAAATAGCTCCTGGAGATCAAGAAAAGATAGCATTCACCTGTGCATGGGGAAGCTTTTGTTGGAATGTCATGCCATTTGGGCTAAAGAACACAGGAGCAACCTATCAAAGAGAAGTTACTACCATTTTTCATGATATAATGCATAATCATATGGAAGATTATGTTGATGACACCTTAGTGAAGACTATGAAGAGATCAATGCATATTCAAGAGTTAGGTCCTATACTAGACAGAATGGAAAAGTTTAAACTCTGATTAAATCCAAAGAAGTGTGCATTCGGAGTGACATCTGGTAAAGTACTTGGCTACATCATTTCAAAGAAGGGAATCGAGGTTGATCCTGAGAAGGTCCAAGCCATAATGGAAATGCCTCCTCTGAAGAACATCAATCAAATGAGAAGTCTACAGGGACGTCTCCAATCTATCAGATGCTTGATTTCTCAGTTAGCAAACAAATCTCAACTTTTCACAAAGGTATTGAGAAAAGGAGTAATATACAACTGGGATCAATGTTGTGAACAACATCTTCAAAAAATCAATGGGTACCTATCGAATCCACCGATATTGATGCCACCGATTCAGGGTAAACCACTAATCTTATATATATCAGTAATTGATTCATCACTGGGGCAAATCTGGCACAATAGGATGACAACAAAAAGGAATGAGCTATTTATTACATTAGTAGGACATTGGTGTCTTATGAAATGAACTACACTATAATAGAAAAAGCATGCTTGGCATTAGTCTTTACATCATAAAAATTGAGACACTACATGCTAGCACATTCAGTCAAGCTGGTGGCCAAAATTGATCCAATCAAGTATCTTCTCAATAAGGCAACACTTACAGGAAGATTGGCGAAATGGGTCATGATCCTTACAGAGTTTGACATTGAATATGTGGAACGCAAAGCCATAAAAGGATAGGTAATTGCTGATCAACTTGCTGAAACTCCGCTTGAGGACACTCAATCGCTACATATAGAGTTTCCAGATGAATCAATAATGCACCTTACTCAACAACCTTGGAAAATGTTCTTTGATGGGTCCTTTACTCAAAATGGTTCAGGTGCTGGCATATTATTCATTACTCCTCAAAAGTACTCAATCCCAAAGTCCTACAAGATTATATTCCCTTGCACAACAACATTGCAAAATATGAAGCTTTGGTGAATGGGATAAAACTAGCTATTGAATGGAAGGTTGCAGAATTGTATATCTATGGAGATTCTCAACTGGTAGTTAACCAAATCAATGATACATATCAGACTCGAGATGAGAAACTGATGCCTTACAACAGGATGGTTGATGATCTTAAGAAGTATTTTTCTTTTGTATCATTCCAACAGATTCCTAGATATGCAAATAGAGCAGCAGATGCTATGGCCACCTTGGCATCTATACCTGAGTTACAAGAGTCCAATTTTTGCTTTGAACTCCTGGTGGAAGAGTTACATTACCCCGCTTATGATTCTCCTGAGACCCAAATAGTCTATTCTATTATCGGACATGACTCATCCCGATACAACCACATCTATTCCTATCTACGCGACCAAAATATCCCTAGAAATCTTACCCGAAATGAGAAAAGAAGCTTAACCTAAAATGCTTCATGGTATGTTATCATTGCTAATGATTTATTTAGATGAGGTTTGGATGGTACATTGCTTAGATGTCTAGAAACTGAAGAATCTAAATGTGCATTATCAGAAGCTCATGAAGGTATTTGTGGATCTCATTCAAATGGTCTTAATTTAGCTTAGAAACTACTACGGGTTGGCTGCTACTAGCCAGACATGGAAAAAGACATCATCAAATTTGCTAAGACTTGTGAGAAATGGCAGCTTCATGGAAATCTCATACATGTCCCGGCAAGGGACCTCATACCATTTATTACACACTGGCATTTTCAGCAATGGGCCTTTGATCTCATTGGTTAGATATATCCTACTTCATCTAATAGACATAAATCCATCATAACTGCCACTGAGTATTTCACCAAGTGGGTAGAAGTGGTTCCACTCATCAAAGCAACCGGTAAACAATTCGCCCTATTCATCTTAAACCATATCATCTACAAATATGGGATACCTTCATCCACCATGACTGATAATGGAGGACAGTTCAAGAATAAAGATTTGGATGAGCTTTGTGAGAAATTAAAAATAAAACAACACGGGTCATCAGTATACTATCCTTAAGGTAATGGACAAGTTGAGGCATCTAATAAAAACCTATTGACTATCTTGCACAGAACAATGAACAAATCTGGGAAAGATTGGCATATGCAGCTCAATCCTGCACTATGGGCTTACAGAACAAGTATCAAAACACCTATAGGAGCTACACCTTTTCCTTTGGTGTATGGGTCCGAAGAAGTATTACCTATTGAAGTAGAAATACCATCTCTAAGAGTTTCTTTGCAAGGTCTTGTTACTAATGAAGATCATAGAATATCTAGATTGCAATAGCTCAAATTGCTGGATGAGTGTTGGCAAGTAGCGTTTGATCATCTCAGAGTATATCAGAAGAGAATGTCCAGAGGATATAACAAGAAAGTTAGACAAAGAGAATTTCAGGTTGGTGACCTAGTTCTAAGAGAAAATCCTAAAAATCAGCAATTTCGGGACAACAAAGGGAAGTTTGAACCCAACTGGCTGGGTCCCTACATTGTTACTACAGTATTCGGCTCTGGTGCCTATCAACTCTCAAAATCGAAAGGAGAAAAACTTCGTGAACTAAATAACACCATCCACTTGAATAAATTATTCACTTAGAATTCTCTGTGCCGTCAACTTGTACAGCTGAAAAAGTCCTAAAAAAAAAAAGCAAAAAATATATAAAGAGAGAAAATGCCCTGGTGAAAACTTGGTAAAAAAAAAAGTGAATCTCTACCAAGCAGGTGAAAACCTAGCAAACAGGTGCCTCTTGTACTCAAGCGCTCCATCTATCAACACAATGTTGGCATTTCCGCTTTCATGCATCCTTGCTTTCACTTATAGATATATTTCAGTCACTTTTGTGATATCCTGGTTCCTTGGAACCCTCATGACTTGAAACTGATCAACATCTTAGTCTTAGGTTAATTAACAGAGCACATTACATTTCCTAAGCAGTATCAACCAAGTCATCTTTCCGTCAGTGAAGCCTGGTCGTCCACTCTGAGTCAATTACCTATCTCCTAACTACCAAAGAGTTTTTTTATCACTAACTACACAAGCAAAACAAAATAACAAAAACAATCACTAAACAGTTTGAGCTATGACTGAAAATTTTCTTTGTGTGTTGTCTTTTATATTGGTTTTCGATTATTATCCCTCTGAGTAACTTGAGGAAGTCTATTGTGACTAAGAGGAGCAAGGATTGGGGGCATAATATTTTCTTTGTTTTCTGCTTGTAGGAATGATTCTGATGATCTAGAAACATCTAAATTAGCTGGGTGTTTGTGATAAGAGCCTTCACAACAAGGTGAAATTGCCTCACATGCCTCGACTCCACTTACTTGTATGCTACAGGGAGGTCCATATCATTTATTTGTTTGTTTTGAGGGAATTTCTTTATGATGCAATTCGGGTCCCTGTGAAATCTATCCAAGGATATGAACCAAAAAAAGGGTCATTGCGAATAAGATAATTAATATTGCACATTGAAAAAGAAAGAAACTCTAACTTGCCTATTGTGTTCGTTATGCTTGGTGATGAATCTTAAGCATTTTAAATCCAGTGACTAGGTTTAGGTTGCATTTCGCATATCATTTTGCATTTTTGTGAATTTAGAGTGATTTCGGTATGGTAATAATCTCTTTATCTTCTAAATGAGAGTTGAAAGAATCATCATTTCTTATGCTAAGTGGTCTATTTATCATCATTTCTCCAATCAAGTACTTGTGTTTTGAGATGTTTTAGATGCATACATAAACATTTAATATAACTTCATACATTTCATTATTCACTCATCTACATCCATCTTTTTGCATATGAAAAGAAAACAAAAATAGACATTCATAATCATTTGCATTACATACATTCATATTGAAAAGAAATGCATACATATAGAACAAAGCATATAAAAGACATCTCATAAATGAATCAACACAAGTACGATGAAGTCAAATCGGATCTCATATATATATATCATGTCTACAAAAAAATATCTGAGCCAACAAAAAGAATATCTAGCTCTGGGCCTCTCCCTCATCGCTTGGTGGAGGAGGAGGAGCCTGATGACCGAGATCCTATCGGGGTGCCCGATCTCCCTCTGAGCGTGTCATATACTGTGAATAGGTGATCACCTAATGCGCTACTGGAACTGCCACGCTATATGTTGCAACATAGTAGGCTGCCCTGTTGTTCTAATGCAAAACCTTCTGCTGGAGGGTGTCTCGCTCCGCTCTCATTGCCACAACCTGATGATCGCACTCTACTCTTAGCTCTATAAGCTGACGATCTCACTCCGCCAGCTAAATCTGAGCCACTATCAATTGTGACTGTACCTCTACAAGACATGCTCTCATCGACCGCCCTGCGTCAGTCCCCTGCTCTCTCGTCGACTCTCCACCCCCATCTCCACCTCCAGTACCACCCTACTCATCCCTCCACTGCCGAACCTATCTCAGAACTGCTCGTTCCTCCTCAGCTCCACCCAATCTCACTCCTACTCTCTTAAGGGATCTACCCTCACCCCTCTGATGTCCACCCTCAGCTGGAACCATGTTGCTACTAGCACCAAGATCACCACATGTCCACCTCGAAGCCTTGGCTCTCTGTCCCTGTCCCTTTCTCTGGCCCTGTCTCGGACCCTGTCCCTGTATCTATGTGGGAGAATCATCCTCAATATCCTCAATGCGCGATGCCTACTCACCCGGATCAATTTACCTAGAAAAAGGATGTTGCTGGAACCACTCTCTATACTGGGGCACTACCCCCACATCTGCAACATCGTCCATATAGTCCCATCTGAGGCGTTGTAGACTAGTCAACTTCTACATAGCTAAGGCATAGGACAATCATGGAGACCATCCCTGTCTCTCCTCATCCGCATAATGCGCATAAGTTGTATACTCTTGTGAGATCCCCTAAAGCTGGCCATACTGCCTCATCACTCATGATACGATGAACCACTCAACAATGGTCTGTGATCTCCCAATAAGTGGGCGCATGACAAAAGGGTCCCTACGAACCAGTCGCCAGTCATCCCATGGCTCCAAACCTTTGTAAGGTCTCCACACTATGACTATCAAATCTTCTAACTATCAGCATCGAAAATCTCTTGCCCAAATGGGGCTGCATAATATAACTGGCATACCTGTATATAATCGACTGCCTGAGCTCTCTACTATCATCTACAATAGGCCGAAAAATGGGAAGATGCTCCCAAGCCCAAACCTGTAAAATATATACACCTGCAGCCATGCTCCTACTATCTCTATACATGATCTCATGCATCTCGCGATACATGTGAGCCAATAAGCAAGAACCCCAGCCTAGTCTCTAAAGGGTCTCCATCAATCTCATCAGCATCCTACCCCAACCACACTGGAAACCCTGCTGCCCTCTATCTGGCATCAGAAAATAGCCGATAAATCCTGCTAGAACACACGCCAAAGGAAACTCCTCATTGTATCTTCTCATCATAATGTCCCAACTAATGGAACGGGTCAAAATGTCAGGATCCCTGAAGACTTGCCTCACTGCCTGTAATCCTGGAAGGTGTCCTGAATCGTAATCCACCTTATCCCCAGCAAAAGGGATACAGAGGATCCTATATACATCCTTGGGAGTGATAGTCAACTCCCCC
The DNA here is from genome assembly GCF_030272615.1 of Cryptomeria japonica. NCBI lineage: Eukaryota > Viridiplantae > Streptophyta > Pinopsida > Cupressales > Cupressaceae > Cryptomeria > Cryptomeria japonica. The sequence continues at coordinate 309,507,605 of NC_081412.1, read as the reverse complement.
ACTGGCAAATGAAACATGTTATGCTCTGAATGGAATCTCTCTACCAACGTTGTGAGCATACCGTGATTCACATAGATATCTGGTAAACTAAGAAGATGAGTCAAACCACACAAGTCAATATGAGTCTACTCAACCTTAGATAAATCATTACATGTATGGTTAGTAAATCAATAATCAATAAGTAATAAACCATAACAAAGCGACTAATTGCCTTCTAAAAGATGTGACAGTTAGATGATTTGATAGCTATAGTGTGTGAAAAAGTGGTCTGTAGCTGCAAGCACTACACTTCAATTAAGTCATTACATGTATGGTTAGTAAATCAATAATCAATACGTAATAAACCATAACAAAGTGACTAATTGCCATCTAAAAGATGCGAGTATAAGATTGCTCTCAGATTTTTATAAGCAATACCAGTGACTAGACTACACCAAGATGAAGGATTTAATCTATATGATATTTAACTATATGGATGCAAGATGGATGAATAATTCAAGCAAATAACAAATTCAAGCAATATGGATTCAAGCAAACATGGGTGAGTAAAACTAAATATGGATGCAAATAATCTAAAAAGCATAATGGTCTTCAATGACACCAGAGCGAAATTAGCGTGATAATAATATCCAAGCGTGTTCTCAAAAATATTTGGGGTGAATTGGAATGAGAGCTGAAGACTGAATTTATAGAGAATTACAAGAGAAAAGCTGAAAAAAAGCTCAATTTGGGATTAATTGAAAATAATTGAGAAATCAGGTTTAGTTAACCTTGAGATAGATTCCAATTATAGTTTAATTGAAATGCATTCAAATTAGAAGTCCAAGTTGCATTGGAAATAATAATAAATCAATTCCATGCATTTGTGATAAAAATAGATAATTCTTTTAGTAAAAGTCTTTTCAATGCAGCTGAACTTCTTTTTCTGAAAATCTTTTAGTTCCGATTTTAGAGAATAATTCGATTAATTCAATTTAATTGCTTTTCTGATTTCTAGTTCTAAATTTAGAAAAAGAAATAATATCTCAAGTTTGATTTCTCTCTCAATTCAATTATTTTTGTTTAATTTCAATTCAACTCTTGCTTTGTGATTAATTCTTCTTTTGTAATAAATTAATTCCTTTTGCATGATTAAATGGCAATTTTATCAATTAATTAAATATGCAAGGATATTTAATAAATTAAAATAGGATAATTGATCAAAATGATATTCTTGGAAATGATTCAATTAATTAAATGAATATTTAATTAATATTAAGTAATTGATTTGCCATGTGATTTTTGATGATTAAAGAATTAATAATGTGCTCAAGGTTTATTTAATTGCCTTTGGTTAGGACCTTGGTGATGTTGTCGAGATTAGGGGCCCAAGGTTTAGATGACCATTTTTAGGGTATTGCAGTTTCCCCTCTTTGAATTAATGTGTGAGCAATGCGTTGGTTCAAAGAATGTGTGATGTCTAGGAGATGCCAGTTCTGAACTTGATTGATCATGAACCAGATGAAGAGCGAGGTGTTTAGCTTGATTCGAAGTGACGAAGATGAATGAAGTCTGATTAAAGCAATACCGATCCCAAACTTGATTGAACTTAGGAACAATAGAAACAAAAGATACCAAACTTGAACTGGATTGATCAAGAAGCGGATTTTACTGATCTAGAACTTGATTGAACTTAGATGTAGTGAGTGATGATAAAAATCGATCTTGAACTTGATTGATCAAGACACGATGAAGATAAACTATCCAGATTGATCAAGAAATGAATACTGAACACCTGCTTAGATTGAGTGTGAACAAATATACTCTTTAAACTTTTGATTGAGTTTAAATGAATAATCAGCTTGATTTGAAGCGATGAAACTGATTAACATTAAGAGACTGATTCAGATGAAAGACAAATTTCAGCTTGATTTGAAGCGATGAAGTTGAGATGCCCCTAGCGATTGATCCAATTCAGATGATCGAGAGATCTCAACTTGATGTGAAGCGATGAAGTTGAGATGCCCCTTAGAAAATAAGAATTGATTTTCTTTAGTTGAAAAGATTATTGCTCGACTTTTGATGAAGATTTGAAAAAATTTCTTGACTTTGAAGATGTGAAGTCATAAGGCCGTGAGTATGCCCCTCGGGAGCGAAATCAAAAGATAACGAGGGTACATGATAGGCAATTGTTGATGATAATAAGTTATTTGAGCACAAATTGATCCTGAGAAATTTTTTGAAGATTTGGCACTAATTGATGAGATTAAGCACAGAGTTGATCGTAAAGTTGATGTGTAGAATTGAAATTGAATTAAGCGTTGAAATTGAGTGCAATTGGAAGAAAAAATGAGCATTTGATGAAAAGAGCACTAAGTGATCCAAATTGTGAAATAGACTAGCAAAATGATCTTGAATTTTGACTTCGATCCCGAAAATGGAATCAGAATGGGCAAATTAGCTAAGGGTACAATTTCATGTCCATCAGAGCAAGTTGAAAAATTAGGGTTTTGGTTATATATGGGACGAAAGTGTCATTTTCAAATCATTTAACCTTCCAAGTTTGAAAATTCAAAAAGCCTTCTGCGAAGAAAATGGTGGTCCCTACTCGTACACATCAATTCAAGCATTAGAGATGTCATAATCGACACTGAAACTATGAGCCAACAGTAAGTGATCGATCTTAAGCCTCTTTATGTTTTCGTTTTTGAATTTTTTTGTTCATTTTTCAAGTTTTTCGCATGTTTGAGGTTGGGTTTCTCGTTTTATCATGTGAAGCCGGATTCTGTCTCGTACAAGTAATTGCTAAAATTTCTTTTGTCGTTTAAGGTCATTAGAATTATCATTCGGACCACACCCTTGTATCGTACGCCAGGTCTGTAAAAAGACCATTTTGTTGTGCAGGGTCCAATAAATTGTCATTTTGGGTTGTTTTATCGTACGAGAGCTATTCCTGACTCATGTGAGATGCTACCCCTCTGTGTTTTGTCGTTTGGGAGACAGGGAGCATTTTTTAAGGTCTAAACATGAAATTTTGATTTTGCAATTGACTTAGTTGGATTTGCGTGATGTTTTACTTCTCTTGTAAGCTCATTTGGAATGTTATCTGATGCTTCTTTGTTGGGTTTTTGTAGGTTAGATTACCTCCTGTGCTCTTCAGATGCGTTTATCCTCCTACCATGGCATTAGTTTGACATTTATCTAAGGTTGAGCAGGCTCATATTGACTTGTGTGGTTTAACTCATCTTCTTAGTTTACCAGATATCCGTGTTAATCACGATATGCTCACAACATCGATAGAGAGATTCCATTCAGAGCATAACATGTTTCATTTGCTAGTGGGGGAGTTGACTATCACTCCCGAAGATGTATATAGGATCCTCTATATCCCTTTTGTTGGGGATAAGGTGGATTACGATTCAGGACACCTTCCAGGATTATAGGTAGTGAGGCATGTCTTCAGGGATCCTGACATTTTGACCCATTCCATTAGTTGAGACATTATGATGAGCAGATACAGCGAGGATTTTCCTCTGGCGTGTGTTCTAGAAAAGATTTTTGCTCGACTTTTGATGAAGCGATGAAGCTGAGATGCCCCTTAGAAAATAAGAATCAATCAATAATCAACCATAACAAAGTGACTAATTGCCTTCTAAAAGATGCAAGGATAAGATTGCTCTCAGATTTTTATAAGCAATACCAGTGACTAGACTACACTAAGATGAAGGATTTAATCTATATGATATTAACTATATGGGTGCAAAATGGATGAATAATTCAAGCAATAATCAATTCAAACAATATGGATTCAAGCAAATATGGGTGAGTAAAACTAAATATGGATGCAAATAATCTAAAAAGCACAATGATCTTCAATGACTCCAAAGTGAAATTAGCGTGATAGTAATCTCCAAGCATGTTCTCAAAAATCTCTGGGGTGAATTGGAATGAGAGCTGAAGATTGAATTTATAGAGAATTACAAGAGAAAAGCTAAGAAAAAGCTCAATTTAGGATTAATTGAAAATAATTGAGAAATCAGGTTTAGTTAACCTTGAGATAGATTCCAATTAGAGTTTAATTGAAATGCATTCAAATTACAAGTCCAAGTTGCATTGGAAATAATAATAAATAATAATGTAGCTATCTTTATTGAACTTGGGACCCTCTTTCTTCATCATCTTGAATTCCTCAAAATCTCTTTCTCAAGCGGTTAGGCTTTCTGCACACAGAGGACCAATGCTCTGATACCAATTGTTAATCCTATGAGGATCTGATTAATACTAAGAGGGGGGGTGAATCAGTATTAAGACCAATTCTAACTTTAACTCAATATCAAACTTATTTTAGATCTGAAAAATCTCAACTTTTGTAATCAGATCTAATAACCTCTTTATCAGATTTGCTTAACACATTAATCAAATCATTTACCAATACTTTCATGACCAAAGTAATCATATAAAATTGATCAATTACCAACTCATTAACCTTATCAATAATATCAAATAATTTCTCAAACAACTTCTTATCAGTACCGGTAACCTCTAATAAACTTTTGATAAAACATCATAACCAGTGTCTCAGAAATAATGCATGAAATGAAATATAAACAAGAACATCACATGAAAAATGTTCCACACATGAACACCATAAGTTTTTGACGTGGAAACCCAAATAGGGAAAAAACACGATGGGTGTTGGCACCCACAAATATTTTTACTCTTTTGAAGTACGCCCTGTGAGGAGCTTAGCCCAGTTAGGAGCTTACAATACGCCTGGTTAAGAGCAAACCCTGTTAGGAGTCACCCGGTTAGGGGATTTGCCTTGAAACTTGGTTAGGAGCTTGATGATCTATTAGGATCAACCTCATGAAAGGATTTAACACTCTTTCGAGAGATACCCTGTTAGGGGACTTAAATGTTTAAGGCATGTTAGAACCTACTCGGTCAAGGAATTTAACTTGCTGCAACTGTTAGGGAACAACAGTAAGAAAATGATCTGTTACTTGCACTTCTTTGCTTGCTTGATCAAATCCAGTTATATTCAACACTCTGTAACTCTTAGGTAGATCTCACAGCTCACTTGGATGGCTTAACACATTCTAAAAGAGCACCGACACAATAAACATCAACTGTGTCAACATAAATAGCCATCTCAACTAGACTGGCCACAAAACCTAATTATATCATGAATTTACAATAAGATCACAAAACATCATCGTAGATCGCTATCCAGATCATTACAATAAATTACAATGCAATATCAACCATTGGTTGATATTAACTCATCATGAAAATATGATCTGTATCCTTAAAACACTCTACTAAGAGTTTTGTTGATTCCCAAGAAAATCTTCCTTGAATCTCGCCAAAATAGATATTAACTTTCACACGGGTTGTGTCATGTTACCAAATTTATGTAGACTCACTGTTGATCACCATCATAACACAAATCATTACCGATTTGATGATTTCTTCACCGGTCCTCAAACCCTACTAAAACCTTAGCAAAACTTCATCAAAAATTTGAAACACGCCTTCCGGTAATCATTACAAGTTCTGGTTCCAGTCATATACAACTTTCCTTGATACAAGTTCACCATCCAAACCGCAAATCACCAATCATCGCCAATCAACCGATCCAATCAAAACAATTCTGCTTTACCGGTTAAAGTCCTATTTCACAGACTTTAACTCACTGTCAATAAACCTTGTCTTCCGGTAAACCAAATCACTTAGATGACAAAACAAAACATCAAGAACATCAGTTGCCAGCAATGACAACACAAATAACTAATCATGTCATCTATTCATAGAATCTCAATCTCTTCATCACAAATAGACTTCTATCCTTTACCGGTGCAGTCATCCAACTTCAACTGCATCACCTGATCTGCACCAGTTATGCCAAATGCCAACATGTAGATCCTAAGTGTCCATCAAGGACAAGTGAAGAAATGTTTTGACAAGAAGGCCACTTTTAGGACTTTCAATGTTGGAGACCTAGTCCTAAAATGGGATGTTGATAGAGCCAAACCAGGAAGACACTCAAAGTTTGATGCAATTTGGAGTGGTCCTTATGTGATTATAGGTTGCAAAGAGGCTAACTCTTTCAATTTAGCCAAGCTAAGTGGTGAAGCCCTCCCTATTGTGATTAATGGTATTCACCTCAAGGCTTGTGCTTGAGGTGATTTTCTAGTTCCTTTTGTAAATATTTCTAGTTTTGTTCCAAGAAGTGCATGTGCATAGGTTGTTCTTTCTAGAATGGGAAAGAATTTTGATGCCTTACAGGTTGCAAGGACTAAAATATTGTTATCTTTTCTAGACCTTGAATCTATACCCAATGAACTATTTAAGGCCTCTAGTCTTTTGTCCAAGAAAGCTTGTCCCCCCTCTAAGTCACCAAAAATGGTGACTAAATTCATGTCAACTATTAGCCTTGGAACAACCCTTTTTGAGACATTTAACTAGCTAAAACGTTGAGGAGAAACCTCTTGATAGAGCCCTAAAACCGTAAACCCTAAGTGTTATGACTTTTAAGCCGTTTTATCCTTTTTGGGCTCTATTTTTCCTTTTTGATGTTGATCAATTCGACCGATCACATCACTAAGGACTTACCAGCTGGAGGGTTTTATGTCATGATGGGGCTAGTTTCTTTCTTTCCTAGCCATCGAGTAGTGAACTCCTCAATCTTTTTGGCAAAGATTTCACAACGATAGTGCGAGTTTTGGGACTTAGCGAAAAGTCTTCTCTTGGCGAGCTCCCAACCTTGTTGGCAAGACATCAGCCTTCTCTTGGCGAACCCTGAAGCTTTTTGACATATCTTTCCAGGGTGACAAAGGCAAAAATCCATCTTGCCGAAAGACCATGTGATCATGATTCATGGGTATGCATAGGATATATATAATTAATTAGCATAGTATTATTTTTGTTAGTTTTATCTTATGTAAATGTCAAAAATAAAAAAGTAAAAATTAAAAAGTGATACGTTAGTTCCTACTTGTTAGGAGGTTAGCATAAGTTAGTATTTTGTTATTTTATTTATTAATTGATTTTTGTTTTGTTTTTTATTAAGTAAAAATAGGTTTTGAGGGGACCCAAAACCCCTTACATCATAGTCCAAGGATAAAGAATTAAAGCATCAAGACTAGAACGAAGACATAAAGACAAAACAGGCTGCAACATATAGAAACAACACAGGCCCAACAACCATAGAAAAGACAACAAAAATCCATCAAGGAGCTGGCAACTACAACAACAAAAAGAAACAGAGACTAGCTACATAAAAAAATTTAAGGATCAAAGGCTATTTTCTCCAGCATCAGCATAGCTTTAGCAGCTTCCTTAAGGTCAAGAAGATCTTGTGGGATGGAATCCACCACAATCTTAGAGCTTTGTTTGGTCTGCCTTGAGGTTCGGGGAGTATCCTTAGTAGTGGTAACCCCATCATACTTCTCCAGATCCACAAAGTTTCTTTCATTGTGCATCTTCTCTAGTCTAGTAACTAGCACATTCATATTGGTAGCAGACACCCTCAGCATAGCTACACTGTTCTCCATAATCTTCTTGAGTGCCTCCTCAATTTTCTGCATCTTCTTATTAACCTCTTCAATCTTTTCATCATATCTTCCCCTAAATGACTCAATGGCTTCCCCATTTTTCTTGAGGCACTTTAGCATCATACTTTTTTAACTCTCTTTTCACATAGCACATTGATTGGTCTCAAAAATGGGACCTTTCCCCTTGTTCTTGTTATTCTCCTAATTCTCTTTCTCCACAACCTCTTGAACCCCTTCCACCTTAGCAATGATAGCCCTTTGCTTCAACTGTAGACTCTTGATTTCATGGAACACCCAGCACTGAAACCTATACAAATCAATTGATGAGCTTCTAGCAGTGCCCATAATATTGAGCATAGGTACTATATTATCCTGCAAGTCCTAGGAATCCAAATCCATTGGTTTTGACTCTTGGTATTCAAAGATATGAGGGGGCAAGTCACCCCCAACTTCAAAATCAGATAAAATTATTTTGATACCCTTCCCCTTAGTTTTCACCTTTTGAGTGGTAATATCCTCTCCCAAAGGCTCTTCATTCTTCTTCTTGAGTATCCTAACCCTCCTCTTTGGGGGGTGGAAGCATCGGCTGTTGGCATATGGACACTCGAATGAGACATTGTGTGTGATTGAAGGTTTTGTCATTGACGGCAACCTTGCAATCCTATGGCACCGGCAAGACATTATACTGGCAAAACATTATTCAAGCAAGACAGTGCACCGGCATCAGCAAGATCACTCTAATCTATCAAGAAAATAACTAATTATAGCTCACAAGCTTATAAAGCAATAGATGATTCAATTCTATTTTTGAAATCAATAGCTCCTAATTGTAATATAGACAATAAAGATTCTTTAGGCCAGTTGGATACACTTTGCAAATATATTTCTGGAAATTTTGAGCAAACAAAGGTAGAATCTGTAAAGGAAATTGTAGAAAAAGAGAAACAGAAACTCTTTGAGGAAGGAATAAAGAAGTGTAATAGGGAATTTGACACACTTCTACCGAAACTGTGCAATTTATTGAAAGAGTACAAAACTCTGTACAAAGACACCTGTAAGATAAACTTTTTGACCATAGATGTAGACAAAAAGATGAGCAAGGTACAGGAAGAGATCAATAAACTTGCAGATAATTTTGTTAACTCACCCGATACATTATCAGTTTTTGAGGAAAAGATAACAAATTTTGAGGAAGAATTGCTCAAATTAGAAAGAGAGAAAGAGAAAATAATAAACAAGGCAAAATTCTTGAGATCTAAACTAAGTCCAAGATTGGACTATTTAGCATCTCTGCGGAAGGAAATCTCAGAGGCACTAACACAGGGAAGCAAAACATTGGCAGAGCACTTGCAGCATCTCACCAGTACAGTATACAGAACTGAGACAGCAATAAAAGATAGTAAGAAGTTTATGGATGGTATAAACTTAATTTTGGGAGATATTCTTCAGATAATAACTACCCAACTACAAGGTTGAGGTTATGGATTGGTACAACTACAAAATATACTAACCTTTGTCATTGATGCCAAAGGGGAGTAGTAGGATGAGAAAATTCAAAACACAGGGATCACATGCTCAGGGGGAGCTCTCACATTTTTGGTAAACTTTTTTGGTCTACACATTTTTTGGATATCTTTTGAAATTTCTCATGAGTGTTGCCATCAATGCCAAAGGGGGAGATTGTTGGCATATGGACACTCCAATGAGACATTGTGTGTGATTGAAGGTTTTTTCATTGATGGCAACCTTGCAATCCTATGGCACCGGCAAGACATTATACTGGAAAAACATTATTCAAGCAAGACAGTGCACCGGCATCAGCAAGATCACTCTACATTGGCACCGACACAGAAGATGTACACCGGCACAGAAGAGAACATGTAAACCGGCACAGAGGCCGACAGGATTTTTGATATGTAATATTTTGTTTATTATTGTAAGCCGACTTGGCAAACTGTAAAATGACTATTGTATATAAAAGAGATCATTGTAGACATTTGTAATGTATGGATAGGAAGTATAAAGAAAAATATAAGGCAGACCTAATATGCGAATTGTAGGTCAAGGGTATATGTAAAGAACAGAGCAAGAACCGGTACTGAATCTGGCATTGAAGATACTATTGCAAAGCAGTACAAAATATTGGATCTGTGTAAATCCTCATTGTAAGTCAGTGTGACTTCCTATTGAGCAGTGTGCTCTAGGCAGTTGGCCTTCCTGCATGTATAGGCCCCTATTGTAAGTAATATTCTCTTATTGGCCAGTAAGTGAATATTGTGGGTCACAAATCCCACTGAGGTTTTTCCCACACCAGGTTTCCTTGTCAAACATCTTGTGTTATGGTGTTCTTTTCATGTGGATGTTTTTGATTCTGTTATTTACATTAATTCTTGCATACCAATATACTGTTACTTTATGTTCTGCATGTTCTATTTCAAGAAAATCTCATTACCGGTCAGATATTGATTCACCCCCCCCTCTCAGTATCTGTGGGAACCCTAACATTGGCCTTTTCCTCGAAGGAAGAATCCTCGGAACCCTCACCGGGAATGTAATCCCTATCATTATCTTGCACATTATCCTGCAATCTATTAGCTTGAGATTCACAATACTCAAAAATTAACTTAATTAGCCCTTGGTAAGCCAATGGTCTCAACTTAGGGTTATTAATGTAGTCCCCCAGACTATCATTAAGAGAACAAGCCAGATAGTAAGGAAAAGAAACCTTAATCCCATGTCTAAAGTGATTAAGGAGAACAAAGTGGCAACTATAAACTTTTGAAAACCTCCCATCAACCAAGACATACTCCATAATAACTTTGAGCATTTTGTGCCAAAAACTCTTTACCTCATAGGGGGCAATGTGGGTTTTGTAGAGTCTGAAAAGCTTCTCCTTCTCAGCTTCTTCCTTTGGGAACATCTTAACAACATTATCAGAGAGCTTTCTATCTCTGAAAAACTTAGCACCCTCCATTGATAGGCCAGTAACCTCCACCACCAACTTTTCGTCCACCTTCACAATTTTCCCAAAAAGAGTAACTTTCTTTTTATTCCAACCCTTTACAAAAATCTTGGAGATATGATCCTTTTTCCATGTAATTTCTTCATATACCCAATTAACCCACCATTATGCAATCTTCTCCACACTTCTCGCTCAATTTTCCATCCTTCACAGCTAGGTGGTTCATTCTTGTTAATATTACCCCCCATTGTGTCTGTAGACCCAACAATGCCTCCCATGCCAAAGTAAAAAATAACTCTGCAAAGACACCAGAGAAATGCAAAATTCAAACAGATATCACATAAAATCACCCACAATACGTGCGGAATAAGCCAGCTCACATCACCTAGAAACTTCCCGCAATTAAAACCATCATTTATAATACGATTCAATTTTTGAGTAATCATGAGATTATAAAGGGATGACATTTCCATTAATACAATCATAATATAATTTATCTTTAGCCTCTAATAGAAGATTACTTTCACCTTACCAAATAATAGGGGCCGCTAAATTAACTCCAATGTTAGTAAAAGTGTTTGTCACTTTATTTTCTTCCCTATAGGTGTGAGTAATTACACACCTATCCAAACCTTCAATAATTTTAAGGGTGTTATTTATAATGTTATTAATTCCCCAAGAGGGTTTTGTCAACCCATTGAGTCAATTAATAATATTTAAACAATCCCCCTCTATCCACACTTTTTTCAACTTTAATTTTTCAATAATTTTAAGAGTTTCCAGAACTCCCATAGCTTCAAATTTGTGATTAGTCTAAACTCCCAGTGGAAGAGACACAATAGCAACGCAAAGACCATTAGATTCTCTAATCACTCCCCCACTCCAAGCCATCCTAGGGTTCCCCTTAGCTGCCCCGTCAAAATTGGCTTTCACCCAACCCTCAAGAGGGTAGTTCCAGACAACTCTTTCTCTAGTTTTCTTAGCTTTAAACTACTAATGTCAAACTCTAACCCCCAATCCTTAGAAATGTTCCTATCCTCCTCATTAATGTGTGTAGAGGGAAGGTGGATGAAACCGTTGCCAATTAAATTCATAGTTTCTCTGATAGACCTACAGATCTTATCAAAAACAATTTCAGTTGTACATGATGACTCTCTAAAAATCTGGTTATCTCTCCTTCCAAACATGCTAGGTAACATAAGGAAAACGCATGGACCAAATAATTTTTATAATGGGATTAGAAGAGGGGCACTTCCACTAAACAAATAAATCTTCCACCTTATCTAGAAAAACCCAGGCAATCTTCCACTTTTGTAAAATCTTACCCCAAATATCTGCAATGAAGGGGAAGTGCAAGGCAAGATGAGAGATAGATTCAGAAGCATTAAGACATAAATAACACCTATTTGGGATCAAGAATCCTCTCTTAACTAAGTTGTCTATAGTGAGAATTTTATTTTGGAGCAAAAGATAGAAAAAGATGTGAACTTTAGGGGTAAGGTTTTTAATCCAAGCCATATCCCAGACAGGGGTGTGGGGAGGGGGAGAACCCATCTTTCTAATAGAAGAAGCCACCGAGAACGAGCCGGTCAAAGTCAACTTCCAAATAAATTGATCTTCGTAGAAGGGATTTACAAATAGAGATAGCAAAGCCCATTGGATTAGAGAAAAGACAGCATTAATATCCTCCAGTCTAATCCAAGAGGAATTCTACCAATAGTCTGAAACAAAGGATCCAAATTTGGCCTTACCTAAATTGATAAAAGGCAATAGATCAAGGTGGAAGTAAAGGGGTTCCTCAAAAATCCAAGCATCTTCCCAAAATTTGATACTAGAACCTTTACCAAAAACCCAACCAGCTCCAATTTCATCCACCTTTTTAGCTTTGAGAATGTTGTTCCAAATGAAGGATACATTTGGGAAATAATTGGATTGAAAGAAAGACACCATATTAGGGGCTCCATGAAGGTATTTTCTAAACCAAACCGAATTCCAATCCGTCCTTTCTCTATAAGTCCTCCAAACTTGTTTGGCTAGAAAAGCATTATTAAAGTCTTTGATAGACCTGAAACCAAGACCCCCAAGGCTTTAGGGATACAAACCTTCTCCCAAGAAACCAAAGGCATCATCTTCCTATCTTCAACTCTAGGCCATAAAAATATATTATGTATCTTCTCAATGGCATCAAAAAAATTGGAAGGAATCTTAGATAAACTCAAAGTGAAGACGGGAAGATTTTGAAGCGAAGATTTTATTAGCTACAAATTTCCAACTTGATTGAGTAAAGCTCCTTTCCAACCGGCTAATTTATTATTGAACCTGTCTACAATGGAGCTCCAAAAAGAATCAGCAGGAGAAAAATCCAACGGTAACCCCAGGTAAATAGAAGGGAAGGACTCCACCACACAGCCTATGATATGAGCAGTTCTTCTCTACCTCACGGGAGGAGTATTAATACAGAAGATGGACATTTTGTTCCAATTGACAATCTGACTAGAAGCTTGAGTATAGAGTTTCAAGGCACTTTTGAAATATTTATATTCTTGAATAGAAGCAGACCCAAGGAGAATGGTATCATCTACAAATTGTTGATGTGAGCAAACAAGATTAGAAGAGTAGGGTCTCACACCTTTTATCTCCCCAAAAGAAACCCACCCAAACATAAAAAAAAAACTAACTTATGCTAACCTCCTAACAACTAGGAACTAACATATTACTTGTTGGTATTTTGGCATTAAGTTGTCATTGATGTCAACCGGTAAGAATGAAGGAGTGAGCAGACAAAATGAAAGCTTACCAGTAAGGCATAAACTGGGATGAAGGTTATGTGTGTCTTAACATATTGAGCAACAACCAGTAGAGAAATAAACCAGTCTAGAAGTTGGCTGTCTGTTTATGATGAAGAGTCAGAATGTTAAAGTTATCACAAATCACCGAAGGTGAAGATGTGTTACCGATATAGTGTGCATTGTCGGTTAGTAGAAGGCCTAACCGGTAAACGTGTGTACCAGTATGAGTTTGTTGAATGTTCAATTTTGGACCGACTGTGTTTTGGTGAACTGAGTGATTGACCATGGTGATGCCATGTGGAGATGAGATGGAAAATATGTAAAGGTTGATAAATCCACCATCGACACAGTTGGTGAAATTGTTAATTGACATAAATCAAATAGCCACAAATCAAGGGATTGTAACTGACTAATGCGGCTCGAGGAAGAAAGAATGATAGAGGACGATTAGGGAGTAGTTGGCACCTGGATCAATTCAAAGGAAATTTGATTGCAAGAAGATCTCGAAAAGGAAACAGCTGAAGTGTTTTATGAGTCAACAAAATTCAAGGCAATAAATCTTGAACGTGATTGCTATGTTAGGATTCCCAAAGATACTGAGAGGGGGGTGAATCAGTATCTGACCGGTATAATAATTTTCTTAACTTATAACATGAAAAGCATATTAAAACTGTGTACTGATAAACCAGAAATAATGCAACAAATAAGAAAAACAACCACAACATGAAAAGCACACCATAACACAATATTTTAACAAGGAAACCCGATGTGGGAAAAACCTCGGTGGGATTTGTGACCCACAATATTCACTTACTAGCCAATAAGAGAATAATACTACTTACAATAGGGGCTTGCACATGCAGGAAGGCCAAGTGCCTATATCTCACTGCTCAATTACAAAAGAAGTCACACTGAATTACAAAAATGGATTATACTAATCCAATGTCTTGTATTGCTTCAAATCAGTATCTGCTATGCTAGATTCAGTACCGGTTTAAGCTCTGCAATATACATAAACCCTTATCCAATAATTTGCATATTAGGTCTACTACCTTCTTTTCAAAGTGTTCAATGGTTAGGATTGAACCGACTAAATTTCTCAACCTAAGTGTTTAAGGTTTAGGGTTTATGCTACCAACCTATCTCTTTCCTATAAGGTCGATGTGGTTTTTCATGTTGAGGTTGTTGGAAAATGTTGTGTGTGTATCTATGTGCAGAGATAGGTGATTCTTGCCAGACCAGTTGAGAGGATTGATACCTGCATATAGTGTGTGCAGAAGGAAGGAAGTAAATTAGATCTGCATTGGCATTAAGTGCTATTACCAGATCATTGTGATATCTATTGATCTCTGACCACTTCAACAGTTGGAAAATCCCTTAACAGGGTAGCTTTAACCAACTTGCTGTAAATCCTTTAACAGGGTGACTCAAAGCCATTGAGTTCATAAAATCCTCTAACAAGGTAACCTCTAACAGGGTTTAACCCTTAACTGGGTATTCTAGCCATCCCTTAACTGAGTGATCCCTAACAAGATCGGTTCCTAATAGAACATGATGTAATAGTCTTTAATAAGACCTAGCTCCTAACATAGCAGACTTCTAAAGAGTTCAAAAATAGCTTGTGGGTATTGATCCTCGCCGTGGTTTTTCCCAGTTAGGTTTCCACGTGAAAAAATATGTGTTTCATGTGTGATGCCTCTTTCATGTGATGTTTTGTTATTTCTTGTTTAGTGTAGCGTCCTAAAATTGCGACACTTGCAATTTCGACTGCATTTCGGTCTTCACGATGGCGACGCAACACGCAACCTGAATGGAGACCCCGAAACCTGATTATGACACTGAAAACTGCATTTTCTTGCACCCTGGCCTGAACCTCCTTTGCACCCTGCTGTCCCGGGAGGTGGGACCAGAGCGCCCAGCGGGCGCCCTGGTCCCTGGGTCCTATTTTGGGCCCGGTCTCCTAAGGGGTCTCGGGTCTTTTTGTTTGCAAATTGGAAATTACATTCCTTGGTCAGCCTAAGGTCGGGAAAATCAGTCTATCAGCCCTAATTGACAAGTATATAAACTACATTTTCCTCTCTCATTTGGATAGGGGGATGGAAAAAAGGCGAAAGCAAGATTCAAACATTCAAACATTCAAGCATTCAAGCATTCAAGCATTCCTTCAAGCAATTGATCATTTCAAATCTCCATTCAAGGCTAAGTGTTGCATTCAAGACAAGGATTCAACCATTGAAAAGGAGATCACTTACTACATACTACAACAACATACAACATCTATACCTTCGCACATAAGGATACAAACATCCTTAGAACAAGGTATTAGTACTTGTTTTACATACATTTACATTTACAGCACTTGCTCATTTCTTGGTTAATTCCAAAACCGGGGTTTGACCTAAAGGCAAACCCCTAATCCCTAACCCCCCAATCGTCTTCGCTTTTCTGTGTGTAGGTTGCAGGTACGCGGCTGAAATTGAAGATCTGGAATCCTTATGCAGAGACGAACAGATCCCCCTTCGTTTCGCAGATTTTTCGGAGGACCGTGGCGGTCGAGCACCATCGTCCCAGCGACTTTTGCTCAAATTTGCAGGACAGCATCGTATCGACATTTTACTGCTAATTCCAGGTCCGCAGCTTCATCCTATATCCCTATCTCAGTTTATAAGCGAATCTTTGTCACTTTCTATGCATGCTTAGCTTAATCTTTCTATCAACATTCTTTACAAAAGAGGGTAGCCTTGCTTTCTTAACCCTTGAAACACATTCAGCATCCAATCTTGCATTACATGGGATTGGATCTTGTGGGTTTCAACCCCTCTTTTGAATGTAAAGTCTCTCCCCTAAGTGAAAACCATCAACCCTAGTGAATCTCCCTTCTCTCTCCTTGGAGTTGGAAGAGGGGAGAACAACTAGGGTTCGATCACGATTTTCCGCTTTACATTTAGTAGTAAATCATTGTATCTATGATGATAGATTATCTATTTATGCATAAGGACAAAGTGGAAATGAGGGAGTAAGTTGTATGGAAAGCTAAGAATATTGACCAGTTCATGTCTTTCATAGTTGCACTGTGTTTAACCAGTAGTAATCTGGTTCAGACCGGTGTTAGGGATTGCTAGTAGTTTACAGTCTGCAATCAAACCGGCTCAGGAAAAGTTTTTGTGCCTATATTGATTCACCCCCCCCCTCTCAGTATTGGTTTGTTACTCACTGTTCATCATTGAGTTATCAAATTGTGTGCCCAAAAAATATATGCTCCCCCTGAGCTGATGATGTCCTATTCTAATCATTTTTCTCATCACACTACTCCCCCTTTGACATCAATGGCAAAGGTTGTCATTCACTGTCAGTGGAGTGTGGTTCCTGCCTAGATTTTTGTAATCGATGGGTTACAATCTCGAATATATCTACCAAAACCAGATTTAAATTGTCGTTGAATCTTTTGCTTTCCTATAATGCCTCTTGTGTTCTTTGAACTGTATCGGTGAGTATGTGCATTTTCTCTTCTGGTGTCTTAAGTTTGGGAACCAAAGCCTCAGAAATTTCTTTTCTCAAAGAAATGAGGTAATCTAGTTTAGGACCAAGTTTACATTTTAAGCTCTTTGCTTTATCCTTTATTCTCTCTTTATCTTTTTCTAACTTCTCAATTTTCTCTTCAAGATCTGCAATTTTCTTTTCTATCTCCAAAAATGAATCTGATGTGCCTATTAGGTTGTCAGCAATATTGTTAATCTCAGTTTTTGTTTTGCTGATATCTGAATCTATGTCCTGTGTCAAGATGTCTGTTTTGCAAATATCCTTGTACATTTTCTTAAAATCCAAAATTATTTCTCCTAGTGCCAATAATAAGGTTTCTGTTTGTTCCTTATTTTTCTTCACTATTTCCTCAAAGAATTTATCTTTCTCCTTAATCATCCTCTCTTTGAATGTTTCTTCATTTATTTGATCAACTATCAAAATTTTGTTGGTGATGAATTTAGACAATGTGTCTAGTTGACCTAAAGAATCTTTATTATCCACAATGCACTTGGGTGCTACCAATTTGAGAATAGGTATTGTGTCATCGATAGCCTTATAGGCTTGTGCATTACACTCTGTGATTTTCTTTATTGAATCCAGTAAGACCTCTGTCACATTTGTAGGCCAGAATTTTTCTATTGAAGTACCAGATGTCTGCCCAATTGTTTTCACAATATCTATGTTGTTGGTTGTAGTGATAAGCTTGCTTGTTTCAACCTCTAGTAGGTCAGTTTGTGTTTGCATTTCTATTAGCAAAGGTTTAGGCTTTTCAGTTTTAGCCGGTGGCACTGTCTCGGTCTGAACCTATGTCTCAACTTGTTTGTGTTCCGGTTTCTCCATCTGTGTTTCAAAAGGTTTCTCTGAGCTCTCAACAACCATTTTCTCAGATGTAGTCTCTATATGCACTTCCGGTTTCTCAATTTGTACCTCTACATTGTCCATTTCTGGTTCTCCTGATTGTTTTTTAGTTTTATCTACCGGTTCTTCTAATGTTTTACCAGTGGTGTCTTCTGTCGGTTGCTCTATTTGAGTAGGTTTTATTGTGCTTATGTTTGCAGTATCATTAACCTCAACCTCAACATCTATAGTCAATGGCTCAGTAGCCACATCTTTCCTTTTATCCTCAATGGTTTCTCTGTCAACCACAACATTTACTTCCTGTGTGTCTATATTCATAGTGTACAAAATTTTTGATTCAGGATTTGTATCCTCTAGAGGAGTCTCCATACTCTCAGTAGTCGGTTGATTGTCTGTAGTTTCTACCAGTGGAGTATCCAAAGGAGGTGGGGGTAAGTTATCAGTTATCTTTAGGCTTGGAGGTCCACCTACCTTACCTTTCCCCTTATCCTTGTCCTTTTGGTATACCCTGATGGTTTTAGGTCTTAGTAGCTCTTCTTGTTTCTCTTTTTCTACAAAGAATATGTCTCATTGGTCTGCAGTTTCTTCTATTACCTCATCTACTCTTCCTGCCATCACTGCTACATGCCTGTGAGTAGTTGAAAATATTGTCCGGTTGGCCTCACTGATTAATTTGTCTATCTCATCAGGTGAGTTTACTAGATGCACTGCAAGTAATTTTTCAATTTTTATCTTCTTGTCCAGCTCAACAATGGCTACCCTTATAGCTTCTAGTCTTCTATACAAGTCATTGGGTATTTCATCAACAATTTCCATCAAAAATTTCTTGTATACATCCAAGTGTAAAATTACACTGTTTTCTATGCTTTCTTTGTCATCAGCGGAAAGTGTGTTGTACAGTTTCCTGATGTTTTTCAACTTTCCATTTTTTGTTATTTCACTAAGGAGTTTATCTAGTAGAGCAATATCTTGTTTTACCTTCTTCTTCTTCTTAGGAGTTAACTTCTTAACTGGAGGCCTCACTACCTGTTGCTTTTGTCTTGTTTTTCTAGGAGTGGGTGAGGGTACCAGTGAGGGTTTTCTTTTTCTTTCTACCCTTTTGAATACCATTGGTATATCACTCTCAGAAGAAGTTCCAACTAGTGAAAGATGAGTTTCCAGTTGAAGTCCTTCCAACTCACTTTCTTTGATACCAGTTTTCTTCAATACATCTTCCTTAAGTGCTTTTGCTTGTCTAGTGCCTTTCCTTACTATTTTTTCAACTTTCTTAACTCTTTTCCTAGACTAAATACCACTTTCTATTGTTTCAGCACTGCCAAAGACTTTTTCAGATGGCCCTTTAGGTTCTTCAAAGAGGGCTTTTGCATAAGTTTCAATAATGTTATCATCTGTTTCATAGCCCATTTCAGTTACCCAGATAGTCCTAGGGACAACTGCCTCCATCTAGATTTCATCCTTTTTAATTACAAAGCATATTTCCTTTTTATTTTTATCTACAATTGCCTATGACAGTCTTATTCTTGTCTTCATTTGAGCCTTTAGTGCTTGGAAATGTTCCTTTATGTTCTTCTCTCTGTTTTCTCCCATGTTGTTTAATAGATCCAATAGTTGTTTTCCTAACGGTATATCAAAGCCAAAATCTTTTCTACCAATACCGAGTACTTGTTTAGTAATGTACAGCATTAAACATACAAGCAAATTTCCAAATCTAAAGGTTCATTTCTTATCTCCTTTGATCTTTTTTCAGATTGTCTATCAATTCATCTTTGAGTCATTCACACACATCTATTCTAGCATTATCATTAACCATGTCATATGCACTTTTAATACATAGGCTAGATACTGAGTTCAACCTATTTGCATGTGTAGCTTTGTAGCCTAGGATCATACTGATAAATCTGACATTGATGTCCTTCACATCATTTACCCTTAGAGACCTTTTGTTAAATGTTGCACCGGTTAGATCCATCACTGTGTCATTTGAGACCCTTTTAGTTTTGTCAGGTCGACTACCGGTGGAAGGTAACCCTGTTATTGCTTTAATGACTTCTTTAGTGATTTTATGAATTGAATCCAACTAGAAGAATTCACCATGGACTCTACTTAGGACTATTCTTATCACATCTTTGGGAAAATTAGGAATGCTAAGAATATCCAGAAAACCTAGGGTTTCTACTACCTTGTGTTCCGGTTTGATATTGCCATTTGTATCACAAATCACAGTGCTATACATTTTCTTAATTTCATCATCTCCTAATTCCTCTATATGACAGTGTATGTATATTCTAGGATCTTCAGCATATACTACTCCTTTAGGAATTTGAGAGAATGCACCTATGTTATCATCTTTCTTAGCTATTTTGGGAACAAGTTTGAATATGGGTCTAGGGCGCTTGATAACCTCATTTACAGTAGGTTTTGCTATAAATTCGGGAATAGAGGAGGATGCCATGTTTATAAATACCTCAATCTTCCTTAGGGATGAGTGCTTGGATGAACTGCTTCTCTTCTTCGCTAAGAATGCCTTCACTCCAGAATTTTTGTGCTCTCAAAGATTTGAATGCTCGGTGAATAAAAAGGAGCCAAAACACTTGCTTTATAATGTTCTTTTCTCCAACTACCGCATTTAATGCTTGTCGGTTAAGTCACAACTTAACTCATCTATCGGTAAAGAAGTAATTCAACTTCTCACCATCAATTGAGGGTATAATAGCATATTTTTCAGTTTTTTGCTAAACCCCCAAAGGATTTTCCTTCAGTTAGATGAAGAGTCTCTTGTCAGTGGAGTGTTACTCTGTTCTACCGGTGGAGGAGTATTCCCATCAACATTCTGATCTGACTTTCTGATCCATTGTTTTGAGAATTCTTTCTTTACCTCTTCAACCTTTTCTTTACCTTTTAAACTAGGACCTTTGTTCTTTACCGGTGGGGTCTTGCTTCTACAAAAAAATTCAATATGTCCAATCTTGTTACAAGCATAACAAGTCACATTGTTTTTCTGAATAGCTTTCCCATATCCTATGCCAGTATGTGTTCTACATTGATTAGATAGGTGTCCAAATCTTCCACAAACATAACATCTTACATTCATTCTGCAATTTTCTTGAATTATGACCAATTTTGTTGCATTTAGAACATGATCGGTGGGTGTATTAGTGTTTTGATAATTTATAGACCTACACTAATTTTCTCTATGACCATACTTATTACAGTTAAAGCATTTCCCATTGAATTTGTAAGCATTAGGTTGTCTTACCAGTTTTCTATGATCATGATTGTTTGCAATACCAGAGCTTTCACCAGCTTCAAAGCCAAGGCCATTTGTATCACCATTAGGTTTCTGATTTTTCAGCATGTCAACAAGTTCTTTTGAACTTTTCTTGAATTTCTCCTTGTGTTGATTTGCAGAAGTCAGTTCATTCTCCAACATTCCTTTTTGTCTTATGAGTTCAGTTCTGTCATTTTGTGTATGCATGAAGTCTATCTTCAACATATCATTTTCATGACTGAGTCTTGTGTTTTCATTTCCAGCATCATTTAGTCTTCTAGCCAAATCATCTTCATTCTTCTTTCTATCTTCAATTTCTTTACAAAATCTCATAGTCATATCTTACATCTCATTCTTCATTGTATAGTTATCTTGTCTCAGTTGGTTCACTAGATCATTAAGAGTTTCATTTTCATCTTCCTCATTCTACATCTTCTCACAAAGTTCTCTTCTTTTATTCCTTTCTATAGTGAAATTTTCTTGAAGTCCTTGAATAATATCCTGAGCAACCTTCAGATCATCCTCAAGTTTGATATTCTTTACTTTTTCTGCATCATAGTCTTAAAGAGTTGTTTCCAATTGCTTTCTCAAATTTTCCATCTCTACCGGTGTCAAGATCTTCCTCAAGTTGTTAGGCTTTTGAAAATAGAGGACCAAGCTCTAATAACAATTGTTAGGATTCCCAAAGATACTGAGAGAGGGGGTGAATCAGTATCTGACCGGTGTAATAATTTTCTTGACTTATAACATGAAAAGAATATTAAAATTGTGTACCGGTAAACTAGAAATAATGCAGCAAATAAGAACAACAACCACAACATGAAAAGCACACCATAACACAATATTTTAATGAGGAAACCCGGTGTGGGAAAAACCTCGGTGGGATTTGTGACCCACAATATTCACTTACTGGCCAATAAGAGAATATTACTGCTTACAATAGGGGCCTGAACATGCAGGAAGGCCAAGTGCCTAGAGCTCACTAGTCAATTACAAAAGAAGTCACACTAACTTACAAAAATGGATTATACTAATCCAATGTCTTGTATTGCTTCAGATCAGCATCTGCTATGCTAGATTCAGTGCCGGTTTAAGCTCTACAATATACATAAACCCTTATCCAATAATTTGCATATTAGGTCTGCTACCTTCTTTTCATACTTCGCATTCTTCCATATATCATATATCCTAAATGATATACAATGATCTAATACATATATGAGTCATATTACAATCCACCATGTCGGCTTACAAAATATTTTACAATTAATTACAAAATACATTTATACAAAATTCATGTCAGCCAGGGTGTCGGTGAACTGTATGCCGGTGTAGAGTTTGTCGGTGTCGGTGCCTGTGCTTGCTTGCCGGTATCACATGGTTGTAAGGTTGCCATCAATGACAATACCTTTAATCACCTACAATTTCTCATTGGAGTGTGCATTTGCCAACATGCTATACTTAGCAAATATGTGTTAGATAATGGAAACCGTGTACAGATGCATCCCTGGAGGATAGGTGATTGATCCAAGATAGTCTGGATCGTATCTCATGAAGATTGTGTCAGGTAAAGGAAACCCTAACTGCTCAGTGTTTGAATGCATTCTTGGTAGGAAATCATGATGATAAATTTATGAGCTCGAGATAGAGAAAGATGATACTGCATAAAAGAAGAAGAGAAAAGAGAGATTAAGTGCAAAGAAGAATTGTTAGCCTTAGAACAAATTATAAGAAAGTTGCAGAGTAAGTGAGCAAGCATACCGGTGAGAGGGTTCAACCAACAGTGATTGAGTACCGGTATAATTGTAGTTTCACGATTAAGCTAAACCGGAAAGGTGTGGTAGAGCAGGTAGCATCTAAGTGTGACACATTATGTTATGAGACTGTGTGTGTGTGTGTGTGTGAGAGAGAGAGAGAGAGAGATAACAGAGGCCAAAAATTAAAAAGAGTAATCTCACAACCGGTAGTGTGAGATTCAGTGGAGGAGAAAAGACTATCAACCGGTAGTAGAATACTTAATCAAGAGTTACAAAATTAATTTACAACAAGGAGACTTAATTGTATCCAAATTGTATTTCAATATATATCACCAAGCTAGAGCTTGGTGCAGGGGTTGGTGCTCCTTGGGTTAGTGCCCTAAAACAGGAGGGGTTGGTGCTCCTTCCGTTGGTGCCTTAAATATTTGTAATTCAATGTTTTACCTGTGAGGGTGGATTGGAGCAGTAGACTCTAGCAACTTTTCTCACCGAAGTTTTTCCCACATTGGGTTTTCCCCGTACATCTGGTGTTGTGAGTTGCATTTGGTTGATTGACCTCCTTGGCTTTCCTTCTTGCTTTACTAGTTTGTTTGTTTAGTGGTTAATTGGTAGTCTGAAGTTGCTTTGAAATTCAAAAGTTTAGGAACCATTGATTCACCCCCCCTCAGTGGCACTCTGTGTTCAACAATTGGTATCAGAGCCTAGGTTCTCGGTTATCATTAAACCTTGGGTATATTATGGACTTTGAACATGATGGCAAGAAATGATTATGCTTCCTCTAAAGCCCCCGTGTTTGATGGTTCTAATTATGCCTTCTAGAGCAGAAGAATGGAGACCTACATTTCCTTTCTGGGTTTTGATGTGTGGATGTCTGTCAAGGATGGTTATGTTGTTTCTAGTGTTCCTCCCACTGATCCGGATCCCAAAAAGGAATATGAGAACAATGCAAAGGCCAAACATGCTGTCTTGAGCAGGTTGTCTGATAATGAGTTTGTCAAAGTCATGCACTATGTTTTAGCAAAGGAGACTTGGGAAAAATTGTAGAGGTTGTTTGAAGGAGATGCAAAAGTCAAAGAGGCCAAGCTGCAAGCACTAAGGGGCTAGCTTGAAAGCATCAAGATGAAAGATGATGAAAAGGTTGCAGACTATCTTCACAAATTTGATGAAATAGTAAACACCATCAGAGGAATTGGTGAAGAGATTGCAGATGAGACTCTTATCAAGAAGGTACTTAGATCTCTCACACCCAAATATGATACTAAGGTGTCTACCATAGAAGAAGCCAGGGACCTGAAGACCTTTACAATGGATGAGTTATTTGTCTCACTAATAGCCTATGAGATGAGAACAACTGGTGACACTTCCTTAAGGAGAGAAGCAGCATTCAACATCACCAAAAAGGGGAAAGAAACAGCTACTCATAAAGAATCCAGTGAAGATTCTGATACAAAAGTAGCAAACTTTGTCAGGAATCTCAAAAGAGGATCCGGTCAGTACAAAGGAAAGCTACCACTTAAATGTTTCAACTATGGGAAGGTCAGACACTTTGCTGTTAATTGTCCTCACAAAGAAACTGGTGGAGATGAGTCAAGAGAATTTAAAAAATCTGCTTGCAAGGATAGAGAAAGAAATGACTACCGGCAAGGAAGGAGAGGCTACCAGAATTAGAATAGTCTATATACTATTGGGGATGATACAATAGATGAAGAAAATGCATCAGAAGATGATTACCATGAGAATGATAGAAAAGTCAATCTCTTCATGGCACTTGGTGAACCAGTTGATGAAGAGGAGGAAGAGGAGGAAGAGGAGGATATTGAGGCTGAAGTGGACTTGGAAGGGGAACTTATCAGTGCTCTTGAGGAACTGAGAAAAACAAGAAGAGAACTCAAAAAGGTCAAGCTTGTTGCAGTAGATGAACAAGATCTCTTGAAGCAATCCCTAGATGAGTCAAGTCAAGTTATATCTAACTTGAAATTGTAGCTGGAAGAAAGTAAGAGGATATGTGAAGCTACATCCTCTAATCTGACAAAGATGGAAAATTAGAATCAAGAGTTGGAAGCAGAGATAGTGAAGCTCGAAAAGGATCTTGAAGAAAGTAAGGAAGAAATAAAAATAAGGAGCAAATATGAAGGTAGTACTGAGGCCTAAGACAAGATGTTGAGCAAACAGAAGCAATCCAAAGACACTGGTGGTTTAGGCTTTGAAGTAGGTCAAAGCTCAACCCACAAAGATAAATTTGGCAAAGAAATAAAGTTCACCTCTTCTTTTGAAGGTGAAGAAAAGAAGACTTTCACTGTAGGAAAGGATGTTGGTAAAAAGACATATGCAAATGTTGTTGGAAATCACCACTCAAATCAGTATACAACAATGAACCGGAGGTGACACTTCTTGTATCAACATGCAGATCCAAGGAGAAATGCAAGGGTTGATCATGAAGGTTTCACCAGATTCAACAACATGAAGGGAAGACCCTTGATGAGACAGTCCCATTCAGGACCAAGGCCACCTATCCAGTATGTTTCAAACTTTCATGGTTACTACTACCGATGTAACAAATTTGGGCATAGAATGGCTGACTGTAGATTAATCAATAAGCCCCCTATGAGTTATGAAAGTAGAAATCCATTTAATGCACTCTATGATATGAATGTTGTCTGCTATCAGTGCAATGGATATGGTCATAAGAGTTTTGAATGTAGGAAGAATAAACCAGTATCCTAAAATAATTTTAAGGTTGTCCCCTTATATGAGAATGTAAAATGCTATAACTGTCAAGAGTTTGGACACATAGCAAAGGTGTGCAAAAATCGGAAGATCAAGCAAAAGAAGAGAAATCCTGATCAAGAACCGGTAACTAAATCTTAGCATAATATAGCAGTTGACAAGAAGAAGGAAACCAAACCAATATGGATTGAGAAAGAAAAGGAAAAGGCAGAATCAAGTCTCATAGTATAGATTGCCTTACATGCTGAAAGAAAAAAACTATGGGTTGTAGATAGTGGTTGCTCAAATCACATGATTAGTTAAAAAAGGAAATTCATCAAACTCAAAGATTGGAATGGTGGTTCAGTAAGGTTTGGAGACAACTCTTCCATCAAAATAAAGGGAAAAGGCACACTAAGTATTGATGTAAAATTCAAGGCACGTGATGTATATTATGTGGAAGGCCTTAAGAACAATTTGCTGAGTGTGAGTTGAATATGTGACAAAGGTTTCAAATTCACCTTTGACTCAACTGGTTGCCAGATAAAGAAAGATAGTGTCGGTCAAGTTGTGGCAGAAGAAAACAGAACAGATGTAAATGTTTATAATCTAAAGGAATGCTATGAGTCCTAATATATGTTAGGACAAGTAGATGAAATTTGGTTGTGGCACTGAAGATTAGGCCACATAAACTTTGATAACCTAGTGGCAGTAAGCCGAAAGGGGTGTGTGAGGAATATTCCACCCATCATCAAACCGGTAAACACATTTTGTGATGAATGTGTAAAATGTAAGCAAACTAAAGTGAGCTTCAGGACAAAAGAGCACAACACCTCAAGACCACTTGAAATTGTGTATACAAATTTGTGTGGTCCAACTAGGACAAGAGCACTTGCAGGTGAAAGATACTTTATGCTCTTCAATGATGACTACTCAAGAATGACATGAGTCACCTTCTTGCAAGATAAATCACAAGCATTTGAAAGATTCAAGATCTTTAGGAAGATGGTGGAGAAAGAAAGTGGGTGCAGGTTAAAATGCCTAAGATCAGACCGGGGCGGAGAGTTTAATTCAAATGAATTTGAAGATTATTGTGAAAAGCATGGAATTAGAAGGCAATACTCAGCTCCTAAGACAACACAACAAAATGGTGTGGTAGAAAGGAAGAATAGGACAGTCAAGGAGATGGCCAGAACCATGTTAAATGAGGCCAGTCTATTGGACACATATTGGAAGGAATCTATTCATAATGCTACATACACTTTGAACCGGGTTCAATTAAGAACAAACAACAGAATGACACCTTCTGAGTTGTGGTATGAATGGAAGCCATCTGTCAAATACTTCAAAGTATTTGGAAGCAAGTGCTTTATCAAGAAAGATATGGATGATCTAGGAAGTTTTGACTCCAAGAGTGATGAAGGAATCTTCCTTGGTTACTCATCAAACAGCAAGGCCTACAAATGCTACAACAAAAGACTAAGAAGAGTCATTGAGAGTGTGCATGTAAAAGTTGATGAGGATATGCACAAAGGATGTCAACTACAGATCAACTAGTATGATAACTTTGGTGATGAAGATGATGAAGCTCAGTCAGACATTGAACTAGAGGAAGCATCCAAGAAGGCCCCCAACCGGTATGTACAGTTGAATCACTCGGAAGAGAAAATTCTGAGAAATAAGAGTGATGGTGTATAGACTAGAAGAAGACTTGCCCAGAATGATGAACAAGTCAACCTCTGCCTCATGGCTGAAGTTGAACCCAAAACATTCAATGAGGCTAGCAAAAGAAAAGAATGGATGGATGCCATGGAAGAGTAACTGTAACAAATTGAGAAGAACAAGACTTGGGAATTAGTCCCTAGACCGGAAGAAAAGAACATCATTGGCACAAAATGGGTCTACCAGAATAAGATGAATGAAGAAGGTAAGATTGTTAGGCATAAAGTTAGACTAGTGTGTAAAGGATACTCTTGGGTAGAGGGGATTGACTTTGAAGAAACATTTGCACCAGTAGATAGATTAGAAGCAATTAGAATGTTTCTAGCCTACTCTGCCTACAAGGGTTTTAAAGTATACCAAATGGATGTAAAATCTGCCTTCTTAAATGGAAATTAGGAAGAAGAAGTGTACATGGAGCAACATGAAGGGTTTCTATTGCATGATGATGAGACATATGTGTGCTGGTTGAAGAAGGCCTTGTATGGTCTAAAGCAAGCTCCTAGAGCATGGTATTCAAGATTAGATTCGTACCTGAAGGAGCAGGGATTCAAAAAGGGAAGTGTTGATAGCAATTTGTACATAAAGAAAGATCGGAACCACATGATCATTGTGGTTGTGTATGTAGATGGCATTATATTTGGAGGCAACAAGGACACCCTTTGCAAAGAATTTGCTAATTAGATGCAGTCAAAATTTGAGATGTCAATGCTTGGTGAATTGACTTATTTCCTTGGTTTGCAGATATTACAACAAGATAAAGGAATATTTATCTCACAAATCAAGTATGCAAAGGAGATGTTGAAGAAATTCCAACTGGAAGATTCCAAACCAGTAAGTACCCCCATGGTGACCGGCAGTAAATAGAGCAAGAATGATGAATCACCAATGGTGGATCAGACTCTGTACAGATCCATGATAGGCAATCTACTATATCTAACTGCTTGAAGACCAGATATAGTTCAGGCAGTATGCATGGTGGCCATATTCCAAACTGCACCTAAACAGTCACATATGAATGTTGTTAACAAAATCTTTAGGTACCTACAAGGTACGCTTAGCTATGGGTTGTGGTATCCTAAATAAGGAGATTTTATCTTGGAAGCATACACTGATGTTGATTGGGTAGGTTGCATTAATGATCAAAAGAGCACAAGTGGGGGTGCATTCTTTCTAGGTGACTAGTTGGTCTCATGGCACAACAAGAAGCAAGACTCGGTTTCTCTATCTACTGCTGAAGCTGAATACATTGTTGCTGCTACATGTTGCACTCAGGTGCTTTGGATAAAGTAGACTCTCAAAGACATATAGGTGGACATCATTGATCCTATTCTCATCCAGTGTGACAATTCGAGTGCAATCAACATAGAAAAGAATCCAGTGATGCATTCCAAAATAAAGCACATTGTCATCAAGTATCATTTTCTCAAAGAGAAGGTTGAAAAATGGGAGGTGAGGATGGATTATGTCCCTATAGCAGAACAAGTAGCAGACATTTTCACCAAACCATTACCGGTAAGCACTTTTGAGTATCTCCGACACAAGTTGGGAGTTGTGTCATCTGTCTAGGAAGGATTTATGTGGCTCAGGGGGAGCTTGGTATGGATCAAAGGGGGAGTGTACAGTACCCTTTGTCATTGTGTCAAAGGGGGATAAATGTACCAGTATATAGAGTCTTGCGACAAGTTGACATCAATGCCAAAAGGGGAGATTGTTGGCATTTTGGCATTAAGTTATCATTGATGTCAACCGGTAAGAAAGAAGGAGTGGGAAGACAAAATAAAAGCTTACTGGTAAGGCATAAACTGAGATGAAGGTTGTGTGTGTGTGTGTTAACATATTGAGCAACAACCGGTAGAGCAATAAACTGGTCTCGAAGTTGGCTGCCTATTTATGATGAAGAGGCAGAATGTTAAATTTATCACAAATCACCAGAGGTGAAAATGTGTTACCGGTATAGTGTGCACTGTCGGTTAGTAGAAGAAGAAGGCCTCACCGGTAAAGGCAAGTACCAGTATGAGTTTGTTGAATGTTTAAGTTTGGACTGACTGTGTGTTGGTGAGCTGAGTGATTGACCATGGTGATGCCATGTGGAGCCAAGGTGGCAAATATGCAAAGGTCGATAAAACCACCATCGACATGGTTGGTGAAACTGTTAGTCAACATAAATGAAACAGCCACAAATCATGGGATTGTAACTGACTAATGCATCTCGAGGAAGAAAGAATGACAGAGGAAGATCAAGGAGTAGTTGGTGCTTGGATCAATGCAAAGGAAATCTAATTGCAAGAAGACCTTGAAAAGGAAACAACTGAAGTGTTTTATGAGTCGACAGAATTCAAGGTAGGAAATCTTGTATGTGATTTCTATCCATAGAAAATATGTGTTGGATAATGGAAACCATGTACAGATGCATCCCTGGAGGACACGTGATCGATCCAAGACAGGTTGGATCAGATCTCATGAAGATTGTGTTGGGTAAAGGAAACCCTAACCACTCAGTGTTTGAATACATTCTTGGCGGGAAATCATGATGATAAATATATGAGCTCGAGACAGAGCAAGATAATGTTGCAAAAAAGAAGAGAAAAGAGAGATTAAGTGCAAAGAAGAATTGTTATCCTTAGAATGAATTATAAGAAAGTTGTAGAGTAAGTGAGCAAGCATACTGGTGAGAGGGTTCAACTGGCAGTGATTCAGTATCGGTATAACTATAGTTTCATAGTTAAGTTAAACCGGCAAGGTGTGGTAGAGCAGGAAGCATCCAAGTGTGACAAAGTGTGTTATGAGACTATGAGAGAGAGAGAGAGAGATAACAGAGGCCAAGAATTGGAGAGAGTAATCTCACAACTGGTAGTGTGAGATTTAGTGGAGGAGAAAAGACTATCAACCAACAGTAGAATACTTAATCAAGAGTTGCAGAATCCATTTGCAACAAGAAGCCTTAAGTGTATCCAAATTGTATTTCAATATATATCACCAAGTTAGATCTTGGTGTAGGGGTTGGTTCTCCTTGGTTTGGTGCCCTAAAATAGAAGGGGTTGGTGCTCCTTGGATTGGTTCCCTAAATCTGTGTAATTCAGTGTTTTACCTGTGAGGCTAGATTGGAGCAGTAGACTCCAGCAGCTTTTCTCACTGAGGTTTTTCCCACATTGGGTTTTCCTCGTACATCTAGTGTTGTGAGTTGAATTTGGTTGATTGACCTCCTTGGCTTTCCTTCTTGCTTTACTAGTTTGTTTTTTTAGTGATTAAGTGGTTAATTGGTAGTCTGAAGTTGCTTTGAAAGTCAAAAGTTTAGGAACCACTAATTCACCCCACCCTCTCAGTGGCACTCTGTGTTCAACATTAATTTTCACTTTTGACTTTTTATTTTTGGCATTTACATAGGATAAAACTAATAAAAATAATACCATGCTAATAGCTTATATATCCTATGCATACCCTATGAATATTAAAAACTCTATCAGAATCAAGCAGCAGCTGAAAATCGGGAAAAACATTCGTAGGATGGTTGACAAGAGGCTCAAATTATAGTGTTGACTCATGGTAATGCTTGAGAAGATCAACATTAACATCATGGATACCCAACTGAGCTGGAAGATCAAGTCAGAAATCATTTTCAGACACCTTTGGAAGAATAGTGTAAGGCCCATAATGGAGTGGCTTGACCTTACTATGTGTTTTCTCTAGGAAACAACGTTTGTCCAAGTAGAGCCAAAATTTATCCCCAACTTGAAAAGTATGAGGAACATGATGACAATCCATAAGTTGCTTTTTTTCTTTTCTTGAGTCTTTTGAAGAATTTGAACTACTTTGAACTCAAGATTCTACAAATGTTGAATGAAGGATTGGGCCTTATCTTGCTCTTTCCAAATATGCATAGTGGTTGGAGATGGCAAGGATAAGGGAAACACATATAGAGCCAAAGGTTAAAAACCAAGACATACCTCATAAGGTGAGTGACCTATAGATGAGTGAACTACTCAGTTGTATGCATTCTCCATGTGGTTTAGGCTCAAATCCCACTTGGCAAGAGAGCTATGGTGATAAATCCTCAAACTCTGTATAAGAGTTTGGTTTACAACTTCAATTTAAACATCTGACTGATGATGAAAAGTAGTGGAGAAGTTAAGGGAAACTCCCAAAGTCTTTCAAAAAGATCACCAGAAATGGCCCACAAAACATGAGTCACGATCAGAAACAATGCTAGTTGGTAAACCAAAAGATATTCAAATAGAGTCAAAGAAGAGTTGGGCTAAGTCATGTGCAGAACTTGTCTTGCAACATGCAATGAACTTAGCCATCTTGCTAAATCAATCAACAACCACAAAAACACAATCATGATGATAAATAGTCAATGGAAAACCACTAATCAAATCCATGGAAATGCTCTCCCAGAGATGAGAAGGAATAGGCAAAGGAATACTCAAGCCCATCTTTATGTCGGTTGGTTTGGAGCGGCAATAGACTGCACATCTCTCGAGGAAATAGAGAACCTCTCGCTACATATGAGGACAATAGAAGAATCACTGGAAATGGCATGTTTTTTGTTTGCCAAAATGACCACCATAAAGCATAGAATGTGCCTCCTTGAGAAGTGAATCTCAATTATCTCAAGGAACACAATGTTTATCCAACTTGTAGAGTAACCCTTCCTAGATATGAAAATATTGAAAAGGTGTTAAATTTAAAGTTGAAGGATTCTAAAGATGTGTATGTCATGCCAAAATTAGGATCTTGAGCATACTAAGAAGACCAAGTCTGAAATCCCAAATGAGAAGTGGACATAACAGTTAAAATATGTGTTGTAGGAGGATGACTTAAACAATCTGCAACATTGTTGGTGTTTCCCTTCTTATACTTGATGACCAAGTGAAACTATTATAAATTTGAAGCCCACTTCATATGCCTTGCTTCTTCAATTTTATTTTGAGATTGAAGAAATTGTAGATGTAAGTGATTAGTATGAACAATAGTTTCTTTCCCCAAAAGTTGATGTCTCCAATACTTGATGGCTTGAACAAATGCATATAATTCCTTATCATATATGGAGTAGTTCTTTTTAGCAGTAGAAAAATTTTCTAAATGATAGGCCACAAGATGACCATTTTGCTTCAAAACAGCTCCAAGTGCATACTATGAAGCATTTGTCTCAATCTCAAAAGGTTGTGAGAGATCTAGTAGAATAACAATAGGTGTTGAACATAATTTTTCTTTCAATGTGTTGAAATCATGAGAATGAATTTTTGACCACTTGAATGCAACACTGCTCTTTGTCAATTGGTGCAAAGGTGTGGCAATATATGAGTAATATAGAATAAACTTGTGGTAGAAGTTGGAAAGACCAAGAAACTCCTTAATTCAGTGATATTTGAAGGAATGGGCCACTTGAGAAGAAATTCCACTTTCACAGGATCCACTTGAACACCATGTGCATCAATAATGTACCCAAGATAGGAGATTGATGTCTAACCAAAAGAACACTTGGAAAAGTTGGCATACAAACTGTTCTACTGAAGAGTGTGAAGAAGATGTTCCAAATGTTGAAGATGCACTTTACAAGTCTTAGAAAATATGAGAATATCATCTAAATAGATGATAACAAATTTTCCAAAACAATCACAAAACACCTCATGCATCAATCGCATGAAAGTGGGAGGAGCATTGATGAGGCCAAATGGCATCACAAGCCACTCAAAAATCCCCATTTTGCTTTTGAAAGTCATTCCATATTTACTCTAACTGAATACTAACTTGGTGATACTCACTTTTCAAATCAACCTTAGAGAAGAATTTTGCACCTTAAAGTTGATCCAAAAGGTCATCAATGCGTGAAAGTGGATATCATTTTTTTATGGTGATCTTATTTAATGCCCAAAAATCAATACAAAGATGCCAAGTTCTATCTTTCTTGAGCACCAATAAAATTGGTGAAGCACAAGGGGATGTACTTGGTTTAATGAAATATTTAGAAAATAAATCTTGAATTTGTATTCTTATCTCGTCACTTTGAAGAATCGATTGTCGATACATTGGGGCATTAGGAAGAGATGCAGCAGGGACAAGGTCAATACAGTAATTGATCACTTGTTCTAGGGGAAGTGTTTTAGGCTCTTGAAATACATGTGAATATTCTTGAAACAATTTCTAGTGTAGTATGTGGCTTATACGTAATGATTTTTGTTTCATAATTTTCAGATTGTGGCCTTACAAAAATTAATACAAGCTCTTGTGCCTAATTGATAGTTTTTCTAGCTTGTCTGCAACTAAGTACTAGATTTTCAGTGCTATTAGTACATTTTATTAGGTACATCTTATTATTTTGTTGTAGTGTGTAGGTGTTATTAAAGGCATCATAATGAGATTTCCTATCATATTGATAGGGTTTTCCAAGAAACAAACCACAACAATCCATGGCGGTCACATCACAAGTGACCTTATCAATAAACTTGGGACCAAAGTCAAAAGAGACAGTGCAAGTGTGTGTGATCTGTGAGGATGAATCATTATCCTTCCATCCAAGTGAATATCGATGAGGATATGGATCCATCAACAAATGAAGTTTGTCAACAATGGACTTTGCAATCAAATTTTTCTACGAGCCATTGTGGATGAGACAATCTATAGAGAAATTATGTGTTAATTGTGCACAAGTGACAAATAAATTGTCATGTCCCCCTAAAGTAGAATGATGGTTCATTAAGGTGATCTTGTTGAGTCTACCTTTCAACTCATCATAATTCCTATCATCAACAAAAGCCTTGATGGGAATATTTTTCCTTTCCTCATCAGGAGACTGTGCAATTAGATTCTTCTTCTTCAACTTAAAGCATTCATACTTTTCATGTCCCTTCTTTTTACAATAAGTACAAATCTTAGATTTCTTAATATCAAAAGGAGGAGATTGAAAAGAAGAGGAAGGAGAAGAACTTTTATCTTTGGAAAAATTTTGTTGTGGCTGAGAACTCGAAGCTTGTGGCCAATTGTGCTTTGTTGAATGCAGCATCCAAAGATTTCAGGGTAGTATATTTCAATTCCCTAAACAAATGTCCCTATAAGCTACTCTTGAACTTTAAGATTAGAGCAACAATAGTTCTTGCACACTAAGTAGTATTCTTAATTGATTGAACTGGTAGATATAATCTTGCACTGACATTTGTCATCCTTGTCATAGGAAAAACCACTTGATGTGCAATTCTTGGTCATAGTTTTAAGGATAGAATGTATCCTGTAAGACTGTGACAAGTTTATTCCATGTGGTGATAGGGTCCTGAGCCTATTGTCGCTCAGTGACCAAAACTTTAGTGACACCATAGAGCTTCAATTTGGCAAAAGGAACTTTATCAATATCAAGAGTCTTATTATAGGTGAACCATGTCTCCAAGTCAAGGATCCAAGTTTGGAGCACATCGGGATCTTGGGATCCATCATAGATTTTGAATTCACATTTGGTTGAAGGTCAGTGGCTTTCAAGACCAAGAAGTTGTTGAATTGAAATATCATTGACTTTATCAATCAATGTGGTTATCACATTGTCAAGTTCAACAACTTGCTCAGCCAAATTAGTGGCCATATTATTGTGAGTTAAAGCCAATGATATGGTTTACACCTCCCAAGAAAACAAATGGACCAACAATGAGGTTCAATACTCTACCAGACTTGGGTTTGACATAAACAAATCAAGAAATCCTTTATATCTTTAAGTGAAACCTTTTTAGAGGGATGCTTGGGACTCCAAACATAATTTTGCAAACTTTGAAATTAAAATATCAAGTAGATCACATTCTACAAATTAATACTCTTCCAACAAACTTGAAATATTCATATTTTTTTAAATCATTTGGGAGCACTATGCACAACTTTAATTAAATAAAGAATATAAATTCTTTATTTTTCAAATTAAAAACATGAAAAAGGAGAAAACCCACCTTTTTGCACCCAAAACCATGTTTTGATACCCAAAACCACCATCAAAACCACTCTAGTATGTGAATTTAGCAGCTACAGTAGTAATCTCAAAACTGCAATAACTTTCTTGTTTCTTAACAAAATTTAGAACCGTAAAATGTTCTAGAAAGCTAAGAACAAGCTCTTATCCACCTAAAAAATAATTTTTCAAAATAATGTTTTTGTAAAAAGTTGTTAATGAAATAACAACACTATTTTCAAAGCAAAAAAAACACAAAAGTCTGAAAGTAAAGTGCTTACTTTTTCAAACAAACACCTCTAGTGTCTTTTGGATGGATAATTCTTCTCAAATGAGTGCAAAAGCTTCAAAAATCTTCTCCTTTTGTTGAGATATTCAAAACTGATTTATTTTTTTTATAAATGGATTTGGATGATAATCTCACACCCAAGGATTAGAGAGTGCTCTAATACCAATTGATATGGAAAGAGACAAGCTAACCAGTAATTAGAGATTAAATTTGCGAACAAAATATCAAAGATCATTACAAAAAAAAATTGACAATAATCTCTTCAAAAAAATACATTGTAAAACTTGCATTCCAATGTCCCCTACGTGAGAAGAAAGTACAATTATATAGGCATATAATATGCCATGTTTGGGTGAGTTGTAATATCTTTCAAATCTCACATGAATAACAAAACAAAAATTAAT